>NW_026138062.1:81067500-81667500 GCF_025592945.1 Manacus candei | reverse complement strand
ATTTCTCTTCCACATCTTGCTTTCATTCAGGGTAAAATTCTACAGGGGTTTGTGTGTGCAGGGAAAAGAATGTGAACCAGGGCACTTCATGTAACCTCCAATCAGGTGGGTCCCCCATGAATTCAGAGCCCTCCACCCTGCACATTTCACAGCTGCCTTTGGCAGTGAGGAGCCTCCATCCCTGAGTTATTGCTGCCGCCACCTTTACTCAGCCACAGAACTGTCTCATAGAAAAGCCATTTTCCCTTTCTTTCTAGCCTATATTTATGTTGTTTCCTTTCCCTCAGCTCTGATCCACAGGTGCACCTCTCTTAATTCTCCTGTTTTCTCCCACACTGTCATTCCCCATCCTTCTCTGAGTTTTTAAGGCACTGCGGAGCATTATCTGTGTCTGCAGCCTGTCAGCTGTCTCCCTGATCCATATCCCACACAAACCCTTCTGCTGCTTTGCCCTGTTTAAGTGCATCTTTTAACACTCCCTCCTCTTCCTTTGACACTCAGATTTTGTTTTTTGGGGTTTTTTTCCATACTCTGTTTGGCATATTTGAAGCTTTGTGCCTCCTGCAGTGTTGCCAGACATCTGTACTTTCTTCTTGCAGGTACTTGAAAATCCATGTTGTGTTTAACTCTTCCCCCAGAAATCTCCTTTTGGAGCAGCTTGTCATGTTTTAATGCTTTTGGACAGCCCTGCAGGGAGCAAAGTGAGGGGAGAGCAGCTCCTGTCTAGCTCCTGACCTCCCCTTGCTTTTCCCTCACATTCCCGACGTCTTGCCTGCATCTGGCCCTGCTGTAGCTTGAATAAATAACTTGCACTTAGAAAATCCTAAAATTTAGTACAGGCCAGCTTCCTTACACTAGTAAATCTACCCTACAAGCTCACAGGAACTTGTGCTGCTCTGTGTTGCATCTGATTTAGGACATCATCCTGCAAGTCCATATTCTCAGGACCAAGATCCTCCAGCCTAGAGGGGAAGGTTTTAGGCTCCACAGACTAAGTTGTCTTACTAACTTTGACACAGAAAGCTACTCTGAATAGCTTAAATATTTCAGTGAAACATTCTGGGATGGAAGGAGAAAGGAACCTTTGTGGGACACAGGGATGTGAATGCAGATTTAGGCTTGCCTGCAGTGAGTTAATGCCCTGTTGTTCCTGTAGTCAGCAATGAGAATGACCTGAAACCTCCACAGAAGCGACAGCTCAGCACTCCAAGATGGGCCCTTCCAGGTTTGTTTTCTTTTTTGTGGGAAAGAAATAAAAACTCTATTGATTAAACCAGGACAAGCTAAAATAAATGTAATGATCTTCCTAGTCAAGCAGAGACTGAAGTATTAAAACGAAATGCACGCTTCCTTTTGTGGGATAGTGATGGGCTTCTCTTTGGATGTCATTCCTGCTGCCTGTCCTTATGGCTCTGGGAAGCCTTGTGGCTGCTGCAACAGTTTCTGTCCCTGCCTTTGGCCTAACTGGGAGTGCATTCAGTTTTAGTGTATCCCAGCAAATGAAAGCTGACAACTTTTGGGATACAAGATCCCTGCTGTGCTTTGCCACCCCCTTCCCGTTACCTGCTTGAGGATTTCTGCGGCCGTTTCATGGGAGCAATCAAATATCACATAGAATTCCTTGCCCTTCTTCATCTCCTTGAGCAAAGGCCTGGCATCCTTGTTCCCAGAGGGCAGCTGGCGGATTTTGATTTTAATGTTGTACCTGGAAGGGGCTTTGATGAGCTCCTGCAGGCGAATTAGACCTGGAAAACGATAGGCAATTATACAACTCACCCTCCTGTGCCACGAGGATTGATTGCCACTGAAACAGGGTCTCTTACCAGTTCCCAACATATTTCACATTCCCTAAGGATAATTGTTAGCTCCCTATTTGCCAGCCTCCTACTAACATTATTAAAGCTTTTCATTTTCATGTTTGTACTTGGCTTCCACATCTGAATATTTTGAAAGGTATTTCTAACTGCTTGACCACAGGATGTGTTTGCATTGATGTAATACAATAAAAACATACTGTAATATGTTTAAATTTATATAGTTCATTGCAAAAAGCACATAAGGCTTCTTCCTTGGCAGCCAATTATTATTCCAACACCAACCAACAAGAATATAGAAGTAAAGAAACTTCCTTCCAACTCTCCTGCCTAATGTAAGGTCACTCAGGAAGTGTGAGACCTTATAAAGGACCAAAATATTTTGAGATCCAGCTTTACATCTGTAAACACATCTGTAAAGAACATGATTTCTTAGATTCTCTCTTCAGCTGGCACAGGTTTACCTCCCTTATTTGAAGTCAGTGGAGCTCAAGCAGTTGAAGACTTGTCCAAGTGTTTAAACACAGTGCAATTCCACCAGCTAATTCAGCACTCCTACATAATTTGTACTGCCTCCAAAACCTAAGGAAGACAGTTAAGAGCTCTTTGAGGTGTGTGATTACAGTCTCTTTCTCATTATCCATGAATGCAATTTACCCACAAAAACCCCCGTGATCTCCTGCCGAGCAAAAGAAAAAGGCTGCCTTAAAAATATGTGTGAGGAGAGAGAGAGGGGGGGAATACAGGCAAGAAGCACTTCTTGAACAAAAATCAAACAAATTATTAAAATGAAAAAACCCTTGGCTCTCCTGCTGGGAGTGGGTGTATTTGTCCTGGGTTGAATAGGTCCAGTGGTATGGATAAGGCAAGACAAAACATCCCTGTTTCTTCTGGGGTTACTGAGGGTTCGCTGCGCTGAGGACTGTTGGCTTTCACTGAGTACTGGCAGAGTGCTTAGAAAAAACTAATCTTTCCCTCTGCCTGCAATGCTGGGCCTGTTCTTTGCAGGTTTTCAAGTATCAACAATCAATATAGAATATTAAGCATTATGAGCATTCAAATGTAAATTGCTGCTGGGGGATCGGAGCCTGGCCGGGAGCCAGGCTGGGGGACTATGGAGCAACGTGAGCTCATTATTATGAGAATGGGGCACATGCTTCCAACATTGACTAACAAGGAGGGGAGTTGGTGAAATCTGGCTGTAAAGCTGCAGCTTGGTTGTACCAAGGGTTCAGCTGCAGTGTCTTGGCCACTATAATCAATGGCAGCTCCAAGAGGGAAAGCTGAGATTTGGGGGGAAGAGTCCAGAAATTTGCCTCTTATCCACAGCCTCAGACTGAGTACTGTTGTTTCTCTTTCCAGCAGCTAAAAGTACTTATGTGCAAGAGTGGTGAAGGGCAAAAGAAAAGGATTTGCCAACCCACCTCTACCTTCTTTTAGGGGAAAGAAATTACTGCGTGCCTTAAAATATCTACCTTGGTCACATCAGACTTGGACCTTGCACTTCCCAGCCCTTCCCACTGCCACATGAAGATAAAGCCCAGGAATGGTGTACTGAAGGAATCAAAGTGGCAGTGAAGAGAAGTGCAGTTATTTTTCTGGAGGACAAAGCAAAAGCCTGAATTAGCTGACTGCCAGATAATTAACAGCACAGGGGAACAACCTTCCTCTTCCTCCTGCTCAGCAAATCCAAACCCTTGGATATGATACCACCAAGCATTGATTTGGGACAGATTTTAAATGTGAAGTGCTCAGACTGGCTCCAGGTGGGAGTGAGGAAGGTCTGGGTAAGTGCAGTGCTTGGGGCACTCACCATTGAGAGGAAAGGTTCAGTTTAGGGCTTTGAAGCAAAAGCAGTAAGGATGGAAACCTTCATTAACTTTCTTGGCCTACGGTAGTCTCTGAGATTAAAAAATAGGCTAATATGTTTTTCCTTCTTGTAGTGTAACAATGAGAAATAAAAAGAGCTTAAGTGGCATCACTCTAACCCAAAATCCAAAGACTATTTATATTGATCAAAGCTGACCTGTTTACTTTCCTAACTCTGAGTTAATAAGATGATTGATGACTAATTTACTTTGTAAATACATCTGCAAATGAAGTCTCTTTAATATCAGTCATTTTTGTAACTGAACACGTACACAGCACTTAGTGTTTTGGAATGCTAATTTGGTAATGGGGTGGGCTGAAAAAGGCCTGTCCTTGTTCCTGTTTTGACTGGGATATTTATGTAGGAGCTACTGCAGAATGTCCAGCAGAGGCCACGAAGATGATGAGGGGTCTGGAGCACCTTACTTATGAGGAGAGACTCCAGGAGCTGGGCCTGCTTAGTCTGGTGAAGAGAAGACTGAGAGGGGATCTCATCAGCCCACACAAATATCTCCAAGGGCTGTCAGAGGATGGTGCCAGGCTCTTCAGTGGTGCCAGTGACAGGACAAGGAGCAATGGCCATAAACTGAAACACAAGTTCCACCTCACCATGAGGAAGAACTTCTTTCCATGGAGGGTGGCAGAGCACAGGAACAGCTGCCAGGGGAGGGTGTGGAGTCTCCCTGTCTGGAAACATTCCAAACCCACCTGGATGAGTTCCTGTGTCACCTGCTCCAGGTGACCCTGCCTTGGCAGGGGGGTTGGACTGGGTGATCTCCAGAGGTCCCTTCCAACCCCAGCTATTCTGGAATTCTGGGATCGTGTGATCAGCTTGAAGCTGTGTTATCAGTTCCACAAATAGGAAGCAAAATGGGATTGAATATTCAGAATGCAGGGGCTGCCTCCTGCTGACGCCTTAAAGTCTGGTGGAGTGAACAACTTTCCAAAATCCACAGCAGCAGCAAGACAGCTGCACCTCACAGGTTTTTCCTCTGTATTCTGACAAACTGAACTATCACAGGCACTCTCTCCCACAGAATTCCATGTATGTACTTAAATAGAAGCCCATGACCTGCAGCGCACCAACCTGTGCTGTCTTCATACACCACTGTCACTATCTTCCAGTTGTAGTAGAGCACGAGGTCCAAGACTGCCCTGCTGATGGCTGTGTAGTCCGGGTAGAGGTTGATGTAAAACGCGTCCTTGTTGTCCACCGTGGGGTGCTTCCACCGGGTCTGGATGTGCGGGACCTCCAGGGCGTTGCAGATGGACTGCACGGCGCTGACGGAGGAGCTGTGGGAGGGCCCGAACAGGGCCGCCACCCCCAGAGCCAGCTGGTCACACGCTGAGGGCAGAGCAGGGGCACAGGAGGGCTTGGTTGGCAAGAACAAGGAACTTGTGTGATGCTTACTGAGATCTTTTATCCTCCACCCATCCCCACCATTTCACAGTGAGAGCGGGTCACTGTGTGGCTCCCAGACCCACCGAGAATGGTTCCTAAAGCATTTAGAGGTTATTTAGAGGGTGAGGTTATTTAGAGGAGCGGCTGAGGGAGCTGGGGGGGCTCAACCTGGAGAAAAGGAGGCTCAGGGAGGACCTTCTGGCTCTGGAACTGCCTGACAGGAGGGGGGAACCAGGGGGAGTCGGGCTCTGCTCCCAGGGAACAAGGGACAGGAGGAGAAGAATCAGGACCAGAGGAGGTCCTGATTCTGCACCAGAGGAGGTTCAGGTTCAGGTTGGACATCAGGACTAATTCCGTCATGGAAAGGGGTTTTAAACATTGGAAAGGACTGCCCAGGCAGGTGATGGAGTCCCCATCCCTGGAGGTATCCAAGGAAGGCCTGGCCGTGGCACTCAGTGCTCTGGACTGGGGGACAAAGTGGGGATCAGGCACAGGGGGGACTTGATGGGCTGGGAGGACTTTTCCAACCAAAACGATTCTGTGGTTCTGAAAACAGCTTTACTGATTATTATTATTATTATTATTATTATTATTATTATTATTATTATTATTATTATTATATCCTAAAACTTACTCGCTACAAATCAAAACTCAAACAACTTCCCTGCTTATGGCCTTCAGATAGCATTTTAATTTCTGAATTTCTAATTTTGATTTCTAATTCGCCTTTCTCAGAATGGCCATATCCTGGAGAAACCAGGATCTTCCAGGCTACAGGCTTGCCAGAGGAACATCACATGAATTAAGTTTCATGGCAGCATGTCAGGAAATATGTTCAGGGAGTCACAACAGACACTCTGTGGATTCCCTCTCCGACTGGCAAGTTTCTACCTCTGTGTGTTGCTTTAATTTCAGGCTACTGAAGGAACATAAACAGTAAAGGGCACCATGATTCACTGAGCTCCATAATCTGTGTGTACAAAACAGGCAGTAAAGCCTAAAGCCCTCAGTAACAACATGGGAAATAAAGAACCAACACACACTGACATTTTTATACCTCTCCAAATCAGTCAAATACTGACATCAACAAAGCTTTCTTTCTCCTTGTGCCCATATCTCAGCCCAGAGAACCCCTCCTGGAGGTAATTTTCCTTTCTCTCCGATGTTTTTTCAGGTTGTCAGACAGAAGATGAAGTACTATTAGCTATTTTTGCCCATTAGTAGCATTTACTGCAGATGTTTTTAATAAGGTTTATGGACTGGGACAAAGCCCCGCACTGAGTTGCAATGTTGTCCTTTTGTAAGGGTGCTCTCAGTGGGAAATTACTGTGATTGAGTGAAATATTAAGTACACAAACATCCACAATGAGCTGAGATTTTTTAAATTCGTATTTAGCTCTCTGATTGTAATAGAATATGACAGAAAATCAATTATTTTCTGTTTTCAGTCTACAAACGAGTGTTTTACAGGCAGCATAAAATGCACAGGCTTTCCAGGTCTAATTCAGAAGCCTTTCTAAAGGATCACAGGTTTTAATATGCAAATTGCATAAATACCATCAATAATTCATGATGAGAAGGAATCACTACTGTCTGCACGAGTTTCTTGCATGCAGATTGACAAAAATATTTCTAATGAACTCCTTACTCCATTTTAAATGGAGAAGGTATTCTGAGAACAGTCACAAGAGAAGAGATTCCTACTGATACTGATCCTATATCAGTCTGGATTAAATGGATTATAAACCCAGCACACTTCAGTTTTGATAGCATATAGTTCCAGCATATATTGGATAATTAAAAAAGAATGTTCTTAACAGAGAAACTTCTGTCTCTAAGCCACTGAGTGTTAATATTTCAGGACAGGGAGACTATTGGCCTCTGGTCTTTAAAGCGGAATAGAAATAATTTGTTAGGAATGATGGCTATCTGTGCTAATTATGGGTTGTGGCATCCCACTGTGCTTCCTGTGAGCCCAGGATCATTTTTCTGCAGAATTCCAGGTGGCAAATATATGTTTTGGAAAGAAAAATGGGTTGGACTTGCCACCTTCCATCTGGGGCTCTTAGCATGCAGACAGGATGGAGGAGGTTATTCAGAAACTAGTGTCAAGTCCAAGCCCAGCTTGATTCTGAGCTCAAATATCTTTAAAACATTAATTTTATGTTGCTGTTCATATACATGATACAATCAGAGCAGAAAAGGAGATCAGGCTGGAAAGGTGTACAGTACAAAACATGTATGCTATTGACACAGTAATTGAGATAATTACCTCTTCTTGAGGCTTCAAAACTATCAAAGAGGTTAATTCTCTGGATGTCATAGGTTAATGTGGTATTAGGCATCAGTGTTCTGTTTCTATTAATGTTGGTGACAGCAAACTTGAAAGCCAATTCTTCAATATTAACAGGTTCATTTTCCACAGTTTCGAATATCCCTCCTGTTGAAACAGAGACAAATGAGAAGGATTATTCACCTCTGCATCGCTGTACATGAAAAGAGAGAAATAAATTATGAGCGATAATTTCTGAGTGTTTATAAAGGAAAACCAAATCACTGTTCAAAGCACTACAGCAAAAGCACATTGGATTATCAGTTTTTATCTCCAGAGGCACTGCAGGTTAACCCAATATCATGAATTTTGCTTAGACAAACATCTGGGAAAAATGAGGTGTATTTGTTATTCAGGTTTTTCAAAGAAAAACTTTTAAATCCTTGTGAAAACTTCTATCTAATGAAAGCACTGATATTCACAGGTCTTGTCCCCCCTGCTCCAACCTGCTCTATATTTGGAGATGAAGTTTGGATGTGTTGGAGATGTTTTCTGAAGTGTTGCAAATCCTGGCAGTGCAAGATCCACACTCAGAAGGGATTGAGGAGCTTGAGAGGAAATGGAGTGAAAGTTTCCCCTTGAGGTCTGTGTTGTAGCAGGGCTCTGGGTTTTTTTAACCTTAGGCAATGTCACTGGTCATTCCTCATTCCTCAGGGACAGGGGACTATTTTTACTTTTTCCAAGCTCATTGCTGAATGAACTGAAGTTGGTGATCCAGAACACGGCCAAGCTGCTCCCACAGAGGATTCACCTCCGTGCCAAAGTGCTGAGTCACATCTCCAGTGGTGAGGTGTCTACCAGAGCCTTCTGGTTTGTCTCCTTGCAAGGACAGTGCTGGACCCAGCACAATCACTCCCAGATTCCCATCCTTCCTCTGGAATCTTCTTCTACCATCTGTTTTGATCTACTTGAATCAAGAGGTGTCCAGACCCACCCAGTGCAATTCCAGCTGGGCAGCTGCTCTTTGAGTGCTCTTCAGTTTGCCAGAACTTTTTTTCCTACCATTCAAACTGGAATTTTGTACACTTCTGGCTCCTTTTTCAGAAAAAATGAGGTGAGTCAGGGCTGTTTTTTAACCTGGAAGCAAGCTTTCCAAAAGAGGGCTGTAAATAACCAACCTGAATTTCAGAATGAACTTCTCTGGCACAAATTCTGAGATGGGGAAGGTGGCTGTGTTTCAAGTTAACAGGTTGTCCCACTTAGACTGGGGTGTCTGTTCCCTCTAGAGGCTTTATTATGCCAACACCATATCCTGACTGTCCAGGGGCACTGGGATTTGATGAATGCATAACGAACAGAGCTAATTTTTTTAAAAAAAGCTCTTCTAAACAGCAATCTCCAGCTTCACTACTTGATTTTGCAAGTATAATTTACTCATTTACTGCAAGTCACTAGAGAATACCTTGGATTTCTCACTTACATATTTCCACACTTCCCCATGTGAAATTTGAGGCCCAGATATCTCTCTCTATTTTCTGAGCATCTGAATGCATTCAGCCTGTGAGCTGCAATCTCTTTCAGTTTTGGTGTTGCCGATATAGGAATAGTGCAGCCATTAGCTGACAAGCAGAAACAGTGGAATTAAAGCCTGTTTGGAATGTTAACCCAACAATGAAAGCACTGGAGGCTATCAGACCCAAGCTGGCAATGCAGTCCCCAGCTACTCTTGAATACAGAGTGTTGTATTATCTCTTGGACCCATATATAGCAACGCCTTAACGTGACTTCAGCAATTTGCCAACTTAAGCAATTTTCTTGTTCTTCACTATATGGATTTCTCATTTACTATATAGATGTATTAAAACCTGAAAGACTCTCTGTTTTTTTTCCCCTCTCCCTCATAAAACATGCAAGTGGTTACAAGAGACTGTGACACACAGAAAGAGCTGGAAAAAATTTAAGGGCAGGTTTTGGAACCAAACATAAAACATCAAGTAGAATGCTAAAAGACAGCAGGATTTTACAGAGCTTCAAGCTCCAGATCACCTGAAGGGAAAAAAAAAATCTAAAGCCTGTGATGATACCAGTGATGATACCAACAAGTTTATTGGTTAAATACAATTCTCTTTCCCTGTTTTCACCTGAGGAAGATGGTTATTTTCAGTCAGCTATAATGCCAGCTTGGTCTTGGGCCAGAAAGGTCCAAGTGCTGGGTTTTCCTTGAACCCCTACAGGAATTAGCAGAGCATTGTTCCATAAGGCAGGGTGGATGTCACTGGATGTAAGGAATAGCCTGAGATAACTATGAAGTAAGACAGGGGAACCACAATCTCTCCCCACTTCCAATAGGATGAGTCTTTTGACATTTGATCTTGGCACAAAATGTCCTCCATCCTGGAAATTATTACTGTGTATTGTATCACTTTCTACTTATTTAAAAAATTAATTAAAACTCCTTCATCCAACCACCCTTGAGGCAACCTTCACACCTGTATGTACACAAGAACTTTCTCATTCTAGGGCTAGAACTATTTCCAGTCCTCTAATCAATTGCCTATTAAATGAAGATTAATTTTAATTGGTGTATAACCATGAACTATTTATACTTCATTAGCAGAATTTTGCAGAATTTTTGCTTGGTCCCCTTTGAAAACAAGTAAAAGCTCCCTGGGCAGAGGGAAGGAGGGGAGGGAAAGGAGGAGTGATGAAAAGAGGGAAAGTTTTGTGTGGATGTGTTTTCTAAGCAAACTAATCCAAATTATGCATTATGCACACTTCAAATGTATTCCAGTAGTTTTTTCTGGAAGTCAGTTGTGTAATCATGGAATTGGGACCCCTGCAACAGATTTTCCATGTTCCTTTTGTACACGCTAATGCAGCAGGAAAACTCTTACAGGGAACTCTGACTACAGGCTTTAGTTTGCTGGTGAGATACTCTGGATAGAACATGGAATCCCAGAATGATTTGGGTTGGAGGAGACCTTAAAAATCATCTGGTGTTAATGCCCTGGACATGGGCAGGGACACCTTCCACTAGCCCAGTTTGCTCCAAGCATTATCCAACCTGGCCTTGGACACTCCCAGGGATGGGGCAGCCACAGCTTCTCGGGACAGCCTGTGCCAGGGCCTCCCACCCTCCCAGGGAAGGCTTTCTTCCTATATCTGAATTAAATCTGCTCTCTGTCAGTCTGAAACCATTCCCTCTTGCCCTGTCACTCCAGATCCTTGTAAAAAGTCCCTCTCCGTCCTTCTTGTAGCTCCTTCAGGTCCTGGAATAGGTCTGAGTAAGAACAGGACAGACAGCCAAGAGGTTCCTAGCTCTGTTCAGATGAACTGGAGATGCTGCAGAAGGCAACATTTAGAGTCTCCAAAAGCTCCCCCTCCCCACGAGGATGGGGAAGTTCTGAGGCCACAAAAGTCATTCTCCCAACTCAGTAAATCTTTACTTCACTGAATGTTCTCCTGATTAAACCCCAAAGGAAAACCCTAAAGCCCATGAGAGAGTTTATGGAGTAAATAATTTTTTGGTTACTGTGGGTGAAGTTTGGCATAGTTACATTAGAAAAGCTTGGGCTGTACCTATTTGAGCTTGATTTTTCTGTGTGTAAAAAAGAGTTGAATTAGTCTATCAATTTACATCACAAACAAGCCAGCAGATAAAATCAGCCTGTTCCATGCTGCAGTATTTTCACCCACATATCCTTAATAAAATCTAGCAATTCAGTAAGTAGTTTCTGTTCCCCTTGTTCTGCTGATGACTGACAGCCAAGCTCAGAATTTATTGTAAGGTCCAGGTTAAAAGAAAAACTGCAGAGTAAGTGACAAGTTTGATGAAGAACCCATTTGTCAGATGATTCATTTAAATAAAGTAATTACTGTACAACATTTTAAAAACAAATTAACCACAACATTCTGCAAGGGAAGGGGGAAAAAAATCGATGTTAACTCAATATATAAATGATGTTCCAGGAATGAAGCTGTTATTGCTAAGCACGAAAACAGGCCCTGGCTTTCAAGGTAGCACATACATGGGAAAAGTGGAATTTTTTGAGCAGGTCCAGCTGAGGAGCAATGCCAGAGGTAGGTTCCCTGATCCTATTGCACTCTCTGCCAGCTATATGTGAGCACATCAGTAGGAGAACCCAGTAGTGCTGTGCACTCAACTGATAATCCTATTCCAGTGTGAGAGGAGACCTTTCACATTCAGCACTTACTTTGTCAAGTGATGTCTGTGAGGATGAAGGAAAAAAAGCTGTATCCCCTGTCTGGGATTTAGCTGTGGAAAGTAAGAGGAAAGGACTGCTTGGCTAAAGCTGCTCTGCCAAAAAGGGGGCTGAGCCAGCAGAGACTGCTGACTGACAAATATGACAGAGCAGCAGCTCCACTCATCCTCTGAAGACACAATATTGCTACAGCAAGTAAAATATCAAAAATATAAAAGCACACCTCGGTAGCACATCCCCTGAAAAAGCTTCTCCGGTCCTTCTGAGCCAGCAAATGTTTCCATTTAAAGGGGTCATCCAGGCCTGAGAGAGCTTTAGAAAGGGTCATGGCTCAACAATTTCCACACCTTCCCTTGGGTCTCAGCGTTTCACTTCAAAATGAGGCACAGCACAAAAGCCTGTTACTGGGAAAATTCTCTATGCCTGTTTTAAAACCAGTCATAAACAGCAGCAGTTAAAAACTGCTGACCTTTCTGATGGCAGTTGTGGACCTCAGCCTCCTCAGGCTCCTTTGGGCAGGTTCCCTCAATGCAAAGCATCTCACTACCATTTTTCAGCAGGAATACAGCAGATGTAAAGTACTTTTTTGTAACAGCATATACACAGAACTGCCTGAGTAGCCTTGAGGGAATTTCTGTGATTTCACTCAGTGCTATCACTTTGATGCTTTCAAAGTAAAATGTTAACTTTTCAAAATACTTTTAAAAACTACATCATGCCTTTGGAGATATTTTCCTTACCTACTCCACAGCAAACATTAGAACAGTGTCTGACTGCATTGGGGTGGTTTTTTTTGTTACTGTCTATGAAAACACTACAGAAAGGCAGATGAAATGGAGGCAGGTTTATAGGGAAAGACAGGACTGACAGCCTGCAAAACAGAGGTGGGGAAATGCCATGTGTTTCCAGCACGGTGCTCCATAATTCCTTCTGAGGAGACCTAGAAAGCAAAATTGTGTCCTGCTCTTAAGCCAGCCTGAGACTCAGTGGACACTACAGAAAAACAGCTGTTTTTCAGATGAAGATCTTGCTCTGGGACATTTTTTTGTTTGTTGTTTTGGTGGATAAATATCCTATTTCCCAATCAAATTTGTTAAAAGCCTCTCCAGCTCTCTGGTAGCTGTTTGAGGCAGCTCCATGGCAGCTCCATGTCAATGCTCACCCACTGGAGCAGCAGCCAACCTTCCTCTTGTGCCACGATTCCCCTGTGTAGCAGCTGCTGCTGAACTGTCCTCTAGATATGTTTTACTAGTATTCTTTATTGCTAACACAATTCTCTCTACTTTTTGACAGTGGAAAATGCTGGTGGCGCAGGGAAGTCATTTACTTGTACTGTTAAAACAGAGAAAAGTGTTGCTGAACATGAGATATAGTATTCCAGGACCATAAGTTAAGCCACAATGAGATTTAAAAGATATATCAGTGGGATTTTTATTTGCTGCCAGATTTTCATGTCCCAGCACACCAGCTCTTTCCTACAGCCTAGAATACCAGCAATTTAAAGACAACAGATCAGCTATTCATGTATGCATATGGCTCCAGGAGTAGCCATAGTACTACTAACACCAAGCATTTTGATATTCTGACAGAAATTCCAGTGAGAACCAGGAGGTGCTAAATAACCTGAAAGCTGTTCGTGTTCTTATTCAGGTTCTACACTTCAAAAAAAATGCTGTTTGAAAGCAAGCATGCTGTAAAAAACATTTGAAATATTAAGACACCCCTACTAAGAAGGATGGTAGAGGAAAAATATAGTTAGTAACTAAGATTTTCCTCATGAAGACACAAGTGTTTTTTTCCTTTAACACAGAAGAAGGGGGATTTTACGGCTTATGATAAAATCCTGTTTCTACGTGGTTGATGTCCAGGTTTCCTTACCTTGCTCAAAGGACACCCTGTTTCATAGCCTGGGTATCAGCTGTGCACCTGGGGAGGTGTTGGTGGCACAGGATGACACAAGGAATAAGTGATGTGGAAGCACAGGGCCTGCTGGATCCCAATCCATCCCTAGAGCTTTGAGCCACCCACAGCTTCCGAAGGCAACACAAATGATTTCCAGAAACATCTGAACACCTATTTCCTGGAGGGGTTTGTGCTCTGAGAAGCCTCCCCTCCTTTCCAAGGCACCATCTGGACCCCAGCAGGTCCCTGGGAGCTCTTTAAAGCCCCCCCATCAGTCACTGCAGAGAAAGGAGAGGTAAAACCCCAGTGACTGAGCAGCTCTGTGGCACTGGCTTCCCGAAAGAGGAGCTGCTGCTGCTGCCAAGTTAACGTAGGAGGTTCATAAAGCCACATTAACACAGTTTCCCCTTGCTCTCTTTGATATAATATGGATTCCCACTGCTCCACTGCCAGGATGGGTCAGGACTCACACATGCTTTTGAAGCTCAGTGGGGCTGGGAGGGTGTTGCAGGCTCAAAAAGGAGCCGGGCAGAGCAAAAGGGGAAGATCTTTTCTCCAGATAATGCCCACTTACAGAGTTCCACTTGGACTGAAAGCACTTGCTGTTGGAAACCCATCCCAAGCGTATTTTTCCATCCTTATCTCTTGCCAAAGGGCAGGTTCTCCTGTGCCACGAGGTGTCCAGCTGAGAGCCAGCACACGTGCACTCGCTACAGAGCTAAGCTGGGCATTCATCTCACCAGAAAAGAACAATTACATGAGTTAGTACTTACACTTGAGCAGTATCTGTCTTTGAAAAGTTAGCTCTGACTGTGTAGTATTAGTCCAGAAATTGGCTATTACCTCTAATTTATACATGGCCTGTAAACTACTCCATTATGTGCATGTGTATTAAAAGTTTCTCGGGAAGAATCATAACAATCCCAATCCTATAACAAACAGTAACTGTAATTTGCATTTCCAAATGCCAACAGAAGTGGGTCTGCTCCCCTAGGTTTCTGTGGAATTAGGGGCATGGGGGTTGCATTTGGCTCTCAGAACACAAACTGAACACATTACCATTCTGTGCACGGCTGAATTCAGCCCTGCTCCAGGGACCTCTGAGTTAGGCAGCTATTATCACCCTCATTTTACAGACAGTGGAGCTGAGAGCGACTTCCCTACCATCATTCCCTCTTCAATCTGTTCAAAAGCTGATTTGGAAGCTTTCCATACATTGTGCTCTGTTCCAGTCTATTCCCACCCTTTCCAAGCCCCTGTCCTTACCTTGGCATCCATCATCTTTGCATTCACCCAGTCTGGTCCCTGTCCAGGGTGCCTTGGATTCTATTCCTCTGTGCTATAACCTGCCAAATGTCACTGCCACTCCATTGCCTCTGCCAGATCCTGGATCATTTTCCCTCTGTAACTCATTTTCCCTCATTGTCCGTCTGTGGGCTCCTCCTTTTAGGAGGCACTTCAAACAAAACTCAAAGCACCAGTCCTTGCCCTTTGTACCCTCATTGTTCAGCCAGCTAAATTTAAAAGAAAAGACAGTGGGCACAGACAGGCAAATATCCCTCTCTGATGCTCACCTGGATATCCTGCCTCCCTTATCCCCAGCTCTGCACTTAATTGCTCCCTGTCTCTGTAGATTACAAGCTTCTTGAAGCTATAAGAAATTTGCTGCCAGCAGGATAATTTTATGAATTTAATAAATACAGGGCTGGCTTTGGGGGTTGGGGTGATGGTCACATTTTCCTTTCTATGACTATGTGGTAGGACTTGGAACCTGAAACCTGGGACAGGCTCAGGACCTGAAACCTGACCAAAGAAGGAGGTGCAACCAAGTGTCATACTCAGCAAATGTGGCTTTTTAAGAAGACTAGGTTTGTATATGGAAAGGTCCCTGCCTATTTGACAAATTGAGCATCACCTTGGCTCCAATCTGTCCATCTGAAATCCAGCTCTGGGCATGTGTTTAGGATGTGGTTGTATTCCAGTGGCTTTTGTGAAGATTTTGCTCTGAGCTGTAACAACATTGTATAAAATTTGCTTGATTCTTTGCTGAACTCTCAGAGGGACTCAGCCTTTCTGCTGTTTTCATGCAACATGGTTTAGTGCTTAATTACACTGTGATGAAATGGGTAGAAATCACATTTTGGTCTCAGCCCTCATGTGAGTTCTGTGACTGCCAAAGAGCTGCAACCCCTTTCAATGGACCTGAACAAACAAGACCTGGGTGAAGATTGAGATGAAGGACACAAAGGATGGAAAAAGTCTTAAATGAAAATGTTAAAGCATTTCTCTCTCCCAAACATTCTCTATGTGAGCCAGGGCTAGGTTTTTATGATTATCTGCACCCTAGAAAGGTGCATTCAGCAATGCTTTCATCCTTTGGAGAGCAGAGGGATAAAAATACACGTGTGTTATGTACATGTACAAAAAGTTGAGCTTATTAAGATACAAAGATCGGTCTTTTATTTATTTCAGTTCAGCTTGTGAGTCTGGAGAGATTTCCCAAAGGCACAATTGGCATGATTCATGTTATAGAATTTCTAAGTAATGAACTTTTTCCTTTTTTAACAAGGGAAAAAAAATTGGTTGACCTGATTTAGGTATCTCTTGCAATACTAGTTAGAAGCTAAAGTATCATTTTAGAAGTGCAAACTCTCTATTTGATGAAAAGTTTTAAAAATATTGCCTTGCCGCCTTTATTTTATTATTTTCCCTTGATGCTAATCAGGAAAATGCAGGATAATACATAAGATATTTATATGATTTGCTTTTCTTCCCCACACATAACCATACCCACTTGGGCAAAACACCTCTCCAGGCACTGCAGCATTAATTTCCAACAAGACAAAACCAGGAGAGGGAGAAAATTGGTTCTAATTACCCAGTTACACACGCAACATTGGGTCCCATCAGATGCTATTTCTGGCCATGCAGGAAGGAGAAGGGAATTAGAATAATTTCCCCGTTATTTCTTGGAGCTAGAATTAGGCAGATGAGCCTTGCAGAGACCAGGCTTAGATTTTGGGTGACATATATGTCATATATGGGGGATATGACATGGCCTGTAGGCTGTTCTAAATGTTTCTCCTGATTTCAGTGGGTTTTGATCACATTCTCTCATGGCTCAGCAGTTCTCCCACCATGTTGTAAGGACTTAAACAGTCCCACTGGAAAAGAAACTTACTTTCTCATGTCCTTTTTAATCTTTCAAAGCACTGCTTCACAGATATGCTTTTCCTACGTATCTGAGTCAGAGGATTTCCCTCTGAGACACCCAGACTTCTTGACATATTAATTGCTCAGCATGTGAGGGACTACAAGGTGCTTCTGAGAAAGGAAAGAAAACATGAAAGAGAGAGGAGGGAACAATCCCCCCCCCCAGAAAAAAAAAAAATCAATGTTTATAATAAAGAATAAAGGAAGGGAAAAAGAATTTAACAGAAATAAAAAGCAGATGAGGAGAGTGGAAAATGGTTGAATGAAGGCTAAAAGACTGATGGCATTGAGCTGCAGTTGTGAGTTTGCACAGGCAATGAAACTACTTCAGGATTAGCCATTTTCCTCCAGCTGTTAGACAGGAATAGAAAGACATTTCGAAATCCAAGACAATACTTTGAAATGTGCACTATTCAGTAAACAGCATTTTTTGTGCATAAATGCCAGGGTTATATCTTTAAAAATTATACAGCCTTTCTTTTTGTGGGTGCCCATTAAGCACTATTATCTGTAAGATGCTTAGGAACATAAGGTCTTTATTAAAGCTGAAGAAATCTGAGCTTATCCTCAAAAAGCAGGGATAAAATCAGATCACGACCTAACCAAAAGTACATCCTTTCCAGAAAGGAGGTGGTGGTGGAGGGAGGTTAAAAGGGGGGGGGGACGACACATTTTAAACTCTAACTTCAGTCAGTCACTGTTCCTTTCTGAAATCCAGCTGTTGCAATTCCCCTGAAAGGCAGCGCTGCCTGTGATCCAGAAATGATTGCCACGGGGGATGCCAAGAAGCCCTCGGCGTGCAGATATCTTCATTTATAAATTACTATGCACGCCTTGCATTTTGAAGCGTGCAAAAAATAGTATCCTAATCAGGAGTTCAAACACCGAGGATACAAAGATTCCATTAGCTCTTGCTGTCACACTCTCTGCATGAAGCCACAGTGAATTAGGGCTTTGCCTTCCTTCTCAAGTGCAGGAATTGCTCGTGGCAGATTTTTCGGGGTCTGAAGTTGGTCCTCTCGCTCTGGCTTAAAATCATTGATCTGAAATGGAGCTCCCAAAACGAAAGGACCAGCAGCACACAAAGCCACGGATCTGAGAGCCACAAGCTGCTCAGGCCGTGCCAGGGTGTGTCATTAAGGAGGGATAAACCTGAAGTTTAAAAATAAAAACTCAGAAGAGACATAAGTGATTTCACTGATTTTCGTCATAAGTAATAAAGTTAGCTTTCCTTGGGATAGAGGAAGGATTAACGCCAGGTTTGCCACTGGATCAATTTATGTGATTCTCCTGAAACTCCAAACACACATGTTTGGGGTGGGGACACTTCACTGATGGCCACCCACGATTTGGGAGAGATGAGGAAATTTGCAGGGTTTGCTCAGGATTTGCCTATTGTTCTTTAAACTTCACAGAAACGGATTTTTCCATCCCTCTGGATTATTCTGCCCCTCTTTTACCAGCATTAATGTAGTTTCACCCTCAAATCCTCGAGTGTCAAAAAGGAACACACAGAAAATGAGCTGACATTTTGCTAACCAGGGTATTATTTTTATTGCAGCCTCAGCATTGCAGGTGCTTTAAGGGAAAATACCAGGATACATTTTCAGTCTTGGAAATTCTAATGTCTAAGTAGGCTCACCTAAAATTATGCTTTTAAGGGTGGGGGTTGCAGATTTTGCAACTGATCCTCTCTTACAAGTAATGTTTAATCAGCACCTGTGCTTTGAGTTGCCATATTTCTTTATAATAATGATGGTTGGCTCTTGAAAAGACACTTACTTGAGGTGCCTGCAATTTAAAGCTTTCTTGGTAATTATCAACCTGGAACATTTCTATTCCTCAATCTACTGAGGGCCATTTGTGTCTGAAAAATGTCTTATTCAACAGCTACATTTGCAAATATTGAAGTACCAAGTGTAAACAAAATGCTCCTGCACCTAATCACAACTTTACATGAAGTGCTGAATTCCACAGCTTCAAGAGAAATTTGGAATAGGAACACAAACAACTCCAGGAACTTTTTTTTTCTTGTAATGCTTCTCCTCCCACCACCCCCCTCCAAAAAAATAAATTCTTCTAAAAAACATTGTCTAGAAAGACTGATATGAAAATGCGTGGAATTCACAGAGGAAACCAAGACTTCCCAGCAGTGTTAAACCACCTGATGGAGACACATACGGTGTTGAAATTCCTGTGCATAACAGAGTCTAAACTAACTCCAGAAATTCTTGCGCCGGGGGAATTTTCCAGGTCACATCATCCCTTTTCTTGATGTCGAATATCCCCAGAGGTTCCTGGGAGCCCAACTTTTCATTTGTGTGTGAATGTGGGGACTTGAGAGGCTCCTACTCAAATCACTCATGAAACCTGTAAAAGGGGGATTTTGAGGTCAGCCACCTTCATGCTGTGTAGGTAAATTTTGGGATACCTGAACCAGGAATGTTATATCCATATAAAACCCAGACACAAAATGTTTAACATTCGTGCCTGCTGTGGACATAGAAATGTCTTTCACCAGAAATCACACTCAGAATGAGACATTCCACTCCAACAGCTTCAGTGGGAACAGCTTCATCAAGGATTATTAATGCTGGTTAGGGATGTTATTATAGATATTACACTAATTTATTGTATTAAAGCTATACTTCATTGTAGTTATTATATTTATTGATAGGAAAGTTAGATATGTACTTTGGAAAAAAAGGTGGGAAAATTTGATTCTGGGTAATTATACAAATGGGTCAAAACTGTTTTAAAAGTTAATAAAAATAATTAAAGAAACAAAAAGCCAGTTATCTAAAAAACTGGATGCAACATGTCTGGGCTCCAGGATATGACTGCCTGAGTTACTAAATCATCACTCATACTTTTAAAATATGAAAACTGATGCTACACTAGTTATAGCTACTTTGGGGTTTTTTTTAGCCTCATAGTTTCATTGCAGGAAATTTCAATCAAAAGCCCATAAAATAACCTTGCCATGAAGAGGAAACTGTAATTACTTACAATTAGTACAGTGTGTAAAGGATGGCTTCAACTCAATTAAACAATTTCATAATTTATGGAACAAATTATGGCCATAATGGCCATAATTTCAATGGGTTGCCATCAATCAGGAAAGAGCAACGTAAACTTCAAAATAAAATTAAAAATTCAGCTTAAGGAGACACCAGATATTTTGTCCTTGCTCAGTGACTCAGGTTTCCTCTGCGTGTGTCAAATTTCCTGCACATTGTATGACTTTGAATTCTCCTTTTCTACATTTATAAAAGGTCTTCTGAGGCACAGGGTGGGATTGTTGGGGTGTCCTGTGCAGGGCCAGGAGTTGGAGTTTGATGATCCCCGTGGGTCCCTTCCAACTCAGGATATTCTATGATTCCACATTACCAGGTGGAATTTTTTGGAACAGGTTTACATTATTTTGGGAGCTACATTTTAAGTCTGTTCAAAGTGCTACCAAGGAAAATCTCCCCCTGACAATCAAACAGAGCTTGAGTTGAGCTCCTCATGTCTGCACAGCTGCAAACCTCAGGGTGGATCACCATTCCAGGAGCGTGGACGGAGTTCCAGGCTGCTGAAGCTGTGGAATCTGTGGGAACTGGAAAAGCAGAACTGCTTGAGAGGCTTCCCCAGTTGGTGTCAAGCACAAATTTCACCTGAGACAGATGTGGGACTGAGTTTTTCCAATTCCCAAGGTCACTGAAAAAGGCTTTCTGAGGGAAATGTGGCAGAGCTCAGGGAAAAAAAGAGTGAGGGAATGAAAGGCCTCCTAAAAGGCACCCCTGTCTTGCAGATTATCCTGTAAACCCTTCAGATTCAGGTAGCTTCTTGCAGGGAGATACAGACTATTTCTCTCAGATTACATGATGTGAATGCAACATTTCCCCCTTTAGTCAGCAAAATCAGGATTCAACCCCATATGCACATTCTGAAGTGTTATCACATTGGTTCCAGTAAGTCAAGAAATAAGCTGTTCAAAGGAAGTGCAGCAAACACAGAGTTATTATTTTCCCTAACAAAGAGGTGTTTGGGTTTTTTGTTTGCTTGTTTGTTTTTTAAACAGGTAGTGTTTTAAAGCACATAAGCCAAAAATGTTACTCCTTGACAGGCTGCCATTAATTCAAATCAACCCTGAAAAGATGAGCCACAGTCACACAGAAGTTACTGCTCTCACTTTTGAGGTAAGGGGAGGAAATTCAGCTGCCTGTTTATGATGGAGGATAATTGTAGCTCTCCTAATGATCCTGCCTGGCCTAAAACTTTATGAAACTCTGGAGGCAGTAATAAATCATAGAAGGGATCTCAACCAAGAAGGGGGGATGCTCCTCTGTGGCAGGAAAGCTTTCCTTCACAGTCATATGTCACAACAAACTGGGGAACAGAATTATGTGCACGTGTGGTTCTCACTCAGTGACAAAGCAAACACTGCCTCTAACTATGTGTGTTTTCTGGGAGACACAGAACATTGAAAAATGGTCAAATTAACAACTGCAATACATTCTCCATGTAAATTAAATGCTCTGTAGACGACACTTGTAGTGATTATAGCTCGCTACATGACATATGTTTAATGATTTAGATTGGCTGCTGTTGAGAGGGATTTAATTTAAGGCACTTATGGCATTGGGCTCAAATTATTTGCAAGAGTTGATTGACGCTGATGTGTTACCCTGCAGCTTGTGTTCAGCTCAGGATCATCCTCTGTGGACATCTCCCTTATCTCCTGCAGGATCTGAACCCTGGGCTCCTCTCACATTTTTATCCCTCCATACATATTGTTTAACCACTTTCCAGAACAATCAGATGAGAGAACAAAATTTCTGTGTGTCCTTGTATTTGATTTTTTTATGTCTGCAATTTTTAAACCATTTCCCTTGAGAGCAGGCTTTGGACACCTAGTTCCCATGAAAATTTGCAAGAACTGGTCATCCGACCCCATAAGAAGCTTTTCAACTCTTCATTTTTCTGTCTGTCTGTATCAACAGTCATCAGCGAGCTGCTGACTGTAGGAACCCATGGATTCAGAAGTGTCACCAGCAAATTTGGTAGCAGCTTAAACTTAATCTGAGCTGTGGAGCTCCCAGTAACCTTCCCTGGGATGTTATCTCCCCATGCTGATAAAATCCACTCCATAGTGTTTAGCAGCCATATGCTCCCCACGGAGCATCTGCAGGGCACATCTCCTGCTGGAATGACACGGGAGGCGAGTGCACGGCTTTCACTGAGGCTGTTTGAGAGTGAAAATGAGATTTGGATCCAATATGTAAAGGTATTCCATTAACCCTTCTGGCCTTTGGACTGGCCCCTCAGCGTTCACTGCTCTGGCCCTTATTAACAGCAATGACTGCTAAATCCGGTGGGAGGGTGGGGAATGAGGAGGGCAGATGAGAGCAAATAATCAAAGTGAGTGTGTCGTTGCCCTGTAGCACAAGCCCAGCTGGCTTGGGAAAGGCTGAGGACATCTGAAGCAGTGGTTAGCTCATTATTATAGAATCAAAGAATCACCGAGGTTGGAAAAGACCTCCGAGATCACAGAGCCCACCCTGTGCCCCATCCCCACCTTGTCCCCCAGCCCAGAGCACTGAGTGCCATGCCCAGGCCTTCCTTGGACACCTCCAGGGATGGGGACTCCAAACCTCCCTGGGCAGCCCCTGACAAGGCCTGACAACCCTTTCTATGAAGAAATTCCTCCTGATGTTCAACCTGAACCTCCCCTGGTGCAGTCCTCTCATCCCACTCAGACACTGGATGGCTGGTGGTGCCCTTCAGATTTGTCAGCTAGCTGGCTACTCTGTTCCAGTTTATAGGAGCTCTGGGAAGGAATGGGTTGCTTCTTCCAGGTCTCCTGTGTGTGTAAATTAGTTCCTTAATGCACTGTGGGGAAAAAATATCCAGCTGCTGGCTGCTTGAAGGCAAAAAACCTGGCAGGGGATGTAGTAGGGCGGGAGTACAAAACATGAACTCAAACTGCTGCACTGCTCAGTCAGGAGCAAGTAACAACCACGAGGCTTGGAGAATTCTGCATCACATTGCCAATAACCCTTTTTCCTACAAAAAAAAAGCCCTTACAGAGGAGGATTGCACTCCTTGCTAGCATAGAAACGCTCTGGAAACACTCTTTTTCCTTGGGGGGGAAGTGAGCCACCTTAAGCTCTGTGCATCATCAAAACCTCTCTGGGTAGGACGCAGGACTGGCAGCAGCCCACTGGCAGGGAGCTGCAATTCCCATCACTAGAGCCATCCCTGCAATCCATGGGCCAATAAATGCTCTGGCTCAGAACTAGGATGCCCCCTCTGCTGATTTTGAGCTATTTATACATGTCTTCTGTGCATATTCCCCCTCTCATGGGCAGTGCAGGTGTGCCCAGCTAAAGCAGGTGTAAAATATAGGTTGAATGCTCAGTAAAAGCCTTACAGAAAACCTGGGGTTTAAAGGAGTATTAAATAGAAATCAGCTAAATGAGTTGGAGAGGAGAGCAAACACTAAGCACCTTTTTAAAAAAAGAGCTAAAATAGTTTGCACAAATTGCCTGTGAAATTTCCCACTTTTCAGTGTTTGGATAACTTGTAAACCTTCATTTGGATTCTTCTTTGCCCCTTAAAGATTATTACATTTCAAAATATGGAGCATTTTCTGAGACAAACCTTTGCCTTTATATGCACTGTAGCCAATACAGCCTTTGAAACATTAAATTGTTTCAGATTATTAAATTACAGACAGGGGGATCAAGGGCACCCTCAGGCAGAGGACACCGAGTTGGATGGGAGTGTTGATCTGCTGGAGGGCAGGAAGGCTCTGCAGAGGGATTAGGTTGGATATTAGGGAAAATTCTTCATGGAAAGGGTTTCCCAGCCCTGGAACAGGCTGGAGTGCCCATCCCTGGAGGGATTTAAGAGCTGTGTGGGTATGGCACTTGGGGCCGTGGGTTAGTGGTGGCCTTGGCAGTGCTGGAGGAAAGTTTGGATCTTGGAGGGCTTTTCCAACCTTGATGATTCTGTCAAATTTGTCTTTTTTGAACTCTGACAGATGGCTTTTCTTATGATTACGGCTAAATTTTTGTCCTATACGTTATTTTGTGAGCAGAGGTAAGACTGAAGGTTCGAATTCTAGAAAAAGGCAGTAAAAATACATTGTTAGACATTTAGAATTCATTTCTGTTCAATAAAGCTTCAGCAGTGAGCTGAATTAGCTTATTAATATAAGAAGTTGCTGTTGATTCTTGGAAAAATTGGAAAAAAATGAAGAGTGGTAAGAAACTGAAGAAAATTAAAAGGATCATAAAAAATTTCTGACTGACATATCTCTGTTTTCTCAATCATTTCTTTTTTTGCAATTTTTTTTCTGCCTAGCTTCTGGAGTATATAATTTGTATCTTTTCAAAGGGGTGTATAACTTTAAAACCATTTTATGTGGCAACTAGACACGTTTAAAATAGCAAATGAGTCCAGATGGCAAGTGTTCAATGAGTCTGGGGGGAAAAACCAGCAGAAAAGCAAAGTAGCTGCTAACAAAATACACAGCTTCTCATTAGTGTAGGAATCATGACCACAAGACTCAGAGGCAGCAAATATTGTACTAGTTTTTAGGAAAAGGAGAATGATGGGAATGATGTTGAGAATTCTGATTGAAAGGATAAAGTATAAGATGGAATTTGTAAAATGACTGAGGAAAATGACCTGAGTTATATATATTTAATGGTTAATTTAAAAATTGAGCTAATCAATTTAGCTCTTGCTCTTCACAAAGGACACCTCAAAGCTTCTGTGAATCTTTGTCTTTCCCATTTTTGGGTGTAAATGGATCACACTTGTGCTGCCTAAGAGTCCTTTTTATTGCTCTTGAAAGCAGAGTGTGGAGTCCACACATGTCCCTCTCAACAGGGTGTGAGAAAACCTATTTCTCCTTTGCTAATGTGGCAAATGCTTTATTCGAGCAGTGAACTCCTTCAGCTGTTCCGTGGGCATCCTGTGAATGAACAGCTTCCTTGTTTGAGGTATATTTTTGAAATAAAAATAAATAAATAAATAAATGAAATAAAAAAATAAATAATCTCTTTCTCTGAAAGCCCCATGTAATATCTGTAAATATTTTAGTGCAGAGATTGTGCCTTTTTTACATAGACATGTAAAACTCAATTCCATGGCATTTTTGTCCCAAATGATTTAGGAAATGGTGACGTGAAGTTTACTTAAACTTCTCTACGATATTCATCAAATTCTAAATTAAAAATCAGGGGGGCTGTGCAAAAGCAATGCAGATACAAGTTAATTCGTTTTCCCTCTCTTTTTTTTCCCCACTGAAAATGGAGAGATGTGAAAACCATCTGAAAAAGGGTCTGGGTTTGCTTTGATGTCCTATTAATGAGCCTGTTTTCTCCCCTTAGCACATGAAATTATCTTGTTGGCAATAGGAAAAAACAACAACCACAAAACCACAACAAACAAAGAGAGAAAGTGCAGGTAGTTCTGGATTAACTCCATGTCATGGAGGTATGAGATTGAGAAGAATTTTTTGCTGGTTTTCCTAATAACTCTTTGACACCAGTGTTTTAATAAAATTATCTCACCTTCAGAAACATTTGGATAATTAATTAATTGAGTGATAGAGCTGTCAGCTCTCTGCTGCTCAGCTGACCAGCTGGCACACCAAGGACTTTTTTGCAATTGGTGGATGTTGGGTTTGATGTTTAATTCCCTTATTTCATCAAAAGACTTTATTTTAAAAGACTATTTGAATCATGCATGTGCTGGGGATGTTTCTTATATCTAAATTATCTACTGGAAGAAATGGGGTTTTCTTGATTAAAGATTTTTTTTAAAAAAAGAAATAAAGTTTTTCTTCATGTGGGGACTTCTGTTATGAAAGTCATTTTGCATTTTTCAGGCGTGGTGGCAATGAATTACAAATTTCCTCATCCATCAATGGCTTAGAAACACAACACAGCATGTGCTGAGGTCCCCTTGCCCCTTCACAAAGCTTGCTACTTCTATTTTATTTTTATTTTTAAATATTAAAAGTCCCTGTCGAGCTCCAGAAAGTACAAAGACGAGTGGAAGGACAAGGCCTGCTCCATGGGAAGGTGTTCACAGCAGCCCAGAAGAACAGTTTCATGAAAATAGAACCATAGAACCATTTCCTAGGATCATTTTCAAGTTAAAACTTGCCACAAAATAACATTCTGGAATTATCCTAAGCTCCTGAGGTCCCTTCCAGCCTGAATTATCCTGTTGTCCTACGAACAGCTGGACACGTTTACTGGACAGAGGCCAGGCAGCAGTTTGGGAAAAGTGGTCTTTAGCTGAAATAATGCAGATGATCACGGAATCAGAGAATGGTTTGAGGTGGGAGGGACCTTAAATTCATCCAGTCCCACCCCCTGCCATGGGCAGGGACACCTTCCTCTAGCCCAGATTGCTCCAAGCCCCATCCAACCTGGACACCTTGGACACTTCCAGGGATGGGGCAGCCACAGCTTCTCTGGGCAACCTGGGCCAGGGCCTCCCCACCCTCACAGCCAAAAAAGTCTTCCTAATATCGAACCTGAACCTACTCTTTGTCACTTTGAAGCCATTCCCCCTTGTCCTGTCAGTCCAGGCCCTTGTAAATATTCCCTCTCCGTTTTTCCTGTGAGTTCAGGTCCTGGAAGGTCACCCTCGAGCCTTCCCTGTTCCCTTCCAGTACATCACACAGGCTCTTCTCCCAAGTTTTGCATGCACACACATCCTCCTGCACTGCTTGGGTGGTTCACAGCAAATAAAGTGTTGGTTTGATTGATCTCTTAAAATGAGAACATTTACACCCAACTCTGCCTGGCCTGGGCTGTGTATTTTATTCCCTGCAGATTCCAGCACCTCCTCCCCGGGACTGGTAGCAAGGAGTAAACAGAAAGAGCAGAATTTCTGCAGATTAGTTCCTTGCAAATGTATTCTTTGAGGATCTGTCTCGGTGCACGGTTCAGTGCTGAAAAGGGAATATGGATTTTACATATTTTATATATTCCCTCTTTTTCTTTTGGATTGTGGCCAGCTTTGGCTTTTCACGAAGGCTGGTGTTCCTGTTTATAACACCAGGTACCCCTGGTTATGACATCAGGCATTTCCATTTATAATGTCAGGCATTCCCATTTATAATGTCAGGAGGGATGTAGGAAAGTGGGCAGAACCACAGTGTCTCATTTCCATGCACAGATTCAAATATTGACCTCCCTCTTTGTCCCAGGCATTTGCATTGCATTTTTGGGGAAAAGCTGTGAGCTTTGCATCTAAGTGGATGTTGCCACCACCATGGCATAAGGAACTAAAAATCTTTGCATTTTCTGCTCCTGTCTATGACAGGGAACTGCAGAGGGTAGAAGCACCTGACAGGTAATTCAATTTAATTCCTGGAAGAGCAGCTGATATTTGCCTCCAGCCCATTTCCTTTTCTCAGAAGACACATTTCTGTGACACAGACACAGAGGTTACAGAAAATTGTGTCAAATACCATAACATACAAGACTTAGCAGTTGTTTCAGGACAAAAATACAGCAAACCAAAATGGGCAGTGCTGCCAGGCCCTTTAAACCCATCTGGAAGGTACTTCCCAGAAAGTAATTCAAGTTCCAGCTATGGATGGAACAAAAAGTTCCACTTTTTGACCCAATGCTTCTTTTTGCCTTGTGGCAGGAGCTGTGTGAGCCCTCACCTGAAGGGATGTGTGCTTTGAGATGAGGTCCAAGCTGTGAGGGAATTCTCTGTTCTGAATAAGCCACTGTGTCTGAAATCCCACCTTAGAGTGATGGTGAAACTGCAGCTGCATGTGCTCTCCAGGGAATTTTTAGGCAGGCACTGACTTCCATAATGTTTATGCATGTCATCCATCATTGCAATGTTTAAATCCTCTGGATATCCAGAGCCAGAAAAAGTCAGGCTTACGGGGCTTGCTGTGGCTTTGATATAAACAGAGAAAAGCCCTTTTGCCTCTTTAGTGTTGAAATTGCTTTGACACTGAGTTGGCCCAGATTGACCAATATGCCAGATGGATATGGGAAATACCTTGGATTTTATGATGCTTTACAACCTACAAATTACCCAAACCCATTTCCTAGAAATTATTTAAAATATTAAGGCCCCAATTTTCAGAATGAGCCTCCAATTCTTTGCCTGCAAATAATTACAGGTACAATTTAGAGCAAATGAATGCAAGGGCATTTTTTGAGATTTAGACCTCTGCCTACCTGATTATCCCACAAAAAGATGATTATGTGCTATAAAATGTTTCCAGAGTAACCTGTCTCTTGCTTCTACAAAATTAAAGCCTGAGTTGAAGTCCTCTCAAAAAAAACCCTGAAGTTAAACAGTAATTATACAATTACTGTATATCTTTTTGCAACAGAGCTTTAAAAATCTTCAAAATCTTTCTTTAAATATGTGTTTTATTGTTATCATAATTTCCCTGGGGTCTGCTGCACTGGCAAACTTATGGTCCCTCACCTAAAAACGTCAGTGTGGTGCCTTTGGTACACATAAGAAAGATAGATCTTCCTTAATGTTATTCTAAAAACTATTTTCATGTTCCAGCATTTGGATTTATGAAGCATAGGGTGTATGTATTATATAATTTTATTTGAAAGTAGTAGAATTACATAAAGGAAATAGGGCTACCATTAGGTAAAAAATAAAAAGACCACCACAAAAAAATAAATGAAGGTATTATGTTAGAGGAGAGACAGTTTGTACCTCCTTGAGGAACAAGGATTGTTGCTTTTGAATTTATTTTTGTTTTAATTTTTCCAGAGACTGGCGTAGCTACAGTGAAATTCGATGCAAATATCATGGTACTGATAAAGAGACTGTAATATCCACATACACAGGCTTGCATAATGGTGCAGCCCATAAATATACCATGCATTTTCTAGGACATGTTATCATAGGGCAGGATTTAGTGGATGGATTCTAACTGTAATGTCAATTGAAATATTTGGAGTGGGACTTTGCTCACATTTTTCACCATATCTTCCCACTTGGTATTACCAGAGAATGCCAGACAGAAGAAACTTCTGGGAAAACGTTCTGAAATCAATAAAATATGAAAAATGTGTTAAAAAAGTAGGAATTCCACCCAGAAAGGAGAGGGAATTAATGTTTTATTCAAAATATGTAAAAAAAAAAATCCAAAAGCACAGGCTAAACTTTCTTCAGAGCTGAGGTTCCAGAAAACTCACACTGACTGGGAACATAAATACATGTCACTTATGGAAATATGGACACCTAGTGAAGGTGACAGTTCCAGAATGTGCCACTGTGGTCCAGAAGCAATGGAAAGATGAAGCAAATCTGACTTCACCAGGAGAGGGCTGACAGATAATATCTTCAGGCTTTTTGATGGCTGTGAACTCTCCTCCTGTAGGTAATGAAGGTCATAACTGACAGCCCTCCAGAGCTGATCTGGTCCTACAAGCTTCTGTCATGGGGCAAAGCAGGGTAAACCTGCAGGACATTGCCTTTGGAGGTGGTGGGAGAAAAGGGAATCCCAGAATCATTCAGGTTGGGAAAGACCTCTGGAATCATCAAGTCCTCCCTGTGCCCCATCCCCACCTTGTCCCCAGCCCAGAGCACTGAGTGCCACAGCCAGGCCTTCCTTGGACACCTCCAGGGATGGGGACTCCAAACCTCCCTGGGCAGCCCCTTGGTTAGGGAGCAAATCTGTCTGGAAGCCATTCCCAGCTATGTGAGGGACAAGAAGGTGGTTGGAAGCAGCCAAAATTAAACTCCTTCCCCTCTCCCCCCTAGCACTGTCCCTGATGGAGTCAGCGCAAGGCAAAGCAGCTGGCTGGAAGTATCTGGGAAAAGAGATCCTCCAGGTTTCTGGGTGAAGGCTCCTACACTTTCACTCTGCCAGGTTGTTCCTTATGGCCATAATATCCTTGTGGCAGGCCATAATATCCCTGTGACAGGCCATAATATCCCTGTGACAGGCATATGTCTCTCTGCAGGGAGGCTGCTGCTTTATTTTCTACCCAACCTTCCCATGCTGAGTGGAGGTGCCAGCTCTCCACTGTGAAGTAGGAAAGGGGTAAGGCTTTTAACAGCAGGTTTTATTCTTGTGACTTCAGCCTTTCCCTGCAAAGGTTATGAAAACACCTATAAAATATTTTATTTTTGCAAATCTCCTAAAGCTGTCACATAACCCTTGCCTGCTTTTCACTCCTTGACGGGGCATCAAGAAAGTGTGTCCAGAAAACCATAGAATATTAAATAGTAAAATCTGAGTCACAAAAATTGAGGGTTTTTTCCAAGTGTATTTAATTTCTAGCCATAGTGCAGACTGTGGTATATAATTACAGGGAATTTGAGTAATACTGGTTTTGATTAATGTCTAAATGGAGAATCAAATTGAAAGAGAGTGGGTTTTGATTAGATATTAGGAAAAAATTCTTTACTGAGGGTGATGAGGCCCTGGCACAGGTTGCCCAGAGAAGCTGTGGCTGCCCCATCCCTGGAAGTGTCCGAGGTGTCCAGGTTGGAGGGGGCTTGGAGCAACCTGGGATAGTGGAAGGTGTCCCTGCTCATGGCAGGGGGGTGGAATGAGATGATCCTTAATGTCCCTTCCCACCCAAACCATTCCCTACTTCTATGATAGTAATGACATCCAGCTGAGCATCTTCCACTAGAACTGGTTATGCTGGTTATTTTCTCATCAATGTTACTCAGTCCCCTTTATCAGAGAGAGATTTCTGTGCTAAAATCAAGCAAAACTGTGTCCTGGCTAGTTTTTTTTTTTTATTCTCTTCCATTTCCCACACAATCTTCAAACACACAGACATCCCTGCCCTAAGGAAGCAGCAATCCAGAAAACACCACTTATACCTCCAGATAATCAGAATGAGTACAAGAATAAAAAAATATTTAAGTGAAATCTCCCACTTAAATCACTTTGACCCTTGGTAAATATTTACTGAAACATATCAGCATGTTTGAGAGAGAGAGACCAAATTATTGATGCATATTCTGCAGTTACTGGTCCATGTCCTGCTTTCATGGTGAGGAGAAAGTAAGAAAGGTGTAGCCTCTGGAAAAATGTTGGAATTAACATCTATGTACCTGTTCTGGGTAGTGCTTGTAAGGGATCAAAGCACTGTTCCTTCAGTTTGCCCGTGTCAAGCACATGGAAGAAAGTTTTCCTCATGAATCTGGGAGAGAGTCACACAATAAAGTTTCAGGTATGACTTAGACTGTTATAAAGAGAAAAAAAAAAAGGCAACAATTCACTACTGGAATCTTAGAAGAGTTTGTGGATGCCACATCTGGAAAAACACCTGTTTGAACTCATGCGTGGACCAAAATGTGCTGCTCAAGGCGACTGTGCTGGTTGGGATTAAGGGGAGGTAGGATTTAAGGGGAGGTGTCTCTTCCACAAGATGTGGGGAATCAGGATTTTCTCTGTGTGTCTGCTTCCAGGCAGCACATAATCTTGTCTGGGTAAGCCTCAAGGAGGTCAGGAGCTGCTTGAACAGCCTTATCTTTCTGGAAAAGGAACTTTATTCCCTAAGGTATAATATAAGCTCTCACTGTAGGTGTTGAAGCTTTCCTGAGAAATCACAAGTGTGATCTGGCCTCATCTCACAAAGGCTGAAAATGGTTCCCAGCTCCTGGGAGTTTGGCAGCCACAAAACATCACCAGAACTGGTGAAGCTGAATGCAGGTTCTTCTCACACCTCTTCTCTGATCTTGCTCTCCTTTGGTCTTCCTTCCATTCCATCACTTCTTTTTCAGTATCTAATGAAACAATACCTGAATCTCTAATTGTTGTTCCCTTTCCCTTGGTGCCCTCATTCATTTCTGCCAGTCCCTGCTTTCAAGAAAAGCCATTTTGTTTCCTTCTGTACATCAAATTTTTTCTCATCCCTGCTTTTATTCACTCTCTATGACAAGTATTCTCACTTCTGTTCTTTTACACAGGACAAGCCTTTACTTTCCTTGCCATTATTTTCCTTCCTAAATCACTTTATTCCCTTTTTTTCAGCCCATCCCAACAGCACTTTGAGTTTTACATTTGATTCTTTATTCTTGTATAAAATTGGGGTTCCTTTCCAAAAAAAGCCACAGGTAGTAATAACTGCCACAATCTCTCCTCTCAAACCCTTATTTAGCTACTTTGTTATTTGTCATTTCCCTATTATCATCCTTTCCCTCTCACTTTCATTTTCACCTCCTCCCTGTCACTTTTTCCCATGAATTACTTTTTCCCTTAAGCTTCCATTACTCAGCCAACAATCATTCTTATAATTCCCACTTCTCTCCCCCTCCTTTTTCATGAGAGTCCAATAGTTTGTTCTCCTGTGGTGGCTCTTTTTTTTCCTGGCACAGTTAGATTTTGACATGGGTGAAGAGATCCTGCTCCCAGCAGATGCTCGAGACTGGGTAATGGTACAGAGACAAGAGGTTTGATTTTTACTAGCATTCATCTCATCTCTCAGACCTTTCCTCCTCCACCTTTTCTGACCTCCCCTCCAGATGGCCTCTGCTCAGACAGCTGAAAATTGACTGTTTCACGTGTGAAAGCTCATCCTGACACAGAAAACAAACCTGCAGCAATCAGTTGTTTTGTTCCCCACATCCCTCAGTAATTGTCTCTCGCTCGTTGGATTTTGCTCAGTGACGAGGAAGCAAATGCATTGATTTGGTCTCAGATTAAAACTAAATGTCTGCTGCCCGATAAAGAAATCTCTCAAGTCAACTAGAAGGCAGCTGGGATGGGAATTGCAGCTTGGAGAGCACTGCAGCTAAATATGTGCTCCCATCACAGCATTCCTTGGACGCTGGGCTGACAGAGGTCGGTCTGAGCTGGCCTTTGGAAGCTCAGTGACCACATCTCTATCAAAGCTGATTTTTTTCATGCTTAATTACCTCAGGCTTTCACCTGAAGATGTGAAGATTTAAAGGAATACCCTGTCAAACTGAGAAATTTCAAAGATAACACAGAGTTCTTTACTATCACCACTACATGGTTTGATTTATTTTTTTTTAGAAACGTTTACAAATAATAACTTTAAAATTACTGTAGCAGCACTGCTTCCATGCTGCACTTGCACATCTGTCAGTAGTTTCACATTTTGCTTCTAGGGGCTTGTGTTAAATCTTGAAAATACAGCCACAACTGGAATCTGATGGCATTCTTATTTGATGTTGCTGTCGAAATCAACGGCAGATATATATTCTAGCCTAAAAATAGATTTATAATCTTTAAGGAAAGTAAAGACAGTCTATGACAATTTAGTCTGGAACTGTGAATTAAATGAACAGTCAGATTTCAAGGAGGCATAATTTCATCTGTTGATGTAGACTGCAAGCTTCTAATTTAGCCATAACTTATACAATATCAGGCATAATTCCCTTGCTTAAAAAGTTATTAAAATTTTAATAAAACCAAGGAGATGCTAGGACAAAAGTATATTAAGATGGCATAAAATTGTGCATATATATCATTAATTTAAAGACAGATTAGATGTTAACTAGAACAACTTAATTGAATATTTCCAAGTAGGAACATTTTTAGGTTCACTTGGAATGTGTTTTCAGTTGCTTACCAAAATTAAGCTCAAATGAAATTTTTCAGTCTTGCTGAGTTCAGGTTTAGAGGGTTAGGGTTCAGTTTTAGGTCCAGGTTTTGGGGTGTGGGAGGATTTTTTTTCTGCTCTCTTTCTATTTTCCTTCTACCAAAGCGGGAAATTATTAGGAGTTTTAGTTCCTATCTGTTTCCCACCTAAGTATAAGCTACCCCTTCATAGTCTGCAAACAGTCATTTATAGCTATGAGGTAAAAGTGTAATTGGAACCTGATTTCTTTCATTTCCAAGTGGATTTACCATCAAAAAAATATCCTAGAATGTATTCAGTTCATTTTCTAGTAATTTGTTAGAGAATGGCCTCTTATTTGAACAATCAAATCAATACTTTCCTTTGAGCCCTTGAGCATATATATTGCTGTTTTGTTAGTTAATTTGCCAGTGTAGTATCAATGTGGTCCAGTGTGATATTATTCAGATATTAAGCAGATATTATTCAGGGTAGCTGTGTTTAGATAAAGCTTTTTGGTTAAACTCTACACCACATGGATGCATTTTCATAAATGTCTTTGGGTTTATCTTTCTTGTATAGCTCACATCAAGGTTTTTCAAGCAAAACAACAACCCCAAAGGTGTAAGAACATTCCCACCATGGATAGTGAAGCACCTCTGATTCACTCCGACCTACAGAAGGAAAATAAACACATTGGGAAAGGTACAGGGAAGTCATTCCCTATTTGGATGAAGAAACTATTGAAATTCAGATCGTGGTGTCAGAGGCTGCACGTTCTGTGTAGAATAGATGCCCAAATGTGAGTATAAACTGTTTTGGAGAGAGGAGCCCTGATTTAACAGTAATAATATGTTGCAGAAAAAGATGAGCCCTTTGCAAACATGAACCAATGTCAAATGGTTCAGATGAAAGCAGGGGAGTTTTAAAAAGCAGTTGACTATGAAAAACAAGGCTTCTGTACAATATTATCCTACATATCCTCCAGGACAGCTGGAAATTATAGAACAAGTAATGCAAGGAGAGGATCCAGCCCTAAGAAAGCCACTGGTGAAACAGAAGCCTGTTTCTGTCCCTCCTCCCACTCAGTGTTGATTACACAGAAATGAGACTGCAACATCTTTAGTTTTGTGTCTTAACCCTGGGATTTGGTCAATGGCAGGATAAATTAAAAGGAATTTTATGCAACAAGATGAATGAGGACTCTGGACTGGAGTCTCTGGGTAACCTGTGCCAGGTCTCCACCCTCACAACCAAGAATTCCTTTCCAATATCCCATCTAACCCTGTCCTCTGGCAGTGAGAAGCCATTACCCCTTGTCCTGTCCCTTCATCCCTTGTCCCCAGTCCCTCTCCAGCTCTCCTGGAGCCCCTTTAGGCCCTGGAAGGGGCTTTCAGGTCTCCTTGGAGCCTTCTCTTCTCCAGGTGAACCCCCCCAGCTCTCCCAGCCTGTCCTCAGGTGCTGGCTCAGAACAAAGGGCAGGCTCTCCTGCTTTCTTATCTCCAATGGTGGCAATCCATGGATGTTTAGGAAACAGTACGAATATATAACAGTTTTTCCCCTGAGTACTTGCTATGTGTGGCTCCCTCAGCTCCAGAGCCAGAGGTGATGTCTGGGCGTTCAGCAGGCTTTGCGGGATTATTTTCCCAGGACTTTTCCATTGCCTTTTTGACCCTGTGGAAGTCTTCCTCGGTGCCCAGTGGCAGAACTTTCCCAGTTTAATGCAAGTTGTGTGAGGAACCACTTTGTGCTGTTGCTGTTGCCAATTTGGCCTTTGGTAGCTGCATTTCGTGCTGCTTAGTCCTCAAATCCAGAAAGGCATGGAAAGCTCATTCCAGATTCACCTTCTCCACCATGGTGAATTCCCAGCCCTCTGGCTCAGCATTCCCATCCTTGCACACCAGCTCTATACACTTTCCTGTCGTGCTTCCAGCTGGTTTTATTGCTCTGGTCTGAAGCTCCCTTATTCCTGAAAATACAATCCACGCTGTTCCAAATAAAGGCTGTCAGATTTCCAGAGCTGCCTCTCAATTAGTATGTGCAGACATTCTGCACATACTGGGACCAAATGACCTTTGTAAATGCAGCTTGCCAATACAGTCCCTTGCACATCTCCAACATCCCTCTCTGAATGTTATTTGCCTTTTTAATCCTGCTCTCAAGGGTGATCCATTTGGTGAGCTCCAGTCAAAGAAATGCTCAGCTGAGCCTGATCTCAGTGTGGAAAACACACAGAATACAAACAAACCAAAACCAAACTCCAGCAGCAATACAAACTTTTAAACTCCTACTTTTATAATTACTATATACACATTACTCCTACTTTTACAGTTATTATATACATATATATATATATGGAGAGAGAGAGAGAGAGAGAGAGAGAGAGAGTCTGTGTTTGGGGTTTTCTTGAACCTATTTTCCTTCAATGAAGACCATTAAAATTAGAAGGAACATTCTCAGTAAATTGCTTCAGCAGTTATCAAATGTCTCTGGATTCATTTCAGCATTTAATAACCCTCAAAAGCTGTTTTTTCCCTCATATGTTTCTGCAACCCTTAATCACGGAGGAATTAACCGCCAAGCGCTGGGGGTTTTTGTTTGGTTGGGTTGCTTTTTTTTAAGTATATACATTTCATGTACCAAAATAAGGAATGACAGGGATTTTTTTTCTTTTTTTCCTAATTTTTTTTTTTTTTTTGATGAAGCTACCCCCAATTCTTCATCCTGACAGAAACTGAGTTCTCCTGCAGATTGGATGAAGAGGATCGCTGTCCTCGTGCCCTCAGCCCCACATATCCTGGCTGCCCACATTCCGTGCCTCTTTTCAAAGAACTACCACTAAAGGAAATTTTTGCCTGCCTCCAGCCCCCTCCATCCTCACTTCTTAAAGTAAGATCACTGCTGGGGCTGTGCAGACAGACAGACTGACAGAAACCTGGAGGTTTTTCAGGGACAGACCCTGAAAGCAGCACTTTCCTCTGTGATGCTCTTCTGCCACGGATTACCAGATATCGTACCTGGAACTACAGCAGTTTGTCCAGGCTCCTGCTTTATCTGAAAAGCATTTCCCAGTAATCTTATGTGCACCATCTGGCCAAGCATCCTGCGAGGAGCCAGCGCTGAAAGGAGGAGGAAGTTCTCTCTTCCCCCAAACCGTTGCTAAGCAGCTCCAGGAGTAACAACCACAGCCTTTATTCGGGCTGTGCGAACCTGGGCCCAGAGAGATCCCCCGGCCCCATCTGGGCCACGGCCATCCAATAAGTCACAAGAAATGTTTATTCTCCTCCAACTGTCAAGCTCACCTATTTTTTTTCCCCCTATATTGATTATTTTTAGTGTCCATGAGCCACTGTTATCACAAGAGGGACTGTGTGCCTGCGGCACTGCTTTCGTGCTGCTGGACACCGACTCTCCCCAAGGGGAAGGACTTTTGGCCATGGAGATGGGCAGAGGTTGTCCCAGCCTCATCCAGACCCTGAGCTGCAAGAGTTCAGTACATCTGAGACATCCTGATCCCTGGTGCCACCTCCTGTGCCAGGTGGCTGGTGACAGAAACCCCAGCCTGCCCTCAGTGCCATGGGGGGAAAGGAGGCAAAATTCACCCCTCGCTTTCTTCTGTGGGGCAGAAGAAATACTTCTGATCAGCATCCTTTAAAATGCACTCATGAAATAAGCAGGAAACTTTATAACCACAAAAACTTTAGGACTCCTTCCTTACAGGCCCCTGAAGAGGCCATTCCCACCCATTCCCAGGTCCAGAGCAGGAAAGCGCTCTGGTGAACACATTTAGGCAGCGCCCTACTTAAATTAATCCTGCTGAAATATTACTTATTAATCTCTAGGATGCTGCAGGTGCATTTATAAATGTCAGAGAGCCATGTTAAAATGTTGTGATCCTTTCTGACATATTAAGCCATTTTTAATTCTCTCTCATCACGCCCAGCCTCTCCAGTAGACATTAGATAACTCCGGAGTCCTAAAAAAGCTACAGTGACTTAGGTGGAAAGCAAGTGAGTTATTAATCTTATGCAAATGCCTGTTTAATTTTCAGGATCTTGGCACCACTGTAAGCGCTGAAAGTCATGGACTATAAAGAAAAAAGGTAATTTCCTGTTTGTTTAATTGATCTGCTGTAGCTTCTCTCCTGGCTGGTAAAGCCAGGTAATGGAATTTGCAATGTAAAGTCATTATTAGAAGTGCCAGTATGACATTTGATAAATCCAGGCTATTTAGGCTTAGTAATACACACTCCACTTATGTTCTGGAAGCACAATTGCCTGCTATGTCCCCTCCTGCTTTTTAAATATATTTATACATATCCCCAGCATTATGATACATGAACATAGTTCTTCATGCATTGTTATTAGGAAGTGATAATTCCCCCCACTCAGCAATAGTTTGTTTTGTCTAAGATTTCCACCCACAGGAAACTTTTGGTCTATGTCATGTCCAAAAATTCCTTTACAGGATGGCTGCCTTCCTCAATTCCCTGCAGGATCAGTTCTGGCCACCTCAGGAGTGGCAGATTTCCAGGGTACACCCAGGAGCTGGGGATGACTCAGGAGCTCACACTGGGCTCACTCAGTGGTGAATCAATTTTCTGTCATGCCACTGCTTGGATAAAGCAGAAAATAACAGTACTTCTGACTGTTGGAGGAAAATAAAGGCCATTTGTTACTTCTTTTCACTGGGAGTATTACACCCAAAGTCATGGCCAGCTCCAATTCATGGCAGAGGTTTTGTCTCCCTCCACATCCTCCTGTGCCATTTCTGTTAGATACAACTTCTTTTATCTACCCCTGGTAGATAAAGCCACTGGTAAAAATTCCTGTACATTATGACAGGTATTGCTGTAACTCAGCAATGGACAAAGACTGGTTTTCTTATAAAGTTCTTTGGAGTGAAAACCAAACATTTTCAAAGTACTCCATGACACACAAGGGCTGTGTAACATCCAGGTTATTTTATGGAAAAATTTTTTGCAATTATACTACAGAAACTTCCCTATTTCTGGTTTAACTTCATTTTATGATAATTGTTCTAACTTATGTTTCCATCACAGTAATATTTAGTGCAATCATATGGGTTTAATTTGATCATTCATGTTCCACTGCAGTGATCAAAACAGGCAGTGTACTGCTTGGTGTTACACCTTGCTAAATCAGGCATCCAAATAAAAGCAATTACTGTAAACATGCATGAAATGGTACATATTACACTGTAAAGTGTTAGGAAAATGCTTTTAAACCACATTATTTTCAAGAAAAAAGAAATCCCTTGTGCTTTTCCTGTATGCTTGAGAGCCCAGCTTTGGTCTGTTAAGTCGAAATTGTAATGAATATGGAATATTAATAAGCTTTAAAAAAAATATTAAGTGTTATTCCATGGTAGGTTGCAAACAGGAGTTTATTTATATAGGTTATATTAAATGCTTCTGACTGTGTCTCTTTCTGAAGGGAGGCTACAAGAGAGATGGAGACACACTTTGGACAGAGCACGTAGAGACCAGACAAGGGGGAATGGCTTCAAACTGACAGAGAGAAGGTTTAGATGGGACATTGGGAAGAAATTTCTCCCTGGGAGGGTGGGGAGCCCCTGGCACAGGTTGCCCAGAGAAACTGTGGCTGCCTCATCCCTGGAAGTGTCCAAGGCCAGGTTGGAGCAACCTGGGCTAGTGGAAGGTGTCCCTGCCCGTGGCAGGGGGTGGAATGGGATGGGCTTCAAGGTCCCTCCCAACCCAAACCCCCCTTTTATTCTGTGATTCTTTTGAAGCTCCGACTGCCTGCAGAGAACACCAAAACAACAAAACCAAAACAAATACTGGCAAGGCAGATTCGAAACCAAACACCTTTTAAACAAACAAACAGAAAAGGGCCTGGAGCATTTTCAAGCACTTTTTACATAAAAGTCAAGGATTGCTGGAAAATGAGGATCTGACTGAGAGACCTGAAGTGGTTGTTTATTTGCCTTTTAACAGCAGAATCAAGTGGTGCAACTCCTAGGGATGCTTCTGAGTGGCTCTGGGGTGGGATGAAGGAGAGCACTTGCCTTCCTCTTCTGTCAGCAGGGTCATAATGTGTGAACCCACTCAAATTTCTGAAATACTGAAGTGAAACCCCTCCAAAACCACAAACCTGAATGCAGTAACAATACTGGCCTACAATAGTGGCCTTTCTGAATTCTTGTTTCTCAGTGAATAAGTGACTCATCCCCCCTTCCGTTCCCCCTGACAAGTTTGTCTTTTGTCTGAGGCCCTCACAAAACGAGCCCCTGATTCTGTTTTGTGCCATCAGCTGCCAGATGGTGACTGGACAAGAAGCAGCCTGATTTACCTCGGAGTGATGCTGAACTTCCACAGCTGCTACTGCAAGGGAATGTTCCCTTTTGAATGAAGAGCAGTTTCTGGGGCTCAAAGAAACTGGTAAAACTGCAGTACACTGGTGTTTATGTAGAAATTTATTTTCTTATTTGTGTCTGCTCCCATGAGTGAGGAAGATGAAATCTTTGGATACCTCTGTTTAGCTCCATCCCCTAGAAAGAGTAAAATACTCATGAGTCCTGGTGAGGGCTCACCAGGATCACCTACCTATTCCAAAAAGGTGTGCTGAGAAAGCCTGCCAAGATGCCCGGGAAGTGGAAAAATCCATCTTCTGAGTGGAGAATGGATGAGAAAGGCTTAAACACAGAGCACAGTAAAGGCTGCCATAGAACAAGAATTCTCTTTCTAAACCCAATTTTTGGAGGGGTGTAATATAAAGGGAGGCTGAAAGGCACAACTAGCACATGGAGATGTGGATATGAATGAATAAACCAAAGACAGTAATGAAAACATGGTTGTGGAGCAGCCTCCCGTCCTGGCAGGCTCCCTCTTCCTCACAAATTAAAAGACAAGCTCTTAGAGGGGAGTGGGGAAAAAGTCCTCTCTTCCAGCCCTGCCTCCTACTTCTCCTAAAAACATGGTGCTGGTTCAGATGGGGTGAGGGAGAGAGGGAGAGAAAGGAGTGACTGCTCAGGATTCCTGGCCACTCTTCAGGGGAAGGGAAGCTGTGTTTATATGGGCTCATCACTCAGCAGGAAATGACAGGCAATGATTTCCAGGCTCTTGCCTCTCCTTTGGTGACTGTTTAAAAACTGTTTGTGTTGGTTTGGGGGTATTTTATTATACAGAGAATAGGTATATTTGACAAGCCTTAAATATGAATTGCTGCTGTGCTGCATGAAATATCTGATAGCAGACACATTTTGAAGCAGGGCTTTGCTCTGATGCCTCTGCTTGTTTCTGCTAAGAAGTTTTGTGCTTTCCAGTTTGTTTATCATTATTATATCCTGTCTTGTCTGATGCATTCCCTGGTCTGTAAATGCAACTTTCATTCTACAGTTAACAGTGTCGAGGATTTTAATAAATTGCCTTCCAGTCATGCTGCATTTTCTTTCTGCAGAGCCTCCTATTTGCACACAGAAATAGTTATTACCCATCCTGTTTCGTGGTGAAAACCCAGAGAAGGTGAACCTTAGGCTGCCTTAGACCTGCCTCCCACTCTGTGTTCCACAAACAGACAAGAATAAAGTCATTTTCTTTCTCTACACCCTAAATTCTGGATAACAGTGCTGCCAAAGTATTGTGCTTATAACATTAAATTCATTTTACCAGTTTAATAGTGCTTGTTACGTAAATGCTGCACTCAGTCACTGAACAGAGTTTGATTCTCTAACATGGCTCTTGGTATCCCTGTGCCTCATTGCTCCAATCAAAACTGGGATGTTAAACTTTTTAAAGATTTTTCTTGGAAACTGAGGTATTTAATCTTACCCTAATAAAATAAATATTGGTTAATCGAAGCTTAAGCTACTAAAAAGATTAGAGACATTTAATTAGTCAAAATTATACCTCATACTGTAATACAGTAAATTAGATTAGACAGGCTTTACACTTCCAAATTACATTAATGACTGCATGCATTTCCTTAATATTGTAATCTTTAATCTTCGATCCCTAAAGATACTAATGATTCTCTAACCCATCACTGACTTTCATCATCATTTAAAATTAGCTTGAAGTTACAGGAAGTAGTTATACATCAGAAAAAGACATGATACAGATCGTTTAGAATATGAGATTTAATTTAAATTTTGAGTTCATGGATTACACATGTTCCAATCATGGATGACAGGGGACCAGCTGAGGTGGTTTCTTGCTTTGACTCAGCTTGAAAGGGGCTGCTTTGTTCAAATTTAGCTTATTCTCCTCTGGGGATGGGCTTGGCAAACTCGGGGAGTGGTTGGTGCCGCGTTGACAGAAAATCTGCCTCGAAGGTGGAAAGAGACCTCAGGCAGAAACTCTGTGCAAGGGATGGCAGAGCTCATGGTCAGGCTGTGGCCATCACCTGAGGGGAGGATTACTCTTCAGGATTACTGGGAGTACCAGTTACTAGTTGTTTCTTCCAGACTGAGACTGGCAAGACCTGGGTAAGTCAGAGAGCTTCACCTTTGGTCTTTGCTTCACGGTCAGGATTTGGAGGGAGATGTCCATGTTCCCATTCCCCTCAACCACTTGCTTTCACAGGGACACATCTACCTTTGAAAAGATCTTATTTTCAGAATTTCACAGAATCTCAGAATCACCAGGGCTGGAAAAGACCTCTGGAATTATCAAGTCCCCCCTGTGCCCAATGCCCACCTCGTCCCCCAGCCCAGAGCACTGAGTGCCATGGTCAGTCATTCCTTGGACACCTCCAAGGATGGAGACTCCACCACCTCCCTGGGCAGCCCCTTCCAATGTTTAACAACCCTTTCCATGAATAAATTCCTCCTGATGTCCAACCTGAACCTCTCATCCTGTCGTCATTTAATTCCAGATCTCACTGTGTCTCACTAGAGGATCAGTGATAGAGGATCAGTGATAGAGGATCAGTGGCTTGTTCTGCCTCTCATGAGCCCATGGGCTCAGATTTATACATTTAACAGATTATTAAACTTATTATATCCACCATACATGCAAGTCTCCAGAAGACTACTTGGGCAGAGCAGCAAAATATCCCGGGGTATTTGATTTGGACCAAGAGCCTTTGGTTCAGTGGGTAAAGCCCAGCCCACACTGAGCAAGCTTAAAAGCAATATCTTCTGCTTCACACTAATATATGATCTCACTTTAGAGGTTCGATTTGCAAGGATTTTTTCTCTTCTAGTTTCCCAAAGGGAATTACATCATCTTTTACTTGAATCCGTTTTGTCTAAGTAGGGATGTGTAAGAGTGGTCCCTGATCAGCCAGGGAACTGCCAAGGAGGAGGTGGGACTGGGAAAGTTCAGGAGAGCTGGGGGACCCTGTGTGTTTGAGGGGTGTTTCCATTGAGGAGGAATGGGAAAAAGAAGGGCACAAATCTATTTTTCTAGGAGCAAAACCAAAATGAGAAGACGGAAAAGTGAAAAGGGAAACAAAGACATAATATTTTTCAGCCCTGCTGATCTGGACACCTTCATCCCTCATGAGTGGTTTTGTCACTGTGAAAACTTTAATTCTAACAGTTATCTGCTAAAACAAAAAAAAAGGAAGAAAGAAAAAGAAAAGAAAAAAGAAAAAGAAGGCTGGGAAAGGTCCATCCACAGAGCTCTGTAATCCTCCTACTGAGAGAAGATATGTAGCATCAAAAAATATCACACAACAGTGGACAACATAAAAATGTGTTATTATATAGTGCACCTCCTTAATATTGCTGGACACTAAAACATCTAGAGCTCAGTTGCTTTATGTTATCTCCTCAAGTTACTCCAGGGAATTACATCTTTCTACTGTTTATTGTTGTCTTTACTTGTTTTATTTTAATGCTGGACTTAGTCAAAACCAGAATTAGCCCTGTCCTTTAATGACTTCTTTCAGGATGTTGGTCCCTCAATAGCCTGACAGCACGAAAAGAACAAACAGAAATTAAAACAGCATTAAAAGCAAACAGAAAATTGGACACATCTATAGGAGACAAAATCAGAATTTCTTCTGTCTCATGGAGGTCACAGAGAACAGTTTATAAGTAACTTGGAACTGAAAATGTTCATACTTACAGAGTTTTTCCTCTTTCAGGGACATTTTCTTAATAATACTAATTTGTCAAATGTATCTTCAATTTTACAAGAAGTTTTCTTCTCAAGCATTTGTTAAAGGAAAGATAATTGCAACTGGAAAGCAGCAAAATGAAAAGAACTTTAATTATGCATTATAATAACAAATGTGTTCCAGTTCAGGTGAGCCAGACCAATTACATATGATTAGTGAATGGAAACAATTGATGTTTTTGCATTTTCATTTGGGTCTGATGACCTTTTATGGTGAATGAGCTACAATCTGTCTTCCCTTGGTGCTCAACATGGAGCAAATACTTTAATTTATAGAGCCATTTGGAGAAATTATTTCAGTCTGATCAAAGACAAGCTTTACTGAACTTCTCACAAAAGAGAGAAAAGAGATCAATGACAAGACTGAAAAATGGTGTTTCAGTCAGCTTGGCATGGATTTTATTCTCCAGAGACATTGCCAGAGACATGGACCTCACGGTCATGAAGTTGTGACTGCAGCTCCTCAAAACAGACACTTAAAATGATACCATGGCAGCACAAAGAACAACTGGCAAGGCATCACTGCCAGCTCCAAGAACTTACTGAGCATTTCCCCTCCAGGAAAGGTCTGAAAAGACAAAGCCAAAGTGCACTTTTGAAAAGGACACATCAGGTGATGAGGCTTTTGATTTCCTGTGGTAATGTTGACACGGCATAAGAAAAAGTAATTAGAACTCTTATTAAAAATTAAGCTGCCTTTAATATATCCTTCATTGTCCTCTGTGATGTGATTTCTGGTGTTTACTTTTGCTTAGCACTTCTGAGTATCTCTTAATCTGGTGCCTGAACCCTTTGGGATGCTGTGCTTCAAAATGCCTCCTTTAGCAGAGACATAAAAGATGCACCATGCAAATGTAAATCACCAGAAGCTCTACTAACTCCTTATTTTACTGAAACCTTAGATTAATAGAAATGATAAGAAAATGTGAATCAAATGGGCTGTAAAAACAGACCAAAGACATGTAATTACTCTGCCCTGCTTACTTCATCTTACATTTTTCTTCTAAATATTTTCTTCACCCTTGAAAGTTCTATCTTTGCCAGTGTAGCTGAGCTCTTCCCAGCATCAGGAGAAAGATATTCTGGAGCTCATGCACTATTCCATAACTCCACTACTTTCAGACTGTGCCTTTGGAGAAACATATGCAGACTCCTCAAACCTAATGAGGTTGTACATCACTATATTCACTTTGAAGGTACCAGGGCTGCACTAAGCGACCTGAGGGCATAATTTGTCTACTTATAGGAAAGGAAAAAAAACCCTTGAGTCTCAGAATCCACAGAGAGCCCGAAGGTAAGGACAGGAAAGTCGGATACAGGATCAGCAGGGACACAATAAGCAATCAATCCCTTCAATGGCTTCATCACATCTTTGTTGGGCAAAGCTTCATTGTGAATCTACTTACATTATCAGAGAACTAATGACAGTTTAATTCATAATCAAATTAACTGCAATAATCTTTATTAAGGGAAGAAACCCATTGGCAGGGCACTTTATGGCTCAAACTAAGAAGGATGTGAATGAAGGCAGAGCAGAGATGTTCACACTAAGGATCTAAAAGCCTGAAATATTTTCCCAGGAATATCAGGTAATCAATGACACCACCTCTCCACAGCCTCCTGTGACACCGAGTGAGCTGGAAGGCGGAGGGGATGAATGAAAGAAAAGTCCTGTTGGTTTTCCTGGTCTTTTTTCTCTTACATTCCTCAAGGATGCTTGCACAGAAAAGTACATTTTCACTAAGCATTACTTTCCCAATTGCAACCAATAAAATCATTTCCCCCATAATCAACGAGCCTGCATTTTATCATATGCAACTGGGGAGATAATGATTAATATTTCCGTGCCAGGAACTTTGGGATTTAACAGAGATTGTAGCTATCCCTCATACAAGTTTTGCAATCACTTGCAACTAGGATTAATCAAAGCTAAATTGTCTTCAAAATTCTGCAGTACAAAGTGAGGATTCATGTTAATTCTGCACACAGGAAAGTACAAAGAGGATCCAGTGAGAGTATATGGCAGATGAATAGTAAGGAAAGGGAAACAGATTTGCACAAGTTATATTTTTGGACATCAGGAGGGATTTCATCATGGAAAGGGTGGTCAGCATTGGAAGGGGCTGCCCAGGGAGGTGGTGGAGACCCATCCCTGGAGGTGTTCTAGGAACAACTGGACATCAAGCCATCCAGCTCGAGAGCCAGAGCAGGGCACACACACATCCACAATCCCAGCAGGATGCTGTTTGGAGGCTCCATGTTTTGTTGTGGACAGGATATCAAATAACCTGGGTGCTCAAATGTGCCAACAGCCTCCAAACCCAGGGCAGACAAGGCATCGTGTCCTTGACGTGCCCCAAACCCAGAGAAATTTAAAGGCTGTGTGGAGTTTAATACAAAGCAGTTTGTGCAGCTCAACAGCTGTTAAACTGCATGGCTTGTCTCCCAAAATAGATACAACCTTTTGTGAGACATAAATATTTGCCACAGTGACAGACAATTAATATCCCCACCTTTACCTTGGAAATTTCTTCAAATAACTCCCACTTATCCATGCTCCTCATGTTCCTGGGGATTTGATTTCACAGGGGGAAGGCAGAGGATGCACTGCACCGCAGGGGCTGAGCTGGAGGCTTGGATTTAAATCCCCTCACCAGAAGGAAAGGTATCAAGGGTTTGAGGCAAACCATTCCTCAAAATCCACAGCTGGCAGTCCATGCTCACAGAAATCCCGGAACAGCTCAGGTTCCTGCCCTAGAATTGGGATTCCAGGTGGGGAATTTCCCTCAGCAGAGGCCACAGAAGATGAGATGTAGCAGCATCCACACGTAGGAAAGCTGGGGCAGGTCCAGCTTTGGAGCTCTCCCTGCCACACCACCATTCCTCTTCCTCCTTCCTGTGTTCCCAGGATGAGAAAAACCCTAATTTAGGTGGAAAGCAGGCACTAGTGGACATTGCCCACTGTGCCTTCTGATGATCCAACTACCCACTGGTGCAACTAGAAACAAATTACAGCTCCCCCAACTCCAGTGGCTGAAGTTGTAAAACTCGCAAGAATTATATTTCGAAAAACACTGAGTGCACGGCAGCAATTTAATTTCAGATTATTCTACCTGATTTATCATACGAGAAGCCAGCTATTATCTAGCTGCACACCAATAGTGATTATTTATTCATTTGGAAATTCATCCCTTACCAGACTGAGGAGTACAGCTTTTCTCTGAGCTTGAATCTGCACATAAAACCCAATTTATGCGTTCCAGAGAAAGCCTGTGCTGAATATCTCTGTAATCTGGTTAAAATTTATCACCTGAGAAGTGTGAGTCTTGTCTGCCTGTGAAGAGAAAACTAAAAATCAGATGAGGAACACTGCAGCAAAAGTTTAGTGTGTGTTAGTGTTTCACTCATAAATTGAGATATTTTTCTGTTTTACTCTCTCAGTTATTTCAGACTCTGTTGTGCTGCTGTTCGATATGGTGGATAATTCATCAGCCTCTATGTCTTTTATTATTATTATTGCTGTTGCAAAAAAATCTTGAGTTTAGGAGAAACAAAACAATAATTTTGCAATATTGTCACAACACACTGGGTTAGAAAATAATAAACCTTTTTATTATGATCCTAGAATAGCAAGGAATCACTAAGCATGGTACACAAGAGCATTCCTTCAGAAAAGTTAAGCTTAAAAAAAAAAAAAGAATACAGATAAAATGAAATTTCAGGCTCAAATTGACTGACGAAGTGCACTCAGTTGCAACTGGATCTTTAGGGTCAAAATCAGGATCCGTTCCCACTGCCTCCTAGTGCAAGACCAAACCTGGGTCCCGACCTCAGGCCAATACATGGAGCTGAAAGGGCATTTTTGAGTTTAAGATAAGTTATGGCTTTGCCATTAGGAAGCATTTCTTTACCATGAAGGTGCTCAAGCACTGGCACAGGCTTCCTGGAGAGGTGGTTGGTGCCCCGAGCCTGTCACTGTAGAAGAGGCATTTAGACAATGCCTTTAAAAACACTTTAACTTGGTTAGACACTTGGACAAGGTGGTCTTTGCAGGTCCCATCCCACTGCACCCTCTACTGTATTCTGTAATTTGGTCACACTAAATTGCCGTGTCAGAGGCATTTGGATCTTTGCTGGAGGTGGGGGTTTTTTTTGAGTTAAAGGAGAAACCGTCCTCTGGAGTAGTTTTTTGGGGCTGTAAGTTCTCACCAGCACAGCACAGAACTCCGCTGCCTCCCTCTCCACCCCAGCAGTGCCCCTGGATGGCACTTCACTCCCAAACCATGAGCCTGCCACCCAAGCAGAGACAGGAGGAGCTGAGGCAGATGAATTCCCTGAGGACCCCTCTGCCAGCAGAGCGGGCTGCCAGCCATGAATTATGCATTGCCACTCCACTCCCACATCATTATACCTTTCATTCTGCTGTGTCTGCACGGGCAGGATTGATCTGCCCGTCGCACACTGCAGTGCTCATGATGGGGGAAGGCTGGAAGCGTTTGCACAGCAAGGAGGAAGAACATGAATAAGTACACATTTGGTGTAACCTTATTAGTGGTTGGCCCTCGAGTCTCTAATGGGGCATAAAATGCCATCAGAAAGCTTTTTGCTTTTATCAAAATATTGCCTGCTTAGGCGGTAATTCAGGAGTTGGCACCGGGGGCCTGATGCAAACTGTCTGCTTGCATATGGTCTAGCAGGAGTGGGGAAAAAAAAAAGTGGTGAATTTTGAATATACTGCTTTCCAGAACAATGTTTCATAACAGCCCTGCCAAACATTCAGAACCATCACTTTCAAGACATCTTGCACTACAGAATGATCTCATCCATGGAGTAAATTAATCAGAACAGAAACGTTGCATGTCAGTAGTGCCACTGTGTGCCTGTAACACAGGGCATTGTTCTTCAGACAAGAACAGGCACTGGAAAGGAATTTGCCCATTTCTTATGCCTTGGGATGTTCCACCTGTCTTTCCCTCCACACTCAGGATAGGATCCAGAATACACGTCAGGCATGCTGGCACAAGCACCCGAGTGAGATGTTAGGCCAGGATTAAGAATGAATTTTCTTCTATCAATACACATAAAAGTGGAGCTGTCTGACAACCTGGATAAAGAAACGCAAAGGTTTAAGAGGAACTTCCTACATGGAGGGGGAAAACACAGCCTCTGTATTAGGATATCAATCCATCATTGTTTAAGGATATCATTAATTAGCTCAGCCTGCACTCTGACCTTTACCTCTCCTGTTCATTCTAGGATTGTGAGGGGAAAAAACCCAACTGATTCTGGAAACAGGATTTATATTCTATATATATTCTGTCCACAGAGACTCTCTCAGGCACCAGGAAAGGATGCAAAGAGTGATTACCAATGTTTATCCCTCAGAGAACGTGGAAACACAGTGCTGATCCCACAGCAAGAGCTCAGATCCATACCCAAGTCCTTCTGAAGGACACCACCAAACCTAGTCACACTCAGCTTCAAAACAAAAATGATATTAACTTTTAAGTGTTCCAAAACTATGTTGAAATTATGAGGCATAAAGATTTTTTGGGGGCTTTTGGTTTGGCCTTGTAACAACCAGGAAATGCTTCAGCATTTAAGTGTTTGCATCTACCCAAAGTTCCCCAAATATTTAACTTCCCAGAGACCTGACTTTTAAATCACAATTCCATTCAGGTTGAAAGTGGTGCAGGATTAGCTCAGCTCATCAGAAACATCATTTCAGAGTAGTTCACACATAATTACATCTCAATTAATTCTGATAATTCAGAAACTGCTTTTTATTTTGTTTTCTTATTAAATGTGATGCAAAATCATGGATTTATTAGCACAAAGATATTTCTTATCTTGCCACAAGAGCAAATAATTCATTTTGGGGGGTTAAATATGTATTTTTTTGGGTCAACAGAATTCTTAAGTACAGACAGATCTGATACTTGTACTTTTCAATTTTCTAGTTTTATAGTGAACACAAGGTGAGGAAAAATACCCTACACTGAGATGTATGTGATAAGAACATAAGGAAGAGATTGAATTTGGGGTTTATTCATTTTTTTATGTTTGTCAGAAAAAAGAATAAAATCAGATAAGCAGAACGTATGAGAAATATAATCTTTGGATCACTATTTTCATTTTCCTCCAAAAATTTAGAGTGTGTTACCCATGATTTTATATTTCTGCCTGTAGACTCCACTAAGCCAAGATCAGAACAGCCAAGTGTCAGCTGGATTGGTAGAGGCAGAAATGGGATCACATCAAGTGGAGAATTCACACCACTGCATTTTAGGCATGTAATTGCCTAAATTTAAAAAAAATAAGCAAATAAAAATTAAATAAATTAATAAGTAAATAAATAGATAAATAAATAAATAAAAGGTGTTTAAATTAACAGAATAATAAAGAGGGAGGTATTTACATGGAAAACAGGGCATTGCCTCAGGGAGAAATGTCTCCAGTGACAATGTGTCCCTCGGGTTCTTAATCGAGGCACCAAAGCCGGTGCCCAAAATTAACCTACCGTGAATATTCCAGCTCTCCAAGGCAGCAATCATGGCAAAATGCTACAGGATAATATGTCATCATGTAAAACAGAGGCAGAGATGCTGCTGAATAAGGGAATGACACCTGTTAGAGGGATCCCATTTTCAGTTCTGGCTTGCAGGTAGAGCTGATCAAAACTGGTCCGTGTGACATTTTCCCAGGGAGATGCAGCAGTGAAATCAAATCCCATCACAGGATGGTCATAAACCCACAGAATATCCTGAGCTGCACGGGACCCACAAGAATCATCCAGCCCAACCCCTGGCCCTGCAAGGACACCCCAATAATCCCGTGTGCCTGAGAGTGTTGTCCAAACATTCCCTGAGCTCTGGTAGCCTTGGGGCTGTGACCACTGCCCTGGGGAGCCCGTGCCAGTGCAAGAGTCTGGTCCAAAAAAGGCACATTGGATGTGTACCCTCACCATTCCCAGGGACATCCACATTTTGGAGGATATTTCCCACAAATACAGCCCCAGGCAGCCCCTTCAAATGCACTTGGAGGGTCATGTGGAGACACCACACCCTGTCTTGCCAGTAGTGGCACAACCATTGCCCAGGTGAGGGGAAGTCCCAAGCACTGGGGATTTCCTGGACCTTTGCTCCTGCCAGGAAAAAAGGCTCAAAGCAGCCTGGCAGCAGAACTGTGTGGAGCCACCCCAAAGGAGGGTGGGATTATAGGATTAAGCACAAATCCCTGAATTTGGACTCAGAAGAAATTCAGGAACAGGTAGAACAGACCATGTTGAAAGAAGTTCGTACACTGCAGAGAGACAAAATGAGGAGGGATCTCAGCACTGCATAATTGTTTCCCTGAATTAATAAAATTACATCTCTGGGAAGAAAACTAAGGGATGCTTTATGTGTCTTCAGGTAGGTTAATACACTAATTTTCACATCTTTGCAAGCATGCAAACCAGTATTGAAGAAAAACCTGATTTCTCAGGAAGGAACCTTTTTTTTGAAGTCAGATATTCGTCTATGTAATTATTTTATGGATTCAGGGTTTTTTTCCCAGTTGTTCACCAGCTCCAAAAACTGATAACTACTAAACAAAAGATATTTTCTACTAAAAGACATTTTCTACTAAAGAATAGAAAATCTCTTTGGAGAAATGGTCAGGACATTATTAAATGGCACTTGGAATCCAACAAACTGAACAGGGAGCAGTGGATCTGTAGTAGGAAGAGCAGTGTGATGATACTGGAGGAAGTGAAATCCAGCAAAAATGGAAAAGCAGTCAAATGGATGCAATAGTAAAGAAGGGACAGTATAATGGAAGTGTCATGATAGGAAAGGTGGAGGAAACAAAAGCAAGAGAGAGAAAAATACAGAAGTGAAGTTGGGAAAAGGATATTAGTTCTTCCTCTAAGTAGCACATTTAATTCTCATAAAAAAAGATGGTGCTACAGAGATCAGAGAGCACTGTCTGAAAGGCAAGAGGGTGTAATTAAACAACACTAAAAAGTTACTGACTATCCCAAAGGAAAATTAATTCCTTAAAATGGATTGCACCTTTGGAAAGAACTGGACACACATCATGGGATATGTCAATGATGCCATTACCCCCTTGTCTGGTCGAGTGAGCTGCCAGTTTTACAAAGACTTTGTGCCTGAGGAAAAGAAAACATTAGGAAGATATGGCTAAAGTTGTTCTATGGTTCTCTGAGACAAAACCAAGAGGGTTTATAAATTGGGAATAAGAATATATTAAAGAACATTGCAGATATTAAACACCATGGTGCCTAGGAGGGCTGAGGGGAAAACGGGAGCACACTGTTGAGGTGGCTTGGATGTAGCCAGGAAATTATCCAACCCACAACTATTCCCAACAGTCTGGGCCCCTTCAGAGTCCCACAGAGCAGCTCCTCCACTGGAGACAACTGGTCTTTTCATTCAGTCCTGGTAACTTTTCTAGTGTCCTATTTTGAAGAATATTTCACTTGGCTTTGCTGCCTAGAAAGAGAAGCCTGAAGCTTTCATAATCCGAAATATGGGACCCATACAAAGGAAATCAACTTATTTGGGAGAATCTATCTATGGATTCAGCAAGCAGAGTCACAGAATCACAGAATGGTTTGGGTTGGAAGGGACCTTACAGATCCTCTAGATCTAACCCCCTGCCATGGGCAGGGACACCTTCCACTACACCAAGTTGCTCAGAGCTCCATCCAACCTGGCTTCAACACTCCCAAGGATGGGGCATCCACAGTTTCTCTGGAAAGCCTGTGTCAGGGCCTCACCACCCTCACAGTGAAGAACTTTTTTCTTAATATCTAATCTAAACCTCCTCTCAGTCTGAAGCAGGATGCAACCCCATAACCCCAAGCAAAATCATGCTTAGAAATCCCATCGCGATGCCAAGGACATTTAAATCTCAAATTAGACAGAAAATTTCATCTCCCACAGCAGCACGTTTGGTAACTTCAAATCCAGCTGCAAAATGTATTGTTCCTGATTAGTAAATAAATAAATGAATAAATATATTTCTTTGTTCTACATTGTGTGAGCAAGCCACAAACACTCAACAGCCACTGTACATACAGTGTGTCTCAAGGGTGCTGAGGCAGTAATTTCAGAATCATTTAGGTTGGAAAAGCCCTCCAAGATCACCAAGTCCACCCTGTGCCCCATCCCCACCTTGTCCCCCAGCCCAGAGCACTGAGTGCCACGGCCAGGCCTTCCTGGGACACCTCCAGGGATGGGCACTCCAAAGCTCCCGGGGCAGCCCCTTCCAGTGCCTGACCACCCTTCCCAAGAAGAAATTCTCCTTGAAAATTATTAAAATTAAGATTAATCCACCAGATTAGTTCATTGCTTTTGCTTAGACAACACTTGCGAGGGACTGACTCCTCTCCAAAGATGGTGCAAGTGGAGACCCCGGGAACAACCAACATCCCTGAAGGATCCAGGATATCTGAGAGCCCCCTGTGGAAAAGTTCAGACCACATTTGCCTCTTGCAAACGTGAACAACTCTGGAAATCACCCATGTTACCAGACTCCCTTTGCTCTAATACTCAACACACCCAAAAGGAGAAGTAAAGAGGTTCTTGTGCCAGAGGTTTCTTTCCCCCTGCTGAGCTACTCTGAGGTTTGTTTGTGGTGAAGTGTCCAATTTGCTGTGTAATTGAAAAGAAGTTGCACCCATTCTAAAAAAGCCAGTTCTGTCTACCAGTGTATGTGTCCAAAAGGCAACAAGAAAAAATAAATAAACACAGTAAAGAGCAAACAACTTAGTTTTTGCTCAAACACAGCATCTGTTTAGAAAAATCTGGACTGGAATATAAACACAAAATGCAATTTGAAATCTTTTCCCTATGTTCAAGCTATTAAGTCAAATACATACTTATAACAAAAACCTGTTTAGAGAATTGAGTTTTATTTCCTACTTAAAATAACTCTCAGCCTGGACAGGTACTGGTGGCACTCTTCATATTTCTTAGGAGAGCAGCAGAAAAAATTACTACAATTCCACATGGACAATATGCAGTTACTGTTTTTTCATCAGGGTTGCACTCCGTTGATTTTGACAAATGAATCCTGTCAAATTGGCTTCTTTTCCCATAAACTTCCTTTGTGGTCAGTTAAGCTCTTGAAGCTGATCAAGTCTCATTGGCTCACAGTTATCCCCATCAGATAAAAATGCAGTTTATCCTTCAATTTTCTTTAATTCAGGAATCAAATAATATGAACCATCAAATACACTCTTTATTCCTATGTAAATAAAATGTGTAACACACTCTACATTTAGCATATGAACACCCTCGTAGAAGAATATTTTTACATATGGGGAAAAAATGTTTAAATGTGAGGCCAGCAGATTTTTGTTCACCTCTAAGCACACAGACAAAAATAAACAAATAACCAGAAAAAAACCCAAACAAATAAAATAAAATAAAATAAAATAATAGTAACAATAAAAATAATAATAATAAACCCACCTAGCAGGGGGAATAGCTGTAACCACAGAGAATTTAGCACTGAAGCAGTTGGGAGCGTCTCAGGTTATTGACGGATATCAATGGATGTCATTTTTCAGGAAAAGCACAATGTCCTACTGTTCCCTCTTACAAAGTTGTGGCTCCTAGAGGGACTTTTCAAAAACAGACAGCTAAAAGTGGGACACAGAGTTTGTTTCAGGATTCACTTCTTCTTTACTCCAGTCCCACTAACAGGGAGCACAATCACCAAGTGACCTGACACACGCACACAGTGCTCGTGGGAGCTCACTCTCCTCTCTGCTCCACATGTATTTATTTTTGAAAATGTAATAAACTTAATAAAAGTGACATTTCAGCGCTTAAAAATACCTCAGATCAGATGGTGCTGAGCCATCCATTTCAGGGTTCATGAGAAGGATACTCTTTATAGTCTCACTAAATATTTTATTTGCCTGTTTGGGAGTTTATTTACTTATTTACTTGTTATTTTTTCCTCCATATATAGGCAGGTTTGTGGGGGGAACTGTGTTTGCACATTGTAAAAATGTGCTTCTCTCTGAAGTTTCTCATCTCAGAGTTTCCCCACCACAGTCTTGTTTTAACACCAAAAAACTCCGGCACATTTTCCCAAACCTGAATGCCTGGCATCACAAAAACCCCCTATGTGCTTGCCATCACAAAACAGAATAAGCTGGTAAGAAAAAAAAAAAAAAGGGCTTTATAGGTCATAGGATTGAAATATATAAACAGTGGCTTAATCTTCTAGGCATGAATACAACTTCCAACAAGTAGATGATTTCTTCAGTTTCTGTGTGGCTAAGCCACAGAGAGCAGCAAACAGTGTCAGTTCAGGACAGTTAAAATAGGTTTCCTGGGACAACTCAGATCGCACCACCTGGGGAAAAACTGCCCCAGCATTAACATTTCACTAGATTTTCAATATGTGAGAGCTCCCAGTTTCTTTCTGAACTTATTTCAGGAAATATATAAAGTAAGGAGGCACAAAGTGTCCAAATCAGCATCTTTCCTTGTGACACGGCATGAATAAAAGGGTAAAGGAGGATTTCTTTGGAATTCCTAATTTTGGAAACCTATGGAAAGCCCTGTGGGCCGGTGGCACTAATGAAGGCAAACACACTGGTTTGTGTTCTCCCCTGTGCTGAGTGCTCCCTACAAGAACAGCTTGGAGGAGAAATTTTTGGGAAGTGGTATGACAGCATGGATTCCCAAATATTCACCTTGCTGCTGGAGTTAACTCCCAACCAGGGCATGAGACTTCCCTTATATTTACTTTAAACAAGGGAATGTTTAAAGAAAGGAATGTAAAGAAATTAATATTGGATGCAGAATCTGGTCCCTGGCTCAACTATCCTTCTGCTGTGTAGTATCATCAGGGAATCTAAAATAAAAACACAAAATGTGTCTTCTTTGTCCTTTCAGTCCTCAAGTACCTCCTCCTAAACGGGACAGAAACTTCTAAGAAATTAGTTTATTGCTCCTTGTTCCCATTATAACAGGCAAGGCTGAACTCAGTTTAAATCCTCCCTACAAAATTAGCCAGGGGTTCATTTCCTGGGGCTTCAGCCCATCCAGATACAGTTTTCCACTGTGTATAACATGACCCTCCAGACAGCATATTTGCTTTTCCATTTGCTGGTTTCCTTATCCAGCTTCATCACAGCCAGTGTCCAGTTTTTCCCACTTCCTTTGCCTGCTCTTGCCATCACTTCTGTCAACATCCCCAATTTACAATCACACATCCTCCTCAGCAGGAGGATGCTGCTGCTGCTGTTTGCACTCCTGGAAAGCCCTGCCTGTGCTCCCAGGAAAAGCTGCAGTTTGAAAAGCCACCACTGCCAGTGTTTTGGGTTTGTTCTGTCATTTGCACAGCCGGGTTTGTTGGATCTCCAAAGGAGGGCAGCTGCCAAATAACACGTTTGGCACACGAGCCTGGGAGTGACAGATCCAGCACCGAGCGAACATTTGGAGCACACAAAGCCAGATCATCTCCGGTTTGAGATCTGGGGCACATGGGGTGCACACAGAGCTTGAGCAGTAGTGAAGGTGCTGATGGTGCTGTCAGAGGGTGGGTGAAAAATCACAGAATCACAGAAACATTTAGGTTGGGAAAGACATTTTTGGACAAACACAGAGAGCAAGAGTCCAACTTTTCTCTCTCGTAAAGTGACCAAATCCCTTCAGAACAGGATGACTGAGAGAGCTCCAGAAAACAGTTCTGAATGAAAGGCAAGAGGTTGTTTTCAAAGGAACCTTGTCTGGCAGGTGGGACAACCCACTTTGAGAAAAGTGAACTTTATGTCGGATGGAAAGCCTGGTGTTGTGCCTGATGTTCTGATTTACATATGGAAAATTACCACTTCCTTTACCTCAGTGCCTGAGGGAGTTGATACCTATCTATAGCTGTACCTCTAGAGGCCAAAATCACTGGCTTTCTGTATGAGAGGAGTGAAGCTTTGCTCTGTACAAGAACATTTCCTCGAGAGGCAGAGCGAGGAACACTATAAAAAGCACGTCTGGGTGACCTCAGAGTGCTGTGTCAAAAAAAAGCTACAGTGCCACAGCAGGCCTTTACAGGAGAGAGCCCAACTCAGCAGGGCAGTCAGAGAAATGGGAGGGCTCTTTTGGGAGATCAGAAGATGCTGCTCTTCTCAGGGCATCCTTCCCTGACAAAGGGAAGAGACAGAGTACTCTCCAAGCTGTGAAACTTCTGCTCCTGTTGTTTAACCTTGGAATTTTCCTCTCAGGACTAGAAATTCTGCTTTGGATGCCTCCAGAAGGAAAAGCAGTCGCCCTCTGTCCTCTTAGCTGGTACTTTCCTTTCCTCTCCACCAAGCAGCATCATGTTTATCCACAAAAATTTGAGATTGAGTGTTGATACTAAAGGGAATGAAGGCTAGATCACAGCCCAGCTCACAGCCTTTGGGGATGGACAGGCCAACAGATGGAACTAAGCAGAGAAAACGGGATGCAGATACAGAAAACAGCAAGAGGGATATAGGAGGCATATTATCCTCTCCAGTTGATCCTTTCCATTCGTGTGGACACATGCAGATGCTCAGTGAAATAGGAAAGCACCAAATTCGAAAGGGATAAAAGAAAATGCCGTTTGATACAAGGAGTAATTAACTTGGGGAACGTGTTGCTACAAGGTAATACTGAGAACTGAGAGTTCAGTGGGATTCAAGCACAGATGAGACACGGGGAGAATGGGAACATGATTACATCGGATAAGATTAAATGCACAATTCACGCAGGTTGGTAATAGGCGGAACACCAGAGGGTAAGGAGCTGGGAAAAGCTTTCTTGAGGGATATCTTTCCATAATACTCCATTACAGGGCTTCTAATTTCTTCCTTTCAAACCCCTAACACTGAACACTGTCTGACATTGAAAACCGAAATGAAAAAGCTCCAGAGGATGCTTATATTGTAATTCTTCTGATTTATGTAACAATTTCTGGGAAGTGCCTTTCTGTAAAAATAAACTGAGTACTGAGCTCAAACTGCATATCAGTATCTACCTGGGTAAAATTAACCTTCTGTTTCTAAGCCACTGACAACAGTGAGTTTCCTTCATGACCTGGGGACATTCTGCAGCTCCATGTCCAGCATCTGTTACCTCACTGTCCCACCAGAGACCTCATGAGAGGGAGAGCACCCATTAAACCCCATATTCAGTTCTGCTGGCAGACACAGAGAGTAGGGAGAACTCTCTCATAACTCCACAAACCACCTTTAATTTAACCTCTGTGTCTCCCAGTGGCGTTCTGATACCAGGTTTGTGATCTGTGGCCAGCAATCTCTAACTGCTCACTGGACTAAGCACGAAACGTGTCTGGCAATTCCACCATTCGGTGGATAAATATTTGTGGCTGGGCAAAAATAACACAGCAGATTCCATCTCGGAGGGGAAGCCCATTTGCTGTGATTTATACACTTACTGCAGTGGATAAACACTAATGCCATCATGATTGCCCGTTGTAAAAATCCTGTCATCTGCAGCAACCTGTTTTTTCCATGGGGGCCAACTGTTCTATCTGATGATAAGCAATAAAGCTCTGGAAGGTGATTGTAAAAGTAACCGACTGTCAGCAGCAGTCAGAGCTGTTGCTGCTTGGGCACTGCCACTTATTTGAATTTTTAAGACTTACAAAGACAGGAAACTTGCTGTCTTTCTCACAATTTAGTCTTTTTTTTCCTCTTATCCTGCCAAGAAACAGCGAACATCTTTGAGTCTTAACACAAAGATATCCCTGAAAAAAAAATATGAATAAATCCCTTACTCCCCATTAGCTGCAAATACATTCTGATACCATCTTGGTGGTTTTATAAGCACATTCAGATGATTTGCTAGGTGCCTGAGTTCACACTGTGGTGTTCTTTCAAGTTTGGGGCACAACACAATATGCCAGGATAAAAGAAGTGTATTTGAGAATTTCCTGACAGTTCTTGCAATAAATCCCACACTCTGTAATCTCTTAAGCATGGAAAGCACTTGAGTTTAACTAGAAAACGTGCATAAACACAGTTCCACATACTTAAGATTATCATCAACCTGCCAGTTCCTTCTTATCTGAGATTTTTTTCCATTTTATTTCCTTTTCTTTATCCTCCTTGTGTACCAGTGCTTGAGCCCATGATGACAGGAGATAGTGGGGGTGCAGTACAGAGCTATTGTAGCACAGCTGCAATCACTGAATCCCATAAAAGCCATCACCTCCACAAGGCCAGCCTGCAGGCTCCAGGAGCAGCCTCCAGCTCCAGTTTTTAGGGCCAGGGAAAGGAGTACAGATTGAAAAATGGCAGGAATTTGGAGGACTATAACCTGTGTTAATATGGCAGCAAAATACTGCAGCCAAACAGCACCGTCCTGCTCCAGGGGCTGTTCCCATATGTGTCCACACACATCAGCTGTGTCACCATATGCAGGTGTCACTGCACAGACACATCATCTGCTTTCTGAGTGTCTCCAGGTCCTCATGGAGCAGCCTGAGTCACTGACAAAATGGCACTCACATCCCAGCCCCTCTTCCACTACTTTAGGGAGCAGAGGACATCATGTCCCTCAACTGCTCTCTGCTGCCTCTGCAAGGGATTTTTCCCTTCCTTCTAATTCAAGCGTAGCTGTTTATGATGAATATTCTCTGTTGCAAAGGGTTTTTACAGTGAGATGAAAAATCCTGTCTTTGATTTCGTGCTTATCATCCCCAACATAACAGAGCAGTGCAAATTCTGGGCTGTGTGAAGGATGGGGATCACACTTTTGGAATAACAAACATCAATGCACTTCTGAGCTTCTCAGGAGCCTTGATTTCTCGAAACATGTTTCCCTGGAATGAAGAGAGAGCTGAGCTACACTGATGGGTCTGATATTCCAGAAATTGCTATCACAGCTTTTCCCTTTGATGTCTGTCTGCATCCTGATTGCACCAATCCCAGGCTGGAGGGGAAGGGAGGATGTTGTTGGCAAAATGCTGCATGGCTGGAATGAAAGTGGTTCCACATCAAAACCCACTCCTGCCCCACCAGGAACACAAATCTCCCCAGGCAAGAGCAACATCACTTTGGTTCTGACTATACACCTTCATGGAGTGTAGCATGGGGGAAACATGTGTTTTGGCTATTCTGGGTATAATCTAATTTGTGGGTAACATCAATCCAAACACTTTAAATCCCTTTTTCAGGCAGATTTTCTAGGGAAACAAGGTTTATAAAACGCTGCATGGTGTCTGATCCTCTCAGTCCTGTTAGCACCGATAATTTAGCCACTGGCCACCTTCAGCCAGGTTTGACAAAGGGTAGAGGTCTCAAAGTCATGCAACTCCTAAAAAAAATTCTGAAAACCAGTTTGAGGAATGTAGTAAATGCCCTCACCAAAGGAAAACCTGGAGTTACCTGCAGGTTTGGTCTGCTGGCTTTGTGTCTCTTGGAAACAACACGAATGTCTCCTGCCACTTGTCATTTGGGACCAGGCAGGAGGACTTAGAAGAAGGAGAAGCACAGGTGCTGCTGCAGAGAAAAGGGCAAGAAGGAACAAGAAAGTCAGCTGAGGTTTCACCAACTGCAGGATGGGGAGAAGCAGAAGACAAGTCTAAGCTTCATTAGGTCCACAAATAGTTTTTTTCTTGGACCTTTCTTTCTTTCCTTCCTTCTTATTTGCCATATATACCTCAGTGTGTCTCAGAATTAAGGCAGCATCATTAGCCAGCAAAAGGGATCCAGCACTAACATTCCATTTTTTAGGATGCAGTACAAACTGAACAGATTCTGATCCTTGGATGCCATGAATTCCTGTGGCTCTTTGGAGGTCAGGGGTCTCTTCAGGTTTACATCAGACCTCACCCAAAGTATCCGTGTGCACTTAGAGCTCAATAATGTGGGGGGATAATTAAAATTAATAAATTATAACTAAGTTGCAGAGCTGTTTTCTAGGTTCAGAGCTGTCTTTTTTGATAACACACTCCTGAGTATGTCATGAGGAATGGCAAAAGATAAGTCCATCCTAAAACAGAGAGTGTACCATTCCTACCAGTGATAGGAGTGATTGAGTGGCCTCAGAATATTCAGAGGGAATAACAAGCCATGGGCACCCAGAGATCCTTGTATGAAGCACTCACCTATAGATTATACATATTATAGGATATATATTTGTATTTAAATGAATACAAAGGAGATTTTTGACATCTTAGCACACCATTCTGGAGTTTTTTATCTCACTTTGGCTCCCACCAAGCAGGACTGTGCCAGGCTGGCTACAGTTCTCCAGCTGAGAACAGGCTTCAGGAATGGTGGGGGCTGCCCACTGGCAGGGAGGTCACTGCTGGTGGCCCTGTGGACACCCCCTGGCTCACCTGTTTGGGTTCCTTCTCTCTCACTCCCATTTTTATAAGCAGTTTTGCCAGATTATGCTTAAATATGACCCTTTTAATCAGGTTACTCAGTGTAATACAAGCAAGATTATGATGAGATGGATGCTGTTATTGCATTACCTATTTTTATCTCCATTGATTCTCCTGGATCTTTCATGAATCACCTTATTGAAAATGTGACAGGTTTATGTCAGTCACAACAGGACTGTAACAATATTAGCTCCACCATGAATTCAGCATGACACCAAAATTGTGTCATACTTGACCTTATTTGATGTATTCGTGTCCAGAATCAGAAGCTCTGTGCTAAGCTGCACAAAGCAAGGGAAGATTCTTTTCTAACAAGACATTCTTCTATATAAATAGTGGTTTGTGCTTTTATTGTTTGCTGCCCAAGCTCCAGCCATGTGATTATATGTAAATAATAATGCTATTTCTAGAAACTGTGGCTACAAGACATTCCAGCTCTCCTATTCCAGCACCATCAGTAGCTGGAATAACTTATGCCCAATAGCATCGGTTCTTACTACAAACTAGTGAATTCTGGCATTCTTTCCATGCCTCTGCCTTGCTGAGAACAAGCAGGGCAGAGGAGGAAACCTTTCCAAAAGTGGGAGACCTTGGCCAAATCAGCAGCTGGAGAAAAAGGAAACAGGAGGAGGCCTTCTCCCTCTGATTTCCTCAGACTAAGGGAATAAAGAATCTTCATGTGCAGTTTGGATGAGCTGCAGTAAATTGCCCAACTGTTCTCTTCTGTGAGAATAACACACTTAGCAGAACCTCATCACTATAAACTGCTGCAGCTCCATTGACTCTGGGAGAGGCAGAGCTAAAGTAGCCTTTGGGTCATTTGTTCTTTTTTTTTCCGAGAAAAAGTGGTCTGCCCCTTAAAACAAAGGGCAGGGAGCCAGAAGAGATGATTTTGTACCCAATTTTCTCACAGATTTTCTGTAAGAACCCACAGATAAGAGCAGGGCTTGGTTTTTAAAGAAGTTTTGCAGTTAATCTATTGAATTTAAAGCTCATGTCAATGAAATTTCCTGGAGAAGAGGGATGGGAATTCGTTGGGCTTTACATGTGGCCAATGAAGTTTATAACAAAAGACCAAGTTTTGAATCTTTGAAAGTCTGTGCCCACTTCCTGAAGCTCTGCCAAAAGTAGGAAGTGATTTTAAATATGATGCATGAGCTTCTCAACACTACTTCGCTTAGTAGGAATCAAGTCTCTTTCTAAGAACTGCAATAAAATGTGCTCTCTTGGTGCTGCAAACAGATGAGCACAAACATAAAAGTCTGGAATTCCAGCATTAATTAAAGCTCCCCAGCAAAGTTTGCTCTGCATCTCCTAAATTACCTGATTTAAATTATTTAAAAATCCCAGCTCTTACTGTGCAGATGCACAGTCAGCTGGCTTCACCGAGCAGCTCAGGTTCAACAGCAGCAGTTAAAAGCCATCACACAGCTTCATCTATTCTTATTAGAAGTCGTTAAAATTATCAATTCCAATATAAATGCCATGGAAATAATATTTTTCAATTTTTCCACATCCTGTCACATTCATATACTCTCTCACTCCCTCTCCTCAACAGGACAGAGGGAGAAAACTTGGATTAAAAAGCCGAGGGATGAAAGCTGAGCTAGGGAGATCACAGTCACTGTCATGGGCAAAACAGACTCCACTTGGGGAAAGTAAATTTAATTTTTTTCTAATGAAAATGCACTGGGATAGTAAAGGCAAATTAAAACACCATCTTTCCCCCTTAACCCAGACTCAGCTTCACACCTTCATTCCCAACTCCTCTACCTCCTCCCCCCCGAGCAGTACAGAGGGGATGGGGAATGGAATTGCAGTCACAGAATCACAGAATGTGCCCAGTTGGAAGGGACCCATCAGGATCACCGAGTCCAACTCCTGTCCCTGCACAGGACACTCCAAGAATCACCCCATGTGTCCCTATCTTTAAGATCCATGGTCATTCCATGATTCTGTGATTCCCACAGGACAGAGGGAAAGTGCTAAGGATATGTACAGCTGCCCAGGAATAAGATTGCCCTGTTTATTGACAATGCATGGTAACAATTTAGTGCTCATAGAAATACTCAGGAACAAACATTTATACAACAGTTCCCTGAAATTACCTTTGTGGAAAGCAAGAAAGGTGGGATTTCATCACCGTTTCGCTTAAGGGCTTGTAGAAATAAATTAGCACACAAGTCATCCTAAAACAGAAGCTGTCATATCAATCATGTAGGATTTAAATGAAGAACAATTCTTTTTTTCTCTTGTCAGCTTGCTGTGCAAAGTGTTTTAATAAAACTGGATCCACTTGGTACTATGTTGCTTTAAAGGAGGCGCCCACTCAGCTTCCTCCCAGGGGCCTGTGTTAGGCACAGGAAGAAACAGAGAGCAGATCTCCCCACACTGGGAGAGCTGAGAGATGAGGGCTGGAAGCCAGGAATTCAGCCTGACAGAGGCATGCATCTGAGTAAAACAGCAGGGTGTAAATATTTCACTTGTTTATTTAAAATACATCTGTATATCACACATACATCGGGCATCTACAGGAGAAGGCCTGTACAGATGAGAAGATGAATTTTTCCAGCTAGTTTTACTTCATGACAGGTCTGATTTCAAGATGACAGCAGAAGGATTACAGTTTCCCCAACCACTTGCTGTTCAGGGCACATCCCACACTCAGTCCATCTGCAGATGCTCTTTAATGTCAGTACATGGATCAGCGACAGGACACGGTCCCCAGGGCACAGCCTGGCACCCTCAGAGAGAAGAGAAAGGCTTGGGCAGCAAAGCGTGCAGGGAGCCACACTGATGCACCACAGGTTCTTCATTTCAAAGGGAAAAATCCCCATTCTTCAGAAAACAGTGTTCAAAAATTTAATCTTCATTCAGTTCAATGGAGCAGCTCTATAATTTACAGCACCAGATAAAGCTGGAAGATGTAATGTGAAATATCTGAAGCAGCTCTTCCCCTGATTTAAAATGCACCTTGGGCAACAGAGCCTTAACTTGCCTCAACATGTGTTTCTAGCAGATAAGTAAACAATTTGAAACTTTCCAAGATAGTTCCAGCAGGGAAAGCATGAGCTCACATTAGACTGCAGCTGCAGTGCCCCACTGATAAGGGTTTGGGAGTTGAAAGGGAGCAGCTTCGGAAGAATAAAACCCCTTTTGTGTACGAGTTGTTGGATCAGAGATAGCAAAAAAAGAAAGACATCATTTTTACACTAAAATTCTGTGAGTGGCCTTGGTGGCAGGATGGAATCCAACACCAGAGCATGTGAGCATCTCCATGAGGGAAGGGAGAGAAGAAGCAAGGCTGGGAGGTTTAAAGGTTCCCGTGCAGAGAAGCAAATCCACCCAATCCATCGAGCTGCATCGACACTCAGCTTCCTTATAACTTCCTTATAAACTTCCTGCACAAAAGCTTCCCATCAACAAACACCTCTGGAAAACACCAGCAGGAGAATGTCTCATCCTTCTGTAGGGCCAGGCCCACAGGGAGAACAGCCACACCTGCAGGGATGGGTGACAGAGCTCTCCATCCTGCACTGCCCTGGTGATCCCTGCTGGGTCTGCAAGGCGTGGGGGAAATGTTCCTGGAACTTCTGGTTGTCTTTTACACAGTGATAGGGAACTACACCAAAAGCTTTTCTTATAAACATCTACAATTAAAAAGCAAAACCCCAGAAGAAGGGAAACATCCCACTAATGTTGACTGAGCAACTTCCAAATCCCATTTTTGTTACCTAACTACATCATTACACCTTGAGGTTTCTAACTCACTTACTGCACTTCTTTACTATGGTATTTTGTATTTAATACTTTTAAGTGTGGGCAAATAAATTGGGGTTATAGCATTCTATTAACAAAGCCATTTGTTTGAGCCTGAGCACAGTTCATCACACAAAAGGCATTGGAACAATCATAAGTGAAAACAGCACAGCAGTGACTCGACGTCCTTCCTGTACCCTGTACAAGATATTTACTCATTCATCTCCCATTCCAACAGACTATCAAAGATCATCTGTCTGAATTTTAAATAATTTGCTATGCTCTTTCTGAATTCTAAGATGAATAAAAGCAATCAAAACCAGAACAAAATAAATATTTTAATCAGAAATCGTAATTTTGTCTCCAAATTGTGGGGAAGAATTCTTAAGTGGCTTACTACTAGTTCCTTTAACAGTTCTCAGTAGGTTATAGCTATATTATTGGATGTGGACAGCTAACTTGCAATCCACGGGAGATTGCTGAAGTTATTCACCATGCATTTCCACTCCCCAGCCAACCTGGCAGTGACTGACAGCCTCTGGAAAAGTGGAGTACAGCTAAAAAACCTGACCTAACTCTTAAACAGCTTCCTCTGTGATCCTGACATAATCAAACCGAGTTTTACATATGTCACACTGTTGCTGCAGCAACCTGGCCTCCTCTCCCCTGACTGCTGACAGGCAGCCTCTGAGCTTGATATGGACTCAGATGCCTTGGGATTAATCCCTTGGGACGGCTCCAGAGAATTCGGGATTCATTTGCAGTTCCTCGAATATGAAGGGACTATTTCACGGCAACTACTTCTCACATTCCAGCAGGCCTGACTTTCCCATTCATGACCTTTACAGGAATGGCTGGGCTGGCACAGGGCCCCCAAGATATTCAGGAGAAAGTCGTTTGCACCATGGGAAGAAGGCCTAAACTGGCTTTGGCTTCTCCTGTATTTTTTTTGGAAAATAATAGGAGAAAAGATCATTTTTGTCAAAGTATAAGTTGCATTCTTGGGGGTTGTTTTCCCTCCTGTGCATCTAATTTTCAGTTCTCCATATCTTCATCAGGGATGAGACCAAGACAATGAAAGCCAAGGACTGTAAGCACTGGGATGTGTCTGAAGTCGGAGTTAATTCCTAGCTAGCATGGCTATAGGATTTTATAAGGACACCTGCAGTTTTGAGAAAGACTTCAGTAGTTTTGATGGTACAATCTCACCCTTGCAAAAGGCTTGAATGCTCTGAAAGCCTCTTTCCAACTGCTCAGACCCTTTCTTGGAGTGGAAGAGGGAAACACTGCTAGAACAAACATGATGCAAGAGAATGAGTCAGGGCAATTCTGTATTTTCCAGTGAGTTAAAGACTAGTAAAATACTTAACTACCTTCCCAAGTTACATAACACTCTTCTGCAAAGGGCTTAAGGGACAAAATGCTTCTCTGTTTAAAATATATGTAATTATAGAGGGCATGTCTGCCATAGTGGAGAAGCTTGTGGGAGTTCCAAAATAGGGAGGAAAATACTGGAAATTCTCCTGTACTCTAAAGGTTTCCAGCCCTTGCTAAGAGTTACCACACCTGACCTTCAGCAGAACTCCATTTGCTGAGCAGATGCAAAGCCAGAGGCTGGGCAGGACATGGCAACAAGTTTGAAAAGATGCTCAGAAGAAACCTGAACAGGAAAAAGGCACTGCCATGGATGTTGGTGGCCTCTCAGAGGCTTCTGGCTGAGGTCAGATACAGCACCTAATATTGAGCCACTACCCAAATCAGGAGAGGAAGGCATGGGCTCTCCTTCTTCAGAGAATCCCCCAGTGCTGAGGGAAACCTTCAGCACTGTCTGCTTGCACTGCACATCCAGGGCTCGGCTTCAAGCGTGGGCAAATCAAATGGTTCAGGCCATAAAACCCCTCCCTATAAACTGATTACTTAAACATACTTAGCACTGATTTCTGCAGGGTCAGTGTAAACCTTCACCTAACACACAAACCATAAAGAAATGTCCCAGCTGGGATGCAGTGGGCAGAGATCTGGGGTGATGGCACTCAGAGACCTGGAGTCACTCCCAGCTTTGCCACAAATTTGCCAGCAAAACACTGAAGTTATCTGGCCTTGGCTGCCCCAATCAGAACATACACCTAATTGTGTGTGTCTGGTGAAGTACCCTGAGCTCTGCTTTAGAACATCTCAGTGCTGGTGTTATTCATTACAGTTCTTGTTGAAATATGACATGAGACAAAGCAGGAAGGAAATTAGTTCAATACAACCTTCCATCACATGGTAATACCCCAAAAGCACCAATTTCCATAATTATATTTCTAATTATATGATTCAAGAGTATAAGTCCATATAAAAGTATATACAGCTTTTCTCCTCAGAGCTGTCTTGCAGAATCATGCTAAACCTGATTTATATAATCAATTTTTTTCCTTTCTTATAGCTACTTAATGTTCTTCTTTTAAAATAGCTTTTTTTCCCCCCCCCAAACCCTTTGATCCACAGCATACACCAATGTCTCTTCCTGCTCATTCTGCCCAAAACATTTAGAACTGAAGAGCCTGCATTACTGAGCCTGAGTGGCTCTGACTATATTTTAGCATGCTTGATCTTTTAAAAGAAAAAAGTGTGGGGTTTTTGTTGGTTTGTTGTTTTTTTTTCTCTGAAGGAGAGCATGCAAAAACACAGTGATTTTAAGGTCTCAGTGGTGTACCCCTGAATTCAGGGGGGCTCTGTCCTTCTCCACCTGAGAGCCAAAGCAAAGCCTCAGCACCCATGTGACACTCCCAGACAGTGTCCCTTGGCCATGGCAGCCATGGGATGTCTCACTGCTCCTACATGTGGAGGGACTGCAGTGATTTTTGCACATTTGCTCACCCCAAACAGGCCCTGCTGTGTATTTCTGGAGATGCTTCTGCACACTGACTGTCACTTCCACCTCCTCAGCACTGCAGCAGGACCCCTGTGCTGCTCAGCAATATGGAAGGATTCAATAAGAATCAATGTGCTGTAAACAGAATTTTCCTTGAAATAGCCCCAGTTTGCATGTGCAGATTCGATGGCATGGCGTGGGAACAATTTCAATGCTAAAGGAATTTATAACTCTCCTCTTTTAAACTTGTGCTGGTGCAGCCTGAAAGCTCAAGGGAAAAAAAAAAGCAAACAACTAGGAGGTGTGATTGTAAAAAGCCTGATGGGCCCAAGAAAAGAAGCTCAAAACTGAGCTTTTGACACAGTTCTAACTCTTTGTTCATACCGCTGGGTCATAGAAATGATTCACACTTCCCAGTGTTTGTGCCACCCTAGTTTAGTGTCTTGTACAGGTGAAGCTGTAAATATAATTTAAGGAACCTTCTGGACTGTCAGAGGAATTCAAAAACTCAAAAGAAAAAAAAAAGGAAAAAAGAAGATACTTTAACAGCCCTATCAGATCCTCACTCCCCCAGCTGAAATGAAAACAATGCCTATTTGGAATAATGAAACAGTTTTAATTTTGAATTTGGATTTTGCTCAGAGAAAGAAAGCAAATTCATCATTTGAAAGCTAATCATTTTCTAGATAATACCCTATAACCTTCAGCAGAAAGGGAGAGGGGAGGGTAATAACATTCCCACTGCAAAGCTTTCCCAAAATCATAAACTCATTACTGTAAACTAAAATCTAAAGTCAACCAAAAACTAGGACATACTGGGCTTGCAGGTTACAGATCCAAAGCTGTGGAGTAAAACTAATCAGTTCTTGGATAGGATTTTTTTTTCCCTGCAGTACAATCTATAGTCTAGTTGGTCAAATCAAGCCTTTCTGAGAAAAGAAGATTAGAGGCAGTTGTTTAAAGTATTGGAGGGGGAGCAGGATTTAAGCTTTATTACCAACCAGGATATACAAAGCAGACTGTAATGAAAAAACAGCATTGGGATTGTATTTGCAGTCTGAATGGAAAATGTTGAGTGAAGGCAGGGCCATATGGAGGAGCTTATAGTTCCAGCAAGAACTGATGCCGAGGCAAATGCCCTCTGAACAAGGGAAATTAGGGGTTATGGGCAAGTCATGGGAATTCAAAATAAAATTATTGCACCTGAACACTACAAACAGGCTGTTAAGCAAGAAGTGAAGTTCAGAGAAACTGCCTTTTATTTTTATTTTATTTATAAGGAACATTCCTCCTGCAACTGTGCGTGAACTGGAAAAGTGCTCGGCTAAGTAACAACCGCTTCGCATAAACAAAATATTTGATGAAAAGCTCTTATCCTTTGGCAAAACCTCAGCAATTGCACTATTTCGAAGATTTTATCCTGCATTCTGTGAAGATCTTAGCTGTCTGAACCGCTGCACATGTGTTACATAAATGCACTTGAAGCCCTGGAGAACCACAGCAGGATGCCCTATTTACCGGCCCATCTGGAGCTCCACGGGTGTGTTCAGCACAGGGGCACTTTAGGATACATTTTACATGAGTTAAGAGAAAATAATAAAATACCCCAGCACAGGTATCAGTGCCCTAGGTTGCTTCCATTTCATTTTCCTACAACCCACTTGGCTTTTCACTGCGATGTGAAACTCTCCACGGTGAACCACAGACCTCCCATGCCGTGAAACACAGGACTGCCATGTCTTTGTTAGGTATAATTCACCTTTTTGTCTCCCTCAGCATTGCTTCTACCATCCTAAGTCTGGTCCAAGCTAGACAAATCTAACCTTGCTTCTTTAGTTTTCACTTTCTGCTCTCAGGACCTTTTCTTTTTTGTTCTCCACCAGCTTTTACAGACAAGTGGTCCAGGACAGAAGCAACTCAAGCTCATAAAACAAGAGCTAAAGACACATAGGACCTGATTGAGCCAGCATTCCTTCAGAAATATTTGCAGGAAAATAGTTTTCTCTTCAGTGTAGAATGAGTAAATTTAGGTAAATTGTATCACAGTGAACTGATAAGCTGCTGAGTATTCAGGATCCAGTGAACGAAGTGTATTTAATGTCTCATCGTCTGGTGGTAAAAATGCAGTCCAACTTCCTATAATATCATACAATAGACTAACTGGTAGACATCTAGTAAGAAAAACTTATGAAAGCTAACAATTTTCATGATGTTCAAGTATGACAGAGACTTCCCAGGAAGGGTTTTTGCCATGTCACACTGACAAAGCTCAGATGTGTATTAATATCATTCCCTTCACAAACAAAATCTCAAAAAGAGCTGGCAAAAAGTAGCAAATTTGCAGCAAAAATAATGAGGTTTCTCTCTTTATCATCCTCATGAGGTAGAAACAGTGATATCACACAGGAAAAGAACTCACAGCTTCAGGTCTGCTTGGGGAAGTACAGGCATAGATCTTAAAACCTATACTGACATTTTCAACTTATTAGAAAACTGTATTTTGTGAGTTAGGTTGACTTATGTGTGCTTGGTTTAAATCTGATATTTCTCAATTGGAGAGGAATATTATGGGGCTAATTCTGCACTGTGGAAAACACAATTCACTAAATCCCTGGGAATTTTGCTTAAGTAATGAATAAATCAGTGCAGAGTATGAACCCATACTTAAATATTCCATTTAACTACAGGAACACACAAATTACTGAAAATTACTTCTGGTACAAACTGAAGGGTTTCTATTTCATCACCTACAGCAACTCCTACAAAGTCTACTCATTTGTTCATCTCCAGGAGCTGTTAATTTTAGAGATAATTGCAAGATTCACCCAAGTAACTTCCCGCAGGTATTTGTTGAAAACTGCCACGTTCTCTTTTTAATTAATTCCAGAGCTTTGTTAATAACTTGCTATTGGTTAGTTCTAATCCAGAATGTAGCTCCAATGAGCTACATGTATAAATTTTCACATAATATTCCTGAATTATATTCTTACAGCCTGTTCAGAAACTGTAATGGCCTTAAGGACATCCAGTAAGAAATGAGAAAGCTCTGGATCCAGCATTAACAAATGAATTACTGTTGTTGCTGAGATTTCTTTGGAAGCTGTTTCTGCAACTTAACACCTGCTTGAGTTAATTTTTATTCTTCCTTGTATTTCATGTATTTTATACAAGTAGGATAGATAAGAAGGTAAGGTTACTCAGTGCAAAAACTAGGAACTCCTTGGTATTAAATCAAAAATATTAGGGTCACGAACTTTAAATATATTTTATATAACATAGTCAAGTGGGTTATGTGTAGATGAAGATGATGTTTCCTTGGACAGCTCCATAAGTTCATGTATCAAGGGAAAAGCTTTTTCACATGGTTGGGAAAGAAATACTCAGTAAGATATTAACATTTTATTTTATTACCTGAAACCAAAAACTGTATCTTGTCTCCAAATCAATTACTTTTATCCTAACGAGTCAGTTTTACTGATCACATTGTCATCTCTCATCTTCTTGTTTAGAGGGCTAGAAAACGAGTCATTAGCTACATGTTGAAAAATAGCTAAATTCATATTGCTTACATGTCCTTTCTCAGCTAATTAAATACCAACATGAGAATCCATTCATTTGTATTATACTCCAGAAAAAAATAATAATAATTAAAAAAAAAAAATCTGAAAGCTCCCTAACAGTGGAAGATGCAATTAAACTCTCAGTGTATTAATTGGGGTGCAAACTGCTGCGCCATTGTATAGCAGTGCTTTCCCTTCCTTAATTAACTAAAACACGGAGAAGAAAATCTGATGGCTTAATAGCAATTTCTTCACTGTCAGAAACACTTTGGGATGATTTTATTATGTTATCACAAAGAGTGTTGGAGGAGTTATTGCCATTACTTCTCTTTGTCACCTCCCAGAGTGACAGACTCGGCGGAGGAACTCGCTGCTGTTAACGGATGTGAAGGATTAATATTTTATAACACCATTACTTTATAGGCAGGATAACTATAGCAATAAGAATACATTTAATATTTTATGCATTCACAGCCACGTAATACACATGGAGCATTTATTCTGCTGCACATCTCCCCGGATGGGTGTTTGGTTGCTGTGATTGAAAGCTGAGCAGTTTGTCACACTTATGATATCGTGGTGGAAGGAGCAGAGGGGACTCAGCATTAGGGTCCAATCACTGTGTGCCCTGACAGAGTGAATCCAAACCAGAAATACATTCAGACCTTGCAGCACAGGGGCAGCACAGCACACAGAGCAATTTGAGGGAAAAACAACGTGGGCAATTTCCCGGGAGCCTTGCTGAACCCAACAGAAGCAGCACAGAAGTTATGCAGTGGAGAGGGTGCCAGAGGGAGCAGTGCAGACCCCAAAGCTCTGCCTGGGTCACTGCAATGCTGATGCCGAGGTTTTAGTGCATTTAGGCTGCGTTCAGGCAACTGTGCCCCCTTTAAACTCAGGTATGCTCCTTCTTCCTTCGGAGGCTATTCCCTCGAAAAGGAAGTTCAGACAGCCTGGCAGCAGGGATGCTTGGGATGTATTTCCTAATCATCCCACTGGGTGCTGGTGGCTTAGCTATTTGAACAGAGATTGTTTCCTTCCCCGAGTTTTCTTGGCCCTGAATTCCCCCGTTTGTGGGGTCGCACAGCTCTGTGTTTCGTGTGCTCTGCGCACGGACATCCCCCTCGGCTACACTGCAGCGGCGAGCGGAGAAACAGCAAACTCCACCTGAATCCTCCGGGGAAAAGGGAGCACACTCTGAATATGGACAGTCAGGAGCTTAACACAGATTTTCAGCGGAAGGTGCTGAGTCCCCTCAGCTTTGCTCCCCCTCACCCCGCTGGTGCTGCCTTTGCCCCGCACTTTGAAGGACTGTGCACTGTGCCCCTTAATTTATTTAAATGTTTTAGTCACCTTTGCTCTCTGAGCTCATGAGGAATGATGCTTCCATTTGATGTATAAAGGAAAGCTGAGTGGGGTTAATGCTTGCCAGGTCAAAAGGCATCAATCTTTAGCTCCGCACAGGAACATGCCTTTGGGAATTGCGGAATGCATCTCCCCGGGCGGCATAAACAGCTTCTTCCCTCTCTTTTTTTTCTTTTCTTGCCTCATGTTCAGTGTTTGTCAAGCAAAAGGGGGATAGACAGAAACAGAAGTGTGGCAGATTCTGCCTACATCTTTCCCACAGTCTTTCCTAACCCCGAACTCTTGTGATACTTTGTATTCACTATCGCACTTGACTGACACAAGAAACCCACTGTAGGGAGCGAGGCTTCCTGTGAACCGAGCCCCGTTTCCATGGTGCGGAGTTTTCTACTTAAAAAAAATAAATTCCCGTTTTCCGGAGCTACACCTCCGTGCAGCCCCGGGAGGGCAAACATCCCCATCCTACGAGGTTTCCCTTCCCATGCCACAGCCGCTCCTTCTCCGGTCAGACGCGGGAAACCCGCGATGTATTTTAAGGTCACTGAACCATTCCTGCGGCGGTGTGTGCCCGGCTTTGGGGGGCACCTCACAGCGGAGCGCCCCGGTGCTGCCACCCCCGCGCCCAGCCCCGAGCGGCTCCGGGGGATGCTCCGCCGGGGTGCCCGCGTCCAACTTCCCGCATCCCGCCACCGCTCACCGCGGCAAACTTTCGGGAGCGGCGTCCGCTGAGCCCCGCGGATCCCGAGCGGCGGATCTCGGCAGCGGATCCCGACAGCGGAGCCGGGCAGGGAAGCGGAGCATCCCCAAGCCCGGAGCAGCGGAGCCGGGCAGGGAAGCGGAGCATCCCCAAGCCCGAAGCAGCGGAGCCGGGCAGGGAAGCGGAGCATCCCCAAGCCCGAAGCAGTGGAGTCGGGCATCCCCAGCCCCGGAGCGGCGGCTCCCCGAGAGGGAGGGACGCGGGTCCCGCTGCCCGGCACAACGCGCTCCCCGCAGGATGGGAAGGTCCCCGGAGCCCCCCGTCCCTCCTGCAGCCCCCCGGCACTCACCGATCCGCAGCACTTGCTGGGCGCTCCGGGGCAGCCCCGCCGAGGCGCAAAGCAGCACGAAGAGGAGCCCCCCGCCACCGCCGCCGCCCGGGGCCGTGCGGCGGGGCCAGCGCGGGCCGAGGGCGCTCGCCATGCTCAGTTCATGGGGGGCCCGGCGGGCGGACACCCCCGGCGGGGCCCATGGCGCGGGGGCTCCGCGCTCCCGCCGCCGCTGCCGCGCTGCCCTCGCCCCCCGCCGCCGCCGGCAGCGAGGGAGGGGACGGGAACGGGAATGGGGACGGGCGGCTCCTCCCGCGGGGCGGCCCCGGGCGGGGCCAGGCGGGGCCGGGGGTCCGCGCACTCGGGGGCACGGACGGACAGACAGACAGCGGGGCTGCTGCTCCCGGCACGGCCCGACCCGCGCTGGGCAGGGACAGGGACGGGGCGGGGACTGACGGGGGGACACACAGAGGGACAGTGGCAGAGCACTGGAACAGCTGCCCGGGGAGGGCGCGGAGTCTCCCTGTCTGGAGGCGTTCCAAGCCCAGTTTCCACCTGGATGCGCTCCTGTGTCACCTGCCCCAGGTGCCCTGGCAGCGAGGTTGGACTGGTTGATCTCCAGAGGTCCCTCTCAACCCTTTTCAGTCACTATTCTGTGATTCTGTGACTCTGTGATTCTGTGACAGGGACAGGGCAGAGACAGACAGAGGGACAGGGGCAGGGAGAGGTGCAGAGCTGTCCCTGTCCCACCAGCCGGCTCGCCCCGCGTTGTGCTGTCCGGCCCCCGTGGGTCTCTCCCCGCAGCCCCTCCTTGGCCTGGGAGAAGCTTTTTCGCCCCCGTGCCCGTCAGCCCCGCAGCTCCTGCCCTTTTCCCTCCTGGCTGGACGGGGCTCTGGCAGGATGCCATGTGCAGGGCAGCTCCCTCCTGGCCTGGGTGATGGGGCACAGGCTGTGGGACACCCGCGGGGGCAAGGTGAAGGGCAGGGTTTCTGCACTGTGTTTGCTACCCTGGACCTCTGCAGCCCAGTGAGGGACAGGAGACATGTCCCCTCGGTGCATGTCCCCAGCAGAGGGACAGCAGGGCTGCTCACCTGGACTCAGGTGTTCACAAAGTTCAAGGATGAAAACTCAAGGCCAGTTTTGAGCTGTCCATCACAGGCCAGCAGATCTCTTTTTCCCCGGTGTCCCACTGTTCTCAAATAATTTTTTTAATCTTGTTTTTAAAGGCTGAGTGAAACTCAGAATGCTTCACTACAAAGTAAACATATGGGTCCTGAGCTGATCCAAAAAAAGCAAAAACCACAAAGGGACAATGACTCCCACCTAGCAACAGAACTAAAATTGTATAGCTGAGATCTAAAATTGAAATCATTTAAATTTGTTTACTTTGTATTCCTCTCCAGCCTGTCTAACTATTGTTCCAGAAATTAACTCCTCGGAGCAGTCGCAGAACATACTGAAGTGCAATGAAAATAAAAGCAGCTACATTATATCTCCCAGTCAGCCTGAAATGGTTCCTGAAAAGCCTGCCTCTACTGTTTACACAGCAATTTAGGCTGTTCAGGAGTTCTCACTACCAAAATTCCCAGCCAGGATCCTGGTTAGTGCCCCTCTTTGCATTTCTCACAGCATGTTTTACGTGCGTCATGGGGAATTTTTGCCCATAGTGTTTATTTTTTGTTTGTTTACCTAAGAGCCATCCTTTCCTTGGGAACAGAGCATGTTCAACAACTACAGTGTGTAGGAGGCACAGAAGGAACCCATCAGGCCACCCTGGGCTGCACTGAATGGCTCAGTGACTTAGGCACAATTTTATAACCTGTCATTGCCTTTCAAACATGTGGGAGAAGGCAGAACCTCCTTCTGATGGGAGTGGGAAACCTCATCCCCTGAGCAGGGAATAATAACAACCCCCCTTGGGACACATATTCGTCTGCTGCACAAAACCAAGCAGGGCAAGGAGTTCAGGCTGCACCAGCAAGTTCCATTTTCACAGTCGTGCTGGCAGGGCAAATAACAGTGACACAGCAGCAAGGACTGCTTCCCAAAGGGGAAGCCACATCAGTTCCACTTGACTGAGAAATGGTACTGTTCTAAAGAAAAAAAAAAAATAAAGGAAAGTGTTTCCTCAGGAAAATGCACCTACTGGTATTTTCAGAACCGCCTGCCCTGAGCCTAAACAGGTTCCTGTGAAATTCGGACACCACAACGCTGCACTGAGATAAGAAGTTGACCAGAATTATAATCTTTAGGGAATAGCACTGGTTTGAGTGTTCTGCTTCTTTGAAGGCCTTAAGGACACGGACTGAACAGAATGGGCAAAATGGGAGCTCAGTGATGGCTGCACAAGGGTGGCAGAACTCTGCAGACATTTGCTACCAGGAGAAACAGGAGCAGCTCCAGCTCAGCAAACCCGCCTTGTGACAGGAGCTGCTCACAGGGAACTGGAAACAGGGACTGGTTTCTGCCCCAGGATGCAGCTGAGAGTTACCCAGGCTGTGTTCCACAGCTCCATAAGGCTTTTCAAAGGTTATGGAAAAATCGAAATCATCTCTGATGCTGCAAAGACTGGCCAAGCTTTAAAATCAAAAATAGTCCATTTGCTACTGTGAAAGGTCTCTTTTTCTCAGTTTTTCTGGTTTCATTTGTGTATATGACCCCCTGTTCTGCACTGGTCAGAGAAGACAGGAAGTCGAAGGTTCTGTTTGCAGAACTTTTCACTGGAAAACTGATGGTGGGAAAGAATCTTAAGCCATCCACTTTGAGATTTATAACCTTTCCTCTTCTCGAAATAGTTCTAAAAAATATTTCAGAATTAGAAATGGGACATTTTGAAACACAAAGGAGCAGAAAAAAATTTTAACTGACCAAAATTTTCCTGCAAGTGTTCTCCAGGTTTCTGGTTTTACAGTAGGCTCTAATCCATATGGTTCCTCTGTTGCTTGCAGTGTAGTCATTCACCCAGTAAACTCCACCCCACAAAATCAAGACATGTTTTACAGGGAGTGTTGTTTTATTTCTGGCTGATATTTTAAGATGAGAAGTCTCAATACGGTTCATCTTGCTGGTCTCCTTTTATCAATGTTCTCAAACCTTTAATCTTCTTTTGGAGTGTGCTCAGAAAGTGGAGGGGAAAAGCCCAGATCTCTTGCCAATCTTTTTTCTTTCAGTTAAGCAGGTTTGAATGCCCTGAACTTTAGTATGCAAGATGTTGTTCAGCTCTTACTGGTGCCACGTTTGCTTGTTCATTGACTGCATTGTCTTTATTTAGATGAATTTTTCAGTAAGATGTGTTGGAATACTCTTGGAACAAAAGATAGGGTGGATAATAAAAATATGTTCTTGTCACATGGCACATTAATATTACAAATGGTGACACAGTCCTTTCCACAGGAATTTGAAGTCTTTTTTCTTGTTTCACAACATGAAATTCCAGTTAGATATAATGTGTAATTATTATGGAATTTGCAGTTAAATAATACTTTTAGGCTAAGAACCAAAACCTCATCAGCTATCAGGGCCTCATGACTGAATCTGGGGATGTAAACCACCTCCTTCCCATTTTGTACCCATTTCAGGATTCAGATTTGAGTTTGGAAGTGGCCAAAATATCAGAAGGACGAGTGCATGCAAATGTGTAGGGAAATCTGGAAGTTTTCCAAAAAATTCTCAACTTCTTGGTCAAGTTCTGAGAAATTTTAGCTGTGTTCTGTTGCCCTCAGGACTTTAACCAGGCTCTGGCCAGTCAAAGGTACTTTCCTACAGAGTTGAGGAGAGGAGAGAAGATTAGAGGAGAGGAGAGAAGAGGACAGGACAGGACAGGACAGGACAGGACAGGACAGGACAGGACAGGACAGGAGAGAGACAAGAAATCTGATCTGTGGAGCAGAGATGGTGGATGTGAGTGATGGAGAGAGGTGCTTGAGTGGAATTATTACAGATTCCCCTGACATGCCTCCAATTTTGGTTCAGCTGAAGTCAAAGAATACTTTTATAATTTCCCTCCTCTCTCTATTTAACAGAATGTTACCAAAACACCACTGAATTCCATGTAGGTGAGGACGTTACATTAATTTTTAAACTTAAAAAGACCCAGGTACTTTAGCTGAAGCAACACAATACCTAGGAAAGCAAATATAAATTATTCTCCCAAATGAGAACAGCACTGTTATTACAGCAAGTTCAAACACCTCATTTTAAAAAAGCTCTTTTTTGGTTCAGGTGTTCTCTTTATTTATGTTCCCAGACCCATAAATGCAGTTGTCCCCTTTTCGAAGTCTTTTCACTAAAAATGCTACAGTGAAACTCTTAACAAACTCACATTGATCTCCTCCATTGAACCAGTCTAACATTAATCTGCAAAACTGCTTTTCCCTGAGCTGTAGATACTTTTATCCACCACACTATTTAGCTGAAAGACATAAATAACCTGCAACTCAAACTCAAGCCACTGGAAACCTTTCTCAGCCAAAGACTTACTACGGTTTTTTTTTCTCCAATATATGTTACACCAGGGACTTTTTGAACAAGAAAACTCCCACTGTGTAGACAGAGAGAATCTGGGCACATCTTTCATCAAAGAAGGGACTTTTATTGGTCACTTCTGTAGAAATCTAGAAAGTTCCTCTAAAATGAGTGGAGTCAGTATAAGCTTCCAAGCCATGCTTCTGCCCTGAGAAGCTCTTGTCATATTTGCTTTTTACAGAAGAAATAAACCCCAAAAAACAAGAACCTTTTAGCAGATAAGGAGGAGGGGAGAAGAATTAATACTATTTTACCTAAACTGCTCCATTTCCTCAGTGTATACTCCTCTTTTCTGCCATTAAGTTACTATTAATTATAAGTAAGCTGGTGGGGTGAATTAACACCTGTTCCAAATCTCTACCAGTATCATTTAAATATGTCCTAACTCATTTTTCTACTTCCACACCTATTTCAAAAGAGAGATTTAGGTGTCCAAAAGAGGGTCTTTCACTTTACTACTGTAGTGCCCCAGCACCAACGAAATGAAGTGGGACCTGAGGGAGAAGGAGTGTTATGAATCTGCTATTTATTTGTAGGCCCTTAGTCCAGGCATTTTAGCCCTTTTTTCTACTCATCCACAGATGTGAATCAGAATGTCAGTAATAAAAAAATCCTGCACTGCTTAGGAAACACTCTTAAGTCTGCTCACAGGAATGAATGTCTCAATTTAAACATGTGTGATATATGTGCTCTGATAGCTCACACCATCATTTACATTGCACCTGGCACAACTGAACTCAGAGGCAGCTGTAGTTCTTGTTTTTAAATCTCTGCATTCTAAGGATCTGTGTTTGTTCTGTGAATGTTCTGTCTTTCACTTGGCATTTGCATGATCTATTTTATATATCCACAAACGATGATGCTATCTGTCATAAAAACAATATATGGGGCTATGTGTAGAGATAAACAGGTTTAAATTTATCTATCAGCAGAAAATTGAAAAGGCACTTAGAATATTTTAAGATTTGTATATTACATACTCACTTATATAGAAAATATAATCCATGTATATATTATACATAAACGTGTAATTTTAATCAAGTGTTACTGGGCGTTATTTATTTCTATTTATTGGTTGTTTTATGGGTTTGACAGGGCCCCATTGTGGCAGGAACAGTGCTGGAAATGAAGCAACATGCACCTCTGTGCCACCCCAGCCCTGCTCAGAACTCCACAACCATCTATTAACAGACTCCCATGTCCTCTTCTTGGGTGTGAGAGGAATTGGTTCAAGGCAGAATTGCTTGTGCTTCTTCCCCACTTCAATCACTGGCCACAGGGAGATCCTCTCTCCTCTGGGAAAAGCTTAGATTAGAAAAAGCAGATGTATGAGCTGCAAAGCAGGCACCACACTCCATGCGCACTGTCATGGAGAACCTGGAAAAGCTGCTTGTGCCTCCCATTTTTCCTTTATGTTGGTCATGCTTCATTTTTCTCCAGAGTTAGCAGGAATACTAGAGGAGTAAATTAGGAAATAAGTGTCAAGGACAGAAGTAAAAGGAAGCCTATTAAGAAAGAAGGATGGAGGGGAGAACTGGGAGTGCAAGAAGGAAAGATGAAGGAAGAAGACAGACAAGTGGAGCTGCAGTGGAGGCAATAAGGAGACAGAAATCATTTGGCATTGATATGTCTCAGAAACAGCATATTTTTGTGGCTGCAACCCAAGGCTCAAGGAGTCCCTGAGCTGGGTGCAGAGAGTTTGGCACGTGGCACAGAGGAAGGAGAAGGATTTTATTCCTTGGGGGATGAAGAGGGAGCTTTCAGCAGCAATCCCATTTGTGTTTTCCACAGCGCTACTTGTGGTGAAACAGGACCCACCTGGGGGCTCTCCCTGTGCTTCATTATTTATCAATAAAATCCTGGCAGCTTCATTATTGATAAATAAGCCGTGGCCTTTGCCAGGAGCTTCATTATTAATAAACAAGTTGTGCCCTTTGCCAGGAGCTTCATTATTGATAAATAAGCCATGCCCTTTGCCAGGTCTGCAGCAAGGGTGGATCTCAACACTGAGACAAGTGCCTGTGGTCAGACAGCAGTGCTGCAACACCACCCAGGCTTGGGTGGGCCTGCAGAAACTTCCTTGGCTTGTACTCCTCCATTTTCAGACAGGAGTCACCAGTATGTACTTGTGTCCCTGCACTTTTATATGTGCAAAGAAGTCCAAGATGAAGATGCACATCATCCAGCCAGTCTGCACTGCCTTGGGTCCGTAGGAGCCAGCCCTGCACACAGTTCCTGCAGGGATTTATCCCACTCTGAAAGCAGGTTGAACAGACAGTGTGCAAGGGAAGTCTGGTCCTCCCCTTGCAGCTAAAATCACAGTGGTCTTGCTGGGACTGAGACTGAACATTTCATTTCCAGCTCTGTTTGGCTCCTTGGGGGGCTGCCCATTCCATTGACTTTGGGGTTTGGAACAGGCTCTTCAATATTCTGATGTTGGAAGTAAGTTTCTCATCTAATATACTTCCTGTAATTACAAAAGGAGTTCTACATGAACACAATTTCAGTGTGAAATGCAATCAAGGAGATTTCCTTTCAGACTCAGCCTGAAGTTCCTGTGTACAGACAAATCGTGTTATCCTAAAGCCTATGCCTTAATGTGATGTTCTTTTATGGCTTTCTTAATAACCCCAAACCAACCCAAACTGCATTTCTGTAAGCAACTTGGATATATTTTTAAAGTGACTCTCCTCTACAGTGCCCAAATTAAATTTAAGCTGCTCTAGTGCATCTGTGAACCAATTTCTTGCATGCTTTGCTTTTTGCCTCTCATACAGCTAATGTTGCTGAAGACTTTGCTATTAGCATTATATTGTGAATTGAAAACAGCCACATTGCCTGTACTCTCCATTCCTGCCTGTTTTGGGTGGTTTTTTGTCCTGCCTCCTGCCTAATTCACATTCTGTCCACTCCATTGTGTTGCTGCATGAATGCTCTCTGCAACCAGCTGATGACTTGCCCATTATTTGACCCACTAGAAGCACTTTTCTGCCTTTTCTGTAGGGAACAGAAGAGGATAATAATAATTTCAGCCAAACCCCCTATTTTCTTTTTTTTCCTGTGTTGTGTCAAAAAATTGGTACCATCCACTGCTCAAATGCCCCTTTGGAGAAGGCACTGTGTGTAACAAGACTCAAATGCCTCTGCGTGTGTCTTTTTCTTCCTTAGCCATGGCACAGACAGGCAGGAGAAAGTCATCACACCTGAAACCATGAAGTTGTCCCTGAGAAACCCACCAGCCTTCCTAGATCTCTTTTGTCTTCTTGTGGTTCTTAATTAGCTCGAAGTGCAGGTTAATTGAAACAATCCAGTCAGTGTAGGGCAACTTCTATAGCTGTGCCTGTGGCACTCAGTGCAGTGTGTTTTAGGAACAAATAAAATGCTTTCACAAGCTGGGAAGTCAATCAGCACAGTTATTTTTATTGCTTTGGGGTACTTAAGTCTTCACCACAACACTAATTCCCGATTCTTTCCTACTTGTGTAATTTATACAAATCTGATTTTCTCACCGTGATAAATAAATTGCTTTTCACTTACTTCTGGGTTTCTGTGTTTGACCAAGGAGGAAAGAAGAATGAAAAGGTATTTCACAAAATATTTTAAATAAAAACAGCAGAGCAAGTTTAAATATCCTGTGCCTGTAATTGGATATACTTACACATCTCCCTGATAATCCATATTGACAGTATTAAAATCCTACATAGAATTTAGGGAAAGATAATTCAGCATAGCTCTGTTTGCCTCTCATGGGCCTGTGCCAGTTTGTGCCACCAAGGACACAACTCCTTTTGGGCTACATCCCTACATTTTGAAATGGAGTTGTACCTTGAGCTGCATTAACGACAGCAAGGGAATATTGCAGCTTCCAAATTGATGGAATTTTCCCATTAGATTTAATATTTCGGTGTTACAAGCCAAAACAACTTGAAAACCACACATAATGATGTGAAATCAATCAGATTCTTATCCTGAGCTGCAATACAGTCCAGGGACCTGAAAATCCAACCTCTCGCACTGGAGGAGTGCCATTAAAAATAATGAGCTGCTGTTATCCTTGTTGCAGTGAAGGGTGTTCTCAGGGTCCTTAATAGAATACCAAAGTTTAGCTGAAGTGTCTGTGGAGCAATTAAATAACCCCAGTAAATACATTTTCACTGATATCAGTGAGGTATTTCGCTTTGTGGATTTGGGATTAAACTGCCCACACTGAACTCTAAAAATCTCTTTTTCTTTATTCTCAGATTAGATACAGCATTGAAAGCACAGACCAAAAATCTTTACCCATTCTTCAGGTAATTTTATGATCAGTACCCTCACTTGGTGTTCACTAAAGTGGATTCCAACTTCAGTGGAGCTGATTTTATTCTGAGAGTTGCTGATTAATGTGCACATATACCCTGCTCTGCCTATGGCTGCATTAGCTCCAGCACAAGGCTTGTAATCAGCTTGACTAATTTTATGATAACCTCTTTGAACCATCTTCATGTGTAAAATAGTTATGGAAGATTACTGATTAAAAAATATTGATGAAAAGGAGTAAAAGTGATTGCATTGTTAAGATATTTTTGCTGGCATGTCCTTTTCTGAAGATCACCTGGAATCCCCTGGAGCTGTTTTGGGAAGGCTGTGTCAGGATGATAGATCACATTTCCACATTTGTGTTTCCAGGGGACTTTCGAAAATATTTATTTTGAATTGCATAATAAATAACATTTTGCAATGAAATCGAGGATGTGGGTTCTGCTTTCAAAACCAACTTTCAGCTCTGAATCACAGAACGGCTCAGTCTGAAGGGCACCTCTTGAAATCATCTGGTTCAAGCAGGGCCACCCAAACTGGCTTGCTCAGGGTCATGTCCACTCTGGTTTTCAGTATCTCCCAGGACAGGGGCAACCTGCGCCAGTATGTGATGACCAGCACAGTAAAAATGTCTTTTCTTATGTTCCTAAGTCAGATCCCAAGTGAAAAACCACCTTAAACGAGATTAATAATGGGACAAAGAGTTTGTGCTACAAAACATTCTATACAGATTTAAAATTTCCTTTGTGCAATGGCAAAACAAGGTAAAAAATGTTCTGTTTCTTAGTTTATTCAGCAGGAAAAGTGTGAGCCAGACAAGAGGTGACCTACATATGCAATTGCTTGTTTGTTGAGCTCAAAGCCTTTGCCCACATCTCATAAACCATAGAATCAGATAGGTTTAAAAGGATCTCTAAAATCATCGAGTCCTCTATGATTTTCTCAAGTATCATTATTAATTGATATTAATGCTCATTACTCTTGTGTTGACAGAGGAAAAAAACCACACACCACTGTGGAAAGCATTCCTGTTAAAAGACCAAAGCTGAAATGATGGTTATTACTGTCTTTACAGAACAAATGTGCTGTGTAAAATATGACTTTTAGCAGCCTCTGTTCCTCGGGCTGTTAACTCCAGGGAAGCACAAGGAACAGGAATTCCTTGTCCCACAGGCTTTGAATGTGAACACGAGGGAGTTGGACATGAGTTTAAAGAGACACCAGGGAAACAATTCTGGGAACAGCTGCCAGGGGGGGAAAGAGAGGTCCAGGAATCCGGTGTCCCACCTCCAGCAGGTCCTCGTGGCAGGGTGAGAAGAGGGGTAAGAGAGGGAGATGTTGTCCAGTATTTTCCTCCCATCCCTGGCCCAGGAACTTCTCAAAGCATCAGTGCCAAGTTTGGTGCAGTTGGGATGATTTAATCCAAAGTGAAGCCCATGCTCTGACACAGTCCATATATATTTTTATATATGCTACACATAACCATGTTCCACGTTCCCCAGCTACAAAAACAGGTCAAGGAGGGCTGGAAGGGTTATGGCATTTTCTAAAAAAAACATCTAGGTGTGAAAAACCTCCTTCTACCTTGGAGGTGTGACTGTCAGAATGTTTTACAGAGCTTTAAAACATCTTTTTAACACTTTAATTCCAAAAAAAACCAACCAACAAACAAAACCACTAAATGCAGTGTATCTACAGCAAATCTCAGAATATTCTCATTTGTTGTAGGTGCTGGATCAGTCTGAGAATGCAGAGTCCTTCTCATGGTGTGTGAGCTCCTTATAAACACATGAAAAGGAAAACCAGAGTGGTTGACAAGAAACTGGGTAAAAACCCCCGAAGAGTTAACAAATATAACAAAGAAATTCACTGTGTTCAACAGTGTGGAATGCACAGAAGAAGGGGGGAAACTTTTGCATGATTTAATATTGTCTAATTGTCATAATTACAGCTGAAAAGTTTGCCGGGCAGAGGTGTGATATATAAAACTCAAGGTAGGAAAAGATAAAAAATTATTGCTTAGATTCCTGTCTTTGCATTTATCTTTTCAAATATATAATTTATTATCTAGTACCTGTGCATATTTTAGCCTTTATTTTTCAGATTTCCATAAATTAAATAAGAATTAGGCAAACACTGAAGATTTATTTTGTCACTAATGATCATCTAGTAGTGACACTGGCAAAATTCTAAATGCAGGTTTTGAGGACTGGACTGGGTTTGCTTTTTTCCTTCTTTCTGGAAAAGTTAGCAAGGAGCAACCTGGCCATTTCCAAGAGAAAAATGTTTATATTTCCCCAAGGTTATAAAACAACAAACGAACCTCACCAATATTTCACACAAATTATTCATTTGTGTTTCGGAGCACAAATTTTGCAGCACTGGAAGTAAAATTTAGTTTCATCTGCCTACCCCAAACTACCTTTGTGGAGGAAGAGGAAAGGCACTGATTGTTCATTCAGACCTGTGATGTCCAGGAGGTCACCATTTCAACAGGGAAAGGGGAAGGGGAAGGGGAAGGGGAAGGGAAAGGGAAAGGGAAAGGGAAAGGGAAAGGGAAAGGGAAAGGGAAAGGGAAAGGGAAAGGGAAAGGGAAAGGGAAAGGGAAAGGGAAAGGGAAAGGGAAAGGGAAAGGGAAAGGGAAAGGGAAGGTTCAAATAAGAGTTTAATAGACTGTGCCATTCCCTGTCCATCACAGGGACCACCCCAATTCCTATTCTTAGCTGTGTTGTTGCCACATATGTGATTATTCTGCCTTTTCTAGAGCTGCTTGCAAGGAGTATTTGCAGCTGACTACTAAGAGTGTGTTGTTTTCTCAACAGAAACTATTGCTGTTTAATCTCCTCTCTTAAGTTATGACTCTTCTGATACCCTAATCCACTCCCAGCTTCACACTTTGGTGATGATTTTGTGGGACTGAGGAGCAGAGTGTGTGCCCAGAATCCATCCTTTCTGCTATCAGATCTTGGAAGCATCACCCATACTGTGTTTTCATGTTTGCCCCCGAGGCAGACACTGTTTGTGACGTGTCTTTAGGAAGAGTCAAACATTATTTGCAGCCTGATTTTTTAATGCAAGGAAGCTAAGCAGACCTGGAGTTTTAGTTTAGCTTGTGCTAGCCCCCTCATATTCACACCCTTAGAGCTACTTTAATTCATTTATAAACCCCATTTTCCACTGTCTAGGTCCATCTTCAGCCTGGAGAAGAGAAGGCTTTGGGATGGCCTGATTGCAGCCTCTCAGTACCTGAAGGGAGCCTGCAAGAAAGGTGGAGAGGGACAGGACACAGGGAATGGCTTCCCTCTACCAGAGGACAGGGAGAGATGGGATATTGGGAAGGAATTCTTGGCTGTGAGGGTGGTGAGGCCCTGGCACAGGTTGCCCAGAGAAGCTGTGGCTGTCCCATCCCTAGGAGTGTCCAAGGCCAGGTTGGAGCAACCTGGGCTGGTGGAAGGTGTCCCTGCCCATGGCAGGGGGTGGAACAGGATGATCTGGAATGTCCCTTCCACCCCAAAACATTCTAAGGGAAGTTTAGAGTTTAGAGTCCATTGTGCTGTCCCAGGAACTGCCCTTTCCCTTTTCCAGTGAAAACACCACAGGAACTTCAGTGTTTTTACCTGAATAACCTGTCAGCAAAAACAACTGGTGACTTTTTCTACTAAATAAGGCTATTTTAATCCTAAGCAATGTAAGAAAGCAAAGCTTTCTGCTGACACCAAAATAAACCAAGTCTTGCTTGGGGCAGAAAGACTCTTTGACTCTGGATGCTGTTGCAGCACAGTGGTTGTGTTCACAGATATAAAGGGTGCTTGTAAACCCCCACTGAACGCTGCCTTTGTGAATATTACAGTGCTTTGCCCTCCTGTGAAATACCTGGAGAACAAAACAGGACGCATTACTTTCATCTAAAATGTCAATAGAAACATTTTCTTGCTCAAAAGCCCTCTCTAGGTATATGCCATAGAAATGATCTTTAATCCACACTTTGTCAGCCAAGTGGGGGGAAAAGGTTCAAAATACTACATTCGAGTATTTATTTTAGAGTACTCAGATGTCAGTGGTAGTAGCACTGCAGGACATGGAGACAATGAGGAAACTTTGCCATGGAACCTCAGTAAAATGTTGTGCTCTGCCATTTCCGCTGCACTTTCCTTCTTAGGAGATCCTGGCTGTTTGTAACATGGTTATTTGCAACAGTGAATTATGGTCAGAGACCATTAGGTCCTTCTGATGATTCTTACAGAATGGAACTGAATCTATACTGATGTTTGGTGAAATTAATAATAATCCTGGAAAATATTATTTTGAAATATTTTAAAATATATCGATTAATTAATAATTAATAATAATTGATTAAATAATAATTGATTAATTAATGTTTTAAATATATTATAAAATACAGTGGTGCACTGGAAACACTGATGCCACTTTAATTGGAAAGGTAAACTTTGTCCTCACTAATCCTCTTGGTATTTTTCTTTTAATAAATAGGAACATCTTTCATGTTCAGATTAATGAGAATTTAGTTTATCATTATGATAATTTTTTGGGGCTGGGAAAGAATTTTTGGGCTGATACAGAAAGAAAAGAAGAAAACCCAAACAACTGTGGTAGCACTGACCTAAGAATGCCTCAACTAGAAAGCAGGTTCTGTAGTTAGACAACAGAACATATTCTTGTACCTCTGAGCATGTTTATCTGAAGTCATCCACTGCAGGATGTTATGAGAATACCTCAGGGAATGAAGTAAATTAGGAGGATTTGACAGAGTCCTCAGATCTGACTGAGAGGAGCAACTTCTACAGAGAGGAATTGATAGAAAGTGTTATTTTATTTCTTCTATTTTATCACTGTATCTATTTTGCCTCAGTGACACTCAGAGCCCCGTGTTTAGGCATCACACAGACACATTACAAGAGACAGAACCTGCCCAAAAGAGCTGGCAGAGCAGCCCAAGAAAGATATATCATGGCAAAAAGCACTATTTTTCTAGGTTTATATAGCAGAATATAAGGGGATATATACAGACAGGGATTAAGTAGACATGCCCAGCATCAAACTGGAAGGAAACCAAGAGCAAAGCCAAAATCCACACCCAAAATCTCCCAAATTCACATTCACAATCAAAAAAACTCTCTTAACCTTTGGCAAAGTCAAAATCCAAACCAAAAATCTCCTGAATTCACATTGGCAATTTAATTCTTTGGCTTGTGCTTGACTCACACGTCAATGACACTTCTAAAACACTGCAGAGTGTTTTTTAATTTGGGGAGGCAAAAACCTCTGGCCTCAGCACCCTCCATTGTCATATGTCTGTAGTCTCAAAACACATGCTTTACAGTAATTGCCTTTTCCAAGTCCACCCTTAAACCAAATCTCAAAAACATTTATAGGTTTTCAGGTATAAGAAGATGAACAGCATTTCTCTGCAAACAAGTATAAATTGTTGGTAACATCATCGTTGTAGCTTTGACATCTTTGTTAGAAAGAAAACATACTCTTGCAATGACTGAAAAATGTTAAATATTGTGCTGAGAAATAAAAGAGGGGAAGAGAGGTAGGAGGGGTCATTTAATTTTGTTATGAGGCTTCGAGTGCACTGACTGGAGTACACAAAATTCTCATTATGAGTCCTTGAGTTTTCTGCTCCTCTGAATTCCTGAACAAAGTGGTTCCTCCAGTGCAAGCAGAAAAATCAGTGAAATATCCTATTCCTGCTGAACCATGTTATCATAATGATTTGGTGCATTTTATTCATTCCAGTTATCTCAATTTGAAGTGTCTGAGGGAAGGGAAGAGTCGCAGACGGGAGGAGAGGGTGGAAGGGAACAGCGTAACAGAGACATGCTACCAGAATTTGTCTCAGTCAGGGGCATACATTAAAACTGAACTTCAGTCGATTTGCATTCATTAAAATACATTTTATCTTCATGTCATAATTACTTTGAATTATGTCCTTTCCGTGTGACTTTGACTAAAATCCAAACTTGCTGTAGTGGAACTGGTTTTGTTGACTTCTTGTAGGTCTGTGTGGTGCCCAGATCGATGTGTCTGCTGGGAAAAAGGACTGTGCACCCTCTGAATGAAGAATTTGGGGATGTTCAGGTGCGTTAACTCCTTGCTGATGCAGTCACTCTCCCAAAGGAAGCAGGTGTCATCAATATAACTAGATAGGATCAATAGATAGTCTTTCATAGCTGGCTGGAAGAAATGAAAACCTGCTGCTTAACAGTCAGAATTTGAGTTATGCAGGAGCCTACAGTGAATGAAGCCAGTTTGGTTTAATAGTTATGTATATTTTAATAGTTACATGCATTTTAAATATTTGTATATTTTTATGTAATATATATTTTAATAGTTATATATGTTAATAGTTGTATGTATATTTATACATACATTAATAGTTATATATACATTTTTAGGACAGGATCACAAGCCAGTGTACACAGTGGCTTAAGCACATGGCAGATTAAAAGCCCTTATCTATATGTGTGGCTCCCAGTGTCCATGGGCACTTAGGGCTGGATTTTTCCCTCTTTCCTTCCAAAGCCATTGGAAAACAGGGTGTATAGGCCAAGGCAATGTGCTGGTAGCTGCAGGCAGGATTAACCCAGTGCCACTGGGGAACAGCTCCTGCCCCACTGGAGCTGTGCCATCCAACCCTGTGCCCTGCAGCCCTTCCTGGAGGGCAGGGAAGCTGCCCGTGGAGCAGGGAGCTGAAGCCACAAGGGGAACATGACAGTGCTCGTGCCCATTTTTCCCTGAGATCAGCCATAAGGAATGTGTCAGCAGCAGGGAGCAAGGCAGTCCTTGGGGGAGAGCTTCTTCCAAGGCCCTTGGCAAGTGTTAATTTGTTAGGACACATTGCAGAGGGCAGCAGCATTCCCCAAACAGAGATAACACATCTGCTTGGACAAAGCCCTGAAGGCAAATTATTGTGTGACACAATTCTTGACCTTTTCATGTCTTCCTGTGACTCTCCCAGTCCCAAAAGCCTTAGGCATGGCTGTGATCCTGAGCTGGGCAGCGACACAAGCCCAGGAATCTCACTTCCCTGGCCCAGGAACAGGCAATATTTGTTTTGCTTTATCCGGCCTCTTTTCCTCATATGCTGAGAGAACACATATAAGAGGAGGATTTAGCACAATAAAAAGATTCCAAAATGGAGAGTAACTGGCTGTTTGGGACTGCCTAATGAATGTGTTTGTTGGAGAGCTTGATTTTTATTAGTTTTCTTTAGAATTAAGCATTTCCTAGATAGTTTATCTGTTTTGTAGCTTGTAAGTCTAAAGGCTGCTCCCATAAACCACTTCAAAGCAAAGATAAAGCTTCTTTTATCCCCCTAAAAGACTTTTCATGCTTAAGACTCTATATGGTTATTTATCCTACTTGCATTCAGATGCCTTATTTCTGTAGCATCTGATCATCCCTTGGCCATGCAGTGGTAAAACTTTGCTTCCTACTGTTTAGTTCTCTCAGAGATTTTTTTTTCTGAGACCATCAGGGGTGGGATGAAAAGGAGAATTGGGTTTTTACAGAGTAGGAAACTGCTCTGTGTCACCTGTGGCCTCAAAAGTCACAAGGCTGGCAGCACCTCTGTAAGATCTGTCCCTCTAAGGTGAACTTCTGTCAGTTTTAAGAGAAATCTGGAGAGAAAATGCCCTTCCTAAACTTCCAAATACTCTTCAGTAACCTCATACCCATTGCCTGGCCTTTCAGGAGTAGACACTTGCTCGTTTTCTGCCAGCAAAGTGTTCATTTTCTGCTTGGTGGATTGTTGCATTTAAGTAATTATTCCTAAAGGGAAAGCCATGCTCCTAATGGACAGAGCTCCTTCCATGACACTGGAAAGTGTAATTCCTGGGCTAAAGTTAAAACAGTCAGTTTCACCACTATTAATTTGAATTTCTGCAGGCCAGGTAGGTTTTTTTCCCTCCCTCAGACTCCTCATCTTTTGCATAAAATATGCATTGGCTCCAGAATCAGTGTGGGGAACGTATCCATCAGCTCCACAGGAACTAGTTCAGTCCAGGCATCAATCTTCCCACTTTCTGACTGGAGAGAGACGCCACCTGCTCTGAGAAATGACTCCAAGAAGAGTCTTTAATGTTTGATTCTCTTTCCTCAGGAGCAAGTGCTGCCTCGGAAGGGAGGGCAGGAGCCACGGGGGAATTCACAGGAAATAAATGTTCCTGAGAACACCAGGCTGAACTAAGTGGAGGTTTAAAGTGGGGATGCTCCCTGACTTCACACAGCTTCTCTTTCTCCCTGAATTTCCACACTGTGCTGATATTCATGTAGGCGGTGCTGTGGCTCCCACAGGAGAGTCCCAGGGTGACAAAGGAAGGGAAGAGGGTACTGGATACTTCCTTAGAGGTGAAATATAAAGCAAAAAATGCCTTTCTGTGTGTGTATCTCCTCTCTGATAAATAAAGCAGACTCTCTAGCCAGAGTTTTACATCAGCTGAGGTTGGGATTTATACTTTAGAAAGGGGGAAGAGAAGGTCCTGGCTTAGGCTGATGGGAAGGGAACCCAGCATTCCCTGGAAGATGTGGCCAAGGCTGTCACTTAGGAGTTTATGCTTCTGCTGGAGGAGGGCAGAGAGGCTGATGCATCACAGAAAAATCCTGTTTGACATTTCTCTCCCATTCAGGAAAGCCATTGCCACACAGTTCCTCCTGATTTTTCACCATGTTCTCAAGTAAAGGGAACAAGATTAGAACATATTGTTGGTGGGAAAAAAAAAAAAAAAAAAAAGGATAATTTCCCATTTTAAAAAATGACTTTTAAAGCTTCAGCTTCCCTTTAAATGAGCTAAATACCAATAAAGGGCAAAAAGCAGCTCTGTTCTTGGAGGTCCTCTCCCTTTCTTTACCAGTGTGACTAGTTTTCATCTTTTCTGTCCGGAATGCACTCAGTGCAGCAGCTTTTAGAGTTTTGTTAATGCCAGGTCTTGGCCTATATCTGCTTTTTTTTAAAAGCATGACTATTATTCTGGTTTCTGCAGCGCTGTGGGTGGGCACTGCCCTTTGTAGGCAAATAAAAAGTCCATCTCTTCTCTGCAGAGCTTAACATTTCACTTTAAAGCTCTAATTCTGTATTTTCAGAGCAGTATTATACAAGGCAGAGCAAAGTCTCTTTCCTACAGAGATACATTATATGTTTTGGTGAACAGCTTGAGAAAAAAAAAAAAGACTTGTTTAAAACTGTACTTGCAAGTATTTCACCATTTAAAGTGGAGGAATAGTGGGTGCTTCATTCACCTGACCTACAAGATTAGTTATGCCCTAATGAGAGGCTGTTTTTAAGGGGCAGCAGGGCCATGGAGGAAGGTTTGAGAGGTGCAAAAAAAATCAATAGAAGGAGAATGTGTGCTTTGAATAATGGAGCAGATGAAAACTAAAACATACCCCTGTAATTAGTGGGATTACACTAAGGATGAACATACCTTTGTTTTTCTACACTCATGCAAATTCATTATATCCTGAATTCAGAGAAAGCTGGCAATTAATTGGATGCTCTGTCATTAAGTATGGTTTGTAATCCAAAGGTTGTATTCTAAAGGAAATAAATCCAAACTTGCTTTTAGATGCTACGAAAAGACTCTCACTCAATAAATTCTCATTTTAGACCCAGGAGGAAGAGGACAAACCCCTCTGCTCCTTGGGAAGGTGTCAGGGCCTCCCCTGTGTCTGAAGGGGCTCCAGGAGAGCTGGAGAGGGACTTTGGATAAGGGATGGAGGGACAGGACACAGGGAATGGCCTCCCACTGCCAGAGGGCAGGGTTGGATGGGATATTGGGAAGGAATTGTTCCCTGGGAGGGTGGGGAGGCCCTGGCACAGGTTGCCCAGAGAAGCTGTGGCTGCCCCATCCCTGGAAGTGTCCAAGGCCAGGTTGGAGCAACCTGGGCTGGTGGAAGGTGTCCCTGCCCATGGCAGGGGGTGGCACTGGGGGATCTTTAAGGTCCCTTCCACCCTAAACCACGCTGTGACTCCATGATTTATGATTCCCTATTCACTGCTCTTTGCTAAGTGATATCAGTAACTGCAAATCTCAGACTTTATAATGGGCTCTAATGATCCTTACGGGAAAATTCCAGTTCTGGCCTCCTCAGGAACTCCCAGTGCAAGTGTAAGTCCCTCTCAGTTAACAGCCTGTTAATGCTCAAGGAGTAAAGAGCACAGGAAATTATTATGGCCCATATGTTACTAAAAGGGTTTTAATGTGGATTAGTGGTTTATGTAACGGGTGAGCCTAACCCACATTGGGCTTAATTTATGGTGTTTTCTCCTTTTCTTTAAAAAAAAAAGCTTGTTTACTAATGATAAGATTGAATACTAATTTAATTTACATTTTGCTGCTCTCAGGCACAATCAGAGCACGTTGGAATAAACATTTAAAGCCCCTTATGAAACTATTTGTTGCTTTTGCCATTACTCTTTTTGCTTTTTTGAGCAATGTTCTTGTTTTCCATTGATGAAATAGTCTAGTTAGGTTTGATTGGGAATTACAGGAACCACAAATTAAAACAATGAGAAATGGTCTGTAGTCTTCTTGGGGAAATGAAAGAAAACTTCAGGAAAGTTCAGCAACAACAGGAATTTTTCGAACTCCCGGAAGAAACAAAGACTAGAAGACAGGATCACCCACAAAAATAAATTAAATCAAAGTCGAGAGTACAAAATAGTAAAAGTAAATAATTGGGTAGTGTAGTTGTGGGGGAAAAAAAAAAAAAAGACATTTAAATTGGTGAAAAAAATCTTCAAAAATTGAGAGTCTTAAAGTGTATTTTTCATTCTTTGTGTTCCCCAATAGACATTAACACCACTTCAGTGCTGCGTTTGGGAAGATGTAGGCTGTGTTTTTCAGGGGAGACATATGTTTGCTTGTGATGTGTCAGGGTTATGTTGCCAACTTGGTGTACTCTGGGGCAGTTCTGAAATGCTGAGCTGTTTTAGAAACAGTTCCAAATTAAATCACAAATATGCATAGATTTAGCTTCTCTGAAAGCCAATTAAAAAAAAAAAAAGACAAAAACTCATCTGTCTTTTTATTATCTGGCATTAGTGTCATTGCCAATTTGAAAAGAATCTAACAAATTCCCAAATTCTCCACAGAAGTCTGGAGGATTCATGCCCAATACCTATTTATGCATGCACAAAGCTGGGTTTACTGTTGTTCTGACTAATTTACCAATGCAGAAATTGGAGGGGGTTTGGAGGTATTTTTGCAATTCCTGAATTTCTCCTGTCCAGGATTTTTGGGTTTTAAATATCTTTCCATATATCAAAGTCTCCTGCACTACCCTCAAGGCCAATTTAGGGAACAGGGTACCAGCAGCACATCTGAATCCCTTCAGCATCTTTCCCTCCTGGCTGAAGTCATTTAATGCCTCATCCTGCTCACACTGTGGCCCTCATGGGAAGGTTGAAAACCCCTGAAACTTCTCTGGAATATGTAATGCTGGATGCCAAGAATTAATTGGTCTACTCCCCAAATCCTGATACAGCTCCCATTTCTGAAAACAGCTTTTTAAATTCTTTCGCTGAACCTGTAATCATTCTTGCTTGGGATGTATCTGGGTTGTGTTTTTTCAATCTGGAAGCACTTTTTAAATGTTATCATCAGCCTGGAATATGGTGATGTCCTGAAGTGGTCTTTAGGTTACCTGCAAATAGTTTATCTTTTTAGCGTTGTCTTTTAATGCCTTCTCGATCATTTTTTTTTTCCATGATTATAATTCCACTTCTCAAGTTAAACATTATTATCCTGCATTTGTGTTTTGACTTTTCAGCCTCCAAAAAGGTCAGATTTGAATACTTTATTGCCTCCTTTACCAAGAAAATATTCAGTAGCTGCATCTTGAAACAGGTCACATACTCTGCTTGAAACTAAATCAGGAATGGTTTTTCCTTTGTGGATTTTCAGCCCAATTACTTGAAGAAGCAATCCTCTGATAGTGTTTAAATTAATACTGTCTGAAACATTGCCCTGTGTTGGACATCCCAACCTTCCTTCTTCTTCCCTAGTTTCATATGCCAAGCACGATTCCATAGGTTTGGGATATCCCTGGGGTCAGTTTGGCTCAGCTGTCCCAGCTTTGTCCCCTCCCCAACTCCTCGTGCACCACCAGCCCCTCACTGGTGAGGGGAAGCAAAGACCTTGGCACTGCTCAGCAATAACAGAAATATCCCTGAGTTCTCACCACTGTTTGCAGCACAAATCCAAAATTCAACTCCATTCCAGCCACACCAGTACACACAGACAGAACATTTACCCTTTGTGATTCCAGACACTCCATGAATTATTATTTTACCCCCTGAAATCTGGTCTGATCGTGCCAAGTTTATCTGGTCTGAACTGGTCTGATCATGCCAAGTTTCTGAGGTGTTAATTTATTCATTATGGCAATTTTAAGCCAGACACTCTCATTTCTCTGTTCTCAGTGTGGTTTGCAGTTCTAGAACTGAACAAACAGGCCCATATATTTGGTCTGAGCCTCCTCACTGCTTTTATGTCTGTGCTGAAACGGGGATTTACTTGCAAAGCTGAGCTTTGCTGTTGCATTCTATGTTTCCACCCTGTCCTTTCTTTGAGGATACAGCTTTTTGTGCTTCATCCCTGTGAAATCTCCATCCTGCAGTACACGCTCGTTCACATCCTGCCTTTCTCCCAGCCTCAGCTTTAAAATTCCCCCTTCGCTTTTTAATTTGGATTCTCAGCTACCAGGCTCCATTCTGGGTTATGCAGCCCCTGTCCTCCCCAGGCAGCAGGGTAATAAATCTCCCCCATAAATCTCACCTGTCCTTCCCTGAGCTGTGTCTGTAGTGAAGGACTGAGGCTCTGCCCCTCCATCTGCTGCCGTGGGGAGCTCTGGGGAGCCCGAGCCTCCCTCCCTGCCCATGCCCAGATCTCAGCTCCACAACTCACAGCACAGCACTGCTGACATTTAATCTGATCATTCCTGAAAGGATCATTTATGTGCTTCATGAGCTCTGCCACTTGTACACTCGACAGGCCAGGGTGAGTTTTCCTACATCCAAGTGCTCTCAAAGCAACCTGAAGGCTGGATATTTATATGGCAGCTAATTACAACCCATCACGTCGCAAGCCAAATGCTGAGAGGTGTGTGACAGTAGCAGCAAGGAAAATGCAAAGTAAAAACAGGTGTATTCTCCTTCTTTCCGTGTGTTTTTCTATGCCTAGAAACCCCTGCTAAAGTGCACGGAGCTGGGAAATCATCTTGGAATCACCACATGAAATGTAATGGAAAAGTCAATTCACAGCTCAGCTTTGGTGTTTAGGAACTACTTAAAAAGGCAGGGAGAAGAAAATAGGCAACATCATTGTGTCACCAGGCGAATAAACATGTCACCTGGCACCTGGAATATCCTGTGGCCCTCCTGTCTCCTCAGGAACATATCACAGGACCAGACACGCTCAGGCAGAACAGGGAAGGACTTCTGAAGAAGGAAACACTCAATGGAGCAGAATGTTTTAGTCTGGGGAAAAAAAAGCGATTGCAAAGGGATCAGAAATCATAAACAGCAGGGAGAAGGTAAATAAGGGATAATTATTCCCTAATTCTTTAACCACATATACCAGCACTCACCAAAGGAATTCATCAGGTGCTTGTCTTAAGACAAGCAAAAAGAAGCACTTTTTTACAAAGCCCCCAAACTGTGGAGCTCATTCCCAGGTTGTGACTCAGAAGGAGGAAGCAGCAGCCCCTCTCTGAGAAGAAAAAGGAGGCTTCAGTTACAACCCTTAGATTAAGAAATCCCTAAAATGCAGATTGCTGTAAATTGCTATTGTGTTTTTTCCTTGAATGTGTACTTCTGGTCATGGCAGAAGCAGAAGAAAGGGCAGGAAGGTTTTTGGTCTGATACCATAGTTAGTCCTATAAGGGCCTTTAAAACTGCAGCTATTCAGAATAATGAAGGATGAAAATGAGGATTCAGCTCTTAAACCTCTCTCTATTACATTGCTGGCCAAATGCACTTCTCTGGTTGTTATTGTTCTGCCTTTGCTGCTTTCTATACACGACAGTGTTATTTTGTGAAAACACTGCTTGTATGGATTATAGCTTTTATGACAAAAGTATTTTTCATCTGGAAATGAGTTTTAATATTCTAGGTGGAAGAAACAGCCTGTGTGTAAATATTTCCCTTGTAGATGCCACAGCCATAGACATAATTTTACATGATTGACCCAAGTGATTTAAGATTATACCATACTTGTAATCCACTACCAAGTGTAGTTGTCAGGCCTGCTGTTGAGACAAAGAGGAATATGATGTGTTCTACCTGCCTCTAACCATAAAAAAGGCATAAAAGGAGACGTGAAATACTGCACAGTATTTTGTGGGCTTGTTTGCAATAACTAAGGCGAAAGTGTGTTCCTGAAATGGCTCAGCATTGACCTGAAACTCAGTTTTATATACTCAGGATTAAGTTCTTGTTGAGGTGATTCTTCCCATCCACTCAGCACTGGGGAGACCATACTTTAAAAAGATAGTTAAACAAGAACAAAAATGACACGCCCAAAGGAAATATTTCATTTAAAAACCCAAATCAACAAGGTAGCTGTCAAATGAAGACTAGTTTTACAGCCAGCTTTAGGCAAATGCAAGAAGATGAAGAGAGGTGAACATAATGCTCTTGAAAAGGGGAAAACATCAAAGATTTCTTTAGTTTTCTCTTTTCTGAGATCAAATTCTTTGAGAAATCACAGCTGCACTCAAGATAGCGAGAGCACACTGAGCTGTACCTTCCCCTCACGTGAGGCAATATTCCCTTAGAATTCAGCACAGCTGGGGCTTCAGACATTCTTTTCCTAGGAACAATCAAAACTGCCTCACTAAACCACTTCAGTGAGCTTATCCAGCCACGCAAACACCTCCCTAATGCAAGACCCTGAGGTGCCAAGCAAGTCTCCTTAGTTCTTCCAGTAAATCTGGTGAGCAAAACATCTTTGGGTACCTGTGAGCTGAGAAGGGCTTGGAGGTAGTTTAGAGTCACAGCTTACTGGCTCTAACGCTGCTCTCCTGTCTGTCATTCTTCTGCTTTACAATTTATAAAATATTCCAGCTAGCATTTTGTACCTGGAAGAGGAAAGAAAAGGAGCTTTAATCTGACAATGTGTTTAAAACAATATATCCAGTTCTGGTTTTTTCAGCTGTTACCTGTATCACAGTATGGAAATGAGAAAATTGGGCTGTAAATGATTAATTCATCTGCTTTTCCATCACACTAGGTTCCAACTGGAGCTGTTAATTTTGTGTTGCTGAAGTCAAACTGGGAAAATGAAAGGAGCAAAGAGTTAAGGAAGGAGCTCCTCCAGCAGACGAGGTAATGCCTCTGCACAGCTGGAGAGGCAGAAACCTCACCTGGGATGTTGGGAATCAGCAGGATGAGCCTGGAAGAGCCTGTTAAAATAGTCATAATATGCTAGAGGGATGATGCTAAACTGGAATCTACCTACAGTTGGGCAGGTCTGATCCCAAAAACGCTCTGGAGAACCCTCTGCTGTTACACCTGTGCCCTTCCTGCACATGCCCTGGGATCAGCTGCACCTCCAGGCACACCCCAGCCATTGACTCAAACCAGTTGTTGCTGAAAAACACATAAGTGAATAAATCCACCATAATATTGCAGCAGAGCAATATGATTTTGGCAGAGGCTGTGGGTGCTCAGCACCGACCCCCTGCCCACATGGTGGTCTCTGGTGGGCTGGGTGTCCATTTGAAAGCCAAAGCCAGTACAATTTGTTCCTTGTCAATCAAGCAGCAGAACCACAGGCCCCTTTGTCAGTCACCAGTAATGAAGCTCAAATTAATTCCAATATTAGTTCCTAGTCCAACAGAGGGAAAAAAGGCAACCTGAAAACAATAACCCTGGGAAGGAAAACCTGTGAGATCCCAGCTGGCAACAGGCAGAGCTTCAATCCTGCTGGCTTCTTTAATGAAATAAACTACCTTCTAATTTGGGGTCTCATCAAATATGAGCCCCTAAAGCTTGTTCCTTCATAGTCTGGAGTTCTGAACTGAGATTTGAAATGCCCTGTTGGTGAAGCAGCTGCCAAATTCCTTGGCAGCCTCGTGCGAGCACGTGTTTTGTGCTTTTTCCATTTAGATGTCACTCGGTGTCTCCCTTGGCTTGGTTGAACACCTCATGACAGATGTAATTATTCCTTCCAGAAGTGTGCAGAGAGGTCTGGGTCTCGTGGGCATAGTTTAATGACACACTCATTAGCATGCAAATCTCACTGCTCCGAGCCTCGGCTCCAGCAAAACTGTTGATTGTTTTGAGTCTCCCCGAGACTCAGAGGCACTTCCAGGAGCTGGACCCACCACACAAAGCTCCTGCCCTGCTGAAGTCGATGAGAATTGTGTTGTTAGATGGCTTCAGGCAGAGTTTTAGAGCTGGGTTTTGGGCTGTGAGCTGCTTTGTGGTGTCTCAGCTTGGCTGCAGATTCACACCAGCTCCACCTCACACCCCACGAGCAACCTGTGCCTGCTCAGCAATGCATGGACCCAGAGACAAGCACTGGTTAAATGTTTGCTGGAGTGGGCCTCAAAGCACAAAAGATTGGGCACAGTTTCCTCCCCTAACTACCCTTTTTAAAATAATTTCTTCCACTATTTTGCATGCTTTTAGAGAAATGATGCTGTGAAGGGCTCTGATTACTTGCTGTCAGGGAGCTGCATGACTCTTTCTAGCACAGAAACAGAAGTGAGAAGTACGTTAAACACTGCTTCGCTGGAAATAATTATTTTAATGCATTGTCTAAGTGCTCCTATAAAAGCTGCAATTAATAAAAATGCATTGGCTTGAGTCATTTCTTGCACAATGTCCACATTCCTTCAGGCTAGCAGGCAGCAAAGCTTGTGGCATGAAACAGAGTTCAACTTTCTTATAAATAACCTGACTATTTCTACCAGGAACAGCCCTTTGCTTGCAATTTGCCCTCCAAACAATACAAATGTTTTTGTCATAGGGTGCTGATCGACACCTTTTCCCCAGACTGTCACCTATGTCAAGAGAAACTATGTGTTTTTTCAGTCCTAAACAGCCTAGTGATGGGGTTTACTAATTTTTACAGTGGAAGCTGTGGGCAAGGGTGCAGTCAGCACTTTGAATTCACTTTGGTCATTGGTGAAACACCATTAGTTGCTTTTTACTGCTGTGCCTGATGGAAGGGGGGGAATCTGCCCCTCTGCCCTGCTCGGGTGAGACCCCCCCTGCAGAGCTGCCTCCAGCTCTGGCATCCCAGCACAGGAAGGACATGGAGCTGTTGGAGAGAGTCCATAGAAGGCACCAAGATGATCAGAGGGATGGCAGAGCAGCAAAAAGAAAACGTGGCAGTGGAAGGTTTGCACCCATTCAGTTCCTCAGCAAACACGTTTGACGGGTTAAAGTTCCCCTTCCATCCCTGCTTGCCGTGGAATGCAACGTGCCTCCATAGCAAACAGGAGAAGGAAAAGACAAAAAATCAGTCACCAGAGACCAGGGCTCTGTGAGAAGAAAGGACCATTGCAACCTGAAATAGAAATAATGTCTGGATCAGGTTTTTAGTTTGTGTTTAAAAGATATTTCCCCGTGTGGCACAGTACGAGCAAAGCAGCACTAAGTGCCTTTCTGTTTCCCCAGAGGACTGTCTGCTTATTTAAGGGCTCAGATGGGTGAAGCTATGGAATACACAGCCTATACCTTGGAGCAGATGGATACACACATGCAGGCAGCATCATTTCAGATTGCAGGCTCAGACTTCCAGGAACAGCCTCAGGCCCTGCCTCAGGAACTCCTCTGTAGCAGCTTTGATATGACAAATGTAGTCATTCGTGCACCAAGACAGAAATTAAAGAGAACAGGGAGAAGGGGGGGGGGGGGGGGGGAAAGAGCTTTAATCAGTGCTCAAGATGCTGGATTCATTTAAAATGAGACATCCTCAGTGCAGTGCAAAAGAGGGTTGCCCCTCCACAGGTCCATGAGTAGCTTGGCAAACCCCTCCTGCTCCTGAAGGACACTGTGCTCACGGCTCCTGGGACAGGAATGTCACCTCTGGAGCCAGGAAGGGCTCTTAGGAAGAGCCAACAAAGACAAAACCTTCAACAGAGGTTCCCAGAGCAGGTTGATGATGACAATGTCTTTCACCACAGCATGAGGTCTCTTCTGAACAGATCTCCTTGTCTGAGATGTGTTTGCCTTTAGCTGCCGTATCCTGAATTTCTGGCTGCATGAGGAATGTGCAGGATTTGTTACCACAATAAATGCAAAAGGCGTCAAAATAATGTATTTCATTTGTTAAAGTTTAAAATGAGAAAAATGTGAATTACAGGCAGACAATGTGTTAGTCCCCTTCTGATGTTCTTGCACATAAATATAAAGGTCGACAAGTGGAGCTTGTTTTTCCATGGAGACTACAACAGCTCTTGATTTAGTAAGCCACAAAAATCAATATATTTAAGCAAACAATTTCTTAATTCATCATAGCATTTTAATGACTCCGTGTTTGTTTTGATTTAAAGTTGTTTTTTTTAAACTATCCCAATTCCTTTTTACTCAGCTAGAATAGATAATCCTCTCTGGCATGAAGCAGGCAGTGCTAAATAGATCTGAAAAGATCACATAACCTTAAAATGTTCCAAAAGATTCATTTCACTGGTCTTGTACCCAGTATTAAGATTCAAGGGTCTCATGGAATATATCAGTGATCAAGGGCAAGAGCAGCCCAGGAGATGCTTGGTAGGCCCAGGGGTTCTGCCCAAAAGTCAAGGGTAGCATGGGATGAGCTCCGGAAATTGGTGTGAGACAACTTCAGGTTGCTAATTCTGGTACTATTCCTTGTATCCAAGCAAATCCCATGGGAAGAACTTTCAGGAGACAACCTTGCATGGTGAGACTGCAAAGGAATCAATCTCCTTGCTCCAAGCGTTTGGCACAATTGATTCCTTTTTGGCAGAACCTTGGTGTCATTTAGGAGCTCAAAATTCTTTTTCAAGCTTTGTTTATCCTGAGCAAACCCCAAACTACCAAACTCCTCTGGATTTTTCCATCATTTTTGTTTAGGTAAAGCAAAAAAAAAAAACCAAACAAAAAAAACCAACAACCAAAAAAACCCTCTAGGCTTGCTTTTAGAGTCTTTATTTCACTTGTTACTGGAGAAAACAGCAGAGTTCTGGGGCTCTGTTTTGGATGACGCATGTTTGATTTCCCCCCTTTCTGTCGTGCCAATGTTATATAATATATATTATTAAGTAAAGAAAATCCCAAAATGTAGAAATTCATGACAGAGAAGAGAAGTGGACACACATAACTTGTTGACTCTGGTCAACGAGAAGTTCCTAAAGATGCAAATCTTCCATTAATTCATAATAAAAACGTGATATGGAAAATGCTGTAGTGAAAACTAAGCTTATTGAGACCCATATGATCAAACATGGTCTCTAAACTACTTCAGTTTTATGTTTCCAGTCTCTTGACTGCAGGTGACTTCCAGAGATTCAAATATCCATACAACTAACCAGAGATTTGGGAGTTCCATGCCCCAGAATATCTGAGTTTTCACATCTGAAAAGATACAGAAAAAGGGGAAATGAAAAATTTCCCTGTTTGCCCCACTAGGTGCAAAATCTACTCACTACTACTGCCAGCTGTGGGAGCAGCTGTATTTTTGCTTTCCAGATGTGAAGTGTGAAGGAATCTCCACCGTGGTGAAAAGGGCTGCTGGCTCAGGCACAACCATCAGACTCCTTCCCTAAAATCACAGATAAGCACTGACTTGTCAGACATTGTATTTGCAGCAACATCTCAGACTGTTAAACAGAAAATGTCAGCTCTGCTCTGGCTTGGATAAGGGAATGACCAGAGTGCAATCCTGAGGGAGCTCCAGGTCCACTCTGGTTATTCCATGAGTGGATATTAAGTCATATCATACATCCCATCTCACGGGAACCCCAAAGTGTGCCACTGCCTTGTGGCTTGGAACTCTACAGCTGCCTTAATGTGTTATCAATATGCATCAAAATTAGAGCCCCGGGCACTTCAGTGCAGCCCTCACCACTTCTTGCATAAATCCATGTAAAATGTGACCTCAGCAAATTAGGTTAACTGCTGGGAACTTGATTCCTGAAATCAGCCCATGATCCACATGGCTCCTAACTTCTTTAGGAGGTGAGTGGATTCTTTTCAGACTTACATCTCCATTTTTTTGACTCTGCTTTTGACCACATCCTTGTTCCTTGGGTCAAAGTTTTGTCCTAGCAGATGAAATTGTAGATATTTAATTTACAACTGGAAAAACTGAGCTCATCTGGTTTAATAGCTGATAAGGATCTCCAGTCTCTTGTCAGATCCTTCTCCTCCACTAATTATTTTGTAAGTGTGAAATACTAATATAAAAAAAGATGCAGCCTCTTTTTTTCCCCAAAACTCTGAATTAGCCTTTGATTATTTTTTTCACAGATGCATCTGTGATCTTTCTAAAATCCCCTCATTATCTCTTTGCTTTTACATATCTGTACAGCAGCCCTTAGCCAAACAAGGGAACAATTGATTGCAAAAAAAAAAAAAAAAAAAGGCAAACAGCCTTTGATATGCTACAATCAGAGGTGGAAAACATGATGGGATATCACTTTTTCCCCAAGTTGCTTTAGGTCGATCACCCTTTGGTCAGTTGTCTTTAAAATTATCTGTTTGTATGTATCTGTATCTGTTGTTTAGACTCCTACAGTTGGTATTTAAAATCAATATTTTCATTAAACAGGCTACACAACTGTCACGATTCACAAATATTTGGGAATTCTGCAAGCCTTGCATCCCTGAGCCTCTGCTTTAGCTCCCTCAGCCGAGGGACTCAGACCAAGCTGCAGGGGAAAAAAAATCCCACCGCAGGTTTAGTAATTTTGGAGCTGCAGGTCCCTCTCCCTCTGGGGTTTTTAGGAGGAGCCATGGGATGTCAGTGTTGAGCTGCAGGACTCCGGGGACACGGTGAGTTTGCCAACAGGCAGCAGAAGTCGGCTCTTCAAGCTCTTCCCGTTTCTAAGTTGCAGGTAGTTTGTCACTAAGCTCAGCCTGGGAGGCAAAGGGATTTATCAGCGTGTGTGTGTGCACGGTGGGAGTGTTCGTTTGGATTTTGGGGGCACAGGGAATGCCAGCCCTGCAGACTCATCACACCTGCTGCCTTTGGATAAAGCACCCAGGTCTTCCTGAGAATATTTGTGGCTTCCTTCTGCCAGTGTGGGGTTGCTAATCCTGGATATACTGAGAGTTTTCAGTCTAAAATTAGCAACATTTTCCCATTAATAAGCAGGTATTGACTTTTCCACATAAACAAGCTTGCAGAACTATAGCACATCTGTGCATATGCAAGAAGAAAATAGAACTAACCAAGCAACAGAAACATTTTTGTTCCATGTTTTCATTGTAGTTGCTTTCAAGGACACATCTTCCAAAAAAAAAAAAAAAAAAAAGGTCTAAATAGACAACAAGAAAGATGAAAATTTGCAAAATGATTAGATGTCACTGACAATAAGTGGGTGGCTGCGTCAGCAGATTCAGAGGCTCCCATGGGCCAAAATTGCTGCATAATCTGCATATAGATTTATACTGGTCTTTCTCCAAGTAATATGTTGTCACTGAGAAGAAATGTGACTTTTCTAATGGCAAACTGCTCCCTCAGAAAAGATTATTTGTCAAGTCTGATCCTCAACACTTAGCAAAATGGAAAAACACGTTGTCCTTGTTTTGAAAATGTTAGGTCTTCGGCAAACCTGGGAGATTTATAAGGCATTCATAGGCAATAAATCAGCAAATCCTGAAATGCAGCCACAGCTGAAGCTTCCCATTGGCCAGCAAGGGTAGCCAGGGCAAGGTGGGCACAGGGCTGTCCCTCTAGAACAGGAAGGACACTCATGTGAAAGGAAGGAATAACCTCATAAACTTCGAAACTCCCGGTGGTAAAGTCACATTTTCAACTTTTTGTCCTGTTCAGAGAATGTAAAATTTCCTTTGTGACCTAAACCCCTCGACTGGTTATGTGTCTACTGTGTGCATGACAACAGAAACCTCGGTGATGATGCTCCTGGCTCTGTTACAGCCATTGGAAAGCAAAAATCATTCAGTAAAGCTTTGTTTTGGAACTGCAGGAAAATTCATTTAATGAAAAGGCTTAGAAGGTGCTCAGTGCAAAATGCATTCACTTTGTTCACTTCTAAGAAAATCCAGCAGAGTTTGTTTCCCTGCCATCTTCACAACCAGTGCTTTTAGCACAGGCTCATCTTCTGTCTCCTCCTTGGCACATCCCGGAGTTAAGTGTGGCAGCTCTGCCCCATTCCTCTCCTGAAGGAATCAGGGACCCCAAAAAAGTGAAGACACTAAATTTTTTTTAGGTTTTACCCCCTTTTTACTAAAATGAAACATGACAAATGTAACTGAATAAATACAATCATACATTCATGCCGTTCACCCAGCAGGAAAAGCAAGCTGAGTTCTTGCCAGGTAAAATAAACCCTTCCACCCTTCCACTTTTTTTTCTGTTTTTCCCTGGGTTATATGGAAGGTGTAGCATCATTAACAAGGAGATCAAAGAGAATGACAGTGTGTGAATGACAAGGAGCTGCTGGAGAGTGTCACAACAAAGATGAGAGGTCTGGAGATGAGGAGGAGAGCCTGCAGGAGCTGGACAATGCAAGCACAAGCTGAGTGTTTGGGTGCCAGTGGTCTGCACACAAACCACACACTCGTGTACCTGAGTGAATGCCGAGACTTGCAAACAGAACAATAAGTTTATTATAACCAAGCTTTTTGGGTTTTTTGAGGTGCAATTTGCTGCAGTGACTGCGCCGGGGAGCAGCAGCTGCTCAGGCAGGAGGAAAGTGGAAACCAAAACGTTAAATAATTACAACCTCTTGCAGTCACACACTCTGCAGAAAGAGTTCTGACAGCAACACATCGTTCTTTTCTTCCCTGATTTGCATCCTGAAAAGCCTGGGTTATTCCCTGGGATAACCCAACGTGCTGGGCTTTGTTTTCCACCTCGGTGTGTGTTGGGGCATTTCCTACCTTCTCATCACCAGTGAGAGCGTGTGTGTTCCTCTGGGAAATCATGCACTGCTCAAGTCCTGACTCCTGTCAATGCTTGGGAGGCCAGAGGTGGAGAGATAACACTGTGGCCACAGTGGAGAAAGGAAAATTAGGAGAAAGCACTTCTTTGTAGTGATGGTACATGGCCCAGGTTCCCACATCCCTGAGCATCCAGTAGCTTGTCAGGCAGGAGGAAAGGGGTACACAACACTCTCCTCACAGCTGGCTGAGGAATGTATAACCATTAAATTTATTCTCTAGACACACCAAGCTTGAGCAGGGCCTGTTCAGATCTCTAACACATCCTACAACTGTGTGTATAATGATTTTAACAACACCAGCTCCATGGCTGTTACTCCATTCCACACACATTCACTGCTTTTGCAGTGGGGGATTATAGTGAAGAAAACCGGCTTCAAAAAATAAATAATAATGATAATAATTATAACAATAATGATGATGATGATGATAACCCAAAACCAAATAAGACACAAACAAACAAACAAAAACCCCACACTTTTTGGCCCAAAATTTAAAGGAGAATGTAGATTACCTCTCAGAAGGATGTTTGTTAGCTACAAGGCAGAATTATGGCAAACAAGTGTAGGTCTGACAGGCCTTGACCAGCTCTACAGAGGAAACGTGGTGTGCACACACCAAGGCATTCCCATATCCCCCAGATACAGCACTGGAAGAGACAGCTGGGAAATGCAGGATGCTTAAATTCCTCTTTCTAGGGGAGTGTGACTGAAGAGACAGGAACTTGTGCGTATTCCCAAGATTCATTCAGTTGAGCTCCTGAATACCCTGCAAACCTCATGGGGACCTGGAGGTTTCCACTGCCCTTGAGGGCTTTTTATCTGACGTGCAGAAAAACCCATCTGTGCCACATCAAAATCATTTCCATTTCAAGCAAATATAAATTTATTACTTCTCAGAATTATATTTCAGTTTTGGCTCAGCTACTTTACTGTTTATTAAAAGAATCTTACAATCAGTTTTTCTTCAGGGTTAAAACCCCAGACATCCCTTCCAATCATGTTGAGCTATGAGAGTCAATTGGTATGAGTCACTTCATTCTTCAATGACTGTTTTCATGGATGTGATTTAAACTATTGCCAAAGGTTTTTAATTAAAGTCACCCTTGTCATGCAAATATTTAATTTGTATTGATATATTTTTAGCCATAAACCGCTGTCTTGATGCTCGGAAAAGGCTCTTTAAAATTCCTAAGACTATTTTAAATACAAGGCTGACACAGTGTTAGTTGTGACATGAGGTATCTGTCAGTCAGTCAGTCACTCTCTGCTGAGGCTCCAGAGGTGAAATTCTAGCTCAGAGTGTTTCAGAACAGCAGAGGTTTTTGCCAGGCTTGTGGAGTTTCAGTAAAGTAGGAAGAAAAATAACATTTGATAGAAGTGGGGTTGCAAAATCTTGCAATTTTTCCTGAGTCTCATGGTCACAAGTGTGTTTCTCAGAGGCTGAGCTGGTGAAGTCACCCTTCTGCAGAAACAGCTGAAGTTTTTTTTTCTGAAGAATTACTCTGGTTCTAACCTTCAGTACTGCAAATAAATGCTTTAATATGAAAACTTTCAAGGACCAGAATCCAAAAGTGAGCAGAAATAGCTTGATACAGCCATCTTTCTTTTTTTTTTTTTTTTTTCATTTTTTTTCCCTGGCACAGCACTGAAATAGAGAAGTTGTAGAATATCTGACTTTTGAGTTATGATTAGAGAAAGCCAGCTGACCTGGTCTGGTGTTGAGTGGGAAGCAGGATCGAATGGCCTCTGGAAGTCTCTTCCAGCCTATGCTGGAAAAAATTCAATTATTTGAAAGTCATCTTCACAATATTTTATAATCTTGAGGCTTCTTGCACATTAAAAATCACTGTTTTTTCTTCTCCAGACCCTGAAGAAGGTCTCTACTTACTGTGCTTCCATAGTTCCTGTTGTATAATCTGCCTCCTCTGAGTGGGACTGTGCTGTGCCTTGGAGAAAGGACAAAACACTGAATGTCAAAAGCCTTTGTTTCTGCTTCTGTTTCTTGGCATATTTAAGGATTGTGTGATGGTCTGGGTTGAAAGGCACGTTAAACTAATCCAGTTCCACCCCCTGCCTTGGGCAGGGACACCTTCCACTATCCCAGTTTGCTCCAAGCCCCATCCAACCTGGCCTTGGACACTTCCAGGGATGGGGCAGATGAACTGCTGGAAGTGGTTGCATTTCCCAGGACTGATAAGATCTCATCAAAAAGCTCCCTGCAATTGGATATTTCTAAAACCATTCCTTTTAATATGGATTCTCCACTGTGCAATAACATAATTGACCCAAAAAAAGAATTAATAAAACCTTATCTCTCTACCCAGTCACTGAGGTTTATAAAACTCAGAGAAAATCCTGTATCAAATGGTTGAAAATGTTCAGTTGAGTCTGTAATTTTTAGGGGACCCTAACAGTGTATGGACAGCACAACCTCAGAACTCTTAATTTCTGTAAGAACAGGGGCAGAAAAGAAAGCCTTTGAAAGTGGGGACACAGAAAGAGTGAGTGGTGAGTCCAGCTGGTAATAGTTTGCAAGAGACACAAATCTTTTCTCATGTCCCATTTTCCTTGTGCAGCAGAAAGGCCAGAGGAGGTGTTTGATCCTGGAGAGCAGCCCCTGCAGAGGGCCCAGCTCAGCTCCAGCCTGGCACAGAGCTGTGCCCGCTCCTGTCCCCTGGCACTGCCCCTGGAATGGTGTCAGCCCTGACCCCCGGCTGTACCCACTGGGGTTTGACCTCCCCCGGTGTCACTCAGCCCTTGCACACAAGTGTTTATTGCAGGTCCCTCTCATGGGATCCTCAGGAGCAGAGGGAAAGCACAAACTCACCCCTAGAGGCAGGTGGTGCAGGTGAGGAGCTGCCTTTGCTCTCCCTGTCCCCCCTCTCTAATTCACTTTTTGCCCAGCCAGTGGGGTCTGAACGTGCCTGAAGCTGCTGAGCCTCACCAAGTGGTGATGGAGCACTGCTGGGACAGAAAGCCTGTGCAGATTAGAGTGTGCAAATTAAACCTGGTGTACAGATAATTGCATCTCAATAGCCTTTCCTCCCTCATTTGCCATCCTGTAACCTCGCCCTGAGGCCACAGGGCACAGATAACGATTAGGCATCTGTTGTGCCTTGAACCACAACAGCTTTGACTTCCATACACACACCAAGTGTTGCTGTTACCTCATGTGCTCCCTTTCCCTTGTGTTCGCTGTCCCCCTCCTGAAACTCCCACTGTAAACATTTCGGGCCAAAACTAACTCTTAGTTGTACTTTCAGTGTGCACAGAAAAACGGGCAGTGGCATGCAGGCTGCTGTAAAACCAACACAAAATAAACCTGAAGGCTCGTCAGCTCTTCTGTGGCACTGGGGAAGCTCCTCCCCGAGCGCTCTGTGAGTCATTCCAGTTAATGCTGGTTTGTACATCATGTTTGATAAGTTCTGTGCGAGTAAAAGATGAAATCTGTGGCAAAACGGGGACATAAATCATTCATAAGGTGGTTACAAATGCATGTCATTCCAACTGCTGCTGCTTCTTCTTGCTGAGACCTAATTTTTCTAATGATGTAGGCAAAAGGCACCCCTCGAAGTGCTTAATAACATCACACTGATTTTTCCCGTGGTGTGGCTGGTCTCACAGAGCCTGATTTTACATCAAATTCACTATGTCTGCGCTGAAGATGATTATACATCAAACCAATAGCTGAAGTAGATGGAATTAAAACCAAGCTGACAATCTGTATATGGCTTCTTAAAACAGTTAAATGGAGGAACAAAGGCAGTAAATGCCTAAGAGAGAACTTTGCTGCTTTTGGTTTCCTTACAAAGATTGCTGATAAGGGCTTTTTTGGAGTGAGGTGGGGGTTTATAAACAAAAACATTCTTGCAGCTTTTGGCTGTGAAACAGCAGAGAAAGCCAAGATGATTTCAGATTTCAGAACATGTTTCTGTTCAGTTCGAAGATTATTCTTTTCTTTTTTTTTTCTTTTTTTTGCAGCCACATTTAATATTCTGTGCCTGTTTGAAGTGCATTTAAACACAGAGCATATGCAGACACGCTTCCTAAAGATTGGCTCTTTGTCTGGTCACGAAGAGAGCATGCCTACAGAAATGTGTGGCCACACACAGCAGGGAAGGATCGCTGTTTGCACGCTCTACTCCAGGAATTTTGCTTTAGCTTAGGAAATCTGGTCCTCTCTTTCCTTTGGGGAATGATCCTGACTTTGCTGTTCAGGTGCCCTTTGAGACAAGCTCATAGAATGTACTGTGAGAATACATCTATCTCAAGAGGTGCTTTGGGAAACAGAAAACCTGCAATAATGTTGGGTTTTTTAACATCCACCAGCAAGGCAGAGATTCCCAGGATAGAACCAGTGGCACCCTTTGGTCTAATCAAAGGTTAATTGAGTCTGCAACTGTCAGGCTGAAGGGAACAGAGTGGGATTTTAGAGAGCAGCATCAAAGAAGTACCATGTAGTAATTTGCAGAGCCTGTCAGCTGGTTGACAGAAGTGTGCTGAGCTCTTTTTAAAACAAGCTTTTCTTATTAATAATGCTTCCGGTCTCTCTAATTATCTGCTCATTGTTCTATAAAAGACTAAGCAGGTTTTTTAGTATTCCAACTAAGAAATCAGAATGTGCTGGAAATATAGCAATATAATAACATATAAGCTGGCCCCAGCACTGTTTGCAACAGCTGGTGTCTCCCCCTAGGCCAGCCTAGACCCCATCTGCCTCTCCAGACAGAGAACACGAGCCTTCATTTATTCCCTTTTTCATGCAGCTCACAGCATCTTCTGATGAACCAGTCAGCTGGTTTGTTCCTCTGCTTCTTTCTTACCTCTGTTCTCCAAGTAACAGTGGGGATAAAATGACAGGTATTTCGAATAAACAAGTGCTTTTGGTTTTCAACAAAAAAGCAAGGGAAGTTTTTCTTTTCAGAGGAAGGCAACAGGAGCATTTCATGTCCTCCTGTCTTGCCACATGCCTGTGGAAAGCCATAGGGGTGTAGGGAGGGAATTAAAAGTTAGCAGTTTGTACTTGAAAGCCACTTCTGCTCGAACAGGAATTGTTCCTGTGTGTCACAAATCCCAGCCGCCTCTCCTTGGCTGGAATTCGCAGTTTAGCAGATAATTCACCTGGCATTGGCTAGCATTTCACTCAGCTCAGAATCCTGGGCCTTCCACCAGCCTCTGAACTGCAGCTCTTGCAGGGATCAGTGAAAATATATTGATTTCAAAGCCTGTTAGGACTGTTTGCCTCAGTTCTGGTATAACACGTCCCTGCAGTGTGGATTAACGTGGCCTTTGGAAAATGAGTGTCAAACATTTGTTTTCAGAGGCTGCAGTGTTTGCCTTCACATTTATTCACCCAGCTATCACTGCTAATGTTTCCTGGGCATTGCACACTCAGTGAGGTCAATAATTGCTCGCTATACATCCAAACATTTCAAAGATGCTGCACTCAGAGCACCTTTAGCACGTCTGTTATCCCAGAATCACAGAATAGCTGGGGTTGGAAGGGACCTCTGGAGATCACCCAGTCCAACCCCCCTGCCAAGGCAGGGTCACCTGGAGCAGGTGACACAGGGACTCATCCAGGTGGGTTTGGAATGTCTCCAGACAGGGAGACTCCACACCCTCCCCTGGCAGCTGTTCCTGTGCTCTGCCACCCTCCATGGAAAGAAGTTCTTCCTCATGGTGAGGGGGAACTTGTGTTTCAGTTTATGGCCATTGCTCCTTGTCCTGTCACTGGCACCACTGAAGAGCCTGGCACCATCCTCTGACAGCCCCTGGAGATATTTGTGTGGGCTGATGAGATCCCCTCTCAGCCTTCTCTTCTCTAGTCTAAACACCTCCTTGTTCTCAGGACTGACTTTGTTAAGCTCTCAACAATCATTTATGTTTTTAGAGTAGTAATTTGAATTTTTCTTCTGATGAGGATATGGCAATAAGTCAAACTCCTTCCAAAATGTAAATCCATCAGTGTGGTTACCAGTTTTTCACTCCCAAAGTCTTGCTCTCTTTGTGGTTTTATTTCAAATGCCTCCAGTTTGGGGATGATTTTTATCAAATGTACTTCATGCAAATTAAATATAACCAGTAATTTGCTACTGGCATTTTTTACGTCTGGAATTGACAGCATTCCCTTCATCATTTTTCTCACTTTGTCACCCAATACTGTTGTATTCCAGCACCTCCTACATCAAATCAACAGTAGTAATGAAATTATTCACACATTTAGGAGCCTGAGACTCTAACTCTCCTCACCTTTTGGGTAAAATCTCACTTTAGGCTAAATTGAGGGAGATAATTTTTCATATTTTCATTCTCCTATAGACAAATAGTTCATTGGTGTTTTTGCTTCTAAAGAGTGTTTGATTTAGGCCGGTGGTGGTTTTTCTGGGTGCCTGGTAACAAACTGATGCATGGATCATCAGTGCTACCAAAAAGTGATTTTTGAACTACTGTGGTAAAAAAAACCCTAAATATGGTGGGTTTTTCCTGTGTCTTGGTTTGCCCAAATCAGAGTTTGCCAATGACCCTCTTTGGTTTCTCCTCTGGCAATTGGGCAAATGTAATTTGCACAATGGTCATCCACAGTAAATATATTTTTGGATCATTGTCTGCAACAATAATTAATTCTTAGGATTTAGAAACCAAGGTGTCTTCTCTTGTTGCTTTAATGACCCAGACACAGTGCGGGGGTTCACAGTACAATTCACTAGTAATTGTCATTAATAATTCACATTAATTGTCATAATCTGCTGCAAATAAAAATATCTCTGCTTTTTGGCAGAGCTCTGTTATTTCATCTACTGCACTTACAGATGCTTTCCAAGTGTTTTCTGAGAATCAGACTGTGCTTTTAACAGAGTTTGCTTCCAAATTTATTTTTACTCTTCCTCATTGATTTTGTACATAATATGACTATATAAAAATAATAATAATAAATATAGACAATAACTACATGGATAACATCAAAACAATACTCAGAAATTTCTATTTAGCTGCTTTACCACAGCCCTACTCTGCAGCTCCAAACAGCAGAAGTTGTTGGCACCCTTTGTATGACACAATTTAAAGAGTGTGTGTTTTGGGTGCTTTGGATGCTGACAGAAAGATTACAGGGGTTTCACTCTGACCTTGGCCAGAAATGTGTGTGTGAGCAGTTGTGCATCAGCAGGGAAAGGTGAGGAGTGTGTGGGTCAGGATTTGGAGGCAGAACTTCTAAAAGACACCATTTCACCTCAACCCAAGGAGAAATGTAGAAATTTGTGCCAGCTTTCCTGCTGATCTGAATGTCCTCAGGTTTAAATGGACACAATGGAAATAAATGTCATTCCTGGGGCAGAAAATTGCTTTTTTTGGGGGAGGGGGCTTGGACCCATCTCCTCTTCCCCTCACCTTGTCCAAAACACAGATACCAGGGTAGGTGGTAACCCTCAGGCATCAGGTGGGTTTTTTGACCAACACAAGTGCACAGAAAATACTCTGGCCTCCTTTGTCAGGCAGGCTGTATTTCCAAGCCATGCCTACTTTTTTCTTCCACAGTTCTCATACCCAATTCCCCTGGAATGCAGCACATACACATATATACATACACACTTCAGATATCTACATGTGATCTTGTCCAGGAAACCCACTCCTAAGCTTCTTTCATGTTTTCTCAGTTATCAAAAAGTTTGTTTTGCCAGGTTTTCCAAAATCTGCTTTATTTACTAAGATAATGATGAATATGAGACTTCCAAAGAGAAAGGATAGAAAAGTAGGAAATTATCAGTTCAGGTCCATTCACAAAGGCCAATTAGAATAAGAAAAGCAGCTTCTTTAAGAGGACTAGGTGATAAGGGGCTGACATGCTGTCTCACCCTCACTGACTCCCATCTGGGAGAAGACATAATCCCTCTGTACTTCCCTTGGAAATGCAAAGAATTTTACGAAGGTGAATGTATTTTACTAGAGGAAACACTTCCCAATATTTTAAGTGTCCCTAATTATAGCCAAGGAGCTAAAAAACAAACACGAGAAGCAATGCAGGGCAGATGGTGTTTGTCCTGTGAGCAACAACCAATTTCCTCTCTGGTTTTGCTCCAGGGGTGCCTTCCCTGACCCTATTCCTGTAATAACACTCCTCCCGTCCCTAAATGTGGGGAATTATACACTTTACTCTAATTGGGATGTTTTGAAAGACACAGAAGGGCAGAGATCCCACCTACTCGCAAGATCCAAGGGTTCTTCCTAGAATGCAGATTTTTCCATGCATCCTACCACCAAAATGATTATTTCTGGCTTTCCCCCACACTGTGGAGTGTGTGGTCTTTGCCAGGTGAATATTGCATCTCACCTCAAGGTGGATTTATTTCATCAGTGCTGCCTGTATATCACTTGCAAAGCACTTAGGTACCCTTCAGGGTGAAATCTGCTGCATTCTGCTTTATTTCATATTGTGTCCTTGCCTAGATCCTTGAAAGTTTTTTATTACTTGGCATATGTTGGTTAAGGGGTTTTTTTCCCCTATAATCAGTTTAAATGCAATGTGTCCCTTGTCCAAGTTAATTACATGGTTGGGTTAATGACTCAGTGCTTCAGGCACTTGAGTGGGGAACTTAGCCAGTCACTAACATATTGGCTATTTTATTGCCTCTAAACTGAAATTTCCATCCAAAACCTTAACTCCAAAGTGGTTACTTTCATCAGAGTCAGGTGAAGGTAGAAGATGCCAGTCAAAGCTCTTTTCTTATGCAGAAATTACTGAATGAAGTGTTTGGCAAACTAAGAGTCAAGGGATTTATATTGAATTAAATCAATGTGACAGGGGGCTGAATTCCGTCTGTTTGGGATGGCAACTGCTGGCTGGAAACGAGACCACTGAAAAAAGCAACTACAAAGCCTCTGTGGAATATTTCACATAAAACTACGTCAGAACATATTTTGGGCTGAAAAACCCCCCATGCAACTCAGAAACCATAAACCCCCCAGTCAAATCGAGCCAGAACAGTCCGAAGAAACTGAGCAACACTTTTTTAAGCTGTGGGCTGTGGGAAACAGGCATTACGTTCGTTTCTGGGAGACAGATGCCCATCCATCACTGCTTCATCCTTCAGCACCTTGGAAAATCCCCTTCTCCTAAAAAAAAAAAAAAAATAGACGCCACTGACCACTGGAGGCGTTTTTTCCTCTGAGCACGAGGAGCAGGGGAAGGGAAGGGGAAGGCCGGTATGCAGATTTCACTGTGGTGCTAATTATCGAGGCGATTAGCAGTTACTTCGATTAGCTGGTGTTCAGGGCCGCTTACTGTCAGAATTGTGGCAGTTCTAGCGAAATGAAATATTTGTTTCAGGCAGCTCCACTCCCCTTCCCAGGTGAGGCAGTTCCTTGCAAGCCTGAAAGCATCTCTGTTTGTACTGAGCGTCCCAAAGGCAATGTTTGTTTTCTTTGTTTCGGTAGACAGAGGAATTGGTTCTCTCATGTTTTATTCATGAAAGCGTGCCTTGTGAACGCGGCCTCCGATACGTATTGGAGGCAAAAATATCACTAACAGTAATGCCTGAAAGACTCTTTGCTTGTGCAACAAACGGGCACACAAATTAAATTAGCACTGTTAATGCAAGCCCACTCCATAATCGTAGCCCGGTTTGGAATGCTGCTGGAGCAATTATCTCCTGGTTCAGAATTGCAAATCAGGGGTTCGTTTTAATCAGGAAAGTAGGACATCTCATCTCAAACAAAGACAGTAGCACAGGTCTGTAGCGTGTCTGACAAATTACTGTCGGGTTGGCAGAATGTATCAAATTACCCTCTCTTGACACCCAGCCTCCAAATGAAGCTGCAGCTAAGCAGTGCTTCCCTTTGTTCGGTCCCAGCAGTCGTATTTGGTGTCAGAACTGCTAATTAGAGCAAAGTTTCTTTATTTTCTTGTGTATGGCTTTGTCATCCCAGCTAGATGCAGCCCTTATATTCACCTGCAGAAATTATTAGAGACAACGCAAAGCAGTTATTCAGATGGTGATATCCTGTCCTTATTCAGTTGTCTCAGCCCAGAAATGTTTAGGTTTCAGGGCAGGGTGGCAGCTGAACTCACCCAAGCAGATGCACCAAGGCATCACATCAGTTCATCTTTGCTGGAGTCCCTCAGTGCCACAGTCGGGGTGCAAAAACTGGTGTGAGCTGTGGTTTAACATCACCACTACCAACCATCGCCCCTCCACCAGAGTCCAACGTCACCACTGCCCTGGGAGGGATGAAACAGGGATCAGAGGTGGCTCAAACTCAGATTCCCAGGAGGGAAATTCCCGTCCACTGGCTCACAGGGCCATGCTGGCTCTGCCCCCGTTCTGCCTCAGCAGTGAGTGAGGTTCTCTCCTCACACCTGATGTGCTGCCCCTTCCCTCTTGCAGGTTCCTGCTCCACGGAAGAACAGATCCCCAGTCCATCCGGTTCTTCAGGTTTCAGAAAAGGTGCCAGACTGGTTCAGGAAGCCCAGACAGGCACGTACATTCCCATCTTGGCCCCAAAGGCACCGACTTGTGGCAGACTGAGCTCCTGAGTGTCACTTGTGCCTTTGAAAATCTTTCCCAAACCCCTTTTGTTCAGCTCTCCACATCATTTTGTCATGACTGAAAACTTGACTCGAAATCTTATACTGACAAATCACTATTTCACAAAAAATATGATGTATTTTTATGTCCACACACTGGAGAGGAAAACCAGTTTTTCATAAAGTAAGCTGAGTGCCAAGCCAGGGGTGACATCCTGCTTCCCACCCAAGCTTAAGTAATCTGATGTGACTGAAGATTTATTTATTTCATGCCACCATTCACATTGTTTGTGCCCACGAAACAGCTCCCAGGGAAAACAGAGCCCTGTATTTTCCAGGAGCTGAGTGGCTTTTGAAGGTCACTAAGGCAAAAGTGGTTTTTTTTATTTTTATTGCATTGTTAACATGTCCCTGGACACAAGTTTCAGCCAAACACTTTCACGGAGAATTAAACTCTGCTAGAAACCAGGAACTGACTATCCTGCCATGCACATGCAGAACACAGGGAAATACAGCTCAGGAAATGGGAGAACTTTAGAGCAGGGATGTCTCCTCAGCTCTAAAAATAGCATCATTAACGAGGTCTATAACATGAAAAAGCATCAAGTGCAGCCACTGTTTCTCCTGAGGTTTAGCACAGGCCCTTCTACCTTCTTAATGCTTCCCAAATATTTCACCTTTCGGTATCAGAACTTGAAAATTTTATGTTCTCGGGGGAAATTAGTTTAAAATAGGTCTTTGACTAAGAGTTTCTGTTCTCAAAACTCAGCAGTGACCGAGGAGGCTGCACGTTGCACAGGGAACTGCTTCTCAGAGCAGGTCTAAGACATTTCATCTGAATTAGCAACTCAGAGAAATTGTCCTGACAGGCCCAAGCAGGTCCAAGAAGCAACCCCAAGGGAAATAACTTTTCCTCCCTTTCTCTTTCCAGGCAGCAGAGCAGCTGCAGATCTAGTCTTCCATGAAGTCTTGTTCAGCTCCAGAGCCACTTCAGAATGAACCAATATTAAAGCTCTTGTTTTCTTGGTTACACAGGAGCAATGTGAGACCAAATGACAACAAAAATCCAATGAACCCTGAGGAAAATAAACAGAAAGATCAAGAACTGATCAAAGGACCTTGTTTCAAATATTCATGGACTGTTTATGCCAGAGATCACATACATGACCTACAGGAATTAAAACTCATGAAAGCTGTAAATTCCTTTAAGGAAGGGAATAAGGATTTTTATTATAGCTATGTGCCTATATGCAAATACATATGCATATATATACATATATATATGAATTTATTATGCCAGCTATTAGGATTTAGTTGAAAGTCTAGCTGTGTTTGATGTTCTTAAAATCCTTTGAGTCAATGGATTATGGGAGAATCCAAACTTTTGAAGTTCTTCCTAACTTAAAACGCAACTGCAGTTTTTATGATTTAATGCAAAATTCATGCAGAAGAACCTAAGGACTTTGAGATCCAGAACACACACAAAAAGCCTAAGTAAGTAATTTTGTTTTAAAACAGGATTTTAAGCCAATTCGAGCGATTTCATGGCAGTGGCAAATAGTTCTACACATTTTGCTGTCAGCAAGTTTGTATGAGGCCCCAGACTCTGATTCCCAGACTTCAGAAACTCCCATATTTAATGGTACCAAGATCCCTGTTCATTTCATTCCATTTAATGTCAGAACTTCCAAAGTGAGGCACTCAGTGGACACACTGCTCTCCATCCCTCCAACACGGAGGGTCCAAATTAAAGACTTTGAGGTTCCCTCACTGAAACCTATAGTCATGCCAGAGCAGATGACTCCTGTGTCCTCTCCCAGTGAACAGACAGTGGTGAGGGACATGTTTTTACTCCCTGTTGATGTTTATTTAACTCCATTACCTGTATAAGTTTGCATAAATAGGAGGTGGTTCGCAGTGACATGAGCACATGCAGGTGCAGTTCTCAGTGGCATAGGGTGATGAAATCTGGGCTGTTCAGACTCTCCCAACCCTCCACCCTTCTCCTGTGCTAGTGCTCATGCGAATTAAACACAGGGTGAGCCTCTTCAGACAGCTGATCTGGCTGAGAACTGATTCTTCCTGGGTTTTTTTAATGGATTAACTTCAGCATCAGCTTTCAGCTCAGTGATCTCCCTGAACTGGCTCACCAGGGTCCACCCAAGAGCTTTTGATGGCACCTTGCCCTGTGACTGATTTGTCACAGGATGGTTTGGGTTGGAAGGAAAGTCAGAGCTCATCCAGTTCACTCCTGCCATGGGCAGGGACACCTTCCACTCTCCCAGCTTGCTCCAAGGCCCATCCTTGGCCTTGAACACTTGCAGGGATGGAGCAGTAACCTTTGCCAGGGCCACCCCACCCTCATAGCCAAGAATTTCTTCCTAATATCTGATCTAAACCTACTCTCTGTCAGTTTGAAGCCATTCCCCCTTGTCCTGTCGCTCCAGGCCCTTGTGAATAGTCTCTCTGCACCTTCCTTGTAGCTCCTTTCAGGAGCCATAAATAAACGTATTTGTTTGCATTCCCCCTGCCCTACTTGAGTTACGATTCTGTTTAAAGCAACTGTGTGAAAACCACATGTTTTTCATCCTGGCAAACAAGGCAAAAGGACACTTTATGAATGTCCATATCTTCCCATCATATACTCTGGATCATCCAAAGCACACCAGAGTGAATCCTATTCCAGCTAGAGGAGCCAAATGGCAGCTGGTATCCCAGGGGCCAGGAAAACCCAAATCATCTTTCAGCAGCCAGTGGTAAGTGCCTGGCATGATCTGTGGGCTGAAATGCTGAACTTCCAAAGACCATGTGACATTAAACAGATGTTTTAGGATTCCCCATCTCTCCCAAAGCAAGTGTACTCCGTGGGGCTGCAGGGGGACACATCATCTCTGATCCTGGGAAAACAAAACCCGGGGGAGAACCGGATGAAAGAGAGATTCTGGATGGGAAATCAGATGGTGAGAGGGAAATAAATGTGAAGACAGCTAGGGAAAATGCCAGCAGCAAGACTCCAGAAGTCAAAGTGTACAGAACACCCCAGGTTTTCTGAACCTCTCAATGACAGACATGGAACAGAAGGCTCGTGCTGTCTGGAGCTATTTAGTGTAGAGCCATAGGGCATAAACTCTGCTCTAAATATGCCTTTATCCTAGCAGGATGAATTCCTACTACTAAGGTTATTCAATACTCGTTTTAGAGGGGCTGCCTTGGGTCATGACACACACTGGTAGTCATGGCTCTCAGATTAAACAAAAGGAATAACAGGAGCTGCTGAGAGCAAGGCATGTTCTTAGAGCAGACACACCACCACAGAATCCTACTCCACCTGTGGGAGAACTGTGCTGTGGTGCTGTTTTGCTTCTCCCAGCAGTGCTGCTGCTTCTTCAGTGTGCAGGCACAGAGAAATAGTTAACTCTCAATCACGTCCATGGGGCTTCTAGTGCAGGTGGAGCAAAATACTTGTCAAATATTAGCAAAATGCATTTTGAGGGAGAAAATGGCCTAAGGAACAGGGTGTCCTGCACACAGGCCCTTGTGCCATCCACAAAACAGAGAGAAGGGTATTTAATGTGATTCTGTGACTGGCTTCTTGGATCATTCCAACTGCTATTCCACACATTGTTCTCTTCTTACAGAGTTCAGGGTTTACCTCCCTAAATTCATTCATTTCCAACATAATTATGCCTGTTCCTCTAACAACTCTCTCTCTGGCAGAGAACTAGGCTGGCCAGTATCAATGTTCCCTGCTGTAATGAAATCTGATTTTCACTTTAGCATTCTGTGGTGAAATATAAGCAAAACTTCCACTTTCAAAGCACAGAGAGGGACCCACCATTGTGAAATTATCATTAAAATGTTAAAAAGTTCTTCTGCTCCAAGAAAATTACAACCTGTTAATTTACATATTAATAGCATGAATTATGCTCAGGAAGATAAAAAAAAATGCAATCTTTGGCCAGATGCAGAGAATTAATTACAGCAAGAGAAAGGATCCTACGAAATACACAGAGCAAGCTCTGAATCCTCTGAAAGAATATTGTTGTCAGTCGAGTTTGAGCGTGTGGCATAACTGATTTCAACTGATGTCTGTGGCAAATTAAGAATGAAGGAGCAGGAATATTAACAGAAATACTTAGTTACTGAAAAGAGCTCCCAGTCCTGAAGACTGGAGACTAGTCAGTGCTTCTTTATCCAGAATATTCCACTCCAGGTGGCACTTCTGCATGGTCAGTTGTACCTGAGGAATAGGTAACTGATGGAAGAGTCGTGAAACATCTATCTACCTCTCCATTTCTATTCTTAAAAAGTTGCTTCACCACTGCATTATTTAGCAAGAAACCCGTGTGACTGTGAACACACACCCACCCTTTTCAGTTTATTAGGATTCTTTGAGCTAACACAGACGTAAGAGAAAGACAACCCTTTACAGTTTGTCTGCCTTTCAAAAGCACTCTGAGGAAGCTCCTGGCGCAGGTATTTATGTCCTTCCCTCACATATACTCACAGGGAGCTCCACCAGGAGCTGGCAGCTGGTCAAGATGTAAAATACAAAGTGCTGATGAAGACATTTCTCACTGACAGGCCCCTGAGAAGCACGAAGTCTCTGTGCAGCACCCACAGATGTTATTGGAGATGTTATTGGCTTCACTGAGTTTTGAATGAGGTCCTACAACCACCCCTGATTTGTATAAATACAGATATATGTTTAAACCCCAGGAATGCACCTATATATTTTTGAAATTATTCCTTCAAGTCATTTTGCTGCCATTCAATTCCCTCTGGCTCACCCCCAGAACCTTCGTTAGATCCCATTGCCTGATTTCCTTGTTGGGAATAGTTGTCTCTTCTCACCCTTTGTTTTTATGCTGTTTACCCTTCCTAGTTCCCCATGATGAGCATGGCCAAGTGGTCTGATCTCAGAGCTGAGAACCAGGCATTATTTCTCAGCCTGGCATCCCAATTTCAGGCATTCCTGGGCTGAGGCAGCTGGCAGGGTGCTCGTGAGGGATCTGGCCCTGGCAGTGCTGACACTGTCACACTTCCAAGCTGCTGATACCCTAAAAAATCCCCTGGGAGTTAGTTCAGTCAGGGAAGTCAGCAAAGGCATGTGCTCGTGTGGTTTGCACAACCAGACCTTAAAACCTCCTCCAGCTCCAAAACCCGGATCACATCTTCCTGCTCTCAGGGAAAACCCAGACATTACACTCCTGGGGAATGATTTAAAGACACAAGGCAGTGACTAAGCATTGATTTAGGGTTGGGAGAGCTGTCTCCCAGCATAGGCTCTTCCCACCCAGGTGTTTGTGGGATTTCTGAAGTCTGGCTGCTGTTTGCTACAAAACCCTCTGTACCTGCTGTAATTCCTATTACAGTGCTCCCAATGCCACCAGTGGTGTTTTACTGTGCCCTCAAACCTCCCAGCTTCCCTTTGCTCAGTCATTATCCCTCTAGAACAGGTTTTTGCCTTCTTCTCTCCTTACCATAATTATTGCCCCTATTCCTATCCCATATCCTGCCTTCAAACCCTGTTTTTATTTCTGATATGGATTTCACTGAAATCCAAAGCATCCTCCAATACTTTTGTTAAAAGGTGATTTGCAGGAATAAATTGTTCTGTGCAACTAATCTGTTCACAAAATAAAAATGCAGAGTAATTTCAGAATACTTGTTTTTCCCAAATAAATAGTTACACTGGGAATTAGGAGGACCTGAGATTTATGATTTGACAACAGACAGACAAGATGTATTAAACATTAATGCTAATAGTAAATATAAAAAATAAACATTCAAATGTATAAATGAAACATGGGAGTAGAACTTTAACTAGAAAAAGGGCAGGAAATAATTTTTTTTTTACAAGAACTCCAGCATATTGAAAGGTGATTTTTGTTTTCAGTCATTATTAAGAATGATTGTTTGATTGATTGATTGATTTAGATCTCAATACACTTCCTGTGGCTGGCAATTGCATTATGGTTGCTGCTAAAGGTGCTTCTGGAAAAAATAAATTGGAATGAAAATTAAAATTTTAATTCATTCAGCTAAACACATGAGCCCTAGTTTTGTAATTAGCTTGAAAATTAAAACAACTATATCCCACTAAAATTTAATGGTTATCTGTTTTAAGGGGTAAGAGCTTTTCATAGTTTGACTATTATGGAGAATGTTATGAATATTTAAAAGAGATTGGCTTTTCTGCCCTTCCCCTGGGCCAGCTTACTTTCTCCCTTAATTAAAGATCAATTAATCACTTTGCACAGAATTGGGGGGAAAACTAAACGTTCTAGAGCAGCACAAACTCAGTATTTTGGCAATTCCATCACTTTATTAAACAACCTGTAGCCCAACTGCAATCCTAGTTATTTCCTTTGATGGTGCTATTAGGTCACCAAGTCTTACATAAATCGTTGCCTTTATGACTTTCATCAAGGCATGATTTTTTTCTCCACCTGAAGGGATCATTCCCAGGAAAACAAACCCTTGACCATTTCTATTTCTGTATTTCCTTCTCTTAATATGGAATATTAGTCCTCATTTTTGAAGTGTTATTGCAAAGGAAGCTTCATGGTCAAAACCATGACATTATTCCCACCTGTGGACATCACTGTTTTATTCTCCTGATGCCAACTGACGACATTTTATGCAAACAACTGCATGTAAAATGGAAGATTAATAATAGATACACTGATGTGTGATTTAAAATGTGGCAGGAAGATTTGAAAAAAAAAATCAAGATGTGAGGGTTTTACACCTCATTGTTGGGAAGATCTCTACAGTGCTCTGGCATTAAAAACCAGAATCTATTCTTGTGAAATCACTTAGAAAAGGAAAAGATTGCACCAATAACCATAACTAATCTAGATCCTGTGAAAAAGGTTATTTTTTCACAGAATCACAGAATATTCTCAATTGGAAGAGACCCATTAGGATCATCAAAGTCTCACTCCTTTTGTTGCTGATTTGGAGGTTAAAGTTAACTAAGACTGTTCTCATAGAAGTTCTGGGAACTCATTTTCTACCCCACAAATAATGTAGGAAAATATGGCAGCACCAAACCTCATTAAACATATATTTTCAGCTCTCTTTCTCGTGAAAATTAGTGTTCTGCAGCTTGAAAAAGCTGCTCTGGAGGGAGAGGCAAGTGGCCCCAGTGGCCTGGGCAGCTCATAATGCCCAGCAGAGCAAATGGCCCTAAAGGAAAAACAAAGCCAGCCTGAATAAAACCTGGATTTATCAACTCTCTTGCTGGCAGGACAACATAATTTAAAAAATCTCAGAATGTATCTTAAAGGGAGGAGTGGATTTTCAGGCACTAATTAGGGAAGTAAACACAGTGAGTAAAATGCACTGGATTATGTGCTTCTAATCTTGGGGAAATCCCCCTGTTTATCAACACTCAGTCTACCAACGATATAACAAAGATTGTGTAATCTGGGAGCAGTTCAAGATGATGGGAAGTTATTTCAGTGTACATGGACATCATGTTTCCGACACTTTGTGTGTCTGTGGGTGTGTGTATGAGGAGTTAGGGGAGTTGTTCCAGAAATGTCAGAGGAGAAAGAACACCCAGCACTGAATCTCAGCAGGCATTTGCAGGGGATTATCCACCACTACAGGAAACTCTGAGCAACTCAACAAACCCCTCCAGGACTCCTGACAGCTGAGCCTGAACAACTATAACTGATGCTGGCATGTCTGAAACTTAAAAGATCTATTGGTCATAACAACAACCTCTCCATTGTCTTCAATAAACTTGGAACTTCATCCTCACTCCTAACTCACAGCTCGAGCGTTTATCTCCCATTTATCCCCCTGAAGCTTTATTTCACCCTCCAAGGCTTTAAGGGTGTTTTGGTTCCCCCTGTGAAATGGTACTGGTTTGAAATGACAAATTTCAAACCCTGAATTTATGACCAGGGAATGCTCAGTCTCTCTTTAAGATAATTTGCCATGGGCACCACTCAAAGAAAGATTAGGATGTGAGTAGCTCTTGGCAGTGGAGTGTTTCCAAACTGTGGGGTGCCAAACACCACAGCTGGTGTTGGTGTGGGGTGTCCTACAAACCAGGGGGTGGGTGTGGTGAGCCCAGGGAGAGGAACCACTGCTGCTCTGCTCAGGGCTTTCTGTTGCCTGTGTTAACCTGCACTTCACCACCTCACACACATCCCTCGGCACAGGGAGCCACTCACTCCACAAACTCCATTTCTTGATAATCACTTTGATAATCACTGCACTTCCCTGCTGGAACAAAAGTCCACTTGGGAAGTGGAGGTAAGTGCTGTTGGAGAGAAGGTCCATCCCAGGGCAGCAGCACAGACATCTGGACACCCGCTCAGACAGAGGGGACAGGGTGTGACAGGCTGTGGGGTGGCCGTGGTGTGAGCTGGTCATCTCAGCTATCAGAGCTCTCCCCCCAGCACTGGGCAGAGCAGCTCCCCCCAGTCCCACTCACTCCTTCCATCCTGGCCAGCTGTGGCACCTGAGTTAGACAGTTTTGGACAGGAAATGTCTGGGCAGCTCACCGAGAGCTCTGGAACCTCTTGCAATCACAGAATCACTTACGTTAGAAAAGACCTCCAAGACTGAGTCCAGCACTTGACCCATCACCGGCTTGTCACCCAGACCAGAGCACCGAGTGCCACAGTCAGTGTTTTGGATGTTCCAGGGAGAGACCAGGACTCACATTAACCTGTGAAACTTGGCCTTGCAAGAAAGTACTCAGTTAACAATATACTTTTCTTCAGTACGTGGAGTTTATGCTGCCAATTTTTGCTGAACTCTGACTGAACATGATGGTGTGGGAGGAAATGTTTGTTGGGGGTCTAGAGATGATTTTCTATCCCCCAGCACCATCTGGCATGACAGTGGAAACTCTGAATGAATAAACATTATCATTCTGCCAGTCACTCATCCATCAGACAGAAGCTGAAACACTAATGGACTCATCATCTTTGTCATTTGGCAATCAGGCACCACTTCAGGGTAACTGAGACAAAAGCCACAGATTAGGGTCCACAGCAGAAGTGGGCAACAGAATTAATGTGTTATTCAGTTTGAAGGTGCTGATGCAGGGAACAGAACTGGATGGGTTTGTGCTTTCTGGTTTTGGAGTGTGTTTTTTGCCCAAAGGTGTCGGGTATGTCAGTTAAACTGCTGTGAGCTCTTTTTTGTTGTTGTTGTTTAAATTAAAAACAAGGTTTAAACTGAAAAAAGGGGAATGCTGAAGGGAACTGAATGACACATTCACCTCTAGTGATTGATACATAGATAGTGCTTGAACTGGCTGGCAATAGAAAGCAAAAGCACAGCAAAGTTTACTTTTCTATAATGCCTCAAAATCTCACACTGTTCAGGTGATGACATATTCAAGTGAGAAGCCAAATGAGTAGATAAAAAAAAGAAACCTAATGGTATAATTAGCTCACTTTGTCATTTTTAAATGGCTGGAAGTGTAGGGATGAGAATCTCAGGTAACCGTTTGTGTTCTGCTTTTGTTCTGGTGCAGACAAGTTCAGTACAGTGCTTTCTCTCTTTCCTTTAACTGTTTTTAAAATGATGCAGTGAGTTATATTTATTGTCTCTGAGAACACACCAGCTTCAATCCATTCTGATCCCTGGAACTGCACGAACCCTCAGATGCCGGCTCTGCGGGTGTTCACGGCTTGTTAATTCTGCTCCACAACCCTTTCCCTCACCAGTTCTGCTCCCTGGTGTTGCTACAACCGAAATATTTGTGCCTTTGAATGCGTTTTGTTTGTTCTCACTGACAGCTGGAACATTTTCTGTGAGTGGCAGAAATACAAGAAGCACTGACACAGAAATTTCCAGCTGAAAATGTCCTTCCCTTCTGAGGGCATTTCTTGTTTTCTTTTGCTCTTTGCTTCTTAAAGTAGCCAGAAAATGTCAAGTTAGTCTCAGACTCTGAGATTCAAATCAGGAAAGCAAAGTGTGTAAGTCAGAGAGCATTTCGGATTTCCAAGATGACGTGGGACTCCCCTGAAAAGACCTCTTATGCCTTTTTCAGAAGGATGGTTGCAGTCAATCAGAACACAATCAAGATCCCATGTCTGGCTTTGTGACTCCTCACAGTGATTTGCAGGAGAGTTGTAACATTTTTTGAACACAAACTCATTTAGTCTCAGTGTCCCCCACACAGAACTTTGCCTTTGCACATCAGGACTGAGGGCTGCCTGCACTTACTTGTCTCAAACCCTGTCTGATTCTTCTTCCTGTTATAATGAAGTGTTTTGCTAAGCCATCATTTTTGCCATAAATATATTCCCTTGGCTGCATCTTAGTGGTGGATTATTTGCTCCAGAATCTTTTCTTTTCATCTCAGAGATGAATATACATTTCGGGACCAGGTTTTGAAATACCAGTTTTCTTCAGGAAACTTCTTATAAACAAGTCTTGGAAACCAGCACTAAGTCAGTTTTGTGTATTTTATTTCCCAAGGAATCAGTCCCACTTTGTTTATTGTCTAGCAAAACCCCCAGTAGATTGCAGAAACCAAGACTGAATCTGAAAAGAGCATTATAAAAATACTGAAGCTGTCTTTCCCTGGCAATGGGGAAATACATTCCTTCACTTTAATATAAAAAAGAAATGCCACAATGGTAAAAAAAAAAATGAAACTGAAACCAACTGAGGAGTTCATACATTTATTTCGAATACATAGCAAAATCTCAGCTGGTCACATTTGTTTCCAAAGTCATTTTTGTCCTGCAGTCACCAAATATTAAGGTATATAACAGCGTCAGGATACTCAACTAGAGATTTAACCACAATATTTAATCAGCTGTTTAAAACAAATGCAGCAAGCCTGAAGTCTCTGACAGCTGTGCCTGGAGGACTGTGAGCACAGCAGCAGCAGAGCCTCCCCTCCTCAGTGACAGCAGAGCTCCAGCACACGAAAAGCCTGACACAACATTTTAGCAATCCCTGGCCCATCCACAGCAAGTGACACCCACATGTCAGGACTTTTTCTTCCCGGAGAGAAAAGTCCAGTCAGGAGCGATTATTCACGCCCTGCTTCCTCCCAGCCCTCCATCACACACTGTGTGACCAACACTGGTTCCACAACCCTCTCCCTAAATGTCTTTGCTGCACCACACCTGCTCCTGAGCATCCCCCCCCTCACCTGCTTCACTCCATCAGGAAATGTTCAGCCACCTAAATAAGCTCCAAAAATCACCTTAGGCCCTCGTGGTTGCCTGAGACCAAGTCTGGCTGGGGGTGACCCAGCAGGAGCCAGAATATTTCTGGAGCAGCAGGTGGAGGGTAGAAGGTGCAGCCTTGGGCATTAGAGATGTGTGCAGGCTCCTCCATCACTCCTCTCGAGCCAAACTTTCCCTGTTACCCCCAGAAAACTCTTCAATAGCAGCAATTTAGTTTTAAAGTTCAACTGCAGGTTTTTGTTAAGTCTTAAAACTTCCTTTTCCTGCTCACACTTCCAAACTTCCAGCGAGTCAGTTCAGAACATCAAAGGCTCTGAAGAGGGGAAAGGAAGATGAAAAAAATTCTGTCTCCCTCAGCAGACACAAAGGCACCCCTTCAGATTCCTCAGCCAAATGCACTCCCTGCACACAGAGGTAAAATATGTAGGAATCCTCTTTGTGGGCTTTTCCCCCACCAGAATCTACGACAGTTTCAGAATTTCAGCTCTGTTCGAAGGGATGAGGTAACCACATTGTTGCATCTCTTGCAGAGCAGTTTGTCATGAGATCTTTCTGCATCAAATTCAGAAATGTTAACATCACAGACTCTTAAACACATTCCTGTGAGTCTAAAATGCTCAATCACATCACCTGAAATTGCTGTTTGTGTCCCTAAAACCCCAGCCTGGCTCCATGCTTGGAATCCACGTTGGATTTCCAGCCCACTCACAAGCACAAGGTTGTCTGAGCTTAGAGGTTTTGAGCTCCTCTTTTGATCAGCCGGTAAAAGGGAGAAATGGGGCAATATGAAGTCATTGCATGTTAATGTTAGACATAAAAAGCTTAGGTTTTCTTTGAAACTAATGCTAAATGCCCAAATAAAACAGTTTTATCTTTCTACTCTTTGAAAATAAAGTTACTGGTGTAAATGGAGTTCAAATTTGATTTCTAGATGAGCCCACTGATAGTGTAAGCATTCAGGATCTTCTAATTAATGTTATAGAAAAATGTACTTAATTACTTCTTAAGCACTTACATCTGCATAAAGTTGCATTACACTGAATACATCATCATTTAAATCCATTACCTACATATAAATATGTATCAAATCTGCATTGCAAATGTCTTCATCCTCTGCTTTGTTAATCACAAATGTCATGTCTAAATTAATCCAAAATGTGCAATTCTGGCTTACTCACCAAATAGTTCTGTATTAAACAAAATACATACTATAGGACAAAAATGCAGTAAAATAAGAGGTGGAGGTTCTCAGGGTAGTATAAATTGTTATCAAAGTCAACAGAATGACTCCCCTGAAAGCAGCTGTCAATGGCACCTGCTGTGACAGACTTCAGCAGCTCCAAGACAACATAAAAAATACATGGTTTAGCACTAAGAAAACCTATTTACAACTGTTTTCTTAAATTTTCATCTAGAATTAGTAAGTGCTGATTTGACTGCTGAAGTGATGAGCTGGATACATTAAACCTGTTTTCTGGTGCCTAGATAATTCCCACTATAAGATCTGAGCTGCTTGTCTTAAATGCAAATGCACCTTAGTTAATATATATAATGAATGTCTGTGTACAATGGTACTGTTTCATTTCGGTTCATCTGGAGTCAAGTTAATAAAAGGTTTGTTTAATTAAATGCAGCTCTCCGTGTTCTCTTTCAAACTGAGCAGCCAAAGGAATATGGAAAGGCACTGCTCTGCTCAACTCAAAAAGTCATTACACCCTTTCTTCAGATGCCAGTCACAGACACAGAAAAGGATCAAGCTGAGCACCTGTGCCACAAAATTATCCATTAAATGGTGCCATCCATTACTGCTGCGAAAAGAACCAGAAGAAAAACATTTTGAACCAGACCTTCTTTGGTCACTTCTCAGGGTCATGATATGGAAACTGTCAAAATCAGAGTCCAGCTACTCAGCTGGGAATAAAAAGATGCACAACTGCAGATGCTGTTGGATCCTGCACGGTGGACAGACAGGCACCAGGCTGCTCAGTCTGCATTTCCAAATCAACTGGAGAGCTCAAAACAGTCAGAGCAATGTCAGGGCTTGGCTTTGGTGGGTGTGAGGGAAGTCGTAGGCAGGAACTCTTGATGCTCCAACAGGCAGGTGGGGATGGCACATTTACACTGCCTGGCTTGTTTAATTATACTTTACATTAGCACAGGGCTCTGAAGTGCATAAAGATAGATGGTCTGTCCTGAATTTTATAGAGGAGTAGGTGCTGCCTATAGAAAAGGAGAAGCCAGGAAAGAGGAGAGGTAACAAGCAACAAAAAGTCAATACATTGATGACGAGTTTTGGTGAAGGAATTAAAAATTTTACTATTCCATGAGCTGTATTCTGTGCTCTCCACAAGAGAGGAGGAGGATGCAGCAACTCCACAAGCACCAGTGAAATCCAATCAATCACAGAGGCTTCTGATGGGATAGCACAAACATCTGCGTGGCAGTATTGGAAGCTGGATTGCTGGAGGCTCTTCTGTTCATTCAGCAGCTGCCTCAGCCGTGCTGCCAACTCCACGTTCTCCACACTCCTCACCTCTGTATCCTAGAGCAGTCCTTGGGAAGCGTTTACCTGGAGGGAAATGCACTGCTCCCTTTGCACATCAGGGGTTTTTAGGGGAGGGCAATGGTGCTGTTGCACAGCAGCTGCCTCCCCTCCAGCCCAGCCACGTGCTGCTCATCTTCTCTGAGAGCCTTCTGATTGCTGCTGTTCCCATGCCATGCTTCATTCCCCCAAAAAAGGGTGAGATTTTTCTCTGGCTGTGCTCTAACAAACACACATGGAAGAACATTTCCTGTGGGTGTGTTAGAGAGCAGAAATCTATGTCAACAGCAAAGGGACAAAAGTGCCCCTCCATTACAGACCTGCAGTTTAATTATCAAGTCAATCAGCACATGTCAACCTGCCAAGCAGGAAGATCACAGGATGCCCCGTCCCTGGAAGTTCAAGGTCAGGCTGGACAGGGCTTGGAGCCACCCGGTCCAGTGGAAGGTGTCCCTGCCCTTGGAACTGGATGATCTTTAGGGTTCCTTCTGCCCCACACCATTCTGTGACTCCATGATCACACGTAGGCGTGGACCCCCAGGGATGGCCCTCTGGCAGCGCCCGGGTTGCGCAGGCTGTGACGGGAAAGCGATGGATACCTGGATTTTGCGGACGTGTCAGCCCAGCACCAGAAGTGACAGTACATTGCTCCTGCAGCAATGAGGAGGGCAGTGCTCACCCAGCCCACATAGAGAGCAGCTCCCAGTTCCCGTTTCAGTGGCACAGGGACTTCTGGATCATAGAAATCACGGATGATGCTCCCTCCAGTCCAGGACACGGGGATCAGAACGAGGGCGCCCGTCAGGAGAAAGGCAACTCCAGCTGCCAGGATGAAGATACTGATGCCCTGGGGGTCCTCCTTGGTCCTCTGAGTGTACTTCACACCAACAATGGCCATCAGAAAGGAGAGGACTGACAGGACCACGGCGATGCACATGAGGGCCCTGAATGCCTCCAAGGGTGGGGGGAGAGCCAGGAAAGAGTCATAGAACTTGCACTGCAGCCTGAGGCCCAGCTGGCTGATGCAGTCCATCCACAGCCCTTCCCAGATGGTCTCGAACACCACGATGTTGCCATCAAGGTAGGCAGAAACCCTCCACTGGGGCATGACCGTGGCTGCCAAGGTCCCCACCATGCCGATGCCCCCGAAGATGAGGCCACTGATCTGCAGCACACAGCAAGCCATGCTGCTCCTGGGAAACACAGCTCCAGCACAGCAGCCCGGGAGGTCTTCCAAAAATCACTTGTTCACAGAAGCCACACGAAGCACGAGAGGGAATGTTGGGTGCAGAAGGTTGAGTTTTCTCAGCAGCAGCTCGCTCCCATCCCAGGTTCAGACAGGTGGAAATCCATTTCTGGCTGGCTGGAAGGACCTGCTATTTATTTGCCTTGAAATCCCCTCTGACTCCAGTGCCTACCCATCAAGCCTAACGAGTTTCCAGCCAATGGAAGCCCAGGAGGGGTGTGTCATAGCTGATTTCACTGCTTCTCCTAGTGTGTCTGCAGCGCTGCTATAATTAAGCAAGTGTCAGGGATTCAATTAAAGGTACCTAATTGCAGGGCTAATCATTTCTTAACTTCGAGATTGCAGCTATGTTGAAATTCAGAAAGTCTGAGCTTTTCATCTGTTATAATATTGTATTAAAACAGGTCATTAGAGTTGTTCTTACAACAAAAGCTAAACTTGAGACTTGGAGTGGGACTTACTTTTTAAGTGCTACAGCCCTGGGAAAACACCTGATTGTTATTTTTGTTTTAAATCCAGCTAGGAGGTACTTGTTGTAGCTCTTCAATGTAGATTCCCCCTTTTGATCAAATACAAAAGTATAATTATGATATAAGACAGGTACAGGAAAGTCAAGTATTCCAATCAACATCAAAGCTTTGCTCTACCAGCTCCAAAACTCCCAAGGACGACAAAGAAAAGAGCTGGCAGAGTTCCACGGCTCCTTCTTTTTGAATCCAGGAGTAAGGTCACTGTTAGGAAATAATCCTCTACGAGACTCTCTCCTGATTAGAAGGACAGTGTTGCCATTGTGTTCCACCTGACAATCTCAGCCAGGTAACACTGGGGGATTTGGGGGCAATTCTTTAACATGAAAAGGGTGTCCAAGGTGTACAGTGCACCTTGGAAGAAGCCATAGGTCCCTCCCACAGGCCTGCACAGATACCTACAAGCCTGGACAAAAATGCACGCCAAGGACTGATTTGCCTGGGGCAAATTTAGGAATAACTGCTGCATTAGGGCTTTTTTTTTTTGCTTTCTTCTCCCTACCTTGATGACAACTCACGGGTGATGTTGAAAGTGATGTGCTTCTGGTTCCTCCAGCTTTTGAACCAGTAAAAAAAAGTAAATTAAAAAAAAATTGGCCCATAAAGACAATGAAAGCCCCTAGAAGTGCTGTCAAAGAAAGACATATTCTGGGGTTTTTTTGCTTCTGGGCTCTGTGTGTTTGGAAAAATCAGAATTGCCTTTGATGGTATTAATTTAGTTACAGCCTTAGATGCCTACACAACACATTCAAAGCAAAAGCAAAACCCATGAAAAGGGAATTGTCCACCTAAACCACCCACAGCCCAGGAAGGAGTGCCAAATAATGCAAGTTATACAGTATAATGTTACATGTCCTTGTGGAAAATGTTCCCAAGGGATCTGGGCCATTAATTTTTCCTTCAAGTCTTCCAGCGGGACTCTGGAAAGAAAAAAAATGTCTTCAGCTGAGATGTAAAACATGAACTTTTGAAACTAAATATAGGATCAGGTTTGTACTTACAGGGAGATGAATATTACATCACTCTTCTGCAGACATAAAAAACCAATCCCTTGATGCTGAAAGCATTTTGCTCCATGTCACAAAGAAGGAGGTGGTAGAGATGAAAACAGAAGTCATAGATATCTACTGGTCTGAAAGAAACTCCTTTCTCTGGCAGGAGAAGGCTGCACACAAGACCTGTGCTATTTAACTTCAGTACAGTCTCCATCCATCTTGCTGGACTTTTTTTTAACCCCTGGATTCTCCAAACTGTTTTTTGATTTTTATTTGAACTCCAAAAAATAAATCAGGTTATGATGGAAAAGCCCTCTCAAAACCAGCATTTAAATGTCTTTTTTCTTTCTTTTCAACAGAAAAACTCCTTGTTGCAATGTTTTCAGTCGGCCAGTTCTTGAAGGTGTGCACAGCTGGAGAACAGACCATGCCTAATGCCCTGAATCATTCTTCTGGCTGCCTTATCTATCAGGATTGCTCAGGAATCATTTTTCCTTGGATGACTCTGGAAGGCGGAGCCCTTGAGGGCATGTGGAAAATCACCAGGGCAGGGTTTGTGTAGAAGATGAAAACTGTTTGCAGAAATACTATTAAAATGCATCACGTGCATTAAAATGCATTTAGCAGAGAGTGCTCAATGGCTGAGTGGGTTTTGATCTTTAATCAGAAATAGTTCCTGTGGGGAGTGACAGCCAGTGCAGGTGCAGGTGTAGGAGAGGAACACCCAGGCCACACTGCTGTGTGTCCAGTGGCAGGATGGGTCTTGTTATTGAAACCTGAAGGGAAAGAAGGAAAGAAGCAGGAGAGGAAAACCACTAAATGGCACCTTGGAAACCTGAAGAGAAATTTCAGCAATTTAAATGAACTAGAGGAGACAGGTTGAAAAAAAAAATTAAGAAGCTTTATCAATATCTTCAAAACTCATAAGAACAGGAAAAACAACCTCTTAAATGCTTAAATGACTCCCCGAATTTGCTAATCTTTGAAAAAAATTACCTTTTGCAGATCAATCCTATGTTTGGATCAGCCTGGAGGGTGCTCTTACATCCCTGTACACCTTTGAGAATTGCACCTCCATTTTAAAGCTCAACTCACTCTCAGGAAGAAATGCTGAGACAACTGAGGTGTTTCAAAACCACTCTGAACATCACACAGCTCCTGAAGTAGACATTAAATACTTGCCCTCATGATGGGCCTGGCAGATGCCATGGATTTAGTGTCAGATGTGAAGAAATAAAAGGAAAACCCTGTCTACACCTGACTAGACTTTTGGAGCCTCCTCATTCCGTGCCCCATCCCTCTGCTGTGCCATTTGAATGCTCACTTGCCTCAAGGTATGCAAACATGCCCACCCCAAAATTTGCCTTCAAAGGGGAAAATAGGCAGCTGAGGAAGCCCGTAGCCCTTACACCTAATTTTTCCCTGGATCTCTGCTCAGATTTACATTTTCTCTTCCCTTCAAATCAGGATGTTCATTTGAATCATTCCCTGGGGGGCTACCTTCTGTTTAAAATGCTGATGCCCCTTAAAAAGGTGGAAGTAGAGCGTCTCCAGTCCACATGATTAACAGAACCTGCCAATGATCCTCAGTGTTTAATTAGTTATAGGCATCAATAATGTAATTGCCTCCCAGAAAGCAGGTTTAATTCCTCTTTGAGTAACCTCCTAGGTACATTGAATTTCAGAGTCCTTATACATACACATGCACCTATGCAGAGAGAAATAGACTTTAATCTTGTACAAACGCACAAGTATAATATACATAGATCATTAAGTGCTCTCTTCAAGAATAAATAGGCTGGTTATGCTATAGGCTAATGAGCTGGATTTAAGGTTCAGTAACATTTCTGGATCAGGCAGATATGTAGATTTATCAAAAGCACTCTTTAGACTAGGAGTTACAGTTAAGTCTCTCAAGCTCCTGGTTACCCAGGAAAGCTGCAGAGCCTGGAAATGGGGAACTGGGACTCAGAGGTCACCCTGCATCCCACCCCTAGGGTAGAGGTGCTGGACCTGGACCATCCTCTGCAGGTCAAATCAGTTTGAAGTGTACAATGAACAGGGTTGGGATTGTCTGCGGATCATTTGTTTTGGAAATACGTGTGAGTGACACCAGTTCCTTCCTGCTTGTGGCTTTCACTTGCCCATTCATTACATGCTGGGTTAACCACTGGGTTTTCAGTTATTTCCAAGGGCTGGTCAATGAAACCACACTCGAGGTAATGGTTCCATTACTTCCTGTGGTATTTTGATCAACTGATGCATCCCGAGCCTGCTGCTGAAGCAAAAGGTGACCTTGAATCTGTTTTACTTCAGGAGAAAATGGACCGAAGCCAACAGAGGTCTTTTTGTTCGTGCTGACTTTAATATTGCTGCCTGCACAAAACAGTGTTAAATAAGTTTTTTAATGTTAAAAGATAAAGGCACATCTCCTTCCCCCTCTCTTCAAGTGAGGAACATCTGCTCACTGTAGCTCAGAGAGGGATTTCCCCCAGCCACACACCAGGCACTGCACTTGGGCACTGACCTCTAGCTGTGAGGCAGCCCAGGACTGACAGCTGAATTGTAAAGAACTCATATTTATTTCCCGCCATCTTCCTCAGCACACCTGAAATTCCCAGCCTGACAAAACTGCCAGACCCTTAATGATATTCCATGTCTGAGGAAGGCCCGTCTCCCGGACACCGAGTGAACTCGAGCTCGGCGTAATAAAACCCTATAGCAATAAAATATTAAACACTCCTCTGAGCATTTAATCCACCTAAACCACTTCAGGCTTTTACAAGGTATTTGTCACCTCCACACTTGTGCACAGGGAGCAGCTGTCCTGACAGAAACAGAACCTGCCAGAAAACACAATGTCTTACTTTGCTGTGTAATGACAGGACCTCAAAGCTTATTTGGGGGACATTTGATTGTGCTGCTGACACTAAGCCGTTGGAAAAAACAACAGTGGCAAGTTCCCAAGGTGGCATTGATTGTTTTCCTAAGTGCCAGCAGCAGGATATACAGTTAGATTATTACTGGATGAAGCACAGGGGAACTGCTTTATTTACATCATTTAATGTGGTGGAATAAAAGAGGAAGAGAAGCCATAGTGGCAGCGATGGCTTAAAGATGGGTGACAGGCAAGGCTTGTAGAAACAGGTAGTAGCTTTTATTAGGCTACCTGATGCTGCTAGAAACAAGCTCTGAGGCTCAGAATCCCAAGAGGGATTGTTTTTGGAGCTCAGCATCATAATACACCCTTGAACTAGAGCTTTCCAGTACCCAAGAAATGCAGGTAACTAAACCAGTAAATCTCAAATGATGAAGAAAAGGGTTTTTTCCCATCTTTCTTAGTCGTGATTTGGATGCTTCCCTGTCCAGTCCTGTCCCCCTCATATTTTGTCCTTTTCCAAACTCCACCTCCTGAATGTAACTGTTAATTAACACTGTTAATTAACTGTATTAACACTGTATTAACGAATGGAACTGAATTACCACTGTTAATTTCCACCTCCAAAATCAACTCCAGCAACATGAGTTCCAGCACTGCTGGAATTCAGTATTAACACTGTATTAATGGATGGAACTGAATCAACACTGTTCATTTCCATCTCCAAAACAAACTCCAAGCAACATGAGTTCCCACACTGCTATCCTCAACCTTGTGCACCAATGACACCCCCAAACCTGCCACTCAGCACACAGCAGGGTCACCCTCTACCCCCACGTTCTCCCCTTTTTCTCTACTCAAACTTCTGTGCTTCTGCTCAGGATGTTTCAATTACTCCTCTCTCCTGAGCCTCAGGATTCACCTCTTCCCTTGGACACCCTGGCTGCCTGGGCATCCCCCAGGAAGGAACAACCCACTGGACCTGCACAGCTCATCTCCCAACTTACCTCAGTTCCCCTTCAAACAGTGGGAGGGAAGGGATGCACAGGGGAAGGGAAGCCCTACCCAGCCAACCAGCTGCTCCTGCTCTCACAGAGGAGAACCTTTTCCTGGAAGTCATAAATCACTTTGGATTTGTGCTGGCACAGAGAGCAGAGCAGGAGCATCTCGCAGGAAGCAATTAATTGTCACTTGCTCTCAGAACACCCTCTCCAGCAGCAGGAATGGCAGCAGCTCCAAGGGTGCACCACTGCCACTGGGATTTTGTACACTGATCCATCTTCCTGGGGCTGGGGTGTGTCTCTGCACGGGGACAGCCCACAGCTGATCCACCAGTGTGGACACATGGCTTCTCCTCAGGGACAAGCCAGTGCTCTTCCTAACTGCAGCAAATAGGAATTTTTTTCTCCATGGTTGAGCAGTAGCTGCTTTCATTCCAAATCTGAAATGTGTAGCTTGCTCAGAGGACAACACTTCAGAAGGAAGAGGAATGCCTAATAGCTGTTCATATCAATGTGTTGGGAGTTAAGGGGCTGGAAGTCAGGGAAGGGAAAAAAACAAATATAGAAAACAGTCTGCTATGTGCAGATTGACTTAAAACCAAGGATGAAATGGAGGAGGGGAAAGTCTCAGGAAATCTGATGCTTTTAGGTTGTAATGGAAGGAGGCTCACATTGCGAGGCAGAAAATGGCGTGTGAAGGATCATTAAGACGAGAGTATCTGTGTCTCTGCAGAGGACCACTGCCAACGAGGTGAGAGTGCCTGGAGCACTGAGGGAGAGCAGCTCCTCTGATCCTGATAACATTATGTGTATTAATTAGACTGAACAGCTTAGGGATGTGAATATGGACGAGGCTCAAAAATTCCTTAGGAAGAGCCTGGAAGTAAATGGAAAGTAAAATAAAATGCAGCACGGATGTAGCAAAAACTATGTTTGGGTTTTGTTTGGTAACATTTGCTAGAAAATAAAAGTTGATAAAATCTAATCCAGTTGGACCTTATTAAAGCATCTGACACAGCAATGGGAAATCAGAGAGACACGGAAGGGATGGAGAAGAGTAACAGCAGTGTAATGCAGAGGCAGAATCTGTGAGTGAGTTAAACAACAAAAAGCTACACTGGAAGGAAAACTCTCATGTTCCTATTTCCAGACATTGATTTCTGCTGTTGTTGGAGCCAAGGATTTCTCTGGGGTCTCATCTTGGTACCCTCAGGAATGTAACAACAAAGGAGGAACCGCAGCAAGGAAATCTGCCTTGGGCACCCAGCTGGTCGACGGGCTGTCAGTGGCTGGGTCCCACGGTGCAGGGAAGCTGGTGATCCTGAGGCCTGGAATAATGGAATTGCAATGCATTCAACTTATTCAAGGAAGGTCTGTCATGGTTTTGAGAATCTCTTACCCCTGCTGTGATAACCTGCAGCAAGTGCACTCGGAGTGCTCAGCAGTGCTGAGGCTTCCTCTGGGATTCTCTGTCCAGTTTTGGGCAACAAACCTGAAGGGAGAGGTGAAAGAGCCAAAAACAGCCAGAGGAGGGAAATAAGGATGGGGAGAAATGTAACGAGCTGCCTGGGAGGGAAGAACTGGAGGTGATTAGGCTTGAGCAAGAGAGGTTCCAGAGGTCAGATGTTAACAGCCCTGAAGTAAGGAAAGGGCTGCCTGCCTTAAAGGAAAGCAGCAGCCTGTTTTCTGTTCCTGCTGCTGAGGGAAAAGTCAATAATGGAGCAGCCTTAGCCTGCAGTGGGGAGATTTAGTTTAAGCTTCGTGAAAACCTTTTTTAATGAAAATTATAATTAAGTACTGGGATAGATTGCTAAGGGCACTGCAGAATAGCCACCTCTGGAAGCTTTTATTGCACAAAGGTCTCTCAGGAATAATTTTGGCATATTTATTCATTAAGAAGAAAAATGAAGCTGTTAATAGGTATCACCTTTTCTCGAGTAGACTCCACTCACACTGTCTTCTCCTCCTGTTTGTCCTCTTTGGCCCTACATGGACCATCTCCCACCAGTGAAAGGAACTGATGGTGCTGATGGCACTCTTGACAGTACCCAGGTAAACTAGTTGGTATCAGCCTTCTCATTTCTCAAGGAACACATATTTCATGGACCTGGCTGTATCAGGACCTTCACAGGGCTGGATTTACCCTCTGCTGCCCTTCTTCCATCTCAGCAGGGAAGCAGAGCTGTGCATCAGTCCTCGCACCCAGAAAACCCACTGTATCCTCTGTGTGGGGTCAGAATGTGACCCTTGGAGAAAGGCTTAAATCCCAGACAAGCCTGTTGCTCACTTAAGCACAGAGATATCAGAGTATCAGAGGCTGGAAAGGGGGACAGTACCTCCAAGCACAAGTCTCCACTGGCCCTGGTCTCCTGATGCTCTGAGGGCCCCTGCCCCTGAGAGAGTCAGACCTTCACAGCAGTTGCAGCAGAGCAGGGAGAACTTCAGGAGAGGCTCATTATAACCAAAAACCCATTTGCTCCATCACAGAGCAGCGATTGGAATATTGAACCTTCACTCAGCTGAGCCAAATGAGAATTATTCTCCTCTGAGCTGCAAGTTGTGCACCCCTTTACACAGTACAGAAGGCACCAGGTGGACCTGGAAAGGCTCCACTTCCATTTGACATTGAGGAATGTATCTGCTCGTGCCCAAAGTGCAGAGCAAAAGGGAACAAGCCAGACATACTGCTTATTTCCCAAATAATTTCTCTTGTTTGTAAGCAGGAAAAAACTTTTAAATTACAGGATGCAATATTTGAAAGTTTACTGCTTCAGGCAGCTGCTTATTGCCCCTGGGTGGGACCGTCTTGTCAGGATACTCAGGGTTTATTTAATGCACAAACCTGGGGCAGGCCAACTCTGTTTAAAATGGAAACTTTCATTTCAGTTCTCTTGAAGACATGGTGTATTTGGACATCAGGAGGAATCTCTGCATGGAAAGGGTTGTTAAACGTTGGCAGGGCTGCCCAGGGAGGTTTGGAGTCCCCATCCCTGGAGGTGTCCAAGGAAGGACTGGTTGTGGCACTCAGTGCTCTGGGCTGGGGAACAAGGTGGGGATGAGGCACAGGGTGGACTTGGTGATCCCAGAGGGCTTTTCCAACCTAAATGATTCTGTGATTCTTTATGGGTGAGCTCCAGTTTAAAAGATATGGCTGGATGTGCGTGGGAGGTGCTTAAGGGGGAATAAGTGCATGTTATAGTAAGGTGAACTGTTTGCAGCATGTATAGGATTTCTGAGGGAGATTTTAAAAACCTTCAGGGCCCCACTCACAGTCCAGTGGATGGACTTGTGTTCCTGTTAGCCCTGGGGATAGTTTGGAATGTCTTCTCGAAGTCTTCTCGTATCTTCTTTCGTGTGTACAACCAGATGAGCTTGTTCACAGTTGCATCTTATAAGGTGAAGAATTTGCTTCTGAACTTTCAAGGGGTAATAGTGCAAGGAATTTACTGGAGAACCACAAATCACATCATAAACTCCCCATAAAATATTTAAAACAGTCAGTCTAGAACAAGAATGTTATTCTCCATTAAACACCTCAAATTGAATTATGTTCCCACTTCAGTCAAAGACAAAATTCCATTGATTACTGTAGATCTGGAGTGACACTTTATTAATTGGTTACAAAATTCTATTAAAATATTACTACTGTAAATTAATTTGGGTGATGTATTCAATCAATTTTAATGGAATTACTTATTTTTCATCAGGCTTTGTTTCTTTACATTGTTGCTTATCACGGGGGCATGACCTTATTACAAAAAATATTGTTTAGCCTGTTTTAATGGGAACATAAATACTATCGTTGTTTATGTTCCTTCTGCCTCTAAACTATGCTGGTGTGAGTGGATCTCACCAAAAATCTTGGCCTGATTGTACAAAAGACCCTTGTTTAAGAAACATATATATTTCACAGTCCTGCAGCAAATAACCAACACAATGTTTGTGGTCTGTGTGATAGTGGAAAATGTTGTAAAGCCACGAGGAGATTGCAAGGCAATACTGCTGCTTCTAAAAAGAAGGTTGTAAATGAGTTTGACCTATATGGGTTACAAGAGAAATATTAACTTTCTCTGAAAGGATGGTAATTAGGACAAACATAGAGAGCTATGTTTATTCTCTGAAACCGGAGATATTTTTTCATATATTTCAGCTTACCTTCCTCTGCTGAATAAATTCTCCATGCAACCTTCCATTAAGCCTACAGTAAATCAATCCCTTAGTGAATGCTTTTCTTTTAAACCATTATTATCTTGTCTTTATTCACTGTTATCCCTGCTTTCCCAGGCAGGAAAAAAAAAACCCAGCCGCTTTCCTCTGCTCTTCTTTGCAATAGGCCAGGATTTCATACCACAGTGTAATTTTAAGCCCTTTATTACTGTTTAACACATAAAATGGGCCCCAAAGCCAAAGCAAAGCCACACAACCCAAAAGCCATTCCGAGCTACTATTAGAACAACATTAAAAATTCACCTTCCCGTGCACTAAAACTGTCCTTGCTGCAGCATCCTCGCCCCAGCAGAGCCCACTGGGGGATGGCTGCAGCTCCAAACCACGGCCCCAAGAGCAGCAGCTGTGGGGCAGGAGGCAAAGGCAGGTTTCCATCCATCCAGGCAGACAAGGATGCAGAAGCAGGGAAAGGCAGGAGGCACCTACACATACTGACTTTTGGAGTAGGATCCCTCGGCCTTGCTGTGCAGGCGCTGGCCGTGAGGGGAGTGGAGGGTCGGGGATGAGTATCTGTAGCTCCTGGGATTCTCAGCGCAGCGGGAAGAGCAGCAGAACGTGGATCCAGCGGCCACGAGGCAGAAGGAGGCCACCCAGCCCAGGTACAGGGCCTCTCCAAGCTCCCTCTTCTGCGCAACGTTGACCACGGGGTTGTAGAAGTCGCTGATGATGGAGTTGGCGACCCAGCAGACTGGGACGAGCTCGACGACGCCTGAGAGGATGAAGAGGAGCCCAGCAGCCAGCAGGATGCAGCCTTTGGCTTGCCAGGGGCTCTGTGGGCACCGTGTGCACCTCATCCCAACCATGGCCAGCACGAGGGCGAGGAGGGACAGCCCTGAGCCGGCACACATCAGCCCCCGGGACGCCTGCAGGTCCGGCGAGAGCGCCAGCACTGAGTCGTAGACCTTGCACTGCATCCTGATGTTGACTTGCCTGATGCAGTGCATCCAGAGCCCTTCCCAGATGGTCTCAAACACGATGATGTTGTGCTCGATGAAGGCAGACACCCTCCACTGGGGCATGGCCGTGACGGCGAACGTGCCCACCACACCAAGGCCCCCGACGAGCAACCCGGCGACCTGCAGAGCCCCGCCGGCCATCCTGCCTGGGCAGGGGGGGCACGAGTCAGCGGGCAAAAAACAGAGCAGCTTCTTCAAAAAGCCGCTGTCCCAGAGGTTTCAGAGTCAGGCTGCACCACCTTAAATCAGCTGAAATCTGGCACGGACTCCCCGGGACTTGGCTGCGCCTCCATGGCCTTTATAATTCCCCCGGCACCAGCGCTCCGAGAGGCAAACTGAGCAATCCAGTGGAACAACTTTCCTGAGCAAGAGAAAGGACAGGGTGTGTGTCAACCAGCAGGAGCCACTTAGGATAAATGTACCTTCTGAGGCAAATGCTTTGCATTGAAGTTGCTTAATTAAATAAATAAATAAATAAATAAATAAATAAATATACCCCAAGCCCTGCCCCAAGCCCTGCCCTTAAGCCTGGCTGTGTTCTGAAGGTTTGTCCGTGCTGAGGGAATGGACCAGACTCTGCAAGAAGACCTGGGGGTGAGACTGGTGCAGTTACTGGGGCTGTTCCTGAAAAAGCAGGAATATTCTGCCTTGGCTCGGTGGCAAAGTTCCAGGAGGAAGGCAGAGCCTGCTCCCTGCCACTGGGCCTCTGCTCCCAAAAGCACTTTTGTCCCAAAGCTCAGGGGAGAGCACTGCAGTGACAGGATTCAGCAACAAAGCAAATCCAAAGGATAAAGAGAAAGTAACTCTAAACCTGAAAGAGTTCTGCAGAGGACAGTCAAATATGCAAAAGAGCATTTAAGGGGGAGAAAGGAGACTCAGTCCTACTAATACCATATACAGCCCTATACATTTCTCTTGCTCCATGTTGTTTATGGGAATAGACAGGCTTCCAGAGGTATCCACATGCACACTCAGGTCTACAGAGTGGGGATTTAACTATGGAACAAATTGTTTTCCTGTGCAAAAGTGAACCCGGGAATTAGCCTGTGTTGGAGTCCAGTGCAAGGGGAAGCATCAGCACTCCAAGACCTGTTAGAGCTATACCTGTACCAACAAATACTTTAGAAAAACATCATTTTAATTAAACAAAAATAATTCAACATAAAAATTATGGAGAGGAGGTCCATTCAAGACTTCTTGTGTAATGCTACCAGTGGACAATCCTGAAAAATGTCAGGTGAATGAATCTGTGAAAATCAGACCAACAGAAACCACAAAAATCTAAGGGAAAAAAACCAAAACAGACATGTAACAGTAGATTCTTTTTACAAATTCTGATAGCTACAAATATATGCATGAAATATTCAGCCTGATCTTTGTGTGTGCCCTAAAATGGAAAAAAAAATCAGGCATTAATTAGGATTTTTTTGTTTGTAAAGTAGTACTCCATATGTTAAGATAAAACCTAATTTGCTACACTGTAAAAGATCAGTTTGGGATATAACTACCTAGATACTGAAATACAAGCCTGCTGCTATTCATCTGAACTTTCTTGCCTCTAGTTTTCTTCTTGCCATTTATATCTCTCCAAAACCAGAAAATAAATGCAAAAGAAACAGAGTGGTGCAGTGCTAAAGATACCACCTCGCTGGCATATCAGAGACAAAGATAAAAGCCCCATTTACATGCAATATTTTATGCTCCCCAAGTGTGTTTCTCTGTGTGTGTGTGTGTGTGTGTGTGTGTGTGTGTGTGTAAAACTATGGTTAGGAGGGAAGGCAAAGTCAGAGTCACTTTACAAACCCTTCCATCCCCAGTTTGGCTTTCAAATCCACTGGTTTTCCCAACCTCTGCAGCAGGTTGCTGCTTGTAAAAACATGGTAAAGCATATAATAATGTAATTACCATGGCATGGCTTTGCAGCCCCGTGGTTGCCACTCAAATAGCAAAGAAAAAGCTCCCAGACTACAGCAGAACAAATAAACAAGTACTTTAATAATATATCAGTAAGTAAACACAAATGTGGTACAAGCAGCAGGACTGATTTTTCTTAGAGACTAGTGAAGTTCTAATTTACAGGACATGGAAAATAATTAGCTGAGCAAATATAATTTAACCACGTTATTGATTAATTTACAAACCCATTAAAGCTCCCATATAAAGTCATGGTAAGATTGTGTCTGCATCAAGGATTCAGTATTTGCACATTCTTAGAAGGATTAAATTTAAGTGCCTTATCTTGCTTAAAACCATTTTCAGGAGGAAATGTGGGGAAATCTTATTTAGCATTATGGATTGCATCTGCTTGTTTACAATTAAAACAGAATTTTTTTGTGAGGGGGCAAGTCATGAATTTCATTATTCATTCTGTGTATTCAAACATGTCATTTCATCATGGGCAAATATCAGAAATGCCTATAACATAGTTCACTGGCATCCACAGGATCCAATTATTTTGCTATAAAACAAATATGTACATACATAATTTAACCTTTCCTCTTTTCTCTTTTCTTTTCTTTTCTTTTCTTTTCTTTTCTTTTCTTTTCTTTTCTTTTCTTTTCTTTTCTTTTCTTTTCTTTTCTTTTCTTTTCTTTTCTTTTCTTTTCTTTTCTTTTCTTTTCTTTTCTTTTCTTTTCTTTTCTTTTCTTTCCTTTCCTTTCCTTTCCTTTCCTTTCCTTTCCTTTTCTTTTCTTTTCTTTTCTTTTCTTTTCTTTTCTTTTCTTTTCTTTTCTTTTCTTTTCTTTTCTTTTCTTTTCTTTTCTTTTCTTTTCTTTTCTTTTCTTTTCTTTTCTTTTCTTTTCTTTTCTTTTCTTTTCTTTTCTTTTCTTTTCTTTTCTTTTCTTTTCTTTTCTTTTCTTTTTTTTTTTCCCCTTCCCTTTTCCCTTCCCTTCCTTTTTCCCTTCCCTTCCCTTCCCTTCCCTTCCCTTCCCTTCCCTTCCCTTCCCTTCCCTTCCCTTCCCTTCCCTTCCCTTCCCTTCCCTTCCCTTCCCTTCCCTTCCCTTCCCTTCTTTTCCTTTCTGCCCCAAAGGCATTTTGGAATAAAATGCACCAGGAAAATACATTTTAAGCACAATGTCCTTCCTGAACATGAAGTAATTTTTAATTTCAGACTTATGAAGTGCCAACAGCAGCCACTGATGCCGAGGGGGAGGTGGGGAGAGGGGGAAGAAGCGGTTGCTCAACACCTCCAAAAATCTCACCCTGCATGAGCAGCAGAGTGAAAAGAATCCTGATTATTGATGCTGCTCTGGAAAAGCAGAGGAGTGTTGATGTCAGACGAGTTGTTCAGCATTTTGTGCCCCGGCAGGCTGTCATTACTGTGTCAGTGATGTGCACTCTCCACGGCTCGCCCCAGGTATGCCAGAACCTGGCACTTACTTTTCTCCAAGGTCTTCTACCTAATGCAGCAGAACACGAAAAGCCAGTTCCACATATCTGATGCAGGCAGGAGGAGTCACAAACACCTCTAACCAGCTCCACTGGAGAGCCACTTCTGCTCCACTGAGGCAGCTTTCACTCCTGTTCTTTCTCTTCCCACTGACCATTGTCCAGATGGCAAAAGGGACAGTGACAGAAATGCAAAAATAACAGTCCTTGGCTGCTCATGTAACAGCAGTGCAGGAAATCTTTTTGCCTAATATCCCACATAACTTTACACTTTTGCTTCTCTTGCTCCTCACTCTTTAAATCCCCCCCTGCAAGAGAGATGACAATGTGATGATGTTCCCCTTGGATTAACACCCCGGGCAGAAATTTCAGTTTCCCCTGCTTTTAACCTCTGCTTTTTCTGTGAGGTGTTAATGCAGGAAATTTGCCTAACTTGGAACTGGGACACACAGTTCAAAAGTAGGATTTTTGAAGATAACCAGGGGCTAAAGAGGCAACAACTTCCTAAGGACTCTGGCTCTGTACACCTTGAGAGGCAGCTGAAGCCTAGGAGGGATAAAAAGAACTGCCAGAGCTCAAGGAGCCTTTGGACAATGCTCTCAGGCACAAGGTGGGATTGTTGGGGTGCCCTGTGCAGGCCAGGAGTTAAACTCAATAATCCTCGTGGGTCCCTTCCTACTTGGGGTACTCTGTGGTTCTGTGATTCCATGATTCCAAGGGATGGAGAGGTCTCCACGTGATGGCTTGAAAACTGGACTACAAGAATTTCATAGGGAATCATTCTGCACCAGGACAGGTTCACCCTGAGGAGGTTATAGGACATTTCTAGCCCTGGGCTCGAGCTTTTGGTGTGTGGGAGCTCCCTGTGTGCTGGAAAGGGTCAGAGCAGGAACATCTGACTTCACATACCCAGCTCACGCCCATGGAACCCACCACCCCTCCACTGAAATGAGCAGGAACATGCAGTATGTTGTATAAAGTCACTTTTCTTCCTCATGCAGAAAGAGATGGGAACATTAATATGAAGGTCTGAGATTAATCTGTTCCTTCATTGTTTTAGAAGAGTTTTCATGACTCGTGTGCTTGAAAGAAAATTTCCATCCCAGTTTATCCCGCTGGAGTGGCTGCCTCAGTAACATCCTCCAGCAGCTCCTGCAATTAGCCACGAATTTACAGGTGCCAGACCTTCTCTAAAATGAAATTCCTGGAGCTGATTGGGTGAAAAGTTTTACATCTCCAGACAAAACCTATCATTTGTGGCACTTCTGCTCCAACCTATTGGAGGTTCCATCACCATATTACATTTAATTTTCTTTTCTAAAAAGTCCCCAGGCTTTTATTTTTAGCATTCCTGACATTCCTGCTGTGAAGGGCTGCCCATCCTGAATCATAAGACTTTCACAAAGGTGACATGATAGTTCATTAAAGATAAGAACAACTGGGCAATAATTGTCTTCTGTTATACCCCTGGTGCCTAAATGACTCCAGCAGGATTTCATAGGTTGGAATTAAAGTAAAACTTCAGTTTTACCTGCTTGCCTAGAACCTACATTAAGAGTTTAGCAGAGAAAATGCTCAGAGGAGATAAGGGCTGTTTTCAATTCAATTAACAATGTTTAATCTTTTGCTGTAATAAGATCATTGTGGTTTATATTGTAGAAATAGTCTGGCATTTTTGAGGCATAACAGTAAATTTGCAGTTAAGTTCTAGTAATTGAAGGGGAAGGAATGAAAGGGGGACTCAGCCAAGCAAACCCAGAAATTCAAAATCTGTGCTGAGTTAGAACCAGACTGGTTTCTTTAGCACAGCAGTTAATCTGACCCACTGAATGGGCCTTCTTTAGCTCTAACCCCTTCTCTTCCCTCCTCTGCAGTGTCCCAAATAATCCTTATCTAAATATTTTATTCTGAGACGATGTTGCCTCTTATCTCATTACACCATGTTTTTGTATTTGATCTTAATCTTCTTCTATTTAGCTTGTACCAGCCTCTAGCCTTCTCACATTTAAGGATTTTCTGTCTGCAGAAATTTCCCATTAGGAGTAGGGGGAAACAAAAAACATTTCTGTGGGTAAATAATCACAGAAGATATAAGGTTACATTGGGGGGGGGTGGAAATAAAAGATAGGGACATTTTAGCATGAATTCATTTTCCTAAAACTTAAAGACAAGTAATATAATTTATCTTTCTTATAATGCTATTTTCCATGGGATGAAGGCAGGATGAAGGCAGTGCAGGGAAATTACACCAATTTACAATATTGCAACGCATCAGATTCCAGCCTCCTTCCTCCAGAGTGTGCCTCTAGCCCCCCATAAACAGCTCTGGAGTTCTCTGGAGGAAACATTTACTTTATAATTTCACCACAAACTGGAGAGTCAACATCAGCTCTAGTGCTGCTAAATTATTCCCCCCTCACAAAAGCAGCTGTGCAAGAACATTATCATTACAGATCTCAAACACGCTTTTTTTGTGGTTGTTACAAATTCTCATTTAAGACTGCTGATGAATATTAATTCTCATTATCCCAAAATACCACAGAATGTGCACTCAATCATGAATTCCTCATAAAGACAATCAGATTTGTGGCCTTCCAGGACACGAAGGAGCTACAAGATGGAGAGAGATTATTTACGAGTGCCTGGAGGGACAGGGCAAGGGGGAATGGCTTCAAAATGAAAGAGAGTGGGGTTAGATGGGAATATTAGGAAGAAATTGTTCCCTGTGAGGGTGGGGAGGTCCTGGCACAGGTTGCCCAGAGAAGCTGTGGCTGCCCCATCCCTGGAAGTGTCCAGGGCCAGGTTGGATGGGGCTTGGAGCAACCTGGGCTAGTGGAAGGTGCTGGATAATCTTGAAGGTCCCTTCCAACCCAAACCATTGTGTGATTTCCCATAGCCACTTGAGTTTGTTTTGGTGGAGGAGGAGCTCCTTCTCAGAGCTGAGTCTGTAACTGGAGGTAACTCACCTCTGTGCCTTGCAGAGCAGAGGCAAAACCCTGGGGTTTGTGGTGGCCCTTCTCCGCTGGAAGGCCAAGACAGCCTGTGTGCCAAACTGTCCTTTTCCTCACGTTAATCAGAGCAGGGAGTGGGATAAATAAATACAAACACAAGGACACATTTTCTTTAGCAACTGTGTATTTGCTCTGAGCTTATCACGCTGCACGAAGCCAAGCTGGACTCAGAACACAGCTCCACTGGACAGAGCTGCAGCTGCAGAGCACCTAGGGAAAGCCAGGCTTTGTTCAACCTGGCTGCCACACGTGACAGCAAGACTGCAAGCACGGCTTTGGGATGTGTGTGGGATGTGTAGGGAGCTCGGGTTTAGTTTGGGAGCTCATCCTGAAGCCCAAGCCACTGATGGGCCATTACTTTTGCTGGCTAAGTGAAAAATCAGGATTGTCCTGGTGCTTTCATCGTGTTTCTTTTTGAGTAGAAGTGGTAATTATTGTACAGAAATATCTGCAAAAGCTGTGCAAAATATTTACTGTGAATGATGAGTCCTCGGGCTTTTATTTCCAGGATCTTGGCCTCAGATTTCATAACTAATCAGAGACCTCCTCCCACTCAGCCACCCTCACACCAGGCTCCCTGAAGTTGTCTAAACCCAAAGAGAAGATGAAGACACCGGGGTCAGGCATAGCTGGGAGAGAAGAAAAATCTGCTCTAATGAATTCTGCCCGGCTATTTCTTCATTTTCCTCTTGTAAAACAAACAAACAAACCCACTCAGGGCGTTTGCTTCCGACCAGTGCAGGCTGTGGGGTTTAATTAGCCAAAAGCTGCACAGACTGAGCCCTGCTGAGTGTGCAGTGCTGCAGTTGTGACCCAAGTTTTAAGAGGAGACAGACAATTCCGAGCCTAATGAGTGTTTAGTGGTGATGTGGAAGCAGGAGGAGCGTGCTGAACGTGTTCACTGCTTGATTATCACCCCCTGTCCACAGCAAAGCCAGTCAAAAGATTGTTAAACCCTGCTGTGTCTCAGGGACCAAATCAGCCAAACAAACAACTCCACTGCTTGTTGTTGACACGTCCCAGAAACAAAAAGTACAAGCTATGTGTTGCTCCCCTCGCTAATTTTGGTTCTGCAGACGAGGTTTTCCTCATCACAAATTCATTACAACGTGGTAACAATAGAGAGGCAAAGCCAAATGAAACCTCCACATCTCCCTGGGGAAGCACAGTCCATTTCCAACCCCTTTTTTTTTTTCTTTTTGTGTTGGTGTTATGCAGACAACCAGGGTAAAGAGCCATGGCAGAGCTACAGGCTGTTCCCAAATTGTGGTTAAGGAAGGCACAGTTTATTGTGCAAGAAGAGGGAAAGAATGACAGCAGAGGTGGGTAGAATGACCACTCCTCTCACAAAAGATGGACAATCTGTTCTCTGAATTATGGAAATATCCAGCTTAAATATAATAATTAGCAGAGAATGGAAATGAAAGTTTCTTTCATAACAAATAGTGATTACCAGGGAGGCCTGGCTTTAGAGGTTAATGGGAGTTTGTAATGAATAGAGAACTCCAGAGTGGATGTACAGAGAGCAATTTAATCAGCCGGGGGGGGTCACGGGTCATGGTCAGCTCCAGTCAGAGCAGTGGAATATAAAACACATGTATTAAAATACCAATAAAGGAAAGAATGAAGCCAAAGTATAGGCTAGGAGTTAGTCACTGTGTTTCTCCAGACTGCATGGTGCCTCCAAATCAAAACCTATTCAGTGCACTTACCCGGGAAGTCCAAACAAAAAGAAATTACTTGTCTATATACTGGAAAAGCAGGGAAATTCTAAGGCAAGCAGGGAAAAGGGATGGTGAGGGGAGGCCAGGATATGAGCAAGAACAAGGTAAGGTTTGGCAGAAAGGGAGGAGAGGGTTAAATCTTCAGGGGAAGAGAAGAATAAAGTAGAAAGCAGAAAAAACCATAGTCCCACCGAGTGGGAGGAGGAGGGTGGTGCCCTCACGTGTTCCAAAATCCCAGCAATGTGAATTAGTCTTGCTCTGAGATTTTTGGACTCGATCCACCTGTCTGTTAATGCTTATCAGCCATATCTCATCCGTGAGCACCTGCAGAAACATTAATCCCAACACCAGCCTTCTCGGGGAGATTTGTCATGTTCTTGTCCTCACCTATAAATAGGACAGCAGAGGGGTGAGAAATGAGACCAGGCACAAGGTCCTAAACTGTGTCTAAACAAGGTGTCAAGTGGTGTTTTAATTCATGTTAGGCAACGCTGAGGGGTTTCTGAACCTTTTTCTCCCAATACAAACAAGTCGCAGGAAGCCATAATTTCTCCTCCTTCTTCCCAGCATAAACTGACATTAAGGCCAAAATTGCAATTAATAGCTGAGGAGGAGGGGTCAGCCTTAATAATATAAAGAGAGAACCTTATGAAGAAGTATCAGTCTGGCTGAGTACTAAAAAGGAGAGGGGGATGTCACTGTGGAGCCAGGGGTGTGTGACACGGGGTTATTGCAGGCTGGAGAGTATCCAAGGAAAGGGGAAATGAGGAGCCACCCCTCAGCTGCAAAGGGACACCTGTGTGGTTCAAGGCCCACTGCAATATGGATGTGGGAGCTGCTGATGAGGAAGAGTGACTTCCCCTGCTGCAGCTGAGCCGTGGGCAGCAGCGGAACTCACACTTCCATCCAAATATTTCACTGCATTTCCCCAAAGTGCTTCCAATATCTCATCGCTTTCATTCCGAGCTGATTTGATTTTTCCGTGGTGCCACCAGCTGCTTCACACACAAAAACAGTGGCTGTGAACTTCAAAGTTTAACACTGATTCTCACTGCACTTCCATGCCAGGGTTCCTACAGGGGAAGGTCGAGAAGGGAAAGTAGCTTGCCAGGGACACATATCTCTTACATCTCTCCTGGAAAGGTCCTTGCCACATACAATACATTCTTCTGCATGTATAAGCATAGGCATAACCCACCAGACCACAGATCCACCTGATCAACTGCCCTGTTTCCAAAGCAGCCAGTGCCTAAGGGATGTAGTAGTGTAATGCTGTGCCAACTGATATCCTTCCCCAGGATATTCCCAAAAACCCCCCTTGTGCAATTTTCAGCTTAGAGCATTTCACTATTATTGTATTTAGTAGCCCTCAGTGGATTTTGCTCCCAGTCATTTGTCCAAAACCACTTTGAGCCAGTGTTAACCAGCTGTAACGTGGTACAGCTCCCAGCCCTACACCTGAGCTGCACCTGGGTGAAGGACTGGCTCCTTCTTCAGCCAGCTCCAGGGATGGATGGATGGTTCATTCCTCCTTCAGCCAGCTCCAGGGATGGATGGATGAATGGTTCATTCCTCCTTCAGCCAGCTCCAGGGATGGATGAATGGTTCATTCCTCCTTCAGCCAGCTCCAGGGATGGATGGATGGTTCATTCCTCCTTCAGCCAGCTCCAGGGATGGATGGATGAATGGTTCATTCCTCCTTCAGCCAGCTCAGGGATGGATGTCTCATTTGACCCCTCTTAGCTCGTTTTTCTGTAAACCACCATTCCCTGTTCCCCCTTTCCTTGTCACTAGTGATTTAACACACTTCTCCCATACCCCTCTGCTGTCATTTCTTTCTCAGCCTGGGAAATCATTGCTCATACAGAAACTATCCCATGAGTCTGATTATCCTTGTTGTCCTTCTTGGTATTGTTTCTGTGTCAGTGCATCCCCTCCAAAGTGAGAGGGCCAGATGTGACAACACATTTGGGATGCAGGCACAGCATGAGTTTGGGTGACAGCAACATTCTGCTCTGTGTTTTGATCCTTATGGCTTTCCCAGTAATCCTTGGTTTTCACTGTGTCAGTGTGATCAACAACAAGCATTGTGATGAAGCTTTCATGCAGTAAATTATTAGAAACCTAAGAGCCTAATCTTGTGGGGTAGCAATCATTTAGAGGCCATCATTCATATATGAAATTAGGATTGTTTCTCCCAGGGACACCACTCCACGTTTCCCTGCAATGAATTTCACTGATCACTTCATGGTCACACCTTCACTCTGATGATGTCCTGCAGTTCTCACAATCAGCCTTGCATTCACTGCTCTGAATGACTTTGTGTGATCAGTGAATATTGTCACCTCGTTTTCCCCATTTTTGGGTTAATTAGGAACAGCACGAGCTCCCCACACACATCCCCGCAGGATTGCACTCATGACCTTCTTCTACTGTCAAAGCTGACCATTAATTTTTGCTTTCTGTTTCCCTTCAATGAATCCACACACAGACCTTCCCCCTGACCCTTGGCTGTTCAGTGCTGCAACACTGAAGGTGAGGGACCTTGTAAAAACAACCTTAAAATGTTATCAATTCAAAGAATCACCCTTTACCTACGTGCTTGTAAATAGAAGTGTGTAAGTAGATACATTTTTTAGTCTTCAAAAGCAACATCCCAAGGTAGGGAAGTTTCCAGCAGTGATTCACCACATGTCAACAATGAAGTTCTCCCTGTCCCCACGTGTGAAGCTTTACAGCTGAATAATTCTGTAATTGCAGAGTGAATCCCTGACCTTCAGCACAGTTTATGCTGGTCTGGGCACTTCCAAAGAGCTGCTTTCACAAGAAATGCAAGAATAAACTGTGAAATAACTGAATGGGTGTTGAAACCTGCAAAGAAAACAAAATTTTATGCCAAATTTGATATTTGGTATTTCAGTTTTGGTTTGGCATTCCCCTTTGCCAAAACATTGTCTCTTTGCAACTATTTAAAGATACATATATCACAAACTTCTTACTGCACCGAGGGCAGTTTATTCATGTTTTAATTAACTGATTTTTTTTTTTTGTTGGTTCAATAAAACTCCTGTAAAGTCTGGGTTAGTGTAATTTAATCAGCTGCCTCTTTTTATCCAGCTTTTGGAAAATAGCAAGTAAAAGTAACACATCAGTTCTCCAAAGTACATAAGAAGGGGATCTGAGCTGGTGATTTGTGGTGCCAGCACTCTGGGGATTTTAAAGGCAAGGCATCACAAATGCTGGGGTCCAGCTCCTACCCTTTATTAAAGAGTGGAAAACAAGATTTTCTGCTTCTTCCAATACCAACTGGCTGCCACGTTGGGAGTGAACCAGACATTGGCCTGAACTAGCTGAATAAACTAAAATGAAAAAATAATCCCTCTACTGTTGGAAGAGACTCGACAGGGATTATTTGGAACCTCAGCAGGTTATTTGGAACCTCAGCCACCCCCCGGCTCAGCTATCTGCCTTTGGCCTGAAACCTCGGCACCAAAAATGTGCTGCTTTGTATTGTCACCTTCAAATCTGGTCTGGCATGGTGAAATAAGCGTTTAAAACGTTCCTTAAGCTTTACCTTGCCCCTGATTTTTCAGTCAGAATCGCAGAGTCGTGGAATACGCTGAGTTGGAAGGGACCCACGGGGCTCATCGAGCCACCCTGGTGAGGTCTCACCTCAGGCTCTTCTTCTCCAGCTGAGCAAACCCAGTGCCCTCTTGTGGCCCCTCCAGACCCTTCTCCAGCCTCATGTCCCCCCTTCGGACACTCTCTTAATAGCTTTAGATCTTTCTGACATCGTGGTGCCCAAACCTGCACCCAGTTGTTGCAGTGAGCAGCAGCAGACAGGTGAATAAACTTGACAGAAAACAGAGCAAAAAATTCTTTTCAGTGCTTATTTCAGACCAGACAACACTTAAAAACGTATTCTTCCTTTATACAAGTTCTGGGCAAGACCAGCAGAGGTGATGAGCAGACATGGAGCCCTCTCAGATGAGTTTGACACACTGTCCCTTACACTCCTCCAGTGCAGTATTTAAATGTTTTATCTCCTCCCTGCACTCAGGATTATGTATTAGGAGAAGGAAGGATCTGGAAGATTGTTTTCCTGTGTTCTTGTTAAGCTTCTCTCTCTGAAGCCTGATGCCCATATGGCCTGTTAATAATGCAGCACCATAATTTAACACAGTTTGCCTTCAAATAAATCCCAAAGTAAGGATGGTCTGGGATAATGCCCAGTTAATATGAAGTGCACGGCCCAGAGGGAACAGAGAAGCAAATCAGACCATAAATGGGAAAAGGTGGAGGAAAAATACAAGGCACCCCCAGCACTTTAGAAGTGTTAGTATTATTATTTATTATTACTATTTTGAGCTTTCATCCTGTCAGCTTAAATTAAAAAGAATTAGATCTTAGTATCCTCCAGCAGTTCCATTGGCTTCCAGTGAGGTGCAAAGTTTTAACTGGAGAAATAAAGTGGGTGTTTTTTAAAAAAAAACTTGTAATTTGTTCTAACAGATTCTGGGAAGATGCCTCAAGGCAGCTGGTGAATCCTGAAGTCCACAGGGTTTAGCCCACCAGGGCTCTTCCAAAGGCTTCCAATTTTTCAAAAGAGAAAGCAAAAAGTTTTACTGAATGTGAAATTCAATTCCCTCCATGTGTTTCCAGGGATTAGCCCCCAATAGGAGCACTTTTTATTTGCTTTCTGCCCACGGCACCCCAGGTGACATAAATGCTTAAGTATCCAGAGGAGACAGAAACAATTATGTGACTCTGTGATATCTTAGCAGTAATAATGAAAAAGCTCCCTTTCTATTACCATTATAGAAAAACAAGACCTATTACTCACATAACATTTAACTCTCTTTCAATGTGGCATAAAGCTCTTCTGTCTCAGAGCATTAATAAAATGTAACTGCACTGCAGATGCTGTTGGGAAAGCAGATTTCCAGAGATTTCCCGAAATATCTGAACCTTTCTGCTGAAGCAGGAAGAGGTAACTGAAATATTATTGCAACCATGAAACTAATGGCTTTCCAAAAAAACCCTCTTCCCAAAGAGCACATTTGGCCTGAGAAACAGATTAAAAAATATGAGGCTCAGAAACTCAATGTCAGTTTTAGTTCCTGTTCAAGAGAAATAAGGTCATTCTCCCCCTTGAAGGACAAATGTAAGGAACTTTGCCCTTGTTTTTTGTCCCTTTTTCGGGAATTACACTCCAGGAATGCCATAGGAGGGATGGAGGGAGCACAGTGGCAATGCCTGTAATAGGTTGTTTGGTCTGCAGGTCTTTGTGAGGAAACAGTAAAGGAACCTACTTCTGCAAACCTATTTTTTTTTTGTAATTTATGTACTTGCACACACACCCCATATGTCTGTTTGCTAAGAATGTGCCTCAAATCAATGGCAGTAGTACACAGCCCAGATCTGGGGCCTCCTGAATGCCAGGAAAGAGCTCACATCCTAATGAACCAGCCCAGCACTTCACTGCAGCTTTCCTGATGAACCATTTGCTGTATTGATTACATGGCAACCTATGGAAAAACCTACATTAGCTATCCACAGAGAAGCTTAGGTTTGGGCTCAGGATTAATTTAAGAGTTTTTATGTGATGCAGGCAAATCTACTTTAGCTTTGCAAGACTATAACATTCCCAGGTTTGAGAGAATTTACTGTACAAAAATCCGCTTTTCCCCATACTTAGAGCGTGTACAAGAATATTATAAAGCATAATTCTTCATGATCTACTCAATGCTGTCGTGCCCCAGTTACACCAGATTTCAGAGATTTCAACTTTGCAGTTCCACCATTGCCAATGGACATATTTATTTCTGTTTATCCTTCAAAGTTTCTTCTAAAAGAAGCAGTGGCAGCGCAGCATCGAGGCAGTTGACTAGGGAAGGAAGTCGCCTGTGGACTCCCACAAAGGATTTGCATCCTTAGCATTTTCATGGCTGCTGACTCTTCAAGTCTCACTTTTGCAGTTCAGATTTTAACTCACTGAACTGGAAGAACTTCAGGACAGGATGGTTTGATGCAGACACTGATTTTTTATTTTTTTTATTTTTTTTTTTTGCTGAGCACTTTCTGCAGAGAACAACAAGGAGAGATTTTAAAAGTACCTACAAATCCCTCAGATGGGACTGTATTCCACAAAGATTTCCTGTGCTACATCTACACAGGGAAGCAGCTAAAGGGGGTTTACCCATATATAATTAAACACTTTTGAGGCACAGAGGACATTTCACACAAGACAACTACCAGATGCATGTTTCTGTTAACTACATTTCTGTCTAGTAATGGCTTATGGTTTGTAATATTTATGTGTTCTCTTGTTTGCATTCACATCCAGTGGCTGTGAGCAGCAGAGGTTACAGCCCAGCTGGAATGAGTGTCTCTTCTGGAAGACCTCCACACCAATCCCATGAGGTTTGGTAGCCCCTTGCCCACGGGGGCAGGTGATGGAGTCCCCATCCCTGGCGGTGTCCAAGGAAGGACTGGATGTGGCACTCAGTGCTCTGGGCTGGGGGACAAGGTGGGGATCAGTCACAGCTTGGACTTGATGGTCTCAGAGGTCATTTCCAACCCAAATGATTCTGGGATTCTGAAATCCTAATCCCAGCAAAATGGATCCCACTTCTTGCTTTCCTTTTATCCATCCCAAGTAACCAATTTGTGTGTGAGTTCTGGGCGGGTTTCTGTTGCCTCCTGTGCACACGCAGTTTTTCTCAAAACACATGTTTCTGCTAGGTCTGAATAGAGGCTTTGTTAGTGAATAGAGATACTTGAATTACACAGTTTAAAGTGTGTAGGTGTTGCATCTGTTAATTCATGCTTGTGGTACGTTTGGTTTGTGCCTTCAGTGTAGGGTTTGCGAATACTCTTTCCACTGGGTGCATTCAAAACAGGGCACTGCTATTTGCAAGCCTTCTGGAGCTCTGTTACACTGATTATTGTGCATTTCCAATAAATAGCACCGTATTTTAACTGGATTGGAGGGCAGTTGTGGGGTTGTTTTGCTTTGGGGTTTTTTTGCTTGCCAGGAAACAAGTTTAATAGAGATGTTCATTAAAGGCACGAAGCCAGAGCATGTTGAGGTTGGTGCCAGATGTTTGTTGCTAGTTAAATTCAGGCAAAGGACACAGCAAAAAACCCAAAAGATTCCCTCATTTAAAAACACCTGCAAAGAACTGCTGTTTCCCTCAAACCCTGACTGGCAAACACTATTGGGGTGCAGGACCCAGTGATTTTACCACTCCTCACAACCCTAGCTATTGCTCAGGGCATGCCCCAGTTGCTTTCACTTCTGGTTATGACCCAGCTAAGAAAAAATGATGGTTGTGGGTTTCTGAAGTTGCTTTCTCCATGAGCCACTAATGATGGCTTATTTGCACTGACTTTTTATTTTATTAAGAGGACTGCATGTAGATTCTCAGGCACTTTCTCTCTTCATAATGCACAGCTCCACAACAATGTAAAACCCTAACTCATGGAAGATGAAATTACATTTGAGAGATGCAAGGTCCCCAGAAAGAAAAGGGAACAAAAACCCTAATCAGCGTATTGTGGTCATGGAAGGCACTCTAAAGAAATTTAGTGCCGTGCAATACATATTTATAAGGCAGCATTTTACAGTCACACATTTTTTCCTGTTTGCTTATGTGGGATAACAAGTAGCACTGAGACATAAAATGCGTTAGGAGACACCACAGAGCACAGAAATGGCAGATTCCTGCAGCACCAGCCCGAGGCAGCTGCTCGTCCCGTGTCCCTTCTCTCCTCCCACTGGGATCTACTCTGCTTAGTCGTCACTCTGATGCTTTGCTTAATCCCCTGCACTTTTCTTTCTCTGTGCTGATAAAATAATCATTGTTTTAGGACCTGCTTTCTGTGACAAGCCAACCACGGGGGTGTAAATGTAGCTTCTTCCATGAGTCAGGGAACTCTTTCTGTTCCTGGCTGTTAAGAGAGGGCCGACCCAGGGCCGATGTGACTGAATGGTGTTGGTGACACAGTCCTGCTAATAGTGTTCAGTTCATGGGGCCAGGCTGGTACTAAACCCATGCAGTCCTTCCAAATTCACGTTGTGTGGATATCAAACCCCCAGCACCGAGTGTTTTCAGCTGCACATCTGTTCCCACTGGACCACAACGCTTGCTGATGGAGACAAAAGCACCAGCATGATAATCCAAGCTGTTCAGCCACATTATCCTCCCTCTGGGACTCAGGAACCCCGAGCTGGTTCCTACACAGTCCCTTCACTCACGAATCACTGGCACAGACAGGGCTGTGAAACAGCCACAGGTCTTTCACCATCTTTCTCCTGAACACCCAGTGCCCGCTGGAAAAGCCACAGGTACACAGGAACTTTAGATCACCCCAGAAAGGTGAGCAAGGAGTTGGAAGGTTTATTTTTAGCTATTCATGGATCTGTTTCCAATACAGAAATCTCCTTATGTCTCCAAACTCTCCCTTCTGTGCCTTGATACCACTGGTGTGTGTTAAGCTCTGGGAGATGTTACACTCTCTCCAAGAGACAAGACCATTCTGCTCACAGTGAACAGTATTTCCAAAGGAAGTCCAGGCTGTTTCCAAACTGGATTGAGTCCAGTGAATTGTACTGTACTCTGCCTTTGCAGAGCTTTGCCTCTAAGTGGGTAAAAGATCATGTTAAAAATTCATTTCAGTCCCTGCATCCACTGTCAGTGAGAGCCAGGAAAGTCATGCTTTGGAAATTGTGAGGACTTCCATCAAATCACTTACTGCTGCCAAATGCATAGAGTAACTTCATTAAGGCTGAAAAAAGAGAGCAATCATATGCAATCAGGGTCCTATTAGTAAGAGAGAAACTCATTATTGCAGTGACCCTACACCTTTCAGAAGGCACCAAAATTTTTTCTGCAGAGATGGAAAAATAGCCTTTAATGAGTCACCTTTTGGCAATAAAGAACGAAACCTATCTGGACTTCAAGAATTCTGAAAGTTTTTTAAAAAATGTTCCAGTTTTAGAGAGTTTCAGGCTCAGAATTGTTACCCATACTTGCTTGTTAAAGCAACAGGGTGGAATGGGTTGAGTGAGTAGGCTGGGGCACCTCTCTGAGTTCTTCCCAAGAAGCTGTGGATCTTTCTGTGACAGACTGTCAGGGAAAAGGTTGCACCCTGAAAGTGTAAACCAACTCCTCTTGGACAAAATCAATGGAAATCTTGGTGAAACGTGAGTTAGAGATGGCAATTGTCTTCCTCTTGAAAAAAACCAAGCCGTTAAGAGGCAACTGAAGTTCCAGCATAGTGGAAATCCTCTTTCTTTATGACAAAGGAGGGTATTGGTGAAACAATTCTGTTGCATACATCTCCTCTTTCATGGGGTCCCTGCTCAGAAAACTCTGTCTGCTCCAAAATGTGATGAAATTCAGGAATTTTTCCCTTTGATCCAGTTGTTTTCAAGAAGTCTCTCTCTAGTAATACTTTGGGGTTTGGAGGTCACATTGTGCTGATTCCACAGTTCACAGAAAATAGTGGAAGCTTTGAATGGCTTTCCTTGGTGCAGAGCTCCATAAAATGCTTCAGGAAAATCGTCAGAATCTGTAACATTTGTAAATCTTTTCCAGCTCACCTCCCTTCTATCCCTAGCTGAGGAATCAATGAGGTTTGTTGGGTCAGATAACCTAGGCTGGACTCTTCCTGTGCTCAGCATCTCAGCAAGGTTGATGGGTTCTGCAGGATGTAACTGAGAGCAGAGTTAAGGATACTCCAGGCAGAGTTTTAACTCTCTGCTGTGTAGCCACTGTTACAGATTCCTTTAGTTCATCCCTGAGTAAAGAACTTACCGTGACAAATCATATTCCTGTTAATTCACTTCCTGACAGTTTGTCCTACAATATTCTTGCTCCTTTATGGAGAAAAAAATTGAAGCTTTCCACCGTATGGGTATAAAAATATTATCTCAAATGCCTTATTATTTTATAGCACCCACAACGTGCAGAATGTACAAATGCAGAATGCAAAGACAGTCTCTTCTTCTCCCTGTCAAAGCTTCAGTCATTCTTATGGCAGTTTCTCTCTCCTGACTGTGTGTCAAGAAAACTCCAGCAAAAAAGGTAACATATTGTGGAATAAAGATAATATAGAGTGTGGAGAGGGGAAACACATGTAAAAAATATGTGAAGAAGCCAAATTGCTGCTAGTGTAAGGTCTGGAGTCAGATTAGTAGCTGTGGCTATGCCACTGCATTTATTTTGTATCCCCTCTGGGTGCACCACTGGCTACATCTTCGGAGGGCCTGATTTGCTCAGTGCTGGGAAATGAAGTGAAATCTGTGTCTGGAGTTCGTGCAGCTGCTGATCCAGAGTGAATGGCTGACATTATTGCTCCCTCATCCCTGTGGATGTGACGAGCAGAGTGAACTGACCGTGTGCATGTTCCAAATCTGTTATCATGTGGAGTAGAATAGGTAGTTTTTATCACACTTGGTCTATTTCTGGCTCCAGTAAATGAAAATAAATCTGTCCTGTCACCTTAGCAGGCATGATTTCCCCTCCCTCTCATGGGCACTAAGTGTTTTTGACAAGAAAAGTACCTTATATTTGAGAAAAAGGGGAGGAAGCAAAAATAAACTTAGTGCAGTGTCTCAAAGATTCAGTCGACCTCACAATTCCAAATTAACCTGGGAAGCAGCAAAGCCCTGCATCCCTGGCCAACCCAAAATCCTCACCAGGGACCTGTGAGACACCAGGGGACCAGAAGGGCACCCACCTCATGAGTGAGCCTCCCCCCAGGTTCCATCAGCCCAGCTGGCCCACCCAGGCTCAGCGATAATGACAATTTTTCACCTCCCTGGATCTAATAATTTTCCCCCTCAAACTGAGCCTGATGCTGTTTTTGGCTCTGACCCTGCTGGGTCAGGGCTGGTTGATCCCCAGGGACTCCCAGTGCCAGCAAACATCCCTTGTTTGGCATGCTGGGCAGGTTTTCCTTGCCAAAGCCCCCCGTGAGCTCAGGGTGATCTGTGGAAGGCAGGTCCCCTCCTGAGTGACCTCTGTGCAACCACAGCAGCACGAACCAGAGCATCAAACAGGCAAGCAGGCTCTGGGGAAAGTGCTGGAAGCTGTGTTTGAAGGGCTCCAGCAGCTCACTGCCTCACTTCAGCTGTTTGTCACAGCAAACATCACCAATTCCAGAGCATAAAAAAAAAAAAACACCTAAAGCCAAACCAAACATTGGGTGAGGAAGGTTGTGCTTTATGTAAGTAAAATGAATGAAGGTCGTGAAAGTTGGGTCCCCCACACGAGCAGCCAGCGTGGGAAACAGTGTCAAAGCTTTCCTGAGGTCTGGGTTGGCACATCCACAGCCTTTTCCTGCTCTCAAATCCTGACTGTGGGCAGGTCTGACAGGTTTCTGGGAGGAGGATTTTCACCTTTCCACGCAGGGGTCTGTGGGAGCATATGGTCTGTACCAGTGGCACCTTGCTCATCACAAAATCCCGCAGGAACTCTGAAATTTAATGCGTTCTTTGTGTATTTCTGGTGACCACTCACACCTCTGGGTCATGGACTCTCTGTTTTCCTTCATGTTGCCTTTTATGCTAGTGGCATTTTATCAGGCTGATAATTCAGCTGTATGAGAATCCCCTGATATCAGCATTAGTTTTGTCAAATCCCTTATCCACTGCGTGAAAACAGACAGGCATTTTGCTGAAACAATAAATCCATTATGTCAACACAATTAATTCTGTTCACTGACTAAAACATTCTGTCGAGGAACAAAAGGCATTAGCTTAATATCTTTATCTAGTTGACAAAAAGCAAATTAGTTCAGAGTCTTTGATGTCATTGTGGTTTACGCCAAGGAAAATCCTTCCTGTCGACATCCCATTTTGTCATCACTTTGTGAGCAGTCAGGACACAGGGGCTTTAGCAGGGCTCTGCTGAGTGGCACAGGGACAGTCACTGCATATGCCTGCCCCTGTATTTCCTTCTGTCTGTCTGGACTGGGGCTTCTGCAGAGAAATCTTTATAATTCTGTGCTTGTAGCAGGCTGGTCTGTCCCCTGGGCCGGGGACCACCATTTGTCTCTGTGTTTATTTTTATAACACAAAAGGAAAGGAAAGGGTTCCCCCCTCTGCTCTTGCAGCACCAGCAGTAAGTGCTTGATTTCTCTTGGCACCACTTAATGTCATTACAGCCCAAAATCACTTTTAAAGCCATTGATGAGCACAAGGGCTTTTGGGGCTCCAGGCGACTAAATGAGATCAGCTATCCATGCGTGTCTCCATGTGCCTTAAGGAAAGTCTTCCTTTTCTTACATGTTTTTCCTACAGCCATTGAAAATTAGAAGCTCAAATTTCACAATATTTCCTCAGGGAATTAGTTCATTACAAAGAGACCTCAGGTTTCACTGAAACTCTTAACAGTGGACTGCATATGCACAGAGAAAGGGACTTTTACATTGCAGTGATGTTCTTTTTTTTTCCCCTTTCTCCTCAGAAGAGGTGAATTAGGTTAGGGGTTTTTAAACCAGTGAAGCAGTCAGTCCTGCCTCCAGGACTGAGTTTCCCTCAGCTCTGGCAGTGGAACAGGGTTTGTGCAGCACCTCCAGCACCTCATTTGGCTGAATAAAATCAGAGGTTGCTCATTGTCTCCTCTGAGGAAGGTTCCCCTAAAGCTGCCCATTTTATTTTGTGCACAAGCAGGTCAGCTTTGTCTTTTTTGCTGAATGGAAAGGTTGTCATGGAAAGGATTCTGGCTGAGATTTATCAAATCTGGGATTTATCAGGTCAAAGCTAAACCCCTGGTCTGCCAGGGTGTGTGTCCCAGGTTTCCTTCTCTTCAGTGTCCCTCTGGAAATGGCCACAGTGGCACTTCTTTTCCTCTCTGTGAGAATAGAGATCTCTTGAGGGTGAAAAGGGCTGTGAAGTGCAGGAACTTGAGTTAGAACTGAGCACAAATACACTTCTAGAAGATGGACATTTCACAGTGGTCACATGGCATCCACTCCAGCTTCCCTGTGTATCCTGAAAGGAGCAGGACACCACAGCCTTTGGACTACTGTGTGTCCCACACACAGGACTTCAGACACAGGCCAGGGCCACGTGAGAGTCACCCCAGCTACACTTGCCTTATCTATGGGACTAATATTTGGCAGCAGATTTAAGAGTTTCATTTTAAAAGAAAAAAAAATAGAATTAAAAAGGTGCTTACAATAAACATTCAAGGAAAGTCCTCAAATTGTACTCCATCATATCTAACTCTCCTTCAGAGAGCATGCCTACGTTTCCTTTCCAAACCCCTAGAAGTGAGTTTTTTCTCCTTACACTGTCTAAAAGGCACCAGTGCAGCTCCACACGATGCAGATGGAATGATTGTGAATTGTGTGCCTATCAATAGACTCCTGATTAGCAATTTTTCTTCCCTTTATGCCTGCAGTGATTAAGCAATATCCAGCTGTTTCGTTCATTTTTTAGAAAAACTTTTTTTTTCCCCCTCTTCTGCTGGAAAATGAAGTGTCTTGGTTGGTCTGTGATTTGGCCCTCTGCTGTGGCCAAGCATTGTTTCAGAGGAGCTTGTGAGCCACAGCTGTGAGCTGAATTTCTAATTCAGCTCATGCATGTGCTTACCTTTAGGATGGCAAGTGATCCCTGCAAGATCAATAACTCTGTGTTTAACTCTGTGCTCAGGGGCTCTGCTGGGCTGAGGCCAAAGTGTGCAGAACCTCCAAAGCTGAATTCCTGGTGGGTAAATTCTGCAATCTCTTCGATTTTGTTGCAGTTTTAATTTAACAGCCAAGGCTTTCTCATTTATTAGGTGGCTGCTGTCCTCCCAGCATATTGGCCGTGGCATTTTTTGGAGTGGTTGTCTCCACGCTCCCACAGACCTCCCCTGTTGGATCAGCTCAGGAAGTCGGTCCCTTTTCTGGATTTTAGGAGTAGCACAGAAGTTGTCAGCAGCCTGAAATTACGTGAAAGCTATTTTGCTGATCTGGTTAATGAGATGCTTTTCCAGTGTGAGACAGATGTTGCCTGTACACACAGGCACGGAGAGGAACCAGGATCTCTGGAAACAGAATTACTGCCTTTGGGGAATATTCCACTCAAAGCACTTAGGAATGGCCCTGGGAAGCTGTCCTGGCTCACAGAGCTGAACTGAGGTGACTGGCCAGGGATTTTCCATCTCCAGTTGGAAACGTTTCTGGTATTACCTGGAATGCTTCAATACTCTGAGGTTTTGGAGTGTTTCTGAAACTCACTGAAATCAGCTGTAAAATCTTGCTAAAACTTGAAATCATTCAATAGTCAAAGCCAGTCTGTCTGAGGTATTGCTGTACTATTTTACATGGCATTTGTACAGAGGCTTCCTTAAAAAGAAAGTCTTATTTATCTAGTGTCCCTTTATTTTGTTTTTCCACTTATTTGCCCCGTACATTAAATCTGCTGTACACAAACTATGCATTCTTCCTAAACAGCAACATTAAGTTACACTTTTAACATAAACCATTTGCATCCCTGTGGATTTCCCACACCAGAACAAGCAGAGAACTCGCTCTGTGCTGCAGATCCAGCCCAATGCAGGGTTAACACGTGTGACTGTGGGAACCTGGCACAGCAGAAGCCAAATGGAAAACCCCCTCTGGAGCAGGTGAGGCCCCGTGACAGGACAAACTGGCTCCGTAATGGGGGGGGGTGTCTGTGCTGCCATGACTCACAGCCCTCCCTGCTGCAGGACAGCGGGGCTATTCAGCCTAAATATCCCAAATAAAGTAGCCCTGCCCTGCACTAACTACCCCACAACTCAATAAGACTGCACTTAAATGTTTCCTTTCCATTTCTCTCTCCAGCTCCCAACACTCTGCCCACACTCCCACTCTGATCTTAAGTCTCCACAGTGATGCTCGTGACCTTCCAACCCCTGCTCCTGCCCCAACACACTGGAACATCTTTTGGGGCCACCTACAGAAATAATGCCAATTATTACCATGTCCCTGCACTGCCTGGAAATCCACTCCTGCAGCTCCCTGGGGAAATGCAGAGAGCTGAGCCCACAGCTCCAACTCGTCTGTGCTGCGCTGGGGTGAAGCTTCCCAGACCCAGCTGCTGCTTTCAAAATGCATTTGCTGTGCAAATGTGCAACTTTAGCCCCACACAATCAGTGCTATTTTACTTTTAACAACAGCTCTTTCTCTGCTTTTTAAACAGGCGGCAGGCCAACAAGGGTCATTAAAAAACCTTTTCATTACCAGCCGCTGGCTTTCTCATGCTTTGTGATGTTTACAGGGGGCAGAGGATTGGATTTTCTCATCTTTTCAAGTAACCTTTTTTTTTTTTTTTTTGCTGTCTTTATCTCCTTTTCCTGGAGTATTCCAGTGCATGATTCAACTAATAGTCTGGTACTGCAGTGACCTCGAAGAAAGCTGATGCTCTTCCTCTGGTTGAGTCTTTTAGTTTCTCACTGGGGATCTAAAGGCCATTTTTAGTGCTGTACCAGGAACGTGTGGCAGAGGACGAAGTGGATTCACTCAATTGCATTTCTAGCAAAGCTTGCTTCCACATCCCTCTGCCTTCTCCAGCAGTCAAGTTTTTCCCCAAACTCTCTGGTATCATGGAGAACTGCAGAATGCTCCCCATGGCCATTTTTAAACAAACTTCAGTGCCCTTGTCGTGACCCACCCAGCCACTGCCCAGCCAGGGTTTGCCAGGAAGACTCAGCAGAAATCTGTAAATGGTCCTGTTGAGAGGCTGCTGGATCCCACACTGCCCTGCAGATCCTGCAAAAGCAATAGGGGAGGTGGAGATCAAGGTGGAAATCTTTCAAGATTTGCAAGTACAAAATCTGTTTCTTCTTTGTACAGTGTTTGCCTGCTGTCTGAAGCACTGGCACAGGTGATGGCACAGAGCAGCTGGATGGCCTTGACCCTTTTACCTGTTAGGAGGTGTTATCCCTATCCTGTCCCTCCTTCCTAAATCCTTGATGCGATCCTTGGGTCCCTTTAGACACAAAATAGCAGAAAAGACTGAGGGAGAATCCTTCTTCCTCCACCAGAGGGGAACCTTCTGGTCAGGAGCATCACTGCCAGTCTCAGTAGGGCTTAAACGACCACAAAGTTACTCGGCTCCCTAATATCTCTTGAGGAGTTAATTAAAGGGGTTTAATCTCTGCTGAGACGAAGTGAATCTGAGTCTATCCCTGGAAATTACTTTCCCTAATGGAATGACGCAAACCCCAGCTCGGGCGGGATGGGATGCCTCCAGAGGATGAGGATGCTGCCTCCGGAGTGCTCCTGCCTGGGATTCATTTTCTCCTTATTTGCTCCATCACAGCGGAAATCCCCGGTTTTCAAGGGAGCCGAAGCCCGGGAGCGCGGCGGGATTTGCGGGAGAAGAGGGACCCCCGCTGGCCGCGGCTGGAACGGAGATGCAGCCCCGGGGTTTTGGCCCAGATCGACCCGGGGAAAGCACCCGGGGGGGGCAGGAGCTGCTGAAACAGCTCCTCAGCCCCCTGACGGGGAGCAGCGATGCCCTCGGAGGCAGCGATGCTGCGGGACCGGAGGGCAGGGGCGCACCGGGAGGGCAGGGAGAGCCACGGCGAGCTGGAGACCCGGGCAGGGGGGCTGTGCTGCCTGTGCTGCCCTGGGTGAGCGGGGCAAAGCCTTCAGCTCGGCTGGGGGAAGCACACAGGGCAGCCAAAGGAGACCTTCAGGGCTCACGGAGCTTCCATGGAGGAAACCCGAGGAGCCACGACCCGCCCGGGACCTCCCCCGTGGCTGCACAAGGCATCGGGAGTTTTCTCTGGGAGCGGAAGGGAAAGCTGCTGGAATTGGGTTTAAAATGCAGTGCCGGAGGCTACTCTCTGGCCCTGGCAGCAGCTGATCCTGGCCAGCCCGTGTGTCTGTGCTGACCCTCAGTGTCCCCAGCGCTGTGTCCGTGGGCAAAGTGTCCCTGTGGCCGCGCTCCGAATTCACAGGGGGTAGCCTGGGCGGTCCGAGCGGCAGGAGAGCACCCGGTGCCCGCGGTTCTTGCAAGCACAGGGAGTGCAAAGGTTCATCCAGCACTTATTTAGGAACATGGAGCTGTGTGGAGAAGAGTTTGGCCTCCTCCTTTCCACACTGAGCACCCCAGGTGTGGACTGGGAGCCTGCTCTCCTTCCACGGGCAGCCTAGCACATATTTAATATTCTATTCACACCCCTCTGCAGATTTATGAATCTCAGTTTCCTGCTTTGATCTGGTTCCTGAAACATTAATTAATTTCAGGCCCTCTTGCTCCCTTTTTTTTTTCCTTCAGTATGCTATTTCTAATTATTCCCTATTTCCTTATGTCACTTGTTTCAAACAATTTCCCCCCCCGAACAAGATATTGGTATTTCTCTCTCCAAACTGTGCATGGAATTGCAGGAGCACATGCAGGAGGAAGTTTCCCTCTGTCTTCCTCTGTTTCCTGCTGGTGGTAGCAGAGCTTGAAAGCCAAAGCAGTGGGAAGGATTTCAGATCTGAAGCTGGAATACACGTGTCACTTTGTCACCTCTTGTGTGCCTTCTCTTGTAGCTGTGTGCTCTTTTCTGATTGATGCCCTCACTCCCTGTCTTCATTTCACCACTTCACTGGCTTCCTGAAGGTTTTGGATTAGTCTGGCAGTATTACAAGCTGAAAATAATCCTACCCTAAGTAGCAAACATTAAATGGCTGCAGGAAGTGCCACTGCTGCAGGAACTGCTCCATACACCGTACCCCATTTTAATGGCAACAATTATTCCCTCTCCCTCTTATTAAATTGATTGAAAACACAGAATTGAAAGGAGAAAGCAAGCTGGACACCACAGCTGCACGTCCTGGACACAGAAATCCCAGCTACTGTGACTTTTCTGCCCCCTTTACAAGAAACGATCCCTTACCACAACTAATTATTCCTTTACATTAATGAGGAGGAAACATCGACCAGACTCATGGCTGAACATGTGAGCCCTCTACCAGCACCCCAGGCCTGCTACAGGACCCTGAGTGTACGCCTCCTTTATTTGCCAAGCTTAAAATGGGAACAACTTACCCAGGCCCTATGGCTGCTCTAGGATTTCATCCTTATTTCATCCTTGCAAAACCCTCAGGCTCACACCCATGTATAACACAGAGCTGCTACATGTTATTAACAGGATGTGGCCGAAAAAAAGCAATTTTTAAAGGCTTTCTTTCACCCTGCTTCTCTCCCAGAATAAGGCAGAGTCAGAGCAAGCTTCCAAAAGGCTGGGTCAGATCCAGTCGGCAGTGCTGACACGCTGACAGTCTTCAATTAACATGCAGGGCAGGTCTGGTGAGGGAAAGGATTCAAAAAGACAAGTCCAGTGTTCAGCAGAAACACCTCAGCAACTGCTGAGGATAAAATTAAAAGGAAAGCAAGTTGCCCGAGTGGCTGGGAGCAGGAACAGGAGCTGTGGCAGGGTCACATCTTTGACCTGTTCTTTGCAGAGACAATACCTCAGAAACAAAGCCCTCGCTGTGCTCTCCTGCAGCCGGTGCAAGGAGAGCAAGTCTGCTGGAGGAGACAAAAGCAACTGGCTGGTAAAATGAGAGTTAAAGCACCTCCCAGACCTCCATGGTACAGGGTGCCAGTGCTCTCCCACTGCTCTTCTACTGCAAGCAAGACCCAGGCGCTGTGCAAGGCTCTTCTCACAGCTCTGGCAATGCCTTGTCTTCTAAAAAAACAGTTCCCAAACGCCCACCAGCCCACCTTTTAGGGACAGCCTGCCAGAAGCCAAGCACAGAACCCACCTGCCTGTACACCAGCAGTCCTAGTTCCCCTGAGGAGTTCCCCTAAGGTGGGAGTCAGGGTCTCAGCTGGGGGCCCGGGAAGCTCCTGCTCAGGCTGCACAAAACACCAACCCACAGCACACTCCTTGTGTCTGGGCTGAAATTCAGCACCCCGAGAGAAGAGGGGTTGGTCAAAGAACTGGCCATGAGTTACACTCTTCTGGTGTAACTGGAATTCCTTCTGGAATTTGCTGCTTTTTATTTTGCATTTTAAAATGCACGCTGAAGGTTCCTCGTGACCAGCCCAGAAGAAGAACCAGGCATGACTAGTTATGGATGTCATAAGGAAAATGGCAACACTGCCCTTGGAAAAACACGAGCTCAGCCTTACCTGAGGGCTCCTTCCTGAGCTACAGCACCTGGCAGGTGAGGATGCAGGAACTCCTCCCCGTCCCACCTTCTGTGTAAGGCCTGGTATGTGATAAATGAGCTGCAAATACCTGCAATTTTTTTTTTTTTCCAGTATTTTATTTCTGACAGGCATTTACAACGTTCCATTCATAGAACTAAAAACATAAAAATAGACCTTCTTTCAGCTTATAAAAGAAATATATAAGAACCTTTGACATAGACATGTCATGACATTATGTACAAGAGCCACGGTACCTTCCCAGTACCAGCCTTCCAGTATGTGAGCTCTGACTGTATCCACTGGGAACAGCCCAGGGCAAAAACCGCCGCTCCTCCAGCACGCTGGGACACAACTGACAGGTGGATGATATAAAACAATGCTGTGATCATACAAAGGGTATAGAAACTCTTCTAAAGCTTTTAGGAAAAGAAATGAGGAGATAGCAAAAAAGTTGATAGAGAAAGCTTTTCATAAGGTCAAGTATAGTGCACCAGAAACCAGGGAAGGGAAGGGGGCAAGGGGAGAATGCTAAGTGGGACACACAGACAAGTGATGGATATTTTGGGGGGATAGTTTTTGTTATGTTTTAAAATATAGTCAGAGTGGATTTTATAAAATATAATCCTAAAGCTATTATAAAATTTCAGGTTTTCAAAGTACCTACTAATGTGTCAAACATCAATAGATACCATCAAAACAAAACAAAACAAAAGAGAATTTCATATAATCTTCCTTTTTTTTTTTTCCTATAGGTGAAACTGCAGTGGGAAAAGCTATATAAATCTTAAAAAAAAAAAAGTGCTATTTTGTGTTTCGCATTTGGAAGTCTACTTAAAAACCACGAGATTTAAGTCACATTTTACCCTGTTTTAGATGTTTAAATAAAAGATTTCAAATGTTAAAGGTTTGCTTGCGTAGAGCTTGTTCGTACTCTATTGCAGTGGAAAAGCTTTTATAAAGGAATTAAAATACACTAGTTTCACCCACAGTAGGAGAGTGGATGAGGTCAGTTTTTTGGCCATGAATTCCCTGTCCCCTACGCCCAAACTCTGCCAGAGAGAGTGGACCAGACAGATCTGTGGCTCCAGAGAGGTCCCACCACGGATCAGCTTGGTCCACCACAATTCAGTCATGTAGTTTTATTTATTATTCTTTTTATTATCTAACTAAACTCCAGTCTCAAACATATACAATAATCCTTTTCCTCAAGAAAATTATACCTAAATAAGAGTTTCCAGTTCATATTTTAATATAAAACCACCGTTCCTAACCCTCTGCAAAAAGCTAGTCCTGTATCCTAGACGTGGAGCTACACTAACGCCGTAAGACTTTTATCCCTTTGTGCCCCTGCATCTCAGGTAAAATACAAAAAAATATTTCTTCAAGTGTTAAATTTGGATCTCTTTCAAGAGAGTTTGGCATCTTTATAACAGTATGTAAAACTAGAGCTTCCAACATTGACATTAAATTAGACCAGCCACAGACCGAGAAGACTTAACACAACATAAATCCCAAACCTTTCCTCACACATTCCTAAAATACATGTATATTTCTCTTACATTTAAAGAGGGAAAAAGTAATAAGAATACTGCAACTGTACAGGTTAAAAAGGCAGTTTGCTCATGAAGGAGATGAACCTACGACCGACGGCTTTTACGGCTATAAACCCCTCTGTCCTTGTGCTCTTGTTTTAAGCTAGTTCGCTGCACGTAGGTTAAGACATCCAGAGTAATTTGTTTTCCAGTGATTATGTTTTCTCCCCGTATTTTAATTTCAGCCCCTGATTACTTCAGAATAAATAAAATAGTGTGAAAGCCCTTGGTAACGTAAGACAGGACCTTAAGCTTAACCCGTTCCCGGTTTTGAGCGTTTGACAGTCGCCTAAAGTGTGGCCGCATGGCTTCGGACCGGTTCAGCTGCCGAAATGGTGTGTGCAAGTGTGCAATCTATCGGGATCAGCTCTCCGTGGGAGCGGGGAAGGGAGGGAGGGAGGGGTGGACGGGGAGACCTACGCATCCAGGTGGGGCAAGGGGGGCTTAGAGCTCCGTGTTGAGTTTCCTGCCGGGGACAAAGTCTTCGCGCCTGACCCAGATGACCTCCTCGCCGTGTCCGCCCTCCACGTCGCCGTTGATGCCGGACAGGGCCGCCTGCTTCTTGAGCTGGGTCATCCTGGCGGCGTGGGCGTCCCCCCGGCAGGGCTGGCCCGCGATGGAGGCCGCCTGCAGCCGCTCCCGCAGGTCCCGCTCGGCCGCGCCGCCCCGCACGGCCTCGCAGTACTCGTCGTCGTCGCTGAGGATGTCCGTCTCCTTGATGTCCTCCTGCTCCTCGTACTGAGCGAGGTCAAACTGTTCCTCGACCCAGCGGTCAGTGTCCCCCCCGTGCGTGGGCTGCTGGGGCTCTTTTTCGGGGCTGCTCGTGTAGACGGCGTCTGAGTCAATGGTAAACCTGTTTCGGGCCAGCCGCCGCCTCCTCCTCCCAAGAGACTTGCTTGGGGCTGACACTGCGCACACACAAAGATAAAACCCCACAGGCTTTTTACACACGGTACAACTCCTTAGGGAAAGTTACTCTTCCAGGGGCCCTTTATTTAGCACCACTGGGCACAGAGCAGGCAGACTCCCATGGATGACCTGGTCACTCCCTGCGGGCGAGTCACGCTCCGCTCGGCTCCTCAGCACAGGTCTCTCTCCGGCTGAAAACACGGAGTTTCTGCTACTCAGATCCACGCTTTGGGATAATGGCCCACAAGGACTGTTCCTCCTGAGCGGTGGGCAGGCAGCCAGCACCAAGTGCATCTGTTCAGCTCAGCTTCTCACACGCAGTGCCTGCTGCCAGCACACCACAGAAACCAGCAGGCTCACACCTCGGTAAAGGGAAATTGCTTTGTTTGGGGTGAGAGCAACACCACGGGTTTCCAAGTGGCTGCCTCAGTGCTGAAGATGCTCCAACTGCTGTGTTATTCACGGGGAACTACGTTCCTTGTCCAGGCTCTGCTACTGCCTCCCCCCACTCCCTCCCTACTGGGGGAGAAACCAAACCCCAAAACCAGAAAATCTATCAGAAGTTCCTTACTCAGCATCTACTCTACTAGCTTTTGCAACTGGCCCAGTTAGCAAATTCACATCTCCTGTGTTGGAACATCTTCACAGGAGGCTTGTGAGGCAAAGCAGGGGATGAATCCTGCAGCTCTTTATGTGCACACACACATAGCTCCATGGCCAGCAGTGAACTCTCAGGCTGGAGTTTCTCCCCCTCCACCAAACAGCACCTTAGCACTTGGCAGGATGTATTTATCCAACTCTGCCTTGGGGGTGGGGTTACCTTTTAACGTCCCTGAGCCTCACAAGGTGCATTAAGTACGACAAAGCTCAGCAGTTGCAAATTTTATCTGTAGGGAGAGGTCTGGACTTTGAGGGCAGGTTTTAATCTCTGCAGAACTCATCATGCAAATGATGAAAGTGAAAGGAGGTTTGGCATCTACAGCAGGGTGGCCCCGCAGGCCCAGGGAAGCAGCACTGTGGTTTTTGGCCCTCCTCTGACTCTCCCTGCTTAGGATCTGAAGTGCCTGTGAGGCAGATTCCCAGCAGCACCCCGAGTGAGAAGCCATGCTGAGGATGGTGTTGGTCTGGCCTGCCCAGTACAGAAGAGGAACAGAAAGCCTGGTTGTCTATATTGCTGGATCTAATGAGCAGAACAAAAAGTAAACAACAGACCAGAACAAAACACGCAGTGGTGCTGTGTGCTGTTCACTTGGAAGCAAATGTTTTCTTCCCTCCATCATCTAGTGTCATGAAAATGAAAACCTGCTTCCCCCTGGGATTTTCTCATTGCTTTTGCCTGAAGTAAACTGAAAAGGAAAATCCACGGTTTAGGACAGGCCATTACAAAAATAATAGTATCAAGTGCATGTTTCTCCAAATGTGAGAAGTGGGAGCACGAGCCCTTCAGCAGTAGAGCTGAAAAGGGAGGACATCCAAAGTTGTCCCTTCGAACCAAGCCACTCGCTCAGGGGAGCTGATTTCTTTTTTCTTTTGTGCATTTTAGTTTAAAAGTGCTAGGGTCACCTCAAAATTCTGTACATGCTTTTAAGGAACAGGCAGCAGGGCTTCTGCTTTGTCCAGCTGAAACCCAGTTGCAGATTAAAGTGCACAGCCAATCGGTACCGACAGGAACCCCATTTCTCCCTTCCATGCCAGAAGGGCTGCTCTGAAGCTGAGCCTCGAGTGCAAAGCAAGGGAAATAGAGGCAATTTAAGGCTCTCAAGGAGGTGAAGCATGGAAAACCAGCAGTTTTTACATACACAGGAGAGAATGCTAATCCTAATGTACAAGTAACAGACACCACCACATGTCCTACAACGGTGCTGGGGTTACTGGGATCTTGAAAGTCTGTAGCCCTACAGTACCTGCCCTGTTCATGGCTGGCCTTGCACCTTTTAGAGCACACAATCTTTTTCCACCAAAAGGAACATATTGTTGGGAGGAGGGCAAGCTTTCGGTTTTAAGAAGCTGTCTCCTGTGTTTGTCCCGCAGGATGGAGTGCACTGCCTTCAGAAAGTCCTTCCTGTGTTCTGGTGAGCTGAAAAACAGGTGAGAATGCAAAAAAGGCAGCGTTATCCCCTGGGAACTGCTAAAAGCTCCCCAGTAAATGAGATAAATAATGAGCAGTTCTGTGATTTAAGACAGCGCAAATCAACTGGCAGGCGCTTCCCCCAGAGAAGACTCCATTTAACACGGTGTTTTCAAAGCAAAGCTAAATCTTTGGTCATTGCAAGGGGCATCCAAGGAAACCAATACACAGTTCATTAACAAAACATTTAGCCTTTCACCCTTCCCGAGGTTTCCTTTTCCTCCAGTGCCAAGCAAGCACTTCCCTGTGCCTGATACACACCGAGCTGACCTGTGGGGGCTCATTAAATCTGTCTGGCTCCTGGGAACACACACCAAGCACAAGTCCTGCAAATCCCTACTACCTCACAGTAGGGACTGGCTTGGCATCAGCTTTGCTGGATCCTGATGAACGTGTGTTCCAAGTTCTTACTTGAATTCTTAAGCTACGTCAGGGCAACCACAACAACAATAATGGATGTTTCCTTAAGGAAAGGGCAATGCCCAGACTGGCAGATTTTGGAACCTGGTGGCATGAAACATACCAGCTCAACACAACACACCAGCAGGATCCAATGCTGGAGTTTAACTGGATGTGAATGGAAAATTGTAATAAGGATATTCCCATAAAGGTACATGGCTGATCAAACACATGCCTTTATTTTCAGAGATTTTACAGAATTCCGCCAGCCAGAAGGAAGGTTTTTACACCCTCTCCCCACTTCCCCTACTGGTTGTTCCCAGACTGCCTTAAAGGAAAGACATAGGCAAGCTGGGATCCAGAGGTGCCATAGAAAATAGGGAAACACACACTTACCTACAGCAAAGGTGAAATGTCCTTTCTGGCCTGCCCTCAGACTCAGATTTAACGTGGACAATCTCACACACAGAATTGGTCTCTGCATCTAAAGGGAAAAGCAAGCAGAACTTCATGTAACAGCTTCTCATGTTTAACTTGGAAGTATTTATTCCATAATCCTGAAGAAATGGTTTAAGACCACCCAGGACAACAGACAATACGCTGCAAATAATATTAACTCACGGTTGAAAGGCAGCAGTGGGCAAGTGACTAATGAAAGAACAGGCTCTTAAACTGGCAGTATTTTATATGCACCCACTCAGTTCCCATAAAAATATTTTAAAACCCCAACCCAAACAAACAAACAAAACCCACCGAATAAAAAAAAGCAAACCAAACAATTAAACAAAAACCAACAAAACCCCGGAAACAAATGAGCAAAAAACAATCCAGCTATTCAGGTGTTCCATGAAGTACTGTCACATTTTGGGTGGGGAGGCCCTGGCACAGGTTGCCCAGAGAAGCTGTGGTTGCCCCACCCCTGGAAGTGTCCAAGGCCAGGTTGGACGGGGCTTGGAGCAACCTGGGCTAGTGGAAGGTGTCCCTGCCCATGGCAGGGGGTGGAACTGGGTGAGCTTTAAGGTCCCTTCCAACCCAAACCATTCCATGATTCTATGATTTTACAACTACCTCTAATGTTCTTTCCACTTATGCATTAGAAAGTGAGAAAACTGTATAAATTTGTGAAATTTTTCATACTCTAAGCTCCTCATGAAACTGGCAACCACGAGAACAAAAACCCACCAGTTCTGTTGTCTCACAGCTGCAAACTGCCTTCTAATCTCCAGAAGAGGAATAGAGTGAACCAGAGTCAGCAACTACTTTGCCTTGTTTTTCCAGAATGCAGTGGGAACATTACCTGCACTGGCCAAGGCCCGAACCTGCAGGGCTTCCAAAGGTATCATGTGGCGAAATCGGAACGGATCCCAGTCTTCATAAATTGAAGCTCTATGTGATCCGCCCTGGAAGAATTTCAAAACACCATTAGGAAACCAGACACCCTGGGACAGTCAGACACAAGAATCTCCTGTGCTCTGCACTGAGAGCTTCCAGCTACAGACCTGCTGCCATTCTGATTTTCTCACTGCAACACCCACTGAGGTTCCTCTCTGTGAAGATCATGCTAAAATCTAGACTGAAGCACCCCAGCAGCCTTCCAAAGTCAGTGAGACCAGTGCTGCATTCTCTCCTCCAGGTGCACATACACTCAGGAACACATTTTAGTTTTGCTTTGGCCCCTCTGAAGTCATCCTGTGGCCAGCTGGCTTTACCCACGTGAGCACTTCAAATCACACCTTGGTCTATGCCACAGAGTCCCAAACTCCAGTGGGATCCCTGAGCCATACTGCAAGCACACCTAATTCAGCTGAGAAGAGCCAGCACTTGTTTGGTGGCACAAAACACCCAGGGCACTGTGTTTCACTGAGCAAGATGACAGACATTAAATATTTGCTTCACATACACTGACCAAAGAATCAAACACAAGAGAGATGTTCACAGTATCTTGATTCATGACAATCCACTCCCCAGCGTGGAATGGATGTGGCAGGGACATGAATAACTAGTCCAGCAGAGAGCTGAGGATAAAGTAAAGGAATGTTTGCTGCATTCAGGATGAACAGCACATTGCTCAGCACACACCAAGGATCACACATGGAAAAGAACACTCCAGTTCCACAGCCCCACAAATGCCCCCAGCATCACCTAAGCAGTCCATTCAACTTACAAGTTTCTTCTTCTGTTTGGAGCCATCCTTGTATACGAGGACCACGGCAGTTTTGAACACTAGAAGAGAAAGTTAGAGACAAAAGTCATGTTGTCACAGAATCACAGAATCACAAAATCACAGAATGCCTGGTTTGGAAAGGACCTCTGGAGATCACCCAGTCCAAACCCCTGCCAAGGCATGGTCACCTGGAGCAGGTGACACAGGAACTCATCCAGGTGGGTTTGGAATGTCTCCAGACAGGGAGACTCCACACCCTCCCCTGGCAGCTGTTCCTGTGCTCTGCCACCCTCCACGGAAAGAAGTTCTTCCTCATGGTGAGGGGGAACTTGTTGTGGTTTAGTTCATGGCCACTGCTCCTCATCCTGTCACTGGCACCACTGAGCAGAGTCTGGCACCATCCTCTGATAGCCCTTGGAGATATTTGTGTGGATTGATGAGATCCCCTCTCAGCCTTCTCTTCTCCAGACTAACCAGGTCCAGCTCTCACAGTCTCTCAAGAGAGTGTATAAGGCTGGGAATGGATCTCCTGAATGCCCCAAGCACACAGGCCTTTCAGCTCCTCAGTCCTCACCTGAGCCAGAGAAAGAGGGTTTGGAGAAACCACCAGCCCTCTTGTATATTCTTCTCCAAAAAAACCCCAAACTAAACAGCTTTTACCACACCAAACCAGGCTACTTCAAACTCACTTGAAACTTAAAGAGTTTATGTTACCAGTTATAGGAACAACTACTCAAACAGCAACAGTTCTGTACAAATATTTGGAAAACTTAATTCCCCATGGCTAATTTCACCTCAGACTAATAAGCAGCATCCAGCTACACGTGGTCAGTCAGCAGGAGAGGCTACACAGGGACAGGATGTGAATTAAAAAGTGAGCACCACTGGCTAGCAGAGATGTAATCCCAGTTTCTTTTTGCCACACCAAATCCACATGGAGCTGGAATTTGCCTTTCAACACTCCAGTTTTCCTTGTGATCTCTTTCTTCAGTCCTCATGCACACCCCCTTTGTTTTCAGACTGAACAGCAGGGACACTTAATTTTGGACATTTTATGAAACCAATTTAAAGATTTTGGGAGTAATTAAGAGTTGCTGCACATTCCTAGCAGCTTTCATGAACGGTATGACCAGGTGCTTTCCCAACTTACAGGAAAGCAGTAAACTTTTATATGCTCTTCCAGAGCAAAGCTGAAAGAGTCTTCATTTGTTATCTTTTTGGTATGTTAAAAAAATAACAACTATAATCATCATCATTATCATCATCATCACCAGCTTCCTAACCAGCACCGCTTTCTGGAAACAAGGTAAAAAACCAGTTGTGTGAGAAGAAATTTAGGAACAAATAGAACTTAGCATATTCTGCAGTACTTGATGTAATTTTTAAAGAGAGAGGCTGGGTTGTGAAGCAGAGTTACTTGGCATTGACTGGACTATCAAACCATATCTTTCCAGAGACAGATATATTAATATTAATACAGAGTTCACTATAGCCTTGGACATGAGTTTAAGAAACTCTTGCACTATACAGCAATCTCCAAATTCCTCCCCAGTTTTAGATCACCACAGAACAGAACTGACCATTGCAGCAAAGAGACCAACACAGTTATAACTTCCAGCCAACCTTGCAGAAGGCAATGCTCAGTTACCTTCAGTAAATATCTGCTAAGGCACACGTGACATCTGAAATGAAAGTGGTAGGATACAAACCAAATGCTGCCAGCTCAGGTTCCTTCTTCCACTTCCCCAGTGAAGCAGGAGGATTCAGCCATATCACTGTATTATGCAGGAGCAAATCCCCCATGGAAAGGTCGGCGACCTGCCAGCACGAAGAACACAAGCACAGAGACACAGTGTTTAATGAGTTCAAGGAATCTTATGGGAATTTCCAGTTCAAGAAACTTGCTTGAAGTTTAGTCCTGAACAAGCAAAAAATACCCCACAAGTAAACCTTTGGAATATTTCATCAGATGGCCACAAGCATGTGCAAACAGACTGTGACACTTAGCAACAGATCCGTGTAGATCCTTAATTGGTCAGCATAAATTAGGATAAGTTAAACTCACAGAACAGCTCTTGCAATTTGGTGGGAAGTTAGGGCAAAAAACCAGATGTTTTCTTTGCCTTTTCATTTCTCCTTTGTCCATCTTCCTCCCAGGAAGATGGTTTGAAAATGTAAGCACAGTCCCTAATGTACGTACTCAGTTTGGGGCAAAGTTTAGAGGTCTTTCTCTTTCTTTATGGTCCCCCAGAGTGATAAACTGAGTGCTACCCCCAGTCCAGGGGTCTGGGACTTTAAGACCCCTTCCAGGGGTCTCAGACAGTCAGCCAAGACTGAGCCACACCAGATCTTCGTGTGCACCACATGAGACCTCCAGCCCACAGCCCCAGGCTCTCTCTCATGCACCAAGCCCCCTAAAATGCTTTGTAAAAGAGAATCAGCAGTTTCTCACACACCACACCTCACAATTTCATCTCTTCCAAGCCATTAAAATGCCGAGGACAGCCTTGCCTCAGCAAGTCCACTCAAACTAGTGGGGCCAGACGACTGATGTGAAAGGAGGAGAGTCAAGACAAGGATATCAAAATAGTGAAGGGCAGGTTGGGATGAGATTTTGACCCAAGCACAACACTGAAGGTCGATCATCCACTACTTCTTTACATTGGTCCCACTCACTGAACCATACATGGAAAAGCAGTTCTAGAATTGAATAGGGATTTATCTGTTTGCACCAGGATCTACTTCAGTGGAACAACAGGAAAGGTAAATATTGGATACAGTTTAATATGCACGCTCCAGGCACCACAATAACAGCCTCTTCCTCTCCAAATCTGGTCGTCTGTTACCTCTTTTTTCTCCCCTGTTTGTTCTGCTATGAGCTGGTCAAACACTGCCCCATATTCCTCATGGATCTTCTGCATTTCATTAATGTGGCTGGCAACCTTGTTCATCGTTTTGATGGCCACTAGAAGAGAGACAGGATGAGAAGAAAAGGAATTTTAAGCCTTTGAGAAGAAGGAGTCCAGGTCAAAAATTAAGCAGGGCGAAGCACATGGGGTTAACCCCTTACCATCAAGGTGATAATGTTCTTCACTGTCCACGTCAGTGAGAGCAAAGAGCTCCTTGAGCAGGAGAGGGTACTTCAGGATCCGCTGGATGGGTTTGATGAGGTAAGACTCCAGCGTGGAGGAGTGCTGCCGTCGGGGGTTCTGGGCATCCAGGAATGCCTTGAAAGCAGTGTCTGTCTTGGCTGGAAGATTAAAATGAAGCCATTGGATAAATCAAAAAAGGCATAAAGTCACTTTTCCAGCTTTAAATTCATTTATCCAGAGCCATTTTGCAAGGAACTGTAGATTTACCGAGTCCACGGAATTAGATTTATGCCCTCCAGGTTTGGAGTCATTGACACTTGCCTTGGACATGGTATTTAGGATTTCACAACAGGCACCCACCTCCACACCAATACAGGCAGGTTTTAATTTCACTGTCCATGGTAGAACAGAATATCCTGAGTTGGAAGGGATCCAAAAAGATCATCCAGTCCAACTTCTGGCCCTGCTCAGGACACCCCAACAATCCCACCCTGTCCCTGAGAGCATTGTATAAACTCTCCTTGATCTTTGTCAGCCTTGGGGAGCCTGTTCAGTGCCCAACCACCCTCTGGGGGAAGAATCTTGTCCTGATATCCAGCCTAACCCTCTGTGACACAGCTCCAGTTGTTCCCTGGACCCTGTCTCTGCTCACAGGGAGCAGAGGTCGAAGTTGCCCCTCAGAGGAAGCAGCACTCAGTAACAAGCACTTCTGGCCTTGCAACTATTTTAGAGCAGCTCAAATTGTTTTAATCATCTGTTTCCTTTAAGCAAAGGCTCAAATTGGGTATTTATGAAAAGTCGCTGCTCCTAAGCCCAGTCTGACAGGTGTACCTACAATATTGACAAGCCTGGTTCTTGTTACCTCATTAAACCTTAAAATGCAGCTCTGAACAACCATCAGGAGCCAGTAAGGAGGCAGAAGAGCAGTACACTTATGCTAGGACACCAGATTTTGGGAGCACAGGCAGCCTGGACACCTGATTGCCATCATCTTGCTACCTGCCTGCTACTGAATTTGTAAAAATGTCATTTTCTCTGTTGCTCCCCCTACTAGAACATAAGGAAGGAAGCAAGGAGGAGGTGGTATTTTTAGACACACAAGTTATTCAGTGTAGGAACAATTCCACACAATTGCTTTTATTAGAGTCATATCCCCTGCCAAGGCTGGGTGGTTTTTTTGCAGACAGTCACCTGATTGCAATAAAGCAACTTCAGTTTCAAACCCAAAAGCCACCTGCACCTCAGCTGAGGACACCAAATTACACCTGAGATACACTCCCAGCTTTTTAAGAGATTTATCTCTGGCATGAAATTTTATGTTCTGCTTATGCCACAGTTCAAGCACAACCATTTCTCATTTATAAATACAGTCAGCAAAGAAAAATAAAAGCAAAATAACCAGATCTACCTAGTCTACAGGTTTAAAATTAAGGCCCAACAAAATTATTCCAAAAGAAAGCATGGATGTGACTAGCAACAAGTCATTAATTTATATATCCCACAGAGCTGCCAAATACTCTTTGCAGCATGGGGAATAAAAGCTTACAAGTAGAAATGAAAAAGGAAAAAGTGTGCAAAAAAATACAACAAAAAAAGCCAAACCAACCAAGAAACAAAAACCCCAAAACTTTGATTGTCAGACATCCAGATGTTCTTTGAAAAATACGAGCTCCTCCCTGATGGCATCGCTCCCACAACTGGAACCATTTGTTTATTCAGTGTCTTGGCCAAAAAGGAATTGCATGAGGCACTGGTAACTCTTAAGAGAGTAACGCTTTCACAGGGGCAAAACATCACTCTGAGGCAAGTTGGCCCATGAGCATTTATAATCCAGAGCACAGTTCATTTATCTCCATCTCAGCAAGCCAAGCTCTGCTAGGAATTCAGACATGGAAACTTCTCAGGCAAGCTGGAATGAAGGCGAGAGGAAGAAGCAAGGGGAGAGGGAGCATGGTGAAGTTAAAATATTTAGGCAGCTTCCACAAAACATTCTCCCAGGCTGATCCTCTCCTAGTGGCTGCCAACATTCAACCACATCGGCTGAGGATTCAGTGGGATTCCTACTGGCAAGGATTCATGGCACAAACAATCCCAGGAGGATCCAGGGGTCATTAGAAGCACCACCACTCCTGGTTTCAAAGTACACAGTGATCCGTTAGCAAAAGCCACAATGGCCTTTTAGGAAACCTTTCCCACATGACTGAAAAGTGTCAGGGGAGAATAAATTAGCATGGAGAGAAAAACTCCACACAAGGTTAACCACCTCTTGAGATGAGTTCCTCAGGTATCATCCCATCGAGGGTGGTCCCAGAACACTCACGGCACAGAGCTCTCCGTGAGCCTCTCGGGCCAGATGGACTGACTTCCCTCCTTGGAAAGCACCCAGGCATGTGTGTGCCCCCACTGCTGCCCCACAACATGGTTTGGGGTGCTGTGGTCACCTCTCTCCATCCACAAGGCCAAGCTGTGCCAGCCCAAACCGAGGTGTGGCCGCACTGACTCTCCCTGTCTTTGTCCAGCACGTGGCTCTCACCTTTCACCAGGACTTTGGGGACTTTCGTGTGGCTGGCACAGAAGGCACTGTACAGCTTGAACCGGTCAGCGTAGTACAGGAAGGATCCACCCAAGGAAAACAACACTTTCTAGGATTTAAAAATTAAAAAAAAAGGCATTAGTAATTAAAGCACATGAAAGTGTTTAGTTCTTTTCCCTCAACTGAAGCTTCCACTGAGCTTTGGGATGACAGGACAATGCATTTTTAGAGTGTTTTCACATCAGGACATTGACCTGTTGGATCAAGTCCAGAAGAGGCCAAGTTGGTCAGAGGGATGGAGCAGCTCTGTTGTGAGGAAGGGCTGAGAGAATGGGATTGTTCAGCCTGGAGAAGAGAAGGCTCCAGGGTGACCTAATTGTGGCCTTCCAGGACCTGAAGGGAGCTACAAGAAAGATGGAGAGAGACTATTTTCAAGGGCCTGGGGTGACAGGATAAGGGAGAATGGTTTCCCACTGACAGAGAGCAGGGTTAGGTGAGATACTGGGAAGAAATTCTTCCCTGTGAGGGTGGGGAGGCCCTGGCACAGGTTGCCCAGAGAAACTGTGGCTGCCCCATCCCTGGAAGTGTCCGAGGCCAGGTTGGAGCAACCTGGGCTAGTGGAAGGTGTCCCTGCCCATGTCAGTGGGTGGAACTGGATGATCTTGAAGGTCCTTTTCACCCTAAACCATTCTGTGATTCTGTGATTCATCCATCAAGAAACAGGCCCAGCCTTGGTGTGTAGATTAACACATTAATTAACAATTATAATAATAATTAACATCATTAGCCAAGTCCCAGTCTGAAGACACCACTAACTCCAGAGGGACTGGGCTCACAGTTCCAGAGCTGCATTTAAAAGCCTTATTGAGCTCAGTAATGGCCAGAGGCCACCGAGAAGGCTGGATGGATCTGACATCAATGGATCAAGACACTGAGGAGCTGTGCAAGCAACACTCGTCCCTCTGTACAAACACACCCAGGCCTTCACTTCCTTGGACTGAGTTTGTGTTAGGGGTCAAAGACAGTCCTCCCCTAAGATGTCTTAGGACTTAGGAACCAGACAACACGTGGGGGGGGGGCTGAGACAACACGTGGGCAGGAGAGGGAACCAAACTGCAGAACTGAAACCACGGAGCCCCATAGCCCCATATTTCACACACTGCTTCCAGACAGTGCCCACGGGGCAGAACTGAAAGTGAGGTTGGTGCACTTTTTATGGAAAGAGGTGGGAGCAGCAGCACTCAGAGGGCAGAGTTCTTTCCATAAGGAGGCTTCTCTGGCACTCCTCTCTCAAAGCTCAGAGCACACAGGGATCACAGAGGCTTCTCTGTGCTCTCCATGAAGTGCACATTTCCTACAAGAGCTGTGTTCTAGTTCCATGAGAGCAGTGTTCATGATTGAGGCTCATTTTAAACAAACTCCCAATGACAAAGACACACATGGACAAAAAGACAAATTCTTTCAGTAGTTCTTCCAGGGTTGTATGTTAGCTGAAGAGAACCCCAGTGGAATCACTATTATTCATCAAGACATCCTGTCCTTTACCAAGGTGAGTGCTCAAAGCCAGAGCAAAATTCCCCAGAGAGAACACTCAGCTACTTGCCATATCTCCAGTGCCAGTACAACTGCATTAGAAAGAAAACAAAATTTGTTCCCAAATTTTCCTGGGTTTTATATGAAGTTTACATATCTGCAGTTTACATTTCTACCTGTGATGATGCACATCTGCTGAGAGCTGAAAGTATTTGCCATGTAGTTCCACTATGGATCAAAAGTCCAAATACAGAATTCAGTGTGCTGTTCTGATCTGCAGCCCCAGTGGGCTTCTGTACATTAGACTTGTCAGAGCAAAGATTTTATGTAACTTTCCATTTCTAGCTTTTCCTGACAGCTCAAGGCAGGAAATCTGGCAGAAGGGCAAGAATAGCACCCAGAAGCACATGGTGTTACAGGTTTCTAGTGCTCTATATGGCTAAATGTAGCATAAAATTCAAGTGTAGCAGGATAATTTTTGAACAGCACCAGTATTAGCTGAAAATTAATCCTGACTGGGACCAGATGCATGTTTTTACATGAACAGTGACAACAGTCAGAAAAATATGATGAAGAGTGTCAAAGGACTCCTCAAAGTGTAAACCATGAGATTACCTTAAATTGCTCAACTTTTTCAAGCTTTTCCAGGTCTGGAACCAGCCTTACTCCATCTTCCAAAGTTTTCAAGAACTCTACTTGGAATGCTACCATTTCAGTCAGATTCCCAAAGAGAACATCCAGCTAATGAGAGGAAAAAAAAAAAAGACAACATGCTGAAAATATCACTTGGTAGCTAAACCGTATTTTCTAGAGCTTCAGTAATTCTCAGTTGTATAATCAGGGTGATGTCAGGAAAAAACAACCTACACACTGTACATTATTGAGCACTACTTTTATACCCTCCCAAATTCACTATTTGAAAAAAAAAAAATGGACTTAAAAATTTCAGGCAAGCAAGTCCAGCTGGGGGTGGGCAGAGAAGAGGGGCAGGTGAAAGCCCTCAGGCAAAAAGACAGTCAACAGTCAACATACCTCATCTGGTGTGAGGAACGTTTCTTTTTGTAGAGGCTTCAGGTATCTCTCCATTAGACAATTTAAGTCCTAAAAAGTCAGAAAAAGATGCCCACGTTGGTCCCTCAAAGTGCCTCTGTGGACATTTACTGAAGTGGCAAAGATCACTGCTTACCCAGTGCAAAATTCCTGAGAATTTTTCCTTTTCACACAGAGGACAAAACAGTTGGATTTCACACAGTTGAAGGACAGCAAAAGGAAACATTTACACAGTTTTACTTCCAAAATCATTGAGCAGTGTCCCTCTGCATGCCAGCTAAGTAGCTTCACAACAGCAGCCTAAGAATTTGGAAAGCCTGCTCATTTCAGAGTTTTAAGTTACTATTTTAGGGTCAGACTGCAGAACTGAATGCAAGTTCACTAAGAGATACATGCACAAAGCAGAATTTGAAGTATTAGAGAAGAACCAACACAATTTTACAAGAAATAACAGACTGAAGCAAGACATGGAGCCCCCTTACCTTGACATAGGTGCGTTCTGTCTCCAGGAGCTCACAGATGACCTTCCGCAGCTTGTCTGCGTCTGTGAGTTGTCTCATGGTGGCCAGCTGGGGTCCTGCAAATTCCTGAGGGTGAGCACTGGAGTCAGAAGGGTTCATTTCATGCAGACTGCGACAGAAAGCAGCGACCTGCTCTGTGCTCTTGAAAAAGAAGGAAGAGGAAAGACCGGCGGTAATTTTTTAAGTAAGAGTCACAGGAATGATGGAGCCGAGAAGCGTTTGCAGTTTAGCAAAGTCCAGAAGTGTCTGTCCTGTCTCTCAGTGACTGAGGATAAGGGGGGAAAGCAGGGGGGAACCCAAAAAACAAAACAGTTGCACAATTCAAATTAATTGAAGTGCTGTTCAATAGCATTCCTGGTTTCAGACATAGAAGAATTTTAATTAAAATAGGCTCGTCCAGCAATCAAGATTGACAAACTAACAAAGAGGCCCAAGAATTGGGAACAAAAAATGACCATGCAAACAAAACACACACCCCAGCCCTCTGCCAGTTCCCTAATCGTTTGCTACAGTCCTGGGAATAGCTGTGTCAACACATCCGAGGAGACAACGCTGAGGCAGAACCCATTCAAGCTGGTTTTGGGGGAAGCAAAGCCATCCAGGGAGCCAAAGCCTCTCTAGGCTCCAAACACAAGTTCTTTGGGAAAGTAACTGTACACTTGATCTGTGCCTGGAAACATACCTTGTAGGGTGAATTTCTTCCCCAGAACTCACGTTTTGCAGAGCTGCTACATCAAGCTAATTTCTTTATATATAGACATCTGATTAAATATTAAAGCCAGTTATCCTTGCCTCACCTCCTTTGTTAGATCATATTCTCACATCTTTCATTACACTGAAAAGTTTGGAGCAGGTAGGACCTCTGGTGTCAGTGACCACAGCCCCAGGCTCCTGGGGTTGCCAAAGCAGTAGTGTGCTCTGTCTCCATCCCTCCCAGAGACCTGGAGGGAAAGGAGCTGCTCCAGTGGATCACACCTCTCTAATCCTACCATGGGATCTTGATCCAGATGCAGTGATTTCCCAGCACTGCCTCTACAGCCCTCCAGTTCATACTAAAAGTCCTGTGAAGAGCAGCTGAGGGAGCTGGAGAACAGGAGACTCGGGGGGACCTTCTGGCTCTGCAACCCCCTGACAGGAGGGGGGAGCCGGGGGGGGTTCGGGCTCTGCTCCCAGGAAACAAGGGACAGGAGGAGAGGGAACGGCCTCCAGCTGTGCCAGGGGAGGGTCAGGTTGGACATCAGGAGGAATTTCTTAATGGAAAGGGTTGTTAAACACTGGAAGGGGCTGCCCAGGGAGGTTTGGAGTCCCCATCCCTGGAGGTGTCCAAGGAAGGCCTGGCCATGGCACTCAGTGCTCTGGGCTGGGGGACACGGTGGGCATCGGGTACAGGGGGGACTCAAGGGTCTCAGAGGGCTTTTCTCTGTGATTCTGTAAAACAACTGACCCAAAATTAGCCTGTTCAAACAGAGATATACAAGGGAGGAGGAAAAACTAACAAAATAAAGAAAAGAGAGAGAATAAAGCACATCACCACCTTGCAGTTTGGAGTCAGAGCCCTTCACTCCCACCAGCTGGTAGTGCCAAAAAAATTCTGCCTTTTTTAAGCTACACAGCTAATTCCCTCTCCATCCACCCACAATCCATGCTAGGGACAAGTAAGGATTTCCTGCCCTTACGCAGTGGCTTTCCTTATAGGTCTCTTATGGCTACAAATGCTCACAAGAGGTACCACTTCACAGCATATGAGTACAGAATTATTATGCAAAGGATCATTTTCTTCAGGACACAAGTGTAAGCAAGGAACTAACTGTGACTGACTGTCTATACAAAAAATGCCTCCTGGACACACTTTTTTACAGGGAAAATATGCACCTTCGGTTTCTGAGGTTTAACTCAGATGTGGAAGAAAGGAAAAATATTGCAAATTGAGGACAGGAGGAAGCAGTGAGTTAAAAACAGTCTACTTGCAACTAACTCTGCTCCTGGTAATGGCACATGTCACGGAGTTAAGATTTATTAGTCAATATAATTCCTGTTATTTCTCAGCAAGGTTCCACCTATACTCACTGTACTTTAAGTATAAAGCACACACAAACTTTTACATTACATATGCATTTCCACAGGTGTGATTTGGATCCCAATAGCCCCAAACTCCCAAAAGGCAGTAGGTGAAAGCCTGGCTCCAGTGCAGGCAAAAAAACCCTCCCAAGTTCCCTGCTCTGCTGGAAAGGGACACAGAACTGACAGTTCACACATGTTAATCTGAGCCCACAGAGACCCAGGACACACAAGGGTTTGCTCAGAAATGTTTAGCTTGAAAACTACTTTGTAAACAAATATTTGAGGAACACATATCCAGTGGTGTTTTGCTTTAAGGTCCAAACGTACAGATAAAACTAGTTGTAATGTATAAAACACAATATGGAATCAAGCTCCAGAAATAAACCAAGTGTTTCAAGCAGTTCATGCTTGATACCCCACAGACTTCTCACCATGCTGTGCGTGCACTTGCAGTAAGTTCCAGGGAAAGATGGGTCACCCAGAAAGAGAGAGCGAAAATCTACTTAGGGTGTGAAACACCAGCTAAGCAGTGAAGTTGAAAATTGGATAACTCACACAGGCACGTGGTCTGCCCCAGAAGGAGCAGTTACACCCATATGCCAAAAAGGAAGCGTAGAAGACTTCTCAAAGCCCTGTCTCCACTTGCACACGTAATAAACCACCCCTGGGATCCAGCCATGTCCAGCTCCAGCAGCAGCTGAATGTTGCCTCTCCTGAAGAACTGCCCACCTATCACTCACCCCACACTCTCTGGACAGACAAAAAGTCTCCAGCACAGTAATTCACAAACTCTTGCAATTGTGGTGTGTGACATCCCCCCCTTCCCCACTTAAGCCACAGCCACCAGTGGGGGCTGTGATGGCTCCATCCAGCTTCCCCCAGATTTTGAGGGCTGCAAAGCTACACAACAGTCAAGGGCTGCCTGGAACACTGACCCAGATGTCTTGCTGCTGTGCAAATGTGACTATAAATCAACCACCTTAGTCCATAAACAGTGGACATTGCAGGCCCTGTTGAGCTGCCTTGCAGGGCAGTGAGCTGCACACCAGGATCTGCCCTTGGGTAGGGAGGGCAGGGACACATCTCAAGGTTCCTCCTGGGGGAATCCTTGCCAAAACAGATTCCCGGTTAGTGATCAGCAGCATGCTAGACTTGGAATTCTTAGCCAAGAGATCTGCAGGATTGGCTTTAGACATAAACCCTTGACCAAGCCTGGGACTAGGAGTGGATCCAGCTGCATCTAAACTCCTCTCCGAGAAGGAGCTTAGAAAGCAACAGGGTCCTTTCTGAACTTCATGACTCAAAGGGAGGCCCCCCAACCACTTCATCTGACCCTGCCCTCTATGCAGGAAATAACCAAGTGTACCTTGCCATCAAGTCTTGTTAAACCACTGTCACATTGACCAACCAACTTTGCTAACTTACCAGTTTATATCAATAAAGTAAATTATTGCTTCTCTGTTACAACTGAAGTGCACAAATCCACAACTGCTGTGTTTCGTTCCTGAACATAATCCTGCCTACCTTGTATTTCCTTTAAAAAATCAATTTCCAGATAGAAAGCAGGTGAACACTGCACACAGGGTGCTTCAGGACACAGCTATTTTGAAGAAAACTCTCAAACACATTTCACAAAAGCCTCTCTGTCCCCATTTTCCTGGAGAAAGTGGATAGAGCAGGGAAGGTCTGGAGCAGAAGCAGAACCTTTTATCTCCCTACACCAGCTCTGTTTGCCAGCTGCAACAATGACAGCACTAAAGCAGGATTTCTCCAGGAGAATTACGGCATCACACTTCAAGGACAATTCTGCAAGCAATCCCTTCTAGCAACCCCAAAATGAGACTGAGGGCTGGCACAACTGGGCTGAGAAGTGGAGTAACCCTTCTTCTGCAGGGGGCTCAGCAGAGGGGCTAAGCTCACATCCTTCCCATGCAGGAGGATAAAGTCCTTACACTCACCAAGCATGGGGCTGGGAGTTTTGGCTGCCTGCCCTGTAGTTTTGAAAGCTGAGTACCATTTCTCATGTTTAAAGATGTACAGGCTCCCGGGCATCAGGCACCTGCCCCCTTGAATGGCACAGAGTACTCTCTGTTCCACCAGGGACAGCAAGCTCTAAGCAGCACTGACCCCCCCAAACACAACTCAGGCAAACTGCATCTCTTCAGGCACTGCAAGGTAAGAAGCAGCCTCAGCAGGGCACACACCTTACAGCTCGGCCTCATAGTAACCCCCAAATTAACACCTCACCATAGCCCATTTAACTGCTAACTCCTGAGCCCATCCCAAAGCGCAGCAGGTCTGCTCACCAGGTACAGCAAACGGTACAGGGAGTCCCCGTCTCTCCCAGCGCCCTCAGTCCTGAGCTTACGGTTCAGCCTCCAAGGAGCCGACATCGCAGGGAAGGCAGGACCGCCAGGGCTGTCACTCATCCAGCAGGAAAACCCCAGTGCTGCACACACTCAGCTGATCCAAAGGGCTTTCCCACTGCAGACAGAGCCCCTGTGCTCCTTCCTTGGGCGTGCAGCTGGGATCTCTGGCGCAGCTCAGCGGGGAAGGGCAGTGCCCATCCTTCTCCCAGCAAAGCCTCCCCGTGGGTGTCACTTGCCGCCCGCTCACCACGTCGGTGGGAATTCAGAGCCAGGCACCAGGAAAAGCTGAGACCTCGGGGCTGTTTTCAGAGGGAAACTTCAGCAGAGAGGCTGAAATGCAGCAAAGCAGCAAAGGCAGCCTGGGAATATCAATGTGTGTTGCCTGTGGCTGAGCAGGAGCCGATTGGCTCCGAACGGCACTGCTGAGGAATATTAAACATCTGAAGGGACAGAATTAAAAGAACTTAAAAGAGCCAGTTATGCTGCTGCAAAACCGACCCCTCAAATCCCTGTTTTAATCCTTTCACATCTATTCTGCAACACATTGAAGGTTTGGAGACTTAATTCTGGTCTCAAATAATGCTGCAGAGAGCAGACGACCTACTTTCTTGGAAAAGAAATACCTCTGAATGCTGTAAGCATGTGCTCACACAGCCCATCACAACAGCTCCCCCAAGCACAAGTGCTGCGAGGTAATTAGCCTTTAATGCAAGAGGCAGATGTCTTTAATTAGAAACGGGAAGAAATGAGTGTCCTGCAGTATTTTGACTGGGGATGCCTTTTAAAACACATCCCCACAGTAAGTTCAAAGCGCCATTACATGAAAAAATACACAGAAAGACTGATTTTTGAGATGAAACACAACACCTGTCTTAGCCTTTGGTAACATGCAATGTTAAGAACTTGCACATATGCACAGTTTTCAGGGTGCCTCGTTTGAACCTCAGTTTATTCTACGATATTGAAAAGACCAAAACAATCAGGTCACCACAGAGGAAAGTAACCATTGAAGAAATTACGCTGGTATGAAATGTTCCTGGTATTCTGTTGAATAGAGATTGACAGAGAAGCATCCCCTGTCATAAACAGCCTGAAATTCCAGTTCACGTGTTAGATGAAAACAGGCCTGAAGAGGTGGCAGAGAGCAGATTTTCCTTTCCCCCACTCTCCTCCCTCCCAGCTCTCTCCTCCTTGGCTCCCACATGAAAAAAGGAGAGAAAAGAAAGCCAGAAGCCCACCCCAGAGCAAAGCAACTTGTAGAAAAACTGAAGGCCACTGCCAGTTGACTTTAAGTCACTGCCATGACTTAAAGAAAAAGGGTTGCACCCAGAAAGCTACTTGCTAGGATTCACAGAGATTTCAACCTGAGATAAGAGGGTGAAATTAGATACGGGGTGAGTCCAGAGAGCAACAGCTATCCCGCACCACTGACACCTTGGAAACAGGTTTCTAGCATTTTATCAGAACAGTTCTTCAGACACCTCATTTTTCCTTATTATATATAATATATATATATGTAATTATTACTTTGGCAATAGTGATGGAGAAGCAAATTCTACGTTACCAGCCCTTTCAGATGTACCTAAACCAAGCTTTGCAGAAAATGGAGGAATCCTCGGAGCTACTGCTGCACCCTCCAAATCCTTCACCACCACACCAACAGCTTGGAAGCTTTTGCAGATTAAGAAACAAATGCACCCACTACTAAGGAAACACACACCCACGTGCACACATGCTGGGCTGGGGGAAGGGACAGAGACAGCCGGAGGGAGGAGGAGGAGGAGGAGGGGGAGGAAAAGGAGGAGGAGAAGGGAAGATGCATTCGAAGACACATCCATCTACCTGTCACCTGCATGAGAAACGTACCAAAAAGTCCCAAACCCAGCTTTCGGTAGGATTTCCCAGCGCTTACCTTCACACAAAGCCCGTGCTAGGAGAGCGGATGGAGGAGAGCTGCGGCGCTGCCTTCCTCTCCTTTTTCCATGAATTATTAATGCTCCCCTAGGATCGCTGGGGGAAGCTGGGAGCCGTCCTCCTCTGCAGCCGTGGGGTTGGCAGGATGCAGCCCTGCCCCAGGACCATGTTATCACACGGCAAAGGACACCCCAAAGGCTATTTTCGGCTCTTTAATGCTGGTTCTGCCCTGAAAGAAGGGGAGCTCTGCATTTGGCTGGGAGGCTCCAGCGCAGGTAAAATGATTTCCTCTGCTGCCCAGCAGTGAATGGGTGAGAGCTCCTGCCCTGCTTTAGCCAAGAAGGGCAGAAATACAAAGGGAGCCTCCCCCAGACACCACCATCCCAGGGAGCCTGGAAGCTGTGGCCGGGATGGTGATAAGGGGGAACGTGTCCTTCCTGGGGGGACGAGGGCAGAGCCTTTTCCTTCCCACGTACAAAAATAACCCCTGTAAAACAGCACTGAGGACATCAGCTTAATCTGCTGTGCCATAATCCCAGGAGCATGGAAAGGTGTGGGAGTGCACAGACAGGAAAACACCTTTGTTTTTCTCCTCACTTGCACCAGCCCAGTGGTGGCTCCCCATGGAAAAACACCAACTGCAGAATCCTTGCTTCCCGTGCAGATCAGCTTTCCCAAGCACACAGAAAAGCAAAAGGATTAGGAAAACCCTCCTGCTGATTGGGCCTTTCCCCCCCCCTCTACTATATACTGGAATTATCTATAGGCACTGCAGAATAATTTGGGGGGTTCTGCAGTTTTCATTAGAAAGGAACCAGCAAGGAAACCCACTGAGTACAGAGCTCTTCTGTGTGAGCAGGGACAGCAGCATCCATGACTTTGCCAAACTGAGTACATTGTATATATACACACTATATGTACATGTGTCCTTTTTTTTTTGAGAGACCATTTCAAGCAGCTTGTCCCCCAAAAAACGGAACACTCAGTAAAATGCCTCACTCCCCTCTACATCACACAAATATAGTACATGTATCTGCATTTCAAAAGAAAACACGTAGTGATGTCAACATTTCGTTTACATGCAGGCAGAAGTTCCCCCCCCCCCCCCCCCCCGTTGGAAACCAAGGCTCCTCAGAGCCAGGAGTTACTTTTCCAGTCTGTGAATATTAAGCATTAAAGCTGCTAACGTGAATTTCTCAGTTTAACTAAATCTGCTGAGCCGCAGAGCTAATCGTGTAATCCTTACGCCTTCCTTCAGGCAACTGCAGCTCCGAGGATGCAGGAGGCAGGATGCAAAATGGAACCCCACAGCCTGTCGAGCAGCTCAGAAATAGAAAGCCATGGGAAACACAGCGAGAACATTTATCCCCCAAGCAGCCATGTGTTCTGCTCAGTGCTCTGCCACAGCTCCGGCGTTTGACAGAAGAGGCTCTGCTCAGAGCATATGAAAATCCCAAATGTTTACAGTTAAAAATCCCGAAGTATCAACAAACACTTCCGCTCACTGAAGAAGAAATTATTTGGACTTACAAGAAAAAGATCTGTAATAAACCCTGGTAACAAACTGCAGGAGTAATCACCTTCTCTGCACGCATTTCATGCACTGGAATGTTTTCCCTTATCTGACTTCCACTGTCTGGCTATCAAAGACAAAACCACAGGCTGGAGGACAGAAGGGATCAGGAAACAAGAGGCCAAGGTCTTTTCCTTCCTTTCTCTACCGTAGAGTAGCACAGGGACCAACTCAGAGCTCACTAGAACACATCTTAGTTAAAATAAGAGAAAACATCCACAAACTGAGATCTGATTCTCATTAAATCATTAATTATGTAGAAAAATGGCTGTAAACTCTCACCATCACCTATGCAACAAACACCTAAAAGCAATCAGCACCTTCAAGACAATCTCACTCGATTCTGCCTCAAAAGCCACTAATCATCACACCTACTGTCCTGTGAAGGACCCCAGCAATTCACCCCAGAGTGTGAACTACCAACCACTGCGAAACCATCCCTTAATCGATGGCAATTAGAAACCCATTTGCACAAGCTCTTAGTTATAACTGGAGGGTTTTGCTTCAGTTTAAGGTAGATGATTAGTTTGCATTTAAAAACCAGCATGTGTGCTTTAAGGAGATACAGTTTAACTTACATTCCTCCTATGCCTAGAAATCAAGAAAGAGTAAGAAATCGTAATAATCCAAGTGGTCTTTTGGCTTAGCAGAGCTGCCCTGGTGAAGGAGGTGATGAACCAGCACGTGTAAAAACTATGTGGGAACATTATCACAAGACACTGGAGATGTGAACCGACTCTGGAAACAGGGCACAAGTCTTGCTTAAGAGGGAGCAAGTGATGTGCCATAATCAAAGTTGTAATTTGTTCCATTCAAGCTCATCCGTAAACACCTTGAAAGTAAGATCAATCTTCCCAGGAGAGGTGCTCTAACCAGCACCTGGGCTGTGGCTGCACTGAGCTTCCATGTGAAAATGAAAGTTTCTCACCTTGCTCATCTTATCAGCCTCGTCCGACGACTCCAGGTCCTGTGTTTCCGCCTCCTCTGGAGCTGTGTCGGCAGAGCTGTCCGGGTCACCACAAAGGGAGTGCCCTGCCAAAATGGAGATGTGTGAAAACACAGCCAGAAACCCCAAAAAATCTGGGTGCAACCACAGAGCTCCCGTGGAAGGCCAGGCCTCATCCCGCACACAAGCACATTCCAACAGGACGTTGTGCCGGTGGCACTCGGTGACCTCAACGGAGGGTTTACAGCACCAGGTTTAACAACAGGTGTAAAAATAAACAGGTTATGGCCAGACACACTATTTAGTCAGAAACTACAAAAGCCAGTTCAGAGATAAGGCTAAAATGTCACATTGAAATTCTTACATTCAGCATTTGTTTCTTGGCTGGTGAGCAGTTGCCAAGGACCTTTATACCTCAGTGGTTTCGAATGGAAACTCTGGTATGCAGTGCAAGCCTTGGTCAGCCCTTCCCCTGGGTTAAAGTCAGACATGATGACTCTAAATGGCTTGCAGCTTCGGCCTAAGACACCCACTTCTGAGTCTCTGTGTTGATTTTTAAGGAAGCAAACCCAGTTTTAGCAATTTTAGGAGCCCATTACATTAACTGAACACTAGATCTCATTTCCATCACTACATGGCAATACCTCTGCACCCCTGAGCACTCTCCTGGAGACTGTGTTGTTGATACAGCTGGTAACTCCTTTGTGACTTCTTGTCACCAAGAGACTAAAGAAGAGAACTAATCCCAGCCCCAGAGCTCTGTGCACAAGTAACTTTTTTCTGACTTTTTCTCTGGCTCAGGTAGCTGTAAGAGACAGTGTTACTACACCTTTGCCACTTTTCACATAAAAACAAATTTTATATCCATCCAGCCCCAACCATGGCAAACCACACTGACCAGTGATGGACTGAACTCTGCCAGGAATCTCCTGTGCGCCTCAAGCCAACATAAAGATATTTTACAGCAGCTGAGTCCATGCACTAATTCCTTTTATCCAGAAAGATGGAAAGAGACTATTTACAACGGCCTGGAGGGACAGGATAAGGGGGAATGGCTTCAAACTGACAGAGGGCAGGGTTAGATGGGATACTGGAAGAAATTCTTCCCTGTGAGGAAGGTGAGGCCCTGGCACAGGTTGCCCAGAGAAGCTGTGGCTGCCCCATCCCTGGAAGTGTCCAAGGCCAGATTGGACATAGCTTGGAGCAACCTGGGATAGTGGAAGGTGTCCCTTTTAGAGCCCATTATGAAAAATGATTTGCATGACTGTGCAAGATTTCCACTTTTTTTGTGTCCAGAAATAATTTGGAAAAATTGAAATTCAGAAACTGAGAAATAAATTCAGAACATATTCTGCACACTAGGATGGAGCTAAACTGGACATCAGTGAAATGAAAAGGACATAAAAGGTAGTTCAGAGCTGAGCTTCTGGAAGACAGGCTTCTCTTCTGAAAAGGCAGGGTTTACTATTGAAAAAGATGTGCCTGTAGGGGTTGTTCAGCAACACAAAATTTACCTGAAGAAGTGGAGTTTTTTCTGTAAGAAGTTTGTTTTTCTGAGCCTTGCTCAGATTTTATCAACTCACACTATCAGCCTTCTGTTCTCCCTATTAATGTGTGAAAAAGAATTCTTAAACCCATTGAGCTGTCCATTTCAAAAATAAGAGAAAAGAAGTGCTGTGTGTCATAATCTCTGTGGGGCAGTCTGTTTTTCTTCATTGCAATTAGTTTCCCATTACAAGCTGTGTGAAATACACTTTACAGTGGTTTCTCAGCCCAAACCAAGGCAATTATTTTGGGGAGGTGGCTGCTTTCTGCTTTTAAGCAACCACTTTTTCTCTTCCTGAATGTTAAAACACCACTTAATCTGTTTCCTGCAGTATAAACACTTTTACCCAGCAGACAGCAATCTCTCACTCTAGCAGTCACACAGCACGTGTGCTCAGGGTATTTCTACTGTCCCCAGCTGCCAAAGCCAACTCGACTTTAGCAGCTTTATCTGCTGGTTGTTAAATGCAATCAGATCAATAATGCTGCACGTTCCTGCCTGTTAATACCTCCCAGTTACCGTCCCACTTCTGTCAGGTTCATTACATCACCTTCTTTTTGCCCTGTAAATCTTTATTGAGCTCTGCCAGGAGCTCTGAGGAGAACGTGCTCGTTTCCTTCAGCAGCCCCTGAGTGCTGCCTGACCACTGCCATTCGCTGCCTTCACTTGACATTAAGGAATTAGAAAGGGAAATCCAAAAAGCTGCAGGAAAAGGGCGTCAAATCCACGCGGCCACCAGCACAGATGGAGGTCACACAAGTGTAATATCAGCAGTGTAATATCCATGACATTGTGACTAATGCCCATTAAATAACTCCCACTTATAGCCAGAACTAGCAAAATAAAAGGAAGTCTTACATCACTGGAGTAAAGGTGCTGGGGCTTAAAGGCTTGGAGAATCATGGAAAGCTTAAGCACCAGGCCAACACCTGGCTAAAATTTTCCACAGCTGCTGCTTCCAGTTTGCAGGGTTGGAGATTTTAGCGAGACCTCTGTGATACTTGGTACCACTCTTAAAGCCAGCCTGCTTCTTGGTGCCAGACTACTTTTTTTTTCAACACAGTGGAAATGAAAACCCCGAGGCAAGCTCTGCCAGCTGTGGTGCAAGGCTCAGAAGTGTGAGCTCCACTAACCCAAAAGGCAGCCCACAAATCAGGAACCCTGCATCTAATTCCCGAGGGTGTGGAATGGGCAACGCTGGATTTAGCCCTCCCAGTGGCAGCAATGAGGATGTGCTGGCAGGGGCTGCCACGTGCCAGCAATGCCAGAAGTAAGGACGGCAGGGAGGGTTGAAAGCTTTGGTTTGTACCTTTAAGGTGCCTCGGTCTCTTGAGCAGGTTGTTTTACACAGCTCAGAGCCCCACACAACACCGAGGCAGAGCTCTGGCCATAAGCTAAACCACAACAAGTTCCTCCTCACCATAAGGAAGAACTTCTTTCCATGGAGGGTGGCAGAGCACAGGAACAGCTGCCCAGGGAGGGTGTGGAGTCTCCCTGTCAGGAGACATTCCAGGCCCACCTGGATGAGTTCCTGTGTCACCGGGGTGACCCTGCCTTGACAGGGGGGTTGGACTGGGTGATCTCCAGAGGTCCCTTCCAACCCTGACTATTCTGGGATTCTCTCTGCCATTAAACAGAACATTTTAATACAAATTGTTAGGGAACTGTCGCTCAGATTAAATTTTTATTTAAGGTGACATTTTGCTATAAATCCACAATAAAAAAGGTGAGTGTACATTTTTTTCTTTCATGCAAAAGAGTTCTAATTAGCTCTGAAACACTGAAACATGAAAGAAGGAAATATCATTTTTACACTGGGGCATTCTGTCTCATTGGGAAGTCCCACAGAGCTGATAACTTCTCCAAAGACCTGGAAAACTGAGCTACAGCTGCCATAGTTTCAGTCAACCAAGCTACCAGGAACTAACTGGGAAACTCTGCAATTCACAGAGAACTACAGAACAAGCCCCATAAATCTCTTTCCATTTTGAATCCCAGAATCATTTAGGTTGGAAAAGCCCTCTGAGACCATGGAGTCCCCCCTGTGCCCGATGCCCACCTTGTCCCCCAGCCCAGAGCACTGAGTGCCACAGCCAGGCCTTCCTTGGATACCTCCAGGGGTGGGGACTCCACCACCTCCCTGGGCAGCCCCTTCCAATGCCTGACCACCCTTTCCAGGAAGAAATTCCTCCTCATGTTCAACCTGGACCTTCCCTGGCACAGCTGGAGGCCGTTCCCTCTCCTCCTGTCCCTTGTTCCCTGGGAGCAGAGCCCGACCCCCCCCGGCTTCCCCCTCCTGTCAGGGAGTTGCAGAGCCAGAAGGTCCCCCCTGAGCCTCCTTTTCTCCAGGCTGAGCCCCCCCAGCTCCCCCAGCCACTCCTGCTGCTCCAGCCCCTTCCCCAGCTCTGCTCCCTTCTCTGGACACGCTCCAGCCCTTCACTGTCTTTCTTGAAGTGAAGGAACTCTCTTGCTTCTCTTTCCATTCCAACGGTAATAAATTGTCAAATACAGAAAAATCTACAGTGAATGTCATTCAGTTCAATCCCTCTCCTTGGGAAAAATGCAGATTCATTGAAACTTGCCCTGTACCAACTGTACTGTGGCCACTTTCCACCCTCCCCAAGCCAGGAGCTGAGTCAGTGCTTGAGTAGTCCGTTGGGAATAAACAGGAGTTTCCATAGGCATACAAATGAAGTGTGTGCTCAGAGACCTTGGGACATCAGGAATTCAGTAACACCATCCTCACTCCGGCAGGGGGCGCAGCAGCACCACAGGAATTTTGGGAATTTGGGATGAAAAATATAATTCTAATCCCCAAACCCTCCGATGGCTGCGGCAGGAAATGCTCCTGGAACTGTTAAATCAAGCCCTGAATGAGAACAGTACTTTTTCCTGAAATTATCCGTCTTCCTCATGAAAATAACCATGAAGAAATTAAGGTTATTGTTGGCCTCAGCTCATTCTGAAATCCAAATTACTTATCCCAAGGGGACCTGTGACAGAACAAGGATGGAATAAAAAATAGTGGCCATCCTACAGTGCAAAAAAAGTTTGTTTCAGCTTTATACCACAGACTTTAGAGCGTGTAACTTCAGCCTCTGGGTGCTTTGTAAACAACAAAATAACAGATCCTCAGAAACACCTGGGTGCTTCCTATCTTTAAATAGAGCCATTCCAAACGGGGGGCACTTTCTTTTTTAGCCTTTATCCATTCTGCACGGTGATTTATACACTTCACAGTTATCCCTGCAGAGTTATCCCTCATGCCAAACAGTCTCCAAAATACAGGAGGCATGCAAAGCCTAAACCGCAGAAATTCTACCCCAGAGTTAAAAAAAAGGGAGTGAACTGCGGGGAGACCACAAACATATATGGATACTACTCCCATTCCCAAATCCCCTCCTAATAGCAAAATATCATCTTGATGATTTGAGGCTGATTTGCTGTATTTCCAGCTTCCAGCTTCCTCTCACTCCCTGGACTGAGGGGAACAGAGTGGGGAGACAAAACACTCCTCACGGGAAGAGGAGACAGATCTCACTGTGCCTTTTAGGCAATAAGGAAAAGATGCTGCAGGGCTCCAGACAGAATGAGAGCTAATCCTCCTCAGCCAAATTTATGCAGGAGGGAAGACTGAGAGCCAGGAAAAGCAGTAAGAGATGAAAGGAACAAAACTTGTGGCTCTGCAAGCCCGATGCAGCACAAATTCCATGGGGGAAGCACAAATCATACCCAAGACAATACTTTTCACATCAACGAGAGGTAAAAAACCCAAGGTGATCTCAAAAATAACCTGTTAAGTAAAGTCACAGTGAAGCAGTTGCTTGCCACAGAGCTGATTTGCAGCTCTAGCCCCAACCTCTGCATATACAAGGGAGCTTCAGATGATGAAAGAGCTGCAAGAGATGTTGGATTTAACAGGAGCACCAGCAGCCACTTCAGGGAGGTCGACTCCCAGAAACATAGCCCCGCTTTGCTCCTGAAGACCTCACACTGAGTAGCGAGGCAACGGGAAAGATGCCTTAAAAAAAAAGTACAGCATTTCAATAGCATCTTTCTATTGAAAATACACAATATGATCTGCCTCATGCCCTTTGCTGCCTTCACAGCTGATGAAGAATTGCTAGTGAGGAAGATAACGGTAAGACAGCACGATCAGTCGACTAGATCCTGGATTTCTGGGGAATGGATGTGCCTACAGGTGATGTGTATCTGCTGGCACTCTGGCCTATCAGTGTTTCACCCCCCTGATGAAAGGGAGGCTACACTGCTTGAGGACCAAAGACAGAATCTGTGTACTATAAATAAAGCATTCAAGAGAAATCACAGAGCAGATCTGCCTGGCCAGCCAAACTGCCTGGAATCGACAGGGACACAAATAAATAGGTCAGTGGGTATTTCATACTTGACTGCTTTCTGCAAGAAGCTGTGTAGCTGAGACCAAAAACCTAAGACACAGCCACGATGTCTCAAATAAAAGCATTTTTTAAGTCCTCTTTTTAAGATTTTGTGTGGTAACAAATCCCTGGCAAAGCAGAGGGACAGAAGAAGAAAGGCTTCAATAAATCACTGTGTTCTACAAACACCTCTGTAGAGGGAAGTGGATGGGGAAGATCAAAAACACCTGCCTCACAACTGCACACGGGTGCAGAACCTTGATTTCACTCCCACCTCAGTTTAAGTCATCCCAAATGAGAGCACTGGTGCAGTTTAGCTTTAAGCACCACCTGAACATGGTCCTCAGAGGCCTATTTCATATGGCAACTACAGGTGCTTCCAGAAGCTGCCAGAGACACCCCACACCTGCTGATGAGCTACTGCTGGTTGAAGAACTATCCCTCTCCCTTTGAGGAGCAACAAAGGTGAATCCCACCTCAATATCTGCTGTGTTTTGAAGGAAAGCAAATGTCAGGAGAGCTCCAGCTTCTGTGCCGCCTGTGGCCTCAAAGGGAGAGCGAAGGAGCTGGCTGAGCACAGCACAAGTGAAGGGCAGCTGCAGCCAGAGAAATACAAGGGGAAAGGAAGCCCTGAGGCTTAGCCCTGTTCCTGGGGAGCTATTCAAGAAGGAGGTGGTTTGGCCCACCAGAAAATTCACATGGTCACAGCAGGACACGGGAAAACAAGGAGCTGTTCCACACCACTGCGACAACTGCACAACCCAGCTTGGGAGAAGGTCACAAAGGAGGACAGGCATGACTCAAGTTGAGGGCAGCACAAAACGAGTGTGTCTGCAAAGCAGCAGAGGTGGGAGGTCTGGTTTTGCCATGAAATTCCCATCAGCCATGGCCTACATCTTCATTTCGCATGGGGCACGCAGGGATATTGCTGTTCCGAAGGTACACGCTGGGATGCTCGGACACATTTGGCAAACCCTGAACTATCTCACCCTCAGCAAGGGAAAGGACCCTCAAAGACCCTCCAAATAATGCTGCAGAGAACTGACAGTGGCAGAGAAACTGTTTGTTGAGACCTGCTGTTGAGCCCCTGTGTTCTGGAATGTCACTGCTCTGCCTCAGGAATCACTACATCCCGTAAATACAACAGTCCTAATTCCCCATTCTTTGCACCCGGGGCAGACACTCAGTGAAAAGTTAAGGTGTGAGGACTCAACGCTCAGAGTTACAGTGAAAAAGCCCAGGCAAGGACGAGAGGATGGGGCCTGTGAGGAGCTGCTGTTAAGTAGTGAATGGGGGCATCTTGTGGCCGTCTATAAAAATGTACACGACTACCTCAATTTTTTCAGCACAAAAGCCTAACTGGGAAAACTTCCATTGAAGTTAAAAGGGGAAAATGTCCTGAAAATGTTTAATTTTAACTGCCTTTGGGGGTTTAGCCCACATTCTTACGTGAGGTTGCTTTTATCAGTCCCCTCAGAGGGATTTGCAAAAAGCTGTTTTTGAAGCTTTCTTATTCCCGCTATTTCACTTGCTATGAATATCCCACTCCCAAAGCCAGCCTAGCTTCCAGCTTTCCCTTTCCCCACTACATGCTCCCATTAGCTAAACATTTTTGCTAGGTCACTTTCAGGAAATATTACAGAATCCCAGAATCATTTAGGTTGGAAAAGACCTCTGAGATCCTTGAATCCAAATTTTGTCTGATCCCTACCTCGTCCCCCAGCCCAGAGTGCCACGTCCAGTCCTTCCTTGAACACTTCCAGGGATGGGGACTCCACCACCTCCCTGGGCAGCCCCTTCCAATGCCTAACCATCCTTTCCATGAAGAAATTCCTCCTGATATCAAACTGAACCTCCCCTAGTGTGGCCTGAGGCCATTTCCTCTTGTCCTGTGAAATAACAGGATTCGAACAATAGGTTTTCAAGGAAAACCAGAGCAGCATCCTGAAATGTTGCAGCAGGCTGTACCTCCCTGACCCTTTGCCTGCAGACAGCTTGGTCCTGAGCCCAAGCAAACTGTCTTTCCCTGTGGGTCCTTCACTCGGGCTCAGCATCATGTTAATGCCATCACAGCATCCTGGGTTAGCTCCAGTTTGCACCTGGACTCATCCCAGAAGCCCCTACACCAGGTGACTGCAGCAGTTGGACATGTCCTGGGAGAAAGCTGACTTAACACCACTGAAGTGCATCAACAGCCCCGTGCCTGCTCCAGCTTTTTATCCCAAAAAGTTTCATAGTTGTCAAGACAATTATTTTGACATTTATGAAACCTTTGGCTTGAGGGAGGAAAAAACCACCACAATTATTTTGACATATCCAGATGCCATTTAGTTTTGGCTGAAAGTCAGACTTTACCTCAGCTCAGAATAGCTTTAATTAGCTAGAAACAACTTCATTTTGGTCATTCCATTAATTTTTCGTGCTTTTTAAATCATTCCGAAAAAACTGAAGCAAGGAGGTGTAACCAGTGTCCTCTTCTGTTTTCAGGTACAGGGGGACATTTAGAAGCTGGGCAAATAAGACTTGACTAAGCAGGCAGGTAAGAGGAGCTTTCCAGCTATCCCACTGCAATTCCTAACACTGATGCCTTAGGTGCTAATGGCTAACAACCACTGAGGAGGCAGTCCTGCTCTTCCTCAAACATTTCTTTTATCCAGCCTTTCCCTCAGGTCCTGTCCCTGGTCACAGAGAGCAGAGATTGGAGCTGCTGCTCAGGAGGAAGCTGAAGATCCCACTGAGCTCTGACCCCAGGCTCTTCTTCTCCAGCTGAACATTCCAAGTGTCCTCTGCTGCTCCTGGTGTGGCCCCTCCAGACCCTTCACCATCCTCATGTTCCTGCTCTGGACACTCTCCAATAGCGTTTGATCTTTCTCACACTGTGGTTCCCAAAACTGCACACAGAATGCTTATACCCTCTTCCTTTCCTTGCCATGGGCAAGGGATTTTCCTGTGGGCAAATCCAGAGGTCAAGGCACCTCCTGAGCTGCCCAGAAGTGAGCCATTAGTTCCCTGTGGGCACAGCTGGAGGATGTGACACGCATTTGGTGACGGCAGATGTGTCACCACCTGACCACGAACACAGCCATCCTTCATTGGTACCACTGCTGACACCTTACAGCTTCCAGAGCCCCCCTGCATTATCTGCCCAGTGCACTCAGAGTGCAGTTCCCCTTCCTCCCACCACGGAATTCACACACAGGGATCAACGGGGCTACACCAGCACGTACAAATGTGAATCCTCCTCCCGGTGATTTCCACTCTGAGCCCAGTACCTTGGCTGCCCCCAGCGAACACCAGGGTGCTGTCACCCAGCTCAGGGGGGTTCTCCAGGCGACGTGGGGGCGGCTGCAGCAGCTTCTGCCCTTCCTCTATCTCGGGGTGGGTGCGCACGGTGAGACACAGCGCAGGCTGCACCAGGGCGTCCTTCAGCAGGGCCGAGTCCAGCTCCTCAGCAGCTCTCTTGTTGATCTCCACAATTTCATCACCAGCTTTCAGGCCTGTGACAGAGAGGAACAGGTAAGACTCGCACGGCAATGCTCCCCACAGACATCAAGGAGCTCAGCCGGGTGCCTGTGAAGTGCCAGTGCCTGTCTAGACAAAAAGTAATAATTTATGACTGCAAATGTAGTAGAATTTGATGGACTTTTGTGAGATCTGTTGTCTGATCCCTCCCGTAGGAAGTCCCTCACAATGTACCAGCAACAAGACCCCCTTTGTCTTCACTCTGCAAGGGAACAGCTGCTGTGCCACACACCTCCCTACACCACACATCACTGCTAAATGAAGAGATACAGAAGGACAGTCAGACTTGTGAGGTACTGCACACAGGATGGGGGAAGGTTGGAGCAGCTGGGCTGGCTTGATTCTTGCTTTTAACTTTCTATATAAGCTTTTATTTAAAGTGATCACTGAGGAGAAGGGAAAACATGTCCCGCTCTGCCAAGGTGTAGGACTTTGCACCTCCAGGCCTACCAGTCCCACCAGGGTGTCCCCCCGGCCCTTCTTGAATCCCATCCCAGCACATGGATCTTCAAAAGGCAAGTCTGAGCTCTTGGTAAGTTAGTCATGGTTTTTTTCCAGCCTGATTTCAGTAGTTATTTATAGCAGCAGAGGCACCCAAGGGAAAAGGGGATCTGCTGAGGAAACAGCTGACTCCTGCACATCCAGGGGCAAGGCAGTGATGCTGATGGACAATGTGCAGCCCTCAGAGGGGACACGGGAAACCTGACCTTCCCCACGGCCACCTGGGCCCACTCTCTGACCAAACACGCTGCACCAGGGTTTAATCCCAAATAAATTCTAGGGTCAGGCAGGCAGCAGCAAGTCAGGGTGCACAAGTGCTGACAGGCATGGATGTTGGATCATCCTGGTCACCGTCCTGGCATTTACAGGGATGAGAGGTGGAATTCACAGGGTCCAAGGTGAGCTGCCCTCGTGCCACCCAGTCCTCTGGCAGGACAGCTATGCAAAGGATGAGTCTTGCCACCTTTAAAACCTGGATGAAAGGCCAGACTTGATGATCCTGTGCTGTGAGCAGAGGCCTCAGATGCATCCTCCAAGAAACACGGTACCTACCCACATTCATGGAAAAATGTGCAAGGGAGGAGGCTAAAGAGCTTCAGCCTTCTCTAGGAAAATGGAGACCTTTCTAAATAGGTGTAATTGTGTCTAGAAACTGTAGTGTGGAGTGTGGTTTTGGAGAGAATACAGTGAACTAGATAGAATAGCTACAAAGTAAATGGACTGTAAAATCATATTTGAAAGAAGGACCAAACAAGGCAAGTCAAGCATTTCACATTATTTCATTTATTCTACTTAGTGATTCTGTGGCACAATAGTAGCACACTAATAGGTCTGCAACCATAAATATTGTATCTGGGGCTTCATTTACCCTCTGTAAACCTTGTTTTGAATTATCTGGGATAAGCATCATGTCTGTCTCAGTACAGTTGAGGACCTCAAACTCCAACAACAGAATGTCTTGCTAACACACATCAACAGTAGAAACAAAAAGATAAATCATAAAAATTACCAGGAGAAAGTAAAATTTCTAATTGGAGAAAAGATTAGGAATGAAATGCTGTATCTCATCTGGTGAGACTTACTGTAGGAAGTGCAGTCAAATATAGACATGCATGTAAATAATGGGAGGCAGAGGGAGTTTCCCCCCCTGCTTTCAGTGAACTCGGGGTATCTTGTCACAATATCCTGCCAAGTGCTGTTCATACAGAGGTGGCTTTTCAGATCAATTCTGAAGAGCAACATAATCCTGAGTTTTCATCAGATGTTTTAGCGCTCCAGCCCCACAGGAGGCAGTCTGTGTTCACACATCCATTCAAACTGTTCTTCAAACAGTAACTAAAAGCAGAACAGGGAAGCCCTACTGAAACCCCCTCCACCCTCACCCTCACATTTGTTTTGCTCCCCACAGGGTTTCATTTCCCTGTGGCAGGCTGGCAGAGAGCCCCCCAACCCCCTGCTCAGGGCTTTTGGCAGGATATTCATCCTGTTAGCCAGGGAATTGTATGAGGCCAACCCAGGGTGATGAGGGACAGGAAAGAGAAAGATGGTCTTGTCAAGCTTAACAAACACACACAGCAGCCTCCAGAACCACCTATGTGGTTTTCTGAAGTTGGGGTTAGAGGCCACAGCTGGGTGAAACTCCAGGCTGTTCCCCATCCCCTGACCACAGCTTCTTCCTTCCCCATTTCTGCTGTCCCTGCACTGTGCCACTTCTGCCCCTCGCTCCCTGCCACACAAACCAGCTCCACCTGCCAGGGGGTCACAAAAACTGCCACAGCAGTTTTCTACCAAGCCGGGGAGCTGAGCTGGCTCAGAGTGCCAGAGTCAGCACAAGGCCAAGGGATGGAGCAGACCAGCTTTTGGAACAGTTTTTGGCAACAGCCAATTGCTGAATAAGCACTGTGAGACCATATAACCTCTCGCCAAGAAAACCCTGAAGGTGTTTCTGAGGACTCTGCGTCTTCTCACTCCTCATTCTGCCCATGTTCTACTTCAAAATCTGGTTACTTTTCAGCTGCCCGGCTCCCTGAGCAGCCCAGCCCATGCAGCAGCACTGGCACATCAGGAATGGCAATGAATGGGAAAAGCAGTGAGGGTATGGCAGTGTCAGGGCTGGCCTCAGCTTGGATAAAATGCAGTTAAACCATATCCTGCTCTACCCCGAGATGAGCTGGCAGCCTAGTTGTCCCTGCTGGCTTCTGGTCCAAGCATGGCCATGCTTACTGCAAAGGCTGGAAGCAGAACCAGAGGCAGCAATCCCAATCACTGGGAGCACTGTGATGCTTCTACTGTATTTGTTCATGCTGCAGTGACTCACCTGAGAGGGCCTCTGCTCCTCTTTCTGGCTGGAAGGGACATGCTGACCATGCTACACGCACAGCAACTCCGAACTGAGAGGGTGACCGTGCAGCACAGCTGATCCCAAGAGCAGGACAGCCCTGTATCCAGCACCAAAGGTTCTTCCCAGAAGTCCCTATTTGCTTTTGGACTGGAACCCTTGGTGTGTTTGTAAAGCTCCCATTCCTACAAGCTCATGGTCAATACCAGGATTAAACCACTTTGGAAAGTGTTTTACCTTTTTTGAAAGCTAGGCCTGTCTCCTTGACGCCGTTCACATAAAGCCGACGAATCCCTTCTTCTTCCACGGAGGACAGAGAGAAACCTGGGGAGATACCCAGAGAGCTGGTCAACCAGAGACCAGAGACACCACAGCACAGGCTGTGCTTCCCTGCAGCGAGCAGTCGGGAATCCCTCCCTTCCCCTTTCCCTTAAACCTTAGCAGACATTACGGGAAAATCAAACAATGAAAGCGGCTTGAACAAAAAACCTGAAGTGAATTTCTGAGTTTATATATAAATCAACTACAGCCTCATTTGAGGATACCACAGCTGCAAAACATTGGAACAGACTTCCAATTCTGTTGCCACAAAAGGTCTCTTCAGGAAGTTTTGGTGTCTGCAGACAAAAGCTGCACAGAGCTGTGGTTTGGGACACACACCGACAGCAGCTGGGAATGGGAGAGCTCTGGCTGATGTGCCACCCTGAACTCAGACAAGGCACACCACCTCCTGCTAAAGCACAGGGCTGACTTCTACTTTTTCAGATTCCTGGGCTGGACAAGTTGGTAAAAATGCTACTTTCTCTTTTCCCCTTTATTTTCAGCTGCTTATGGCACAAGCTGTTTTTTGCCAAGTCTCAGCTCAGTGCACGTTTTGTGCTACACAAGAGACCCACAGAACAGCCTTATAGTGGAAGTACTGACACAGCCTGAATTTAAACAGAGCAAATGGTACTGTTACGTTCTGTTTGGGTGACTTTCCTGCTATTTGTGTGTGACACTGTAAGATAACAACGTGTAAAGGAAATACAAGGAGCCTGGTTAAATGTGGGTTGTTTATTTACTGTTCAGAGTTATCTAAAGCAGAACACTTGCCTTTCTGAAACTTCATTGCTCCCTGAATGAGTGCAGGCAACCATTTGGTCTTTGTTGTTCTGATTAGAAAAACATTTACAAACCTCTGGGGGGAGTCCCTTGTCTGACATGGAATCAGCCACCAGCCAAGAGGTGCAGATGTACTGGGAGCCTATTCTGACCTTAGGATTCCCTTCAAGTTGATTCTTATGGCTGAGAGTTATTTTTTTATCCATGATTAAAAAAAAAAAAAAAAAGGGAAGAAGAAAAGAGGGGGAAGAACGTGGCAGCCTAGTAGTGAGAAGCATATGGCCTTCCATGACTTACTGAGCTACTTGGAACCCGCATGTGAGCTCCTCGGGCTGAACCAAATGAAATTTGTGAAGCTCACTCAGCACTCCAGCTTTGGCAGAGAGAAAACCCCTCAACTAAAAGAGCAGCTGTAAAATATAGTAGTTACTGGCTGTCATCACCACAAAGCCTACCTGGAAAATCCTTATCCAGAAGCATAGCAGAGCATGCCCAAGGCAGCAGTTTGAGTCAGCTCAAATGATCAGTTCCCAATACCACCCTTCTGCCACTGAAATGCTGGTGTGGAGCCAAACACCACACAGTTAAAACCAGGCTGAGCTGCAGCTCACTGGGGCTTAACTGTGAGGAGACCAGAATGCCCACGCAGTCCCAAGCTCCACCTCTCCTATGGGGAAAGGCTGAGGGAGTTGGGATTGTTCAGCCTGGAGAAAGAGAAGGTGACCTAATTGCAGCCTTCAAGGACCTGAAGGGAGCCCACAAGAAAGATGGAAAGAGACTATTTCCAAGGGCCTGGAGAGACAGGACAAGGGGGAATGGCTTCAAACTAACAGAGGGCAGGGTTAGATGGGATATTGGGAAGAAATTCTTCCCTCTGAGGGTGGTGAGGCCCTGGCACAGGTTGCCCAGAGAAGCTGTGGCTGCCCCATCCCTGGAATGTTCGAGGCCAGGTTGGACGGGGCTTGGAGCAACCTGGGCTAGTGGAAGGTGCCCCTGCCCAGGGCAGGGGGTGGGACTGGATAAGCTGTAAAGGACCCTTCCAACCCAAACCATTCTGTGATTCTTTGATTTCTCTGTGATCAGACCTCTGCCTCCTTCAATCCATCAGGTTTAAATGCATGTGTAGTTGCTTCTTAATTCATCTCCCAGTCCTACCCATAAATCCTGAGCAGTTATTCCTGGCAGAAAGGGTGTAAGGAGCAATTAAGCATGTTGTGCTCAGCTTTAAGGGATGAGAGATGGGCAAGGATAAACTGTTTTATTTCCACAGCTGTGGCAGTGGCTGGGTCTCAAACACAATTTGCAGCAGCAGCACGTCTGTCTCACAGCAGTGCCAGTGCTTTTGCTGCCACCCAGATGAGAAACACCTCAGCCAAGTGTGTGTGTGTGTGTGTGTGTGTGTGTGTGTGTGTGTGTGTGTGTGTGTGTGTATATATATGTGTGTACAGTTTGTATATACACATATATAGTAGGAATGCAGAGTTTCCATCTGGCTCAATTCCACAGGGGCTCCACACAAACATGTGTACTGGCATCGCAGGGGAGGAAGGGCAGGAGTGGGTGGAAGCAACAGCGATTGCATAAGCTGGCATTCCTGCCAAAAACATTATTATCAAACTGTGCATGGACTCTGAAACACAGGTGGGAAGAGATGGGTGGTGACCCAGACAGAGCCTTCTCTTCACTGCAAAGTTTTGATGACAGGAGAACAAAAGTCTGCAGCTCTGAGTGCTCGTGGCCTCACTGAACCAGCACAATACCTGAACAAATCCGCCTCCAGATAATCCCCTCAGCCCCCTGTGAGAGCCAGCTGCTGATAAACATGCCAGCACCTTCCTGGGACTTAGAGGAGCTGGAAACCACTGGTTCTTACTGCTGGTGCACCCTGATTTCTGCCTGTACAGTCTTGGCAAAGAGGGAAAAAGTACCAGCAAAAGAGGCAAGAACATACATGCCCAGGCATCAGCAACAGCATCCCACTGAGAGATCCAGCACTGGCAAGGTCCAAAACACTGGCCACACACTCCAGGACACAGGCACACTGGTGGGAGTAGAAACACTACAAAACATTCCCAGGTGGGCTTGCCCTGTGATGTGGTGTTGGAACAAGATGATCTTTATGGTCCCTTCCAACCCAAACTGTTCCAGGATTGCGTGATTTCAGCACCAGCTTGTCACTGTACGGACACACAGCACTGCTCCTACGAAAAACAGATTACAGAAATTCCTCTGCCATTTAGAGGCAAAGTAAGTTTCGCTATTTTCTTCCAATGGGAGAAAATCCAGGTTTTTAGGGTGTTTTTAGCATTCCCTCCCCCCAGGGTCAGAGCCACTGCACAGCCACGTCCCACGTCTCACAGGGCTGATCTCATTTCACAGGACATGACAGTGCATTTCACGGTCTTTCCCATTTATTACTTGGGAAAAAAAAGAAGAAAAAGAAATAAACAGGAAATGCTACAACACCCCCAACACTCACAGTGCTTTCAGGCACAACATAATTATCAAACCTGGGGGCCATCCCTCCACTGGTTAATACTTCTTTCTTAGGCCTTCAATATTCAAGCCACTGCTTTGTAGCAGAGCTCAGTGTTCAAATGGCCTGCAGCTGTATAATAAGCAGTTTGGGGACTCAGAATTATTCTAGTCATTGAAACAGAGTATTTAAATAAACAGCAGAAAGATGTAGATTGGCTTCCTGCAGGGTAGGCTGCACAGATAACTTTAAAACACACCCCAGAACTGTAATTGCCAGACCAAAGGGCAAACTCACCAGGCTGGAGGTCTGTAACCTGAAATACTTGAAAGCTAAAAGGAGTATGAACAGCCTACATAAAGATGAGAGATTTTGCTGAAATTACACAGGCAGGACTTCCCCTGCTTTATGTTTTGTGCACAGATTGGTCGGATGTGTCAGGTTCCAGCTCCAGGTGTCCATGGGACATCCTTGAGGGCTGGGGCCAGGCTCCCCCAGCCTTGGGAATGTTGGGGTGAGGCAGGAACCCACCTTGGCAGGTGGGGAAAGAGGTGGAAAGCCTGTCTTGGGACAGCCACAGACCTCGAGATGCCTCCTACCCACAGGGATGCTCCCAGCCGTGTCCTTGTCATGATGCTGGGTGGAGGGAGTGAGGGGGTGGGAAAGGTGGAAGGAGTGAGGGAGTGGGAAAGGTGAAAGGAGTGAGGGAGTGGAAAAAGTGGAAGGAGTGAGGGAATGGAAAAAGTGGAAGGAGTGAGGGGATGGAAAAAGTGGAAGGAGTGAGGGGATGGAAAAAGTGGAAGGAGTGAGGGGATGGAAAAAGTGGAAGGAGTGAGGGGGTGGGAAAGGCGAAAGGAGTGAAGGGGTGGGAAAGGTAGAAGGAGTAAGAAGGTGGGAAGGGTGGAAGAGTGGAAGGAGTGAAGGGGTGGAAAAGGTGGAAGGAGTAAAGGGATGAAAAAGTGGAAGGGTGAGGAGGTGGGAAGGGTGGCAGGACCGAGGGAGTGGGAAGCCCTCCACCCTGCTGGCACTGCTCAAAGCCCCAGCGCCAAGCCCACGGCAGGGCCCCCCTGAAGGCACTCCTGTGAGAGGTGGCAGCTGGCAGAGGATGCCGTTTGCCACCTACACCTTCTGTGGGTGGTGTTTTGGAGAAACTACAAGAACAAGCAAACATTTGTCCTTTCTGCCACCGTAGCTCTCGTTGGAGAGCTGCACATCCTCCAGCTCCAGCACTGGGAAAAGCCGTGCTTGGGGCACCACAAATAAAACTGCCCTGCTCTGGGGCAGGTGGATGCTTTCTGTGCAGGCTCAGGAATCAGATGTGCTCTTCCTTCTGTGCTCAGCAGACCTTTCAGGTGTACCAGTGAATAGCACTGGAACTGACTTGGGAGAAAAAGAAAAACAAGCCAAGGAGAAACTCACCATAAATATCGGAGGATGCATCAGACTTCTCGATCTGAATGTGCTGTGTGATTTTCTGACAGATTTCTATCTCTTTGTACAGCTGAACAGAAGAAAAACAAAAAAAAACACACACAAAAGTATGTTACTGTGGGAGGACACATCAATTGAAATCGTTTGGAACAGCTTTTTGGTTTTTAATTGCAGATGGAAAAAAGGCACCATGGTCATTATTTATCAAACAGTTTTTCTCCACCTGTGTGAGGTGCATCAGTAGCATCACTAAGCTTTGCTGTTAGAACACAGCTAAAGAAAGGGAAGCAGTGTTTTACTACCATCATCATAACAGCAAGGGTACATCTAATTCCCTCAGTCAGTAACATTTTGAGCCCAATTTCCCAGTTTATGGGTAGTGATAATTTAATATTTTTCTATTATTTTAATGAAGACATTGCAGGAATTCAATTATGAAAGAGTATTAAAGTCACAAGGAGGGATTTTGTTTCTTAAATACATTTCCTCATTGTCATTAGCATGACATTTCACCTTTAACACCTCAGTGTTTATTTGTAACCAAACAAAGCCCCCAGGTCTTTGAAATAGTCATTAACATCCTTCCTGGGAGCCCAGCACAAATTCACACTTAGGTAAGAGCCCAGAAGCCCCTCCACCCAGGTGCAGTTCCCTCTGCCTTTCAGCACTTAGGTACCAAACCACCCCTTTGTCTTCAGAAAAAACCATACCCCAGGTGAATGAGAGCCCACAGGTGAATATTAATTCTGCTTCCACACTGCTGGGAGTGTGGAAAAAAGCAATTCACAATAATTAACATCTTGAAACTAAGTGACGTCAGCGCTTGGACTGAAGTATGTAAACCATTCCTTTAAAAAGAAGAGGAACCTAAGTTTCCCTAATAAAAATACAATTTTATTTTATTTCCTTCTTCTATGAGCACTTACACATCTGTTCAGCTGCAAAAGTCAGGTGTTACAGAACAGCTCATGGAAGTAACTCCAACTTTCTCATGAAACAAGCACACACATACAAATGTGTGTTGCTTTAATATTAGTACATTAGATATATTCCTGCAGCACTCATCTATCAGCACTTACACAGTCCCAATGACTGATTTTGGGGTTAATTTCATTTTACCAAAACAAACAATAAGTGGTGACTATGTCAATCCTACATCCTCTCCAACACAAGTCACCAAAGTCCTCCCAGGCAAGGAAAGCTAAAATCTGTCTCCTCTGAGTTTTAATTTTTCCCAACTCTATTTCACTTCCCAGTCTTAGCACTCCACTAGCACTTTCTCACACTTTTTTTTTTGTTGCTGTTGTTGACAGTGTTAATGGAAAATCCCAGAACTTCTTTGCTAAATGAACAAAAGCCCCCATAACTAGCAAAGTTTTACTTTTTTATAAGTAAAACAGCCACCAGTGAAAAGGAGTTTAAAAAGCTTTACAGCGTGCATGTGTAAAAATCACAGAGTTAAGCATGACACTAATCCTGTTTGGTCTTTTTTTTTAATCTCTCATGGCAAAATTCCTTTGAAGTCTGCTTTTGAGATGAATGAGATGAAAACAGCCGACTGAAGCAATTAAGAAAGTATATTCTCACACATAACTCCTGAGCTTTTTAACCTCGGTGTTTATCTTCCCATTAAGAAAAATAAAACAAAAAAAAGAACACCAAAAACCCACCAAAAGAAAAAAAAAAAAACCAACAGCTTGTGTATTTTCCCCCTCTTTAAAAATCAAAGTGACTGTGACAACAAGTGCTCAGGCCTCAACACTATGTCTTTAAACCCCCCATGGACAATATGAGCAACAGGAAAAGACAACCTTGAGGGAAGTTAAGCTTAAATGTAACATTAAAGTGACTTTCACACATTACCTGTGGCTGTTCCTCCTCTCTCTCCCCCACACAGACATATAACAGCACAAACATAAACTAACACCAAGGCAAGATGAAATGTTTGCAGAGATTACTGTAGGCCAATTTGCTATGGTCTGCAAAGCACCATAATTGCAAGCTAAAAAGCATAACTCTGTGTTACACAATGCCAGATAAACACTAATTACCAGCGTCCTACCAAGTGCCATTTAATTTTGCCCAGTGGGTTGCATTACCAGTTCATAGATCTCCTCCTCTGGCTTTGGTACATAGAACTGGAGCTGGTTCTCCACGAGGAATTTGAGCCGCAGGTAGTGAGCAGAGACATCCAGTTGGTGGGTCTGCAAGAGACAGAGAACAGGCTTCAGAGGGGAAAAAAAATGCCTTAATCACCTACTCAGAGAGTGGCGTGACCCTCACAGGCACAAAACTGCCCCAGCACCACCTTCCACCACGACCTGAATAAGACCCTGGACCTCCTCCTCTTCCTCATGAATGAGCATCCATTCATTTATTTACCAACTGAGCAGGGTGTTGAGGGCACTCTGAGCAGCCCCTGCTGACCTGGCAGTTCTGCTCCCTCCCAGGGTACTCCAGAAATAATCAGAAGCCTCAGAGCACACCTCTGAATAAAAGCGAACTGTATAAGGATATTTCAAATCACATGGAGGTAAATAAATGTTCTGCTAACAGAGGAAAATGTAGCAGGAAAGCTGTTTCCTCTTTGGTTTGGGTTTTTTAGCGTCTTTATAATAGAGTGTGAAAGTAGGATGTGGTAGATTTCAAGCAAGGTTAATAAAAACCAGAAAATCTGCATGTCCTCTAAATTCAAACCAGCCCAGGATACACCAGCTTTATAAGGCCAAAAGAAGCCAAGAGTTGCATCCTGGATTACATCCCAGTGGAAACAGGTCACACCATTTTAATGAATTAGTTATAATTAGCTGAGGATAGAGCATTTGGTCTGGGAGATGTTAACGACCTTTTCTCAGCATGATTAATAAGCTTGATTTAAGCAGAGGTTAATGCAGTGTGTAATCAAAACACATTAGAATTATGATAAACACAAAGGATGTCATTCAGAAGTTATTTTCAAAGTTCATAAACTGTTGGCTACACCTAATGAGAAACCCCAAAGTGATTCACCCATACAGGAGGCAAATTCTCCTCACTGTCATTTCTGAAATCCCATTATTAAATGCTTTTATACATCAGCCTAGTCATTTTATACCAAGAAACTGCCATCCTTTCCCAGGTTGTGCTAAAAACAATGGCTCATCCGAAAATTCATGCAAGAACTTCGTTATTGCCTGTTTATCATGTTTTTTAAAGCCTGGCTTATCCAGTTCAAGGCAAGATGATGATACACCAGCACTCAGCTGACTGATCACAGGTGATGAGTAATGTACTCCAAGGGGCCTGTGGAGAAGATCCCAGAGTGACCCTTCAGCAAACAGAGGATGGTGAATGCTTTGGAAAGTCTAGATTAGCCCAGCAATAAAAACAGCTACCAATACTAATAATAAAAAAAAAAAAAAAGCAGACCTATTGCTGCACTCTACAGTGCTACACTCAACTACATTCAAGTATTTCCTATTCAAAGATCAAATTATTCTTGTATGAAATTGAGTATCTGAAATGGAATAACCTCCGTAATCCAGGCAAATTCCTAGTTAATTAAATAAAGAATCTGAAATCTATCAAGGGCCAAAAGAAAAACAGCTGAATGTAGGAGAGCCTTACTCTCTCTCCTTTTTTCTTTATTTTTTTTTTTTCTTTCTGGAAAGCATTTTGAGTGCTTTGCTCATTGACTAATGCTGTTTTCACTAGTTTCCTCCCTTCCCAACACATGTACAAGCACCCCAGAAATTAAAAGGAAGCAGAATTGGCTTTAGGGGTTCAGAAATGACACAGAGGAGTCCTAGATTCTTTTCTGATCAGCTTAGATACAAACTGAGGAGTGCCTTGCACACCACTGACTGCACACCCACATCTGGGGGGAGAAGCCTCTGGTAAGCCTCTCTGAAAGTCCATGAAATGCTTCAGCCATTTACAGCAACACCAGCGGGGAAAAATGCTCTGTGGAAAAACCACAGTAGCAGAGGAAGGAGCCAGGCAACCTGGCAGCTCCTGCTGCCACCATGGGGCATCTTCTCGGGGTCTCCTGTGCCAAAGCTCTTGTACATTTGCTGCATTTCACAGAATCAGGGAATCACAGACTGGTTTGGGTTGGGAGGGACCTTAAAGATCATCTCATTCCATTCCCCTGCCGTGGGCAGGGACACCTTCCACTAGCCCAGGTTGCTCCAGGCTCTGTCCAACCTGGCCTTGGACACTTCCAGGGATGGGGCAGCTGCAGCTTCTCTGGGCCAGCACCTCACCACCCTCATAGGGAAGAATTTCATCCCAATATCCCATGTATCCCTGCCCTCTGTCAGTTTGAAGCCATTCCCCCTTGTCCTGTCACTCCAGGCCCTTCTGAATAGTCTCTCTCCACCGGTTTTGTTGGCTCCCTTCAGGTCCTGGAAGGCCACAATTAGGTCACCCCAAAGCCTTCTCTTCTCCAGGCTGAACAATCCCAACTCTCCCAGCCTTTCCTCCCAGCAGAGCTGCTCCATCCCTCTGATCCTCTTGGTTCCTGCTCTGGCCTCTCTCCAGCAGCTCCATGTCCTTGCTGGGCTGTTCCCCAGGGCTGGAGGCAGCTCTGCAGGGGGGTCTCACCTGAGGGGGCAGAGGGGCAGAATTCCCCCTCCCCTGCTGCCCACACTGTGGGGATGAGCTCATCAGGCCAGGCTGGTCAGGCAGAGCTGTGCCAACCCTTCCATGGCACTGAGCAAAGCCCAGGGTGGGCAGAGACCCCCACCCACAGTCGGGTATTCGCGTCACGTCCAACAGTGACTCTGAACGTCCTTCCCTTGCAGAGGAGACCCAAAGGGATGCTTTCCAGCCTGGCTGAAGCTGGCAGAAATCACCACCTGCTGTAGAGGGATGGGAATTTATCCAGTCTGGAGCCTCCAGGCACTGGGCACAGGCCAGGAGCTGCCTTAGCTCAGCCACCCCAGGCAGAGCACAGCATCTGCTAGAGAGGCCACGGGATAAAACATACATATTTTGAGCCACTCATTTCTTCCAAGAAACACCATCAGCTGAGGTGGATGCCATCAATGCACTACACTGCAATCCCACCCAAGTCAGAAATGAGAACCATCACCACTAAAGCTGTGATGGTGCAGCCCATGGGCCACCCCATTTCGTTAATTGACATTCCCACAGCTGCCCCAAGGCTTTTGTCTACCTCAGAATTTGACATTAAAGTGTCTCAAATAGGGGCACGATTTTCTACTGAAGTGAAAGGAAAAGGTCCCTGTAAGTGGACACAGCCAGTCTGCCCTAAAAGCCAAACCATTAACCCACTTTTTTGTTGCTAGGAGCTGCATCCATATGTGGGAAGGTGGGAGTAGAAACAGGGCAGCTTTAATGATATGAATATCCTTTTGAGACCACCCAAAATACCTTTTAGCAGTCCAAATAAGCTGCTTGGTTTATTTATTTCTCTCCTAATAACTCTGGCTATGTCTGGACTAAATTAAGCAGCAAACCCAATTTAAAACACAACCCCACAGCTTAACCAAGGTGCTCTTGCATAAGAATTTCCAGCCAGGGGTTTGATCAGATTCAAAAGGATCAAGTGCTGTCATGGGCTGGCACACAAAGCCCAACTGCTCCCCCATTTGGGCTCCTTTCTAGTCAAAGAGAGGGACAGGAATGTTCTTTCAGCATCACAGAAACACAACAGCCACCCCACTGTATTACTCTGGCTTCACATTCCAGCCCAAGCTTTTCCAGCAGGAAAACACCAGCTCAAAATCAAAGTAAGCCCACAGAGCAGCAGGCTCAAGTAAGTTCTCAGAGACTTTGAGCACAAATCCAGAGACCTTGGGGGAATCTGCTTCTTGCCCCTCACACAGGTCTACTGGAACATGTAAACTGTGAGGGGAAAAAAACCCTTTCTTGCCTCCCAATTTTTTATGCAGTCAAAGGACTAAATGCCATGTAGTCTTCTGTTCCTGATTTTTGGTGTTATTATCTCCATACTGGCTCTGCCTAAATCCATACACAATGTGTGAGTTTCCACTCAATTTTAAGACATACTTTTATGCAAATGTTAGTAATACATATACACACGTTCACACTGTATTATCACAGAATCACAGGATGCTTAAGGTTGGGAGGGACCAACTATTTCCTATCATCCATAGAAAAGCAATTTAACTCACATACACTGACTTTCCCTGCCTGCCAAGTGATGCTATTAGTTAAATATTAGGAGAAATCTTTGAGATACCACTCTAAAATATGCTTCAAACACTCCTCCCACCAATCTTGAAATCATGAAAGTGTCACAAAGCATCCTCCAAAGCCTAACTCGCTGTACAATAACAAGCAGCAATGTTAGCATAAGAACACATTTTCTACAATGACTTGAGTGCACTTAATGTTCTCCAACAGAATAATCAAGCTCAGTTTAACAGCACAGATAGATTTAACCACATTCACAAACATGAAGAGGTTTATATGAAATGTAGAGCTTGAAATGTTTACTGTACCAGAACTTGACTGGTTCTCAGATGGCAGATGGCAAACTGATGTGAAATGATGTGGATCAGATATTAAAGGGGGAAAAATGAGCTGAATGCAAGAGACAGAAGAAAAGAGATTGATTATTAAATGCTACAGAAAAGAAGGCATCCATCAGTGTTTTCCAGGCTGAAAACTCTTACAGAAAGGAAAGAAACAGATAACAGCTCTTCAAAAACACTCACCCACCTCCCCTTCTCCTTATACACCCCCCACCCACCACAACAAACACACAGTAAGATACCAGATCCTCAGCAGGCACCTGCTGGAAGGAGTGGAGCTACACCAGCTTACTCCAGCTGAGGATCTGCTCCCCCCGAGTTAATCGCTCTTACCCAAGGGAAAACATAAATCCTAAAAATAAATCATTACTAACAATGTGTCATCCAGCTTCCCTGTTATGTCTCTCTCCAAAAATGTCATCTTTTCCTGAACACAAAGCAGAGCTTTCACAAACTCTTGAACAGCACACCTGGCAGAGAGATGAGCGCACTGTGTAATTACTGGAAACAAACGCCTTTCTCTCACCTTCCCTCTCTTTGGAAGCACATGCAACATGTTCTAAAAGCTCCCAAAGTTAAGTTCTCAATAGTAATAAATATTTTCTTTTCTTTTGCTGCTGTTGCTGTACAAAGCAGCCTCACTTTTCAGAGCAGCACGTGAGACGAGTCGGGTCTCGCTCCCAGGCAGAGCAGAAAACACACATTATGTAGCTGCCAGATCTGAAAGCCTGTATTTAATTTGTCAAAGTTTCCAACTCCTTAGAGATGTAACTCTTTTTAATGGCCAAATGTCTCTGATACTTCATCTGGCAGAGAAATCCAGGTGGTTTTTCTTTCCCCCCCGACTCAAAAGCAGATAAAAGCCTTCCTCTCTCCCCTCCCGCCACCCACACGAGGCAAGTCTGACTGCAGTGCAGGCAGCAAACACAGGCCCCTTCTACTCCTGGTGCTGCTGCTTTCCCCAGTGCCAGCCAGAGGGGAAGGAAGGGGGAATGGCACGTGGGAACAGGCCACCTTGGCACCTGGGAAAGGGTGAGATCACCTCACTCGCCTGGCAGAGGAGGGAACGGGCCGTGGGAGGGGTGGCAGGGCTGGGGACACCAGGGTGACCAGGTGGCTGCACTACCACGGTGTGGGGTGTCCAGCGGGCTGGGAGCCAGGGTGTTGAGGGTCCCACACACAGCTTGGTCTCCACTGGAGAGGTGGGTGGCCCCTGACAGGCAGCAGCCAGGGTGTGAAGGCACTCAGAGGCTCTTGCACAGCAGTCAGAGTGGGAAAGGCAAAACTGAGCCTGCCTGTCCCTGCAACCCGTGCCAAGCTCAGCTCCAGCTGCAGGAAATTCTCTGCTGCGGTCCCAGCACGGACATTTCAGTATAATTCATGTTCTTCATCCAACACCGAACTGATCTCCCAACACAGAGCAGTGCTGAAGCTCCACAGAAAGGGCTCAGGGTCACAGGTATCTCACCCCACTCCAGGTCACACTGGCAGCCTTTACCTTGCAGATCATCTCCAGTACGTCCCTCGTGGTGTCCCCAGGACGGATGACGGTCAGGGCAGGCTGGTTGTTGGGCAGGCAGAACCACGAGGGCGTGAAGTACTCGTGAACCCAAATGTCACAGTCGGGGTTGTGCTGATGGACACTGCTCAGTGCCACTTCTTTCTCCCTCTAAATTACAGACAAAGTCCAAGATGACTCTCCCAGCCAAACACAACTCCCTCTTCATCAATAACAAGTGTGAGGAGGAGCATTATGTGCTGTATCAAAGAGCCCTCTTAGAGAGAAGATGTTTTGTTCATAAGCCCAGGTTGAAGGCTTGTCTGGGCAGGAACCTGGAGTTTTCCCTGAGCAGAAGAAAGTGTGCCTTCCCATGCCACCCACACAGCTACACTGGTGCAATGTGCTTCTCCTGGGATTTCACCCTATGGCTGCTGGGAATGCTAGGAATGCAACAAAAAATAATAGGGATAAAAACATATTTAAATTGAAAACTGAAATGCACTGTGTTTCTGGGTAAACCAATCCGAGGCCAACAAAACTGTTGTAGGTACTGCAGTTCCTATACCTGGCAATGGCAAAATCTTAGCAAATCTTAGCATTTATTTTGAATTTACTGCCTTTTATACACCTGAGTTGCACTCCAAGCTATAAATCCCCAGGAAGTGATAGGAGCTACAGAATCCCTGTTTACAGCAAGTGGGCTCATGTGGCTAAACCCAATATCCACTACATGAAGAATGTGCCTCAGCACTGTGTTAAGGTTGTTTTACAGCTGACTTTCTCTGGGGAAAGAGAAAGTAGCTGCAATTGGGGCTGCAAATGCAGGAAGTCATGGAAGCAAATGCAGCAGCTCAGGGAAGCACTCAACAGAGAAAGCCCTGTGCTTCATAGTTGTACCAACCCTTAATTATGAAAACCCCATATGGCCACCAAAAGGAGCCATCTTCCAGAGCCAGAGACATCCAGGTCCTCCTGTGGGCAGGCATTTCCCTGGCTAACAGACCTCTGGGTCTGGCACCTCCAGCTGCCCTTTTGGTCGTGGGCAACCAGCTCAAACCCTCCCAGAGAAGCTCCAAGCCCTCCAGAGCACAGAGGGTCCTCTCCTCTCTTATCCCAGAGTCAATCCCTGCATGGAGACTGGCTGCAAAGGAGGCAGCTGGAGAGCTGGGGTTACCTTGCCATCCGGGACTGTGTCGTCAAAGATCCCTTCCAGGGATTTCTTTACTGAGTCGACTCCTTCACCAAACACCTGAGGGAAAAGAGTGAATGTGCTTTGAAACACAAACGTCTGCAGCACAGGCTAAGGGGAGAACAGTCTGTCTGACACCTCACAGAGAAATCAAACTGAAAAACACTCATCTCCAAACACATCGAAGGAAAACAGCAGCCTGATAAAAGAGAAGGGGAGGTGAAAGACAAGCTGGTGATGGGGCATCGTGCTGGAAGATTAGAGCCCATTTCTGCTTAGAGGTCTGTCTCCGACTTCCTTGGTGAAGCTGGACTGATTTTATCTCCTTTTGTGCTCGGTTTCCCCACCTGTAAAGTGTGGGAATGAACACTTTCCCACTTCTGCTAAGGCTGAGAAATCAGAAGGGCTCTGCTTCTGGCTGGCTTTGTAATAACCCAGCTGCCAAAACGTACTTAGCAAACATTCAAGCACCACAAGTCAGTGTAACCCTTCTCTAATGAAATAAGAGCTGGTAACCCAGCACGAGCCACAGAGCCAAAATCAACAGGACTCCATGCAGGAGGAACGGCTGAACGGGAATATTTACGGGCTCCACCCCAAATCAGCACAGGACTCCATCAGATGGGCAAGCAGGGTTCTTACTGCAACAGAAGCTTATAATTAAAACTGAAAAGTTAAGTTTTACAGCTCCACATCACCACTGCTTGAGGATCAAGTTGCTGGTTTGGCTGTTAACTATTCCATGGCTAAAACGAAGCAGGGCCATGCAGGATGGGAGACGGTCTCTGCCCTTCAGGGATTTACAGTTTGCTCCTTCCAATGGGCAACACTTTGCAGGATGCAAAGGAAATGTGTGCAGGCACTGCATTTAGACATTCTGCCACTTCCCCAGAATTTTACATTTTCTACAACTCTCTCAAGTATGACTTTCCTTTAACCTGGAACAGAACCCTTTCCATGCCTGTGCTTAGTGAGGAGCGAGGGGGGCAGGGGTGGGGGAGGCAGCGTGAAGAATGCAATTATCCCCCCTGAAAGGAAAAACAAAAGGGTGAGATCAGAGGGAAAAAACCAGGCTTGCACACACAGCATGGGCAGGATCTTAGTTCAGGACAAGGGGCTGTGTTTGATTTGGGGCAAGTAAATACAAAGCAACAGGGATGCTGCGGCATCAGAACGAGGAATTGGGAACGCACTCATGGGAATCATCTGCTGCATTCCAGATAAAACCCTGAGCTTCTGCTCAGCCACTAAATATTAGGTGAACTTCTAATGTCTGGCTGAAAACAAGCTCAACAATTCCACAGCATCCATCCTCTGCTGAGCAAAACAAACACCCACTGCTGCCTTAACAAACGGCAGAAGAAATCACGGGGAACAGAACGTGTGTCCCGAGCCTCTCTCCCCACAAAAACTGAGAGAAAAGAAAGAAGAGCAGAGCCTACATTTCCTGCAATAAGATGAGGTATGGCTCTCAAAAATTGAAAGCTATAATTAGGGATGTTTGGGAAGAATAACAGGGAAGCACCTTCCTACCACACTGAAACATGTTTTCTAGAGAAAGATCTGGGCAGTGACTGGGTGGAAACATTGCAACTTTTGCCTTTTTTATAAATCTGAGGCAAAACAAGGGCTGTCCCGACTAAATGTAAAGCTTTTTGTCACTTTAGGAAGTTTACATCCAGCTCAGCTACATTTAAAGTATTGTACAAACTTGTAGTTTTAAATTAAAAATAACCAAATAAGTCTGCATTATTATTTTCCTTTCAAAGTTGCACCTGTTTTACACATGAAGCTTTGTTGCTCCTGAGATTAGGGACAGCACCTCCAGCAAAAGCAGAGGCAGCAAAAATGCAACAACAGGAAGAATACAACCAAATCAGCTAAAGAAAGGGCCAACTCCAAACCTTTGACAGGAGCTGCTCTACACTGATCTGCAATTACAGTCCTGATTTCTGAAGAGGATGAGGAATGAGATGACTACACACTGTGAAAGATTAACCAGGCAAGGCTAAGGCTGGGTGTGGAAGTGCTTGATGCAAGTGACTCTGTGCGAGCTGCATTCTGCACACTAACAAACAGCCTTGAAAATATCAGTATTACAGGCTTCCCCACCCTTACCTGATTAATGCTTGGCCTCCCTTGCTTTTTCTTCGAGGTAGTATCCAGCCCCCAAAGAGAAGAAAACCTGCTTCTCCGTTTGCTGGCAGATCTGGACATGGCCTGTGTCCTTCTCCTCACTCCCGACTCCCCTGTGCGAGCCGCCACCTGTCAATGCCACATGCTTTTAAAATCAGAGGTTACAGCATCCTACCTCTGCCAAACAGTAGAATCTGGTTGGAAAAAAAAGGTAAATCCTATGGCAAAAGAGTGTATTCACTCCAGGCACAGTGGTGATGCTGCCAGGCCACTGCCTTCTTCTTGCAATTTAACTCATATCTCCCAACATCAAACATCAAAAACTGACATGGACAGTACACCCCCACCCCATTTTTTGGCATTTAATCTGAGATATTTTAAAGCAGCCTAATCATCACAGAGCAAAGCCTCAGCACCAGTGAAGGGGTTTTGGTTTTTCATTTGCAGGTTGTTGTTTTTTTCTTTTGTTCTTTTCTTCTTTTCCTGACAAGGTTTCAAAGCTGGACACGTGAAATCTGAGATATCCAAACTTATCTGTTGCCTCCCAAAAACTCAGTCTTCCTCTCTGCTCTTTCCTGTGGAAACACTCTGGGCATCCTGGAACTGACTCATAACTGCAGCAAAGCCAGATAAAAGCTTGCAAGGAGGTCGTGGCATTTAAAAACCTGCACTTCCTTAAAAAACAGTGACATCTGAAGGAGTGAGCAAAACACAGGAAGGGACAAAATGACCCTTTCAATCAGAGCCGTGTTAACTGCTGGGGTGCTTCAAAAACGGCCAGTCGGAGCAAAAAGACATTTGCCTTTGCTGAGCCCAACTCGCTGAGGGGTGGTGAGGAAACTCTGGTGGGAATCAGTGTGACATTAGTCAGAGGGGAAGTGTTTGGGCCCAGGTGGAAGCAGATTTCCCACCTGGAGGTGGCCTCAGGAGAGAGAGCTCCTCTCCTGCCAAAAAGGGAGTGGTAGGGGATGGCAGGTGTGAATGTGAGGCAAGGCAAAGCCAGACAGACAGACAGACCCGCCCTGCCGACTCGGCCATAGCTTCCTGGAACACCTTGGGACTGGGTTCCCACAGCCGAAACCGGCACAATGGGACTGTCAAACATTTGGCAGCCCCAGAGGGAACACCCAAATCTCAGCGATGCCCCGAGCTACGGAGCTGAGGAACTGGTTGTTTGGGTGCAGCAGATCCAAGGCCTCATCCAAAGCTGGGAAGGACAGAAGGCTGGCTGGTGTATCCAGGGAACTGCGTGAGAAATGGCGGTTCTCCTTGGGAAACTTGGAGAAACCAAGCGAAGGAACTTAAACACTACTGCAGGTGTCTCCATTTCCACAGCCTGGACTTGTGAGATGTCCCCTAGCTGTACCTGGGACATCTGTGCACAGGCACCTGGGATAACTCAGCACATCCTCGGAGTACAGTCCTCAGGAGAGTTAGGGATGCCACACTACCACCACGCAGCACCCACTCGAGTCACAGAACCACAGACTGGTTTGCGCTGGAAGGGACCTTAAAGATCATCCAGTTCCTCCCCCTACCACGAGCAGGGACACGTTCCACTATCCCAGATTGCTCCAAGACCCATCCAACCTGGCCTTGAACACTTCCAGGGATGAGGCAGCCACAGCTTCTCTGGCAAATTCCCTTCCTGAAGTTTCAATTAGGGCTCGCAGCAGCAGAGGAGCACGGAGTTACATTTCTCCATGTTATTGAGGGCAAAGGAGGACACAAGAGTTTGCTGAGAGGAGAAGAAAGCACGTGTCTTTTCCAGCACAACATACTCAAAACATAATTTTTTTTCCCTTGGCTCTCAAGAGACAGCAGCATGAAGAGGCAGACTGTTTTTCAGGCTAACGCTCAGTGCTTTGCTAGATGCAAAAAAAATAAGCATAAATGCTAATTACAGCCCGCCACTTAAAAAATATAATAAATCCACCAGCAATTAGCAGGATGATGACGCTAATCTTTTCATAGAGGAGAGAATAAAAACACCCCTGCCTGAATTACAGCTCTGCATTCAATTGAAGGGTACAGCTGACAGCTACAAGACAACAGTGGAGCTCAGCTATTTCTGTGAACCTCCAGGAGTCCAAGCCGAAACTGCAAGAACTTGATTTAAATTCATTAGAACCCCAGCACTTTGCAATGCATTTCCCTGCACTTTCGTGAGCTGGGTTGTTACAGCATTTAAGTTTAAGCAACCACTTGAAACATCATTTGCCACACTGTGAGCAGGAGGGAATGACGTTCCCCCTCCTTTGTGGACCATCAGGTGTCGATCAGCGGAGACCGGATATTAGACTAATTGGTCAGTAGTTTCAGCCATATGGCACAAAGTGAGCCATGCCCAAGAAGGTCTAAGCCAACACATGCTGAGGGCCTAAGAAGGGCTCCCATTGACTTCATGGGACTTTTGGATCAAGCCCATGTACATGGACATTAACCAGAAAATCTGTTTATAGTGCAGGTCTGGACATCCAGAATCCCAACCTTAGGAGAAACATGGTTGTTCCACTTCCACAAGGCCATGGCCTGCAAGCATCTCCTTTTTAATGGACATCTAGGAACACAGACCCCTTTCAGGGAGCAGAATATCCTGCACCCTGAGGTGAGGGCTCACCCCTCACTGCTGCTGGTCGACGTGACCTCCGCGCCGTGCAGGCTGGCAGAGGTGAGCCCTGCCCTCTGTCCACACTCACCAGTGCATGGAAGGACGAGACCGAGAAAATCCCAAGGCGGCCCATGGCGACCTTGGTGGGCCGGCTGGCGAAAGCCAGGAGCCTTTTGGGGTTGGGGAGCTCCCCTCCCTGGAGACTCGCCAGGTAACAGCGGTACCGGAACAGGTCCATCTGGAACTGCTCCAGATTCTGCTCCCAGACGAAGATCTGTGCAAGGGGAAGATTGAGAAGTGATGAGCATGAGAAGAGAAGGGGAGAGGAGGGAGAAAAGAGTGGTGAATGCCTTGAAAAAATGTATGCTTTTCCCAGTAGCACACCTTTTTTCACCACTGCTGGTCTCACCCAAGAAACCCCGATTCCTCATTTTTCCCACATCCCCCCACTCTTCCAACCCCTCAAAGGATACAAATAATAAGAGTTTTCATTAGATGGAAAACAACTTTTTCTACATTCATGGTAGAAGCCTTCTCCTGGGACAACTGCTCCTTTGATACAATGCTAATTAATAGGATTAAAATTTCATTTTTAATTTTCCTTGTATTCCAGGATTCTCTTTTCAGCAGTCCCTTAAGAGGCTTCTTTCATGCATCAAGAGCATCTGAGAAACAAGAAGACCAAACCCCACCAAACTCCACACACAGAGCATCCCAAATCAGCAGCAGCAGCATTGCTGTGAGCACCAACAGAGTGCCAAGCACTGGGGATAATTAATCTGATCAGTGGAAGAGCACTGCAATCAGCCCATGGAAGGATTTATCTAAATAATTCAAACAGTTGATAGGAAACAGTTTCAAAGCACCCAGAAAAACTCAGTTACATAAAAAGAGAGGCTGTGACTGACAGCCTTTGAGTGGAGCCCTTTCAACAGCCATGAGCATCTTCCCCCCTTTTCCCCCTCCATTCCCCCTTCTCACGGGCTTCCAGGGGATACAAAATCTCTTCAGCTTAGCCCTGGCCACTTCCCATGCTTTGCATTACAGGCACATTTGGCAGCTCTGGTAAAAGAGCTACAAATGAGTGAGGCAGGAGCCATATGTTTAGTTTCCTAAAATAAGGTGCTGCTGCGGCAGCGGGAGAGACATCTGCTCGAGGCTCCCTGCTCCTGAAATCCAGCTACGTTGTCCACTTGGAAGTCAGAAGGAGCAGGGCCCAAGGGGAAGGCAGGGCTGCAGCCACGAGGTCAAGGCAGGCCCTTGTGACCAAGGATGGCTTCTTCACCCCATGTGCCAGCCAAGGAACCAGCCTCTGGCACACCTTAAACAACAGCAGCAACATTTGTGAGCAGCTGTTCCCTAAGGAATTCTGCTGCCATGACCTTCACTCTCCGCCTGCTATCCACATCCCGTGGGTGGAGGCCAGGAGAAGACAGCCCATGCTGTACCTCAGTGCACACTGCTTGGAGAAATGGTGCAACTAAGGCAGCCAGCCCATCTCTCCTGCCAACACACCCCACCTGCTTCAGGCACAGCAGGGCAGGACAGAGCTACCACTGATCCCAGGGAGGCCTTAAACACTTGCTGGGGACTTAATTCAACGTGAGCAAGAGAGATTACTTGATCCAGGATGGTCTTCTTCTTCTTGGAGTCTGTGACAGAGGACAGCTGCATTTCACCCATTTTCTTCATCTTCTCGTCCATGTCAATCTTCTGCTCCAGCTTTTTTATCTCAGTCTTGAGGAGCTTCACGGTGTCCTCCTTGTGGTGCTGCCGCGCCACCGCGGTCGCGCAGGCCGAGTGGATCGCTGTGATCCAGTTCTCCAGCTCCGTCTGGCTGCAGGTCTGAGGAGAGCAAAACAGGGGGAAAAGAAGTCAGGATCCTCTTTAAAATCGATTGGAGATTAACAAATGCAATTCCGAGGAGTTTCCTCTCCCTTTGATCTCAAGATTCAAAGCCTTAAATCCACTTATTTCTGTGGCAGTAATAAACGCCCCCTCATCCTTAAGGAGGCCATTTTTAACTCGGCACCAGGCCCTCAGCACTTGGAATCACACCTATATCTGTGCCTTGCAGCTTCCCAGCAAGGTCTCAGGAATCGCCTTCCTTGTTCAATGCCATGCTGCCATAATTTGTAGCTCAGCATTTAATGATGTTTTCTAAACTCCCAGTTCCTTAATGCAGTGAATGCACCAGCCTCTGTGTTCTTCCTAGGAATGGAGAGCTTTTCTGGCACGCAACAGTTAGTAATAAATCAATGGCATAAAATGTGACCATGATAACTATGAGCAGCTTTAATATGGTGCACAGAGTTTTCAACTTCTGAAAGTCCCAAAGCCCTCTGAGGACAACGCTGTTATCATTAAGAGCAGGCTCATCCTAATTTTTACAGCTCTGCTACTGTCCCTTCCAAGTATGCATGTGACAGCTTGGGAAAAGGGAACACTTCCCCTCCCTGGAAGTGCTGGACAGGTTGGACAGGGCTTGGAGCAACCTGGTCTAGTGGAAGGTGTCTCCCATGGCAGGGGGTGGGACTGGATGATCTCTAAGGTCCCTTCCAACCCAAACCATTCCATGAGATACCAGGGATACCAGGGACACCAGTACATATTTTTGGAAGAGGACTATTCTGATTAGAGGTTTTTGACACAGAAGGAAGAATATTTCAAAGCATTCCTTTTCCAGACTTTCCAAATAAGAAGTCAGTCCTTTTAGGCTTCTTACTAAACTCCATTCCTTTGTACAGTAGGTTGTAAAACAAACTCGAGGTTGCAGAGGACTCTTTCTGAGTGTCAGCCTGTAGCAATAGTCACACTGGTATTTGGCTCCTGGCTGGAAAAGTATCAAGGTGCCAAACCACCTTGTTCTAATTAAACTTCCTGATGACACCTGATCTATTAATAGAGAGCACAGCATGACTTCTCCAGTTGCTGGCATAGATGAGGAAGGTCATCCTCGCTGCGGTCACAACCAACAGCAAAGGACGAGGCTCACTGAAGCCAGGGAGAGATTCCCAGAGAAGCCTGCTCTGGAAATCACATATGCACAGGCTGGACTTCAGGCTGCTGTTCCCAAAACTTTTGGGGACTGAAGCAAGTAAGACACAAATGTCCCAGAATGGCACCACTTTCCTTAACTCAGGTTAGAAGTCCTAAGCAGCACACAGGGCCTACACAGGAATGACTGACTTCTTACTCCCAATTTCCTTGTCTTCAGTTGGCACTGGATATTGCTTAAATTTGTCAGGCTCCCTGCCCAGACAATACCATTAACAAACTCTCATTCACAGACAGGGGCTTACAATGTCTTATCCCCATCACTGGGCCCTCCTTGATGAGCAATTTCTGCTGGAAATAGAGGAGTTATTTGCAGAATGGGAGGCACCTTGCCTACAGCCAGTTGGTGAAACATCATCCCCAGCAGAGAAGAGAGCAGCACTGGACGTACAGTGAGATGGTTTTATTAATTCCTAACAAAATTCTAACAGGAAGGGGTCGTATTTTTTAGCTTAATGAATTTCAAAATATTATCTGTATACCATTAGATTCAGTTTTCTTTTTGGTTTCCTGGGGAGGGAGGGGAAAAAAAGAATCTGGAGTGGATTTTAGGAGCTGAAGACTCTTCTGGCAGATCAGCAGGCAAGAGGAATCACTGCCCTTCCCAACGGAAAGGACCACACAAACAAGCTGCAAACACCTGACACATAAATACGTGGTATCACAAGTTGCTCTGAGCTCCTGGAAAATTCATGTGACATCTGCAAGTACTGGATCTGTGTAGGCACAATCAGAAGTGACTGAGCAAGGCATGGTTGTGTAGGAGGAATGTGATGTCTCTAGGTGCAATGCAGTGGGAAGGCTTGTTACAAGATGTCCAATATCTGTGGGCATCACAAAGCAACTCTGTTTTTCTCCCTATGTACACATTCTCCACGGGACAGAAATAGTCTTCTGCAGGTCAAACCCGCTACTACAGCACTGTGTGTGGGTGGTGTGTGGGACACGAGAAGGAAGTACCACTGCTGTGAGGGCAGCAGGGCCAGCACATCCCTCACGCCGCTCCCACCGCTGCAGCTGATCCCCTTCCCTGCGCCCCAACTCATCCCTTCCTTCCCTTCTGCTTCACTAGCCATGCATGGCTTCCATGGCAGCAGGGATACATCGTGAAACGTTTCTGCAAGGCAATATAAATGACTGGTTTTCATTTGAAAAGGCTGGTTTTTGCTTTTTCCCAACATGAAAACCTACCCATGGCATGACAACATGGGGCTTTTAATGGGTAAGGCCCCACGTGCCTCAAACTGTGACCTTTTCAGTACTTCACATCCACTGGCATTAATCCTATGAGAATGAAGGGTTTTCCTTAGAAAACTGCATGGAAATGATCCTGGGCTGATCCCACAGCGTGGGCAGCAGGGAAGGGGGGGATTCTGCCCCTCAGGTGAGACCCCCCTGCAGAGCTGCTCCAGCCCTGGGGAACAGCACAGCAAGGACATGGAGCTGCAGGAAAGAGTCCAGGGGAGGCACCAAGAGGACCAGAGGGATGGAGCAGCTCTGCTGGGAGGGAAGGCTGAGATTGGGATTGTTCAGCCTGGAGAAGAGAAGCTTTGGGGTGACCTAATTGTGGCCTTCCAGGACCTGCAGGGAGTCTTCAGGAAAGACAGAGAGAGACTTCTTACAAGGGCCTGGAGTGACAGGACAAGGAATGTCTTCAAACTGACAGAGCGTAGGTTTAGATTGGATATTAGGAAGAAATCCTTCCCTCTGAGGATGGGGAGGCCCTGGCACAGGCTGCCCAGAGAAACTGTGGCTGCCCCATCCCTGGAAGTGTCCAAGGCTGGGTTGGACAGTGCTTGGAGCAAGTTGGGACAGTGGAAGGTGTCCCTGCCCATGGTAGGGGGAGGAACTGGATGATCTTTAAGGTCCCTTCCATCCCAAACCATTCTGTGAATCCATGACTCCAAATCAGTAGATCATCACCTTGAGGAAGCTCTCCAGGTGGCAAAATACATGTCCCCTTCCCAGGAAGGAACCATGTGGCAGGGCAGTACTACACTAGAAGCTGAGGAAAAATCCCACTGAGGTGGCAGAGAAGCTGGCCTGCAAAAACGTGATTTTTTTTTTCAGCATGCCCTCAGATACTCAGTCTCTTCAAGATGTAAGCCAGCACCACTCCATTTGGGTCAGAAGGGCTTTTTAGTTTTGCACCAGTTTGAGAACACAGCCCTTTGTTTATGTGAGCTGCAAGGACCTCCAGGACAGTGCAATTATATTTTTTGCTCTGGGGAGTGATGCCATGGGGGCACATCCTACCACAGAGAAGCTTCTTCGTCAGAGACAGAACAAGAGAGCAACTTTGTAAGCCCCTTGAACTGGACCCACCTGGAAGAGGAAAGCATCCCCAAGGGAGTTGCTGAGACAGAAGACGAAGTCCTTCTTGGGGTGCTCAGGCACAGCCTGCACGATGCTGTTCTCCACCCAGACAGCGTGTTTTGGGATGCTGTTGTGGTCAATGCCAGACCTGCCATCAGTCTCATAGAAGAACAACGTGCACCCTGCAAGAGACCATCCTGTGTTAGCAAGTAAGACGTTTAAATGGCACCCTGCATCTATTCAGCGCTGAGACTCAGGACTGTAAATAAACTGGCACAGGGAAGATTTGCCAGGACCTGTCCAGGTTTTCAGCCTCACAGTGGAGAGCACCAGCAACTGCCCAGTTTTCAGCCCCACGAGGACGGGTTTCCATGACACAGGGACACCAAGCCCTGACCCAGCAGGTCATTTTGCTCTCCCTAGGATTGCCAAAACAGAGCTGAGAAAGTCATGGGCAGTAAAATACAGCCCCAGACGAGAAACTTCATCACAAATCCCAAAGTGGGGATCGTCCACTGCCACCCCGTGTCTCCTGAGGGTGACAGCCAGCTGTGAGCCAGCCCTGGGAGCAGACAGGCCTCCAGGCACAGCCCAGCCTCAGCCTCTGCAGCTGCAGCTACAGTCCCTGCAAGGCAAAGATCAAGCGATTTAATTACTGGATGCAGACAGTAACTGGAATTAAAATGGGCTGGAATGAGCTGTCCTCACTGACTGACAGACAAAAAGCTCAAAGAGGAACACATGTTAGCTGGGGACAGCAACCAACCTGCTTGGTGTTCCAAAATAATCTTTACAATCCTCTCAGGGAAGGAAAAAAAAGGATACAGTAAGCCTAAAATTTGGGATATTCCAGAAAAGAAAAAAAAGAAGAAGAAAAAGGGTCTCCTCTCCAACCTTCCCACATTATCTCCAGTTGGTTTTATGCTGGCACACACTTTCTGTGCCACTGGAATCAGCCGTCTCAGTGCAAAGGGATGGCCGGGTACCCAGCCTCTCAGAGAAGTATTTGCAGCCAAACAATGGCAGCTGTTCACTTCAAAGCCTGGGTTAAACACTGGCAGTATTAAGGCACAGCAATCCAAGGCGCTAACACTCCACTTGAGTCAAAGCACTTCAAAACAACATCTACTCCCTGCTCATCCTTCCCCTTTTTCCTCCCAGATGGCCCTTTGTTTGCCTGCTCCTCACAGCAAGACCTTCCTGCCACAGGGCCCCCCTCCCAGGGGATTAGGGCTGTCCCCTGCCCCTCACCTCCCCTTCTCCTCTTCCATTTCCCCATCCCTCTAACCACCCCAAGGAAAAGCTGGCTCCTAACTTTGCTGTTGCTTTTAAAATAGCGCTGCAAATTAAAAACAAACAAGTGCTCTAAGTGTGGGGAGGACGGGGTTTAACCATGCTGAGCTTTCTGGGTGATCCCACCAACAGCAGGAAACACGGCTCTGCCTCCCCTGTCTCGAGTTGTGGTGGAGAGAGCAAGGCCAGTCCCCAAACTGGTTTCCTGCTGATGAACCACATGAAGATTAATTAGAGGTCACACCAGGAGGTCAGCTCCTGAGCTCCACTGCTCCATTAACACCTCTGTGCATTTATGAGCACATGCCTTGCAGGAACTGCAGAAATTCTGGGAGAAAAGGGTCTGTGTCCCAGGCAGCTGAGGAGGGATGCTGAGGATGGGTGACACAGCCAGAGCAAACGTCCACCAAGCCACACTCCAGCCTCAGTGACCAAACCATGGCTTTTTGTCTATTCTGTGAAGCCCAAGAGGTGCAAGAGGAATGCACGCCACGGCAGAGCCCCTGTCTGAACACAGGCCACTGGCACCACCAACAAACTCCCACCATCACATGCCCACAGCTGCACACGGATATTTAGTTTGTCAGCAAGCCATGGACAAACCTCCTAAAGGAAACACTCAGGGAAGCCACCTTGGGTGGTGCCAGCAGGGCATGAACCCCAGTGCTGTGCAGCACAGCCACGTGCCTCGGGCTGCACACACGGCACAGGTGGGAGCACATCCACAGCCATCAAACACAACCTCCTCTGCAAGGCAGCGGGACCATTCCTCAGACTTTATGTTAACTCCCCTGAAGCTCACAGCAGCTTTTGTAAGGCCACTGGTTTCACCATCGGTAGCGATTCCCAACCCACAGGACGCCTTCCCAGTACCTTTCAGGGAAACCCAGTAGTGCTTCCACTTCCTGCGCGTGGCCGACTCCACTTTCTTGTTCTTCTTGTGCACCAGGAAGTTCTTCACGGCCAGGGCTCCCGCTTTCCTCACGGTGCCCTGGGCGGCCGTGAGCAGGATGTCGGACTGGCCGGGGGAGCTGAGGGTGCCGCTGCTCTGCTCATCGCTGAGGGCAGAGCCGGCCTCCTCCAGCTCCCCGCTGTTGGCCGTGCTCATCTCCAGCTCCCGGCGGAAGTTCTCGTACACGCCCTGGCGGAGCCCATCGCCCGTGGAGCTGCTCCCGCTGTCGCTGCCGATGAAGGCCCGGCTGGCTGTCGGGGAGTAGCTGGAGGTGGTGGCATTGGAGCGCCGGGACAGCAGGTCGGTGTCGGTGGCCGCTCCCTCGATGCCGCTGTCGGTGAACTCGCTCCCCTCGCCGGCGTTGACGTCCTGTTTGCAGGAGAGACACGGGGTGAGACAAAGCCCTTCTGGAGACACCAACCGAACCCCAGACTGAGGTGGCACCACAGCTCTTCACACCCCCGCTCTGTCTGGCACTGGAAATCCCTCATCTCCTTCTGGAGACAAACCACTGGAAGAAAAGGTGGGGTAGGCAGAGCTTTCAGTTTAGGACAGACCAGTCACACATGCACGATTCCAGGTGGTGCCTCTGCAGCCTTAGCAATTTGGAACATAAGATGCAGCATCATCTGTTTACATCAAGCCAAGTTAACAGTGCTAAAGGTTTTGCAAAAGAAGAACATATGGCAGCAAAAACTGGCAGTGTCGAGAAAAGCAGCGACCAGCCTACGCATTTTGAGAAGAAAACACTGATATTGTGCACTCACACCTACAGCTGAAGACACATTTTAGACATCCCAGGACTGCCCTTTGCAAGTTATGTAACTAAAAAGGCACTTTTTTTTTTTAATCCTGACAGGTTAATGTATTTAGAGATTATTTCTGTTTTGCATCACTTGTAGATCGCAAACCCTAACGGTGGGCCATGTGATATCCCCTGCCAAACCCCCTGGTGACAGACCCGAGCCTTCCTGGTCCCCAAGAACATGCAGTTTAAGGATCAAAAGAGAAAGAATACGGTCAGTTTGAGCAAGACAGGAAAATACACAACTGAATTGGGGTTTTGAAGGCTCAGTGATTCAGCCTGACCCCTGTTACAAGGCTACAGCCCCAAGGAGGATCACCACCAGCATCTCAGTATCTACAGACATTTGTGACAAATTTTGAAGGAGAACAAATAAAGGCCAAGCCCTGTAAGTGGAAAGAAACAAGTCAGGTACCAGGAGAAGAGAGAGCCAGGGAAGAAGATGCAAAGAGGTGAGAAATAAGGCCAAAACAACAGGGATTTCAGCCTCTATCTCTCCTGCAAGCTGGTGCTTGATTTATAAGTTAAAAAAGAGGAGTCTCTGAGAAGAGGTAGCAGAATGAAGTATTTATTTTGAGAGAAAACAAGCTTCCAGATGTTGGTTCAAGCACCAGTTTTCTATGTATCCGAGAACAGCCCTGTGGAAACAAATAAACCCTCCACCAGCTCTGTTTGAAACCATCCTGTTGTGGAGCAAGAGCTGGATGAGGAAACCTTAGGGGAGAGGAGAGGATGACCAACTTTTAAGGCATTAATTTGTAATGGATGAGCCCGTTCTTCCTAAGAGCCACCTCTCAAGGGAGACTTGGAGTCCAGCTGGAAGAATAAGCACTTCCTTCCCTGCTCAGTGAGCACAGCTATCTGAGCCCAAGCAGCCTGGTCTAGTGGAAGGTGTCCCTGTCCATGGCAAGGGGTTGGAATGAGACGAGCTTTAAGGTCCCTTCCACCCCAAACCATTCTGTGATTCTATGCCATACAAAAGTAAAGAGTTAATTCTACAATCTCAGCTGATGTAACTTTTAGGAAGCATATCTCATGCTTTAATTAAAATTAGTTGATTTAAGAAAACAAAGAGCTACTAAAACAGATGACAAACCTGAGGGAAATACGAGTTGTGATCTTGTCAGCTAGTGCATGCATGAAACTTTCTTGGTGCTTTTCAGCAGAGAGAGTATTTTTCCAAAAACTGAAGTTCCCTCAGAGCTATTTAGGCCCAGTTCTGCAATGCAGGCTCCCAGTGTGCCACAGCCTTCCCATGTAACCTTGGTGAGACACTGCATTAGTTGCCTCAGTTTCCCTGTCCACAAAGGGGGATTACATTCTGTAACTAATATATGGCCATAACAGTTCACTATTTATAAAAAAACTCAAGGATGGAAGACTCAGAGTGACTGTTATATTTGCTCACGAGCTTACACTGTAGCACATTTTGCAAACATCTTGATAATCTTTACCACAATGATGGCAGGATGGGTCAAAAGATCCTTTCAGTGTAATGCTGCAGCCCTGCTCCCAATCTCCCTCTGCTCCCTGCACTCCCTCTTCCACTCCTAAATATCCCGTATCAAAGACTTCGGGACAACCCATTCAAGGCCTGCGGTAGGAGGAGGGTCTGAGCACGCAAAGGTCAGAACAGTTCAAACCCCACAGTTTGGAGCCAATATTGTTCGGGCTCGTGAGTTATGAGGCACAGCACTGAGGGAGCTCAGTGCCTTCGGAAGTGTGTGTGGCACGAGGTCGGGCCTGGGGTCAGGGGGGTTAAGAGTGTTCACTGCACAGCTCTCTGGCTGCTGAGCTCCTGCTGCAGCGTCAGCGCCTTCTCAGCGCAGGGTAGGAAAAGCTCTGCCCCGGCCTCGCAGTGCTACACTGAGAACAGACAGTTCAGCAGAAAGCACAGAGGTTCAGTCTCGTGCTTCCACAGGGATTTGAGGGGGTAACAGTCCCAAGCCAAGAGCAAACCGTAGCAGGGTTTGACGAACACATCACTGGGGGCACAGAACCACTCCTGCACACTGGCAAACAAGGATGCTGGAAGTTGAGCATCCCAGCTCCTACCATTGGCAGGATGGCTCTGTGCTGGTGAGGTGGCTGAGGAATCACAGAATCATTTCACAGAATCATCTAATTTGGGTGAGAAAAAGGCCTCTGAGATCATCGAGTCCCCCCTGTGCCCCATCCCCACCTTGTCCCCCAGCCCAGAGCACTGAGTGCCACATCCAGCCCTTCCCTGGACACCTCCAGGGATGGGGACTCCACCACCTCCCTGAGCAGCCCCTTCCAATGCCTGACCACCCTTTCCATGAAAAAATTCCTCCTGATGTCCAACCTGGACCCTCCCTGGCACAGCCTGAGGTTGTTTCCTCTCCTCCTGTCCCTTTTCCCTGGGAGCAGAGCCCGAACCACCCCCGGCTCCCCCCTTCTGTCAGGGAGTTGCAGAGCCAGAAGGTCCCCTCTGAGCCTCCTTTTCTCCAGGCTGAGCCCCCCCAGCTCCCTCAGCTGCTCCTGGTGCTCCATCCCCTTCCCCAGCTCCATTCCCTTCCCTGGACATGCTCCAGCCCCTCAGTGTCCTTCTTGTCCTGATGGTCCCCAAAGTGGACACAGCACTCGAGGTGCCTCAGCAGCGCCAGCACAGGGTGGACACAAAAGCTTTGATGTCCAGCTTCCAAGTACCTGCTGACAATGCCACCACAGGCCACTGCCTGGAAGCAAAGCCAAGATTGTGTGACCTTGATGAGAGGTATTTAAAAATTACTCACGTTTCCTGCTCGGGTTCTCAAAGAGCCCCACGGGCAACAGCAACACCTCTCTCCTCCAAGGAAGACTTATTCCAGGTCCAGGATGGGATGCACCACAAGGGCTTGCTAACCCAACAGGCTTTTCACTGCTCTGCAGAAGGAGTTTCTAGGCAAAGACTGCTGAGGCTGAACTACAGCCACAGCTCAGCCTTCACTGCTCACCCCTCTGACCCCTGTCCAGTGTCCCTGCGGCTCTCCAGTACAATGGCATGTGCCAGGCACATCACAGGAGCTGGGAGACAGCTGAAGAGAGCAGAATGCACATTCCTGACACCCATGGTTTGGGGCATTGTACCCACATTATAACAAATCATCAGCACTGGCACTGCTGCCATCAAGGAGCTCTGCTTCATTCCACTGGTTTAAAACCCCAGCGAGGACACTGCCCCTGATATTTTGTACCTTGACAGGGATCTTGTTTTGTACTGTCAGGCTGGCAAGCAGCTGTCTCCACACAGAGGAGTCTTTTTGTCCAGAGAGATCATTCCAGGTTGGAACTAAAACCTGTGCTGCCCTGCTTGTCCTTCCCACTGGTGTTTCCTCAGTGTTGGCCCCGGGAGGACAAGAGGGCAAAGCAAGGGGGGAGGTGGAGATCATTCCATCGGGCACACCAAGCAGAAAGCATGCAGCAAAGAAAAGAAAGCACACTTCCTCCAAGACACAGAGATGGGGGAAGCCGTGGGAACAGCAGGTCTTGGCATTTTGCAGACACAGCAGGTCTCAGTCCATGGGGAAAACAGACGGAATAAACAGGGGCTTTGTTGCTCCAACTGAAGATAGCTCTGTGGAGAGCAGGGAGAGAGGCACGTCGAGACCACTGGCTGGAGGAGGGAACTAACCAGGCCCTGGGACTGGGATGTGATGGGGAGATGGGGAAGCACAGCTCCCACCAGGATCTGGGATCCCTTATGCTGCTGAAGGAGACAGAGCAGTACCACTCCTTACACTGGCAGTGCCACCGTATCGGCTGTAGGTGCCCAGGGTTTATGAAAGCAGGCTCAGCAGACAGGGATGAAGGGAAAGGTGGAATGACTGATGCCAGTGAGAATCTGAATGGTGCCATTGTTACCAACAAGGGCACAGTGAGGCCCAGCAATCAGGCCACGTGCCAGGGCAGCTACCACAGCCCCCGGAGCATCCGAGTGAAATGAACTGGAACGAGTTATCACAGCCCCATCAAACTGCACAGAACAATTCAACTGATGAACCAGCTGGGTAAAATGCTAGTGGAAGAATTAGCAACCCACTTAAATATAGGTGTTTTCTCCACATAAACACTGGGTTTCAGGCAAAACAAGCCAGTAGGCAATGAAGTTGTAATGCAAGCTACATCAGGCTAATGTCCCTGGTGTTGTACCTTTTGCATACTCATGTGACACTCATACACTGTATAGAACCATAAAATATGCTGAGTTGGAAGGGACCCATCAGGATCATTGAGTCCAACTGCTACATAACATTTGTTAAATATTTTTTGCTAGATTTAGAAGATATACAGGAGGGAAAAAACCTTTTGCTTTAGAAAAAATGCCTACTTTCAGCTAGCAAAAACCAGGAGAAAAGTTTTGGGGCATGTTCCAAGTGTCTTTGTCCCCTTGTTGAACATATTTGGTGCTGGCCTCTGCTAGCAAGAGACCACTGGATGGGATAAGCCTTGCCAAACTCTCTGGCTCATGACTGGACACAGGGCACTTGCAATACACCAGTTCACTTCCCAAACTTCCCACCAGCAGCCCTGCTACAGACACTACTGAAATGCCTTGGTGAATCACCTTCTCCTGCCCCACTGACAGCAGTGATTCATGGCCACTTGGGGGCTGATTTAGCAGGGAAAAAAATCTTACTTCCCTAATAAAAACAGCTCCTCATGTGGTTAATGCTTCTTTCTAAATTAATCATTAGATTAAAAGTATGACTGAGTGGGTTTTTTTCCTTGGAAGGGGGTCCCTCCAAGAGAATGCATATCCTTTGTTCCCCGTCCTGTTTAGCAACAGAGCAATCAGGTGCTCACGGCTCAGCAAGAGCCTGAGATTGCACACAACCTGTCTGGCTGCTCCTTAGGCAAGAACCACAGGATACATTTCAAACGGGTGAGCAGCCTGATGGTTTGCATGCTTTTATGTGACTGTGTCCCTTTGAAGCTCCCATGTACAAAAAGATTGGCCTGATAAGTGTTTTTCCTTTCTTTTCAGTACTGACTCCACCATCATTTGCTGGTCAAGGAATGGCTTGCTGAAAATCCAAATTAAATCCTTTCTCCACAGTCACGTGAGCACCTGGTAATGCATGAGGAGATTGATCTGTCTTGAAAAGATGCAAAACATAACAAGAAGCAAAAATCATAAATTGCAATTGAAACCCGAGTGGGAGAAATGGGTTGAATTGAAACCCGAGGGGTTTTAAAGCTGTGGTGGAGAAACACAAAAGCAGCTCCACAGCTCAGTTTGCTGTTGGATTGATCAGGTCTTGTTTACACCTCCCAGGAGGGCTCCCAAGTCGAGTGAGGTACAGCTACAAGCCAACTCCAATTTGTATGTGGACACCAGGCTGAGATGGTGGGTTTGTTTGGGAATTCAAAGAGATGGGATACTGATATGGACAAGCAGCTTTGGTTCCTACTTCTGTGCACTCACTGCACTGGGCAACAGCTCTTTAGATCAAGAAATAAACAAAAGAAACAAAAGAAACAAACAAACTCTTGAATGTGTCCTCACAGCTGCTCAGAGGGGTTTAATAAGCAAGCAGGTTTGGGTCGTGGTTCTCTGAAAGCAAGTTTGCTCCCTACAGAAAAGGTCCTAGCCTAGACCTCTGGATACTTCTAGCAATGAGCTTCAGTCTTATTACAAAAGGATGAATCACAGTCACAGGTTTCTGGGCAATAATTGCTGGGAAAATCTTAAGGCATGGATTTCAGTGGATTTGGTTCCAGGATTCCTTCGTGAACTTGCCTTGGTGAGTGCTGTACAGAGTAATTTGGCACCACAGAAGGACAGACAAGGTGCCAGGCACCCAGAAGATACTCAAATATGGGAGTATCCATTCCCCTCCAAGGAGCCTGGTTTTCTTACCTGACTTAGATGCCCTAAAAAGCAAATTATGGACCCACAGGGACTCCTGCAGCAGTCAGGAAAGTAGAGCCCTGGAGTTGTGAGATAGAAAGGGTTGAAAATGAAACTGTCCCCCACAAAGCTGCAGGGAAATGCATGTGACAGCTTCACCCTTCTCTCCAAGGTGGAGATCCAAAGTAGATAATTCCATGAAGGAGAATCAAGCCCTAACAGGGTTAGGTTATTTTTGTTCACTGAAGCCAAGAAGAGGCAAATCTTCCTGAGAAATGCAACAGAGAGGGCAGATATGGGAAAGGGGCTACTAGAACAGCACCTTGAAATCAAAACGTATCTGGGAGGAGTTCACCTGAACAACCACCCAATTTAAGGGAGCAGGGAAATGCCTGTCATCTGGGATGATAACTAGTCACAGGATCACATGCTGAAGCTCTCTGGGAAGAAACACTTCCATGGAGCACTTCACTGGAAAGGATCACTCCTGCAAACTGCATCTATCTCAGTAAGCACAGCCCAGCAAACAAGCAGCTGGTGCAACCTGTCTGTGATTTTTGAGTGCGAAATACTTAAAACTGAAAACATGCAGCGTGTATAACTGTACTGAGAATACAATTATTGCCAGTGGCACAAGCACTTCAGACGTATAAATGACAAAGTATTACTGTTTAAAAACAACCCATGCCTGAATGGAGCTAGATCAAATATCAGGAGTGGTGACTTGCTTTCCCTTGGCTTCCGACCAAGAGCGAAGGAAGAAAAACAAATTAAGATCTTTGAGGGAGTATCAAAATATTTGCCAGTGAAGACCCAAACACCAATTTTCACATGCTCCTTTCCCTGAAAATATTGGGGCAGAGTTGTGTGCTCTGAAGGGAGTGACTATTTGCTTTAAAATACCTTGAAGAGGAAATACCTGATCTAATCTCCTCCATGTGGGAAGGGCAGCCCAGTGACAGAGCAGGGAAGACCTTCCTCCAGGCTCACTCTGAATCCACTTCCAGTCAGCCAGGCTATTTGGTCTAGACTTTAAATGGGGCTGGTCATTCACACCCACCACACCAGCACCCAAGATGTGGATTCACAAGGAGTTCACACTGGTGCAAGCTCAGGCTGCCACAAGAGCTGTGTGGTTTCCCCTTCCCCCAGCCCATTCCCAGCCCTGTGGCTGGAGGCAGAGACATTTGGGTTTAACAGGGCTGTTTGCCTGGAGGCTCAGCACAGTGACCTGTGCTCCCCAGGGGGATTCAGCTCCATGAGCCACCTGAGCCAAACCTTCCTGCTCACAGATCTCCAGCTTCTGGGAGATTTGGCTCAGGCTGCATCCGAGACCTTGGGAACAACCTCTGTCTGAAAGGCACTGCGGGAACCAGGGCTGGAATCAGTGACATCCACACTGCAGCTGCAAACCAGGAACAGCTTGATTTTAGCTACTTACTAACCTACGTGTCATTAATTACCATTTAACGATGCACGACTTTGTCTGTATTTCTTTCCTTGATTCCATCTGGAGTCAAACAACTAAGATTAAAGGTCTGTGTCAGTCTGATTAGGAATCGCACTTAGGCTGAAAACAGCCCTGTTTTCCAGACTACAGACAGGATTGCTTTAATAGGAGCAGAGCTTCAGCTGCTGGAGATGGTCTGCCTGGAAAAGCCATGGCCAAGGAGGGCTGTAAGAGCAGGCTGGAAGGTCACAAGTGCTCTGCAGAGAGTGAACAGGATGCAGGGGAAGCCAGGAGCAGAAATTTATTTCATAAAAGAGAATTCATGGGGGACAGGTCAACCCAACAGCCTTGGATGCATTCCTTGCACAGGAAGCTCAAATCTCTAATCTTCTGCCCTAAAGGAAAGTTCACCCCGCACTCTCCCAGTTTCTTTCTTCTTTTCCTGGGCAGTTGGTAGTGGGGGATCAAGGTATTAGGCTGGATGCTGCTTTCATGGAACTGACCCAGTGGGGTCCTTGTACATGTTGAAGTGACATCCTCTATGCCACAAAACCATTTTGTGAAAAAGTTTCACACAACTGAAACCCAAGTATCAGCTCTCCTATGGAGCATAGTGGGACACTATAACCTGTTACAAAATTCCCTGAGATAGTAAAATAAAATAATATCGACTGGAAAGACTATCTAATTTTAGACTGGTTTCGCTGTATGCCCTGATCTAATTCCCACAAAACCCCTTGGTTTCATCTCCTGCATATTCTGCAAAAATTTTTTTACGTAGGATTTCGTTTTTTTTTTTTTTAAGGTTTGAGGATCCCAAATTCCTTCAGGCTACCTAGAGAGGCCTAAAAATAGTAATAAATTTGAAGAAAATTGGACAAAAGGAGATTTAACACGCCAAGGATGCAGCCTGGGGCTGGTGCTGAAGCCGGTACAGTTTCCAAGTCAGTCTGGCAGGAAGTTTGTTCCCTTTCTCCCTTCTCTGTTTCACAACTAACACTGCACTGGACACAGTAAAAAAATCCTTTGCTTTCCCTGCAGAGCTGTTGCTCCTTCTCAAAAGTCCTGTAAACAAACTGGAGTGCCCCATGGGAACACTGGAATTGAGCTTTCCAGAGGAAATCAAAAAGCTCGGAGAGGAACAAGGGAAGGAGCCATCCTCCTTGTGAGAGGGGACCACGGGGAAACGCTTTGGCCACTGTGTCCCCCTGGATTTTACAGCACACAGGGTCCTCACCATGCTCTAAAAATGCTTGTAAAACACCATCAGTCCCCCGCAGACATGGAATGGAATAAGGAGGTGGCAAGACAGGCTTGGAAGCGGTAAAAAACCATATCTCAGTGTTCCCATCCCCTAATTCAAGGAATCATAGAAGGGTTTGGGTCGGAAGAGACCTTAAAGACCATCCAGTTCCACTCCCTGCCATGGGCAGGGACACTTTCCACTGGACCAGGTTGCTCCAAACCCCATCCAACTAGGCCTGGAACACTTCCAGGGATGGGGCAGCCACAGCTTCTCTGGGCAAATTCCCTTCTTGAAACTTCAATTAGGGCTCCTAACAGCAGGGAAACAGTGGGTTACATTTGTCCCTGAACATCTATCAGGAGGAGCAGGAGGAGGAGGAGGGAGTCTCCTGCAGGCAGATGTTTAGCTACAAACAGGACACAACAGGGTCATTTCACAAAATCTGGATCCCAACAAACAGGCTGTAGGATCCTGGGGATCTCGCAGCCCACAGACAGAACAAGCTGTATCCAAACAGTGTTTGTCTCCCTTCAAGCAAAAATGGGTGAAAATGTCAGCCAATTAAGCCCTTTCCACCTACATCACATCAGCTCCAAAAGCCCAACGTGATCCCAGCAGAGCTCTCCGGGAAGTCTCGCTCAGCAGATCCGAATCCTTCATGTTAAAATGTTAGGAAGCAGAGCTGCTGCGTGGGTGCCCCAGAGCCACCCTGTGAGCACTAATCGCTTGTGCACATTGAATGTAATTATCTCTCCATAAAGCTCTCCTCAATTAGTGGAGAGTGACTCCCACCATTCAATTTAAGGTTTAAATTTGGAAGGGAGAGATTTTCTGCTGTGTTTTGGGGTGGGTTTTTTTCCCCTTTTAATGTAAGCCATGTACTTGCAAAGAACCCATGGATAAGGCATTAGAACAAAACATGTACAGCCATGATTCTGGCACCTTGTTTCTGTGACACATTCCAGGATGAATTTTTCCAGTGGTCAGCACAGCACAAAAAATACAGCTAGTCACATCTTCTAGTGAATTTAACATATAGAAACCATGGTGATGCACAGAACTAGACTAGCCAAAAGACACATACAAGTGACCATCAGGACCTTCCAGGGCAGCTGAGACTAAAAAACTAGGCAAATATCCAAGCTACGACTTTCCAAAAACTGAAAAAACACCCCACTGACTAACACAACCCGAAATTCTTGTGAGGACTGGCAACAGAGATCTGGGCAGAAACCTCACCCCTGGCTTTGAGGCTCCATGAGGTGACTCTGAAAAAGGGAGCTACCTTTGCACTGAAACACCAAAGAGGAGTGACAGGTCACTGGCCTGGAGGCCAAGAGGGAAAACTCTGTCCAACACCACATTACACTTGGTCCTGGGTCACCTTTGTGTGGTGCCCCTGTGGCCCTAAGATGTAACTCCTATTTTGTGACATTGGGATGGGGGAGGCAGTTCAAAAGGCTGGTAAAAACACAAAGTTTTTGCCTCAGTGCACTGAGTTGTTTTTGTAGCATGAACTGCTCCACAGCCTGATGACACACAGGCAGGCTCTGGGGCACCGCTTAGCGTGGTCAGCGAGAGTGTGAAGCTCGTGTAGAAAGTGCTGAAACTCTGGGAGGGCAGAGAGAGATAAAAGGTGCCAACGCAGTGCCAAGGAGCACATTAACAGCAAAGCAGCAAGGCCTTCAGCTCTGCACCTCAGCTCCCAGCACCATCACTCTCCACTTCACACAGGGGTGATGAGTAAAGAGGAGGAAAGTGCTGAGACACTGTTGGACTGGGGACCTGGCACAGACACAGCTTGGTCACTTCCCTCCAAAGTCACCTCATCAGGTTCACCAAAGAACTACTCCTTTCACTTTGTGTGCAAATTTGGACTTCCTTTTCACTCTATCAAACACATAATGACAGTCATTTCCCTAAGCTTGCTAAAGGGAGGCTTGGGCTAACATGACTTCACTGCTGACAAGAATCTTATACTTACTGGATGCTGCTGGGATTAAAGACTCGGAAGGAGGAATTTTGACCTTTCCAAAGCTTTAATTTTGTTGAATTTATCCGTGGTAATAATCACTGCTGAGACTCCTTATAGCCACAGTCTGCAGTCTCAGGAGAGATACATCTAGTGAAACCAGCCCCACAAAATTATTTCCCTGGGCATGGCTGAGGCCTCACAAAATACTACTTAAATTCATAACTTTCACTACCTGCCTCAAAGGAATCTTCTGAATGCCAGGACAGGCACCAAGACGATGAAAAACAAATGCTTTGCTGTTCACCACCAACACTGTTCTCCTTTTCTTGAAAGCAGGCTGGAGGCAGCAGTTGCACCTAACAATCTCCACAAAAGCTGTTACCTCCAAGGCTGCCAAGTAACATCATCTTTTTTTTTTTTTTTTTTTTTTGCTTGTTGTTGTTGTTGTCTTGGTCTTTTATCCTGGTGGTGCACCAAGAGGCTTTACCTCCAAAAACCAAGAGCTGATTTTGAAGCACAAAAGCTGCTGTTGTGGGATGCTGCAGCATCTGTCCCAGCATGTCATTTTTGTATTTGGAAGCAGAGCATCCCCACAGGTCAAGCACAGCCAGGAAGTCACTCAGCGACCCCATTCCAGCAGCTCCCACGAGTCAGTGCCAGCCGAGGTGGGGGCACAGGCTCTCCTGGTATCTTCTTTCTCTCCCTCTCTGCCCCTGATCTGCCAGCAGAACCACTGTTTGTGGTGCTATGTAACTGCACCAGGCCCAAGAAAAGCAGGGCAACTAAGAGTAAAATCCCAGCAGCAGGATTGCAGGAGTGGTGTTTGGAGGGGCACCCAACAGCAAAGCTCCTCTTGGCTCTGTGCTGTCAGTTGGAAGGATGAGGGCACAAGTCCTCCCTGGCTCGGAGAAGCAGCATCTTCCCCCTTCATCTCCATCCCCCACCATTTCTCAGTTTACAGCAGCCCCCTGTGCGGGGACAGCACTGCTGCGGGGTGACGTTTTGCACAGATGTGAATGTCAGCTAACTGGAAGAGCGAAATTTCAGCCCAGCCAGTGTTTACTACAGAGGGGAGGGGAAACACTCACGGGTTTCTTTGCCTCCAGCCACAAGTGCTCACAGAGTGCAGGCAGGGGAGGGTGACAGGGCAGGGAGGGCAGACAGGGGGGACACAACACGCACAAGCTCTGCAGTGGAGTGATGCAATTTGGCAGCTACCCTGGGAAAAAAGGCATTGTCAGCACTGCAAAGCATGCAGGAAATTCTTTAGCTGGCAAATGCAGATTTATCTTTTCCAGAGGCAGCAGAGAGTGGAAAAGGCCCAAAGAGAGCTGCAAATAAGAAAGGAAGCAGTGATGGGATCAAGACAGCTCTGGAGATCAGCTAGTTCAGCTCTGTCCTGGAAACACCCCTCTTCTTGGAAAAGGGGTGTTGAAGGAAAACAGAGCCTGGGAGAGCCTGGAAGACCTTCTATCTACAGACCCAGCTCAGCAAATGCCACATCATAGGAGAAAAGTGTCTTACCTGAGTGGTTTTGGCCCTCCTGCCCTGCATGCTGCTGCTGTGGCTGATCTGGGGGTTGGTGGCCCCTTCGGAGAGGCAGTGTGACTTCCTGCAGGGCAGCGTGTTGTAGTTGCTGTAGGAAGAAGGCGCATCCTCGGCGGTGACCGAGGCCATCTTATGGCTCCCGATATCCGGGATGTCGGACACCAGGTTCCGGCAGTACCCTCCGAAGGCGTTCCGCGGGCCCCCGTTCATGGCAGCGCCCGGGGTTTTGGGGGAATACAAGTCACTCATGGAGTTGGCACGTTGGCAGGTGACCAGGGGCTGGGGGCTGCCCCCGGCCTCCGTGCCCGGGGCGGCCTCGGCGTCCTTCTCCTCGGCCAAGCCCAGGATCTCCTCGTTGCTCGTCAAGTGCTCCTGGCTGAGGTCGGAGAGCGAGAACTCCAGGCTGTCCTCGCGCCAGATGTCGGCGGACTTGGAGCGCTTCTTCTTGAAGCTGGCCGTGTCCATGAAGCCGGTCCCGTTGGCCGCGTATCGGTGTCCCCTGCCGTCGCCCTCCGCCAGGAAGGGCGGCTCGTCGCCGTAGAGCCTGCTCTCCTCCGAGCCGGGCATGCTCTGCACGGAGGCGGCCGTGAGGACGGTGCTGCTGTCCACGCTGGGCGTCACCGACGAGTCGGTGTGGTAGGACACGGGCCGCAGGCCCATGTCCACGCGGTCCACCCACATGGGGCTCCCAAAGTCCTCCAGGTTGGCCTCTGGGGCGAAGGGCTCCAGGCCGTTCTCCGCCAGGGACTGAGGGATGCTGGGCGTGCTGCTGGAGCGGGTGCTCACCTCCGAGTTGCGGTGGATGATTTTGCCGGAGGAGGCGTGGCGGGAGCGGCGGGAGGCTTTGTTGGAGAGGCGCAGGGAGCGGGAGGTGTGCTTGCGGCCCAGGCTGGTGTGCTTGTCCCCGTAGAAGGCGTGCTCCACGCTCTGGCTCTCCGCGTTCCCCATGGCGTCACAGTCTGCGAGGGGAGAGAGCGGCACCGTTACGGGCTGCGGCCGAACACGCGCAGGAAGGAGACACATAGAAACACCCACGACACCAAAACCAGCCTTTTTCTTCTTAATTACTGAACCTGTCCCAAACCCTGCACCACAGAGTCCACCGGGTCTCACAGGACCTGCTGTAACTACAGCAGCTAATCCCACAGAATTAATTAAGCGGCTGTACCAGCAAACTTAGAAATACAACTCTGTTAAATGAGAAGGTAGGAAACAGCCCTGCTGGTGTAAATGAAGAGTGTAGAATTCTAGAGGGAAGGATTGAGCCTTGAAGCCTGGCGTGAACTGGAACCAGCTTAGCACCAAAGTGCAATCTCAGCTCTGCACACATTCACTCAACTCTCAGCGTCAGCTTTGTCATTCCAGCCAACAAACTCAAAAAAATCAACAGCTCTTGCTTATCTGCATGTAACAAGATGCCGAAAAGTAGAGGGATGTACACCTTTATCTGAGATTTCACTTTTTTTTTTGGCCAGGAACAGCAAGCTAAAGCACCAAAGAGCAAACTACAAATCCTACCATTTGGCAGCAAGCTAATGACAGGTTTGATTTCTGGAACAAAAAAACAGTGCAACATTAAGCAGGTACAGAAAGCCCCACACAAGAAAGCCATATTATGAAAAATAAATTAGCATGAGTGACTCAGACTATACAAAAATAACCTTTCCTTCCCACTCCCTCTGAAGCAGATAGCTAGATCCAAGTGCTTTGATCTGAGCTGGAATGCAGGGACTGGGTTTCTGTCCCCATCCCCATCCTCCTGCATTATTCACATTATGCACATCCCGCCAGGAAACAGGTTTCCCATCCAGAAGGTGGGAGTGATGATCTGGTTCAACCTTTGGAAAACACTTTGAGGTCTGTGATCTCACTCAACAAATGTCAGAAATATTTTATAAGTAGTACTGGGTCCTTCTGGCCAAAGGGCAAGAAGAAGAATAAGAAAAGTAAATGTTAAAGTTCACAGCCATTCAAAATTAAACAGGAGATCCCGAATTACACATGAGACAACTATATAGAGATAAACAGTCCATCAATCTTGAACAGAAATTCCAAGGCAAAACATCTTTGTTTTGAGGTATTTCCATTCGTCTTGGCTGAAGAGAAAAAAGCTGCCCCGAGAGTAAAACAACGGAGTTTTTAATTTCTTGGGGCATTTTCCTCTCCTTTGCCAGGATGCCCTGATGGGTTCTGAGCCACATTCTGGCAGAATGAATGTGACCATGCATTTTCCCCTCTAAATATCTAAATACACACCATTGCTGCTGCACAGCACTGAATTAGCCCTACATAAATTCCATGGAAAGTGAGGAATCAATAGCATTAAACACAGGGACAGCACTTCTGCCCTAGAGGTGTACAGCAGGACTGAACTCTGCAGTGACACTTCTGCTACAGCCAGAGGACTCTGCTTCTGCTCCTCTAACCAGGGAAATGGGTCATGGCTGAGGCTAAAAGTCTGTTCAGTGCTGAAGCAACAGACACCTCCATAAATATCTGGACATTTCTGTATCTAAAATAAATAAAATCTCATTTGAAGTAAACTCCACCAGGAAATTCCCCACGTCTACTGAAATGAATGGCAGAACAACCTTTGGCTGCCATGACTTGGTTATCACACATTGTTTAGAAAAATAAATGCACTGAAGAGAGAGAAAGTTTAAAAGAAAAGACAGCATTATCAACCCCTAAACATGGTTTATCCTTTAAAAGCTACAGCCCTTTGATACAGGCCAGAATGAAACAAAAACTCAACCAGCTTTTGCTTCTAGAACACTTTAAAGCACAAAACTTGTATTTTTAGTTCCACAGATATCTAAAACCAGGCCTCAACACTCCCCATGTTGCAAAAGGAACCCTTGGGGCAATGCTTCTAGCTGCCTCAGTTCTGAGCTCCCTGCTAACCACACTTCCAGTCGGCAGGATTTCCACGGGCTGCACAGCCCAGCAGAGCCTGCAGCCATTTATCCCCCATCTCCAGCCACACCATCACTTCTCTACCTACGGAGAAAAAGCAGTTTTTAAAGTCCTCTTGAAACCCAGAGAGATTGAAGAGTGACTCTTTACCTTCCAAACCAAAGCTGCAGAAGGGCAGGAGTATCCCCCGGTTGATGGAAGCGGCTCTGGAAAGCTGCCCTGTGCCACCACCCTGACACAGTCTCCATCCACACCAGGCAACACCTCACCCAGCCAAAAAGCAACAGAACCACAAATGACCAGCAAAGAAAGGAACAGCAGCTCAGGAACCCCTGCAGACAGCAGCAGGAATGTTTAGGGAGTGATTTCACACAATGAGAAGTACCTGCAAAGTAATTGCAAGAAGTGTCAGACTTCAAAGTAAAGAGCTGTCCCTTTTTAATTCCAGGGATTGGCATTTCGGGTGGATCTGTCCTGAGATAAACCCAGACCTCACTCCTGCCCTAATCCCACTGACTTCCCTGGCATTACACTGCAGGTTTGTAGGAATGCTGGGCGGTGGGTGGGTGCCAGAGGGCTGCAGGCAGACGTGGTGCACTGATCCAGCTGCAGCAATACAAGACAGTGCCATCCCCGAGGCTTGTCACCATCCCCTGGCAGAGCCCATCTGCCCTGGGAGATGCAGGACACACCCTGGGTAGGGACAGTCAACCCCATCAGGTCAAACTGAGAGGGACTGTTTGTGGGGTCCTCTGAAAGGGACCCCCACCCTACTTTCTCACCTCCATTTCTGCCTCCCCTCCACATTTCCACCAGTTACCCTGAACCAATTCAAGTGGTTCATGCAGCAGAGTCCACTAAAACAGCAGAAAATAAATCCAAGGTTAAAAAAAAAAAAGTTTATTAGTTAGTTTTTGCTGAGCTAATGAGCTGACCTGGCACATGCCAGGGGCAACACAAGGGTGCCCATGTGGGGACACAGCAGGGAGAGGAAGGGGCAGCACCAGTCAGAGGGGCTAGGGAAGAGGGGACAGTGGATGGCACCCCTGCATTTTCTGGCAGCAGTGAGCTCTTAGGTGAGCCCAAGCAGATGTGAAAAGCCAGCCCTGAAACATGAATTGGCACTGGAGCAGATGCCGGAGTCCTCAGCTGGCAGGAGCTGGGCAGGGGAGGGGAGCCTCAGCCTCCCCCTCCCACGGGCCACAGCAGACACCCTGAGGCAAAAGCATCTTAAACTGCTCCAGCTACGACTGCCAGATGCTGCCTGTCTGTGGCTTAACTGCATTTAGCACACTCAGTGAAAAAAATCTGTATCAAATTAAGAAAATGAGTAATATTAATGGGAGCTGCACGCAAGTGCTGGGAGGACAAAGGCTCCCCTTGTTACCTCACCCACCAAACCCAGAGGTGACCATTAAAGACCTATCAAGGGTACCACCAGGATACAACATAAATCAAGTGTGACACATCTTGATGCTTTAAAACAGGTCTGTCTCTCTCAGCCGAGGGCTGGGACGTGTCAGAAATCTGCTGTGAATTACTCAGAGGCTCCCAGACATCACACAGGCCATGCTGAGAGCACGACTGCTTGGACACTTCTCAGCAGAAAATGTTGATTCATCAAAACCCAAACTTTTTGTGGGAATATGCTGCCTTTGACTAAGGGCTCTGAGAGGGAGGGGTTTGAAAACCAGAGCAGGGAGACAGACACATCTCCTGGAAGAGGCACCAGCTCAGTGACTCAGTTGCTCACTGAAGGAGATTCAGATTTGTATCTGCAGCCCAAGTCAGACAAATGAGGGGTGGCAACTTGTTCCTCCACGTCCTCAAAGAGGTGGCCTGACCATCCAGCTCTGGCTGTGCTGGGAAAGGGCTCTCTTTCCCAGAAAATCTGCTCCTTCCTGCTTCAGAGCAGGGGTAATGTCAAATCTGTGCAAGTCTTCAAGGGGTTGGGAAAGTCATCTTGCAGCCAAGCTTGCACATCAAGAGGGGTACAGGGGTTTGAGATGTGTTTTTTGAAAACCCAACATTAGGCTGTCAGCAGGGAGAACACAAATTCTGCAGGAAAGCTTTGGGAAAAGCTGTGTTCCCTGCACCAGGTACCCTAGAAAAGCATACTGACCTCTGGCTGAACTGCTGAGGTTTTGCTGGATGAGTCTTACATGGTTACACATAAAGACTATCACATTCCAAATGACCACTGATGATGGCCCCCTCAAAGAACACAATTTTCTTTAAAAACAGTCATTTTGCCTTCCCTTCCCTTACCTCCGATATTAAATATTTCTTAAAATAATTACAAACACAAATAATTGAACACTCATTTCAATTAAACCCAAGTTACCAACTATTACACTTGCAAAAGGCTGGACCACCAGGTTCCAGAAGAATTTATCTGAAATATATTAAATTTCCAACCAAATTTGAAGCACCTCACAAGACAACAGATTGCAAATTCAAAATTAGATTCTAGTGGGAGGCCCTGGTGACAAATCTGTATTTTTCTCCTGGAGCGGAGCTTGAAGGCTGTGAGAACCAGAACAATGATCAAATCCACAGCGGGCAAGGAGCCTACAGAAATAAACTTCTGCTAAAATCTGCCAGCCAACAACAAAGATTTTTTTACTGAACTCACCAGAACCACATAGAAAAATGTACAACACTAATAACCAAGTGTGAACGCACACATTTTATTGTAATTAAAATGTGCTTTTTCAAGAGGGCAAGAGCGGGGCTGGAATTCCACAGAAAGCCTTTGAGTTTCTCGGAAACTCCAGCAGCATATTCCATTGTTTTCACATCAGAACCTTTTAAGCAGCCATTTCTTCTTTGTAAGTCGCTCTCACACATGTTAAAACATGGGATGGACTCCAAAAAGGCCCTGCAGGCAAATCGAGTAAGAGGAGGAGAGAGGGAGGAAGGGATGTCACCAGGAGCCGCTTGATAGCCATTGTAACCACATTTTGCCCTCCCATGAACATCACACAGCACAGCAACCTCCTAAAGAAAAACACAGGGACACACATGTACCTTCCGAGGCAGTACCGGTATCCAGCGCAACCTTCCCCCAGAGAGCTGTGGCATTTAGAGGTACAGAATTGCAAATGACACCAAAATGAGCAGTTACTGGGACTGCAGAAGCTGTCAGCACCTGCCACTCAGCGACTCCATTACTCCCTCGTCAGAGTCTATGACTACATGCCAAAAACCTGGGGAGAAAGAGGGGAGAAAAACAAATCAGACAAAGGGTCAGCAGGGAGGGCTGTACAGGAGGATCTTCTGCCAGGGCCTCTCACCATCACTTACCTAAGAAACACTGGGCAGTACAGCACGAGAATGCTGTGCTCAAATTCCAGTGATGAAATCTGATGGTGGCAGAATAAATGAAAAACCCAGCCAGGCACCATCAGTCCCAACAACAGATCGTGGAGGGCTCCCCTTCCCACAATCAAAATCCCCACAAGACACCAGCGTGCCCTTGCTGGGGATGGTCTGTCTCAGGCAGGGCTAGAAAACCTCAGGTACCAAAAACACACCTGGAGAGGCACCTTCCAATAAGCCAGGACTGAACTGGCAGCAAAGGGGAGCCCAGCAGCCCGGGGAGGAACTGGGAGGCCTCCCAGGAGATTTCTCTGTGCAGACTGTCTAATTTACAGAAAGGGCGGTTTTCCAAGCAGGGATTTCATTAACATTTTTCAAGGGCGAATCAGACAATCAGGGCAGAGCATTTACATGTGTTTTGTGTGTGGTGAAAGGATTGTTGGGTTAATTGCACTCACTAAGGCACGGATACAAGAGACCAGTCTGTGCTTATTTAGACCTCAGGACTGTCCTTACGACTTCTCTTAGGTTAGACCCATGTGTGCACTCCTGTGGGTACCAAATTCCAGCCCTTTCTTGGCCTCATATCACTGCTGAGCTCCCTTGCAGGTGCCCCAGCTCCAGGTCCAGGCCTGGAGATACAAACTCACCAGAGGGCTGGTTGTGCTTCCCAATCCATCTCCCATCAACTCCCCCTTCTCCCAGCCAAGCACCGGCAGCAAAACACCAACTCAACACTGCGCACAGAGTGGTGAGAGTTATAAACTTCTCCTAAAGTCCCAAGGAACAAAAACCTTGGGAGAGATTTACTGATGCCCTTCATGTCATTAGAGCTGCTTGGTGGGCAAAGGGGGATCCTCGCTCTTGGCTGGATTCTCAGAAGAGATGAGAGTCACTGGCACCTTTTTATACTAAAAATATTCTCATTTTCTTTTTCCTCCTTCACATTCTCCTCTTTGCTCCCCACCTCCCTCTCTTCCCCCAAGCTGTTGGTTGAGATCTGAAAAGCAGTTCATGAATTGCTCAGGAGCTGGCAGAAATTAATAAAATGAAGCTCATTTATATTGAAATGGACTCATTACCATGCCAGCTGCCAATAATTTGCAGGAGGGGAATCTTGCTGACAAACAAGGTCCTACAGGCAAGAGGCTCCCCACCTGCATCCACCACATGGAGAGCAACCCTGCCATGAGCACTCCTCACCTCCAAAAGAAAAGGAATTGTGACCACCTTTGTTCAGATCCACCTGCTACTGCCCCAGAAAACTTGACTGAAAGAAGAACAAGACAGATTTTATCAGATTTTCCATCCTGAAGCAGCTTTTGAGGAGTTTTTTTTGATGCAAACTCTGGTCACTTCCCACACCACCTGTGCTCCTTCAGCAAAAATCCTTCTCTCCTTGCAGTCCTTTGTTAAAAAGTGGATGTTTACAGCTGGATGCTGCATTATCCAAATCCTTGCTCCCCTCCAGGTACACTTGAAGGGCTGGCAACACCCTCAGCCACAAGCAGATGAGTACCAGGCACACACAGCTCCCCCAGAAGAGAAGGCTTTATCATTACCCATGGACCCTTTCCTGAAAAGTTTTGCTCCTATCAACTTTTATGACTCAGACAGTCTTTCCTGAATGAACACAGGTCATGCTTTTCAAGAAGAACATCAGTTTTTCATTTTCCTCTTTGTCCGATATGCACTTGGACAGGTCCTTGTTCTGTTGCTTCCCAGTTCACTCCAACAGCCCAGGCTCTGCTGCAGCAGAAATTCTGGAGCTCTGAAGCAGCCTCAGACAAGGCCTTCTCTCCAACAAGGTCTTGGCAAACAGGGATGGCTGTGCTCCTCCACCAGGAGGAAGGGCTGAAGCAAACACAGCCTCATAGATTTCTTCCCAGCACAGAGCCCTGGACACATTTGCTCTGCCAGAGGGGTCTGGCTGAGGGAGAGGCTGACCAGTAACACACCAGGAACTGTTCTCAGGGGAGACACAGTTGGAAACACACGTGGAACAACAACTCATCTCATTATAAAAACAAACAATCAAATAAAGATTTGCTAACTTCCATGCTCAAGACAAAATATTCCATCTTAAACACAGACACACTCACACACACACAGGTACATCCATGGTGTGTTTGCCAACGTTACACACAGCAGTGCAAGCTCCTCATGTTCTTTGAAGGTCTGGAAGCAGCACAGCTGTATTTATTCCACAGCCACAAAACAGCGCCTTGGAAAACCAGGCCAAGGAGTTCCCACAGGGCTCATCGCCCAGCAACTGAAGTCAATCCCAGCCCAGGGAGCGCGGAGCAAACCACCAGGGATGGGTTAAATGCACAGTAAGGAAGCAGAATATATTAAAGGAGCACCTTGTTACTCACATCTGCTACCTGTGATTCCAGGGACAGCAAAGAGAGCCCTGACTGTCACGTGCTGGGGGCAGTTTGCAATGCCAAGAGGGCAGCAAAAAATCCAGCACACCTTTTGCTCGTGGACATTCAATAAGAACATCAATAGATGAAAAATATGGAAGCTGTAGTTTTCTAAAAGCCTCCTTTTCAAAGCAGAGCCTTTCCTTTCCAGCAAGAAAAATTCAGTGTGCAGGTATATCCTCTTGCCCAGTGAACAGGAACAGCTGGTGAGAAGGACGACAGCTCACTTTCTAGTTTTACTTTTTCATTTTATGATGCATCGTTTTTGTCAGATTCCAAATGCAACTACAGATGTGAGATCAGCTGGCCATTAAGCAAATTTTCATCCTGTAGTAACTCCACCATAACCCGTCAGGATGCATATACAGAGACAGAAAGCAAGAGTCATTCCATACAGAAGCTACTTACTATTCATCAGTGGCTCTGGGCTGTATTCCCCACCCACACTCCCAGTCCCACGCCATTGTAACTCCAGCATTCGATCCCATCTCCTGAAATGGAGAGTCAGGCCCTTTATTTGTAACTGGAGGCCACATTTTGTTGGCCTTTATTACCTCTAGTTAATGTGAATGGCTGCTGAAATCAATCTGTCCCATCACCTCCCCTGAGACAAAGGTAAACGCTCCCGAGTGCTCCAGGGTTCTGGTGGCCTGACAGCCCTGGCTCTCCCCATCCTATACCCCTGGGTTGCCCTCCACAAAATAAAACCCACAGGAAATGGATCATGGAATATCCTGAGCTGGAAGGGACCCACAAGGACCACCCAGTCCAACTCCTGGCCCTGCCCAGGACACCTCAACAATCCCACCCTGTCCCTGAGGGCATTGTCCAAACGCTCCTTGAGCTCGGTCAGCCTTGGGGCCACTGAACCTACGCATGACACTGAGCTCCAAGACCAGCTTCAGTGGATTGCAGAAGCTGGCTGACTTTTAAACCAGTGAAAATAAATGACAAACACGCTCCTCTTCGTGTTTTCTTTCTACGCCATATAAAATGTCATTTTCGTTTGTGAGAAAAATCTGTTTTAAACCAACCACGGCTTATACTACCTGTTGAGGAGAATGGCTGCTCCTGAGACCAGAGTCTGATGACAATGACCATCCAGACGAGGCTGGGGGGACCATCTGCACACCCCCAAGAACTGGCCCACAGAGCTGGAATTGCAAAACCTCTTTGCAAGTGTCTCGCTAACACGCAACCTCCGTGTCTGTCACAGCCGGGAGAACAATGCTGGTGATTGCTCCAGATGAAGAGGAGGGGAAAGAAAAATAAACCCACATTCCCTTTGTGAAGAACTCCTAAAGGGAAGGTGTAGGAAGCCTTGCTCTCCTCCAACTGGAGCACCGCCCCGGTGAGAATTTCTAAGGGAGGGAAGAAAAGGCAAAAGGAGAGGGAGGGAGGAAGGTTTGTCAAGAGACCTAAAACCTCCGTGTAGCCGAAAATCAACCATCCCCAAATCCCAGCTAAAAGAAACAAAACCAGGAGCACTGACAGAGCACTGAGGGCCCTTGGTAATAAATTAATGGGAGAGCAGAGCAGTTAGCCCAAGGGAAAGCCCCCTCTCCAGGGTTTCTATATTTATACGAGGGGATGTGAATAATTGGCACTGTTGTGGGATTGTTTGTTTTTTAATCATTTTTACAAGTATCTGAGCATGTTTTAACTCTTTCTCCTTCCCTTGCCTTTCATTTTTAACGGTGGGAAAATCCCCCTTTCTTCCCTAAGGGAAATCTGCAAGGTTTTACACGTTTACAGCAAAGGGCAGAGAAGGGGAAGGATTCTAATTTCAGATCATCAGACATAAGCAAATCTATGGGAAGCCACGAGGGCAACTCCCTGGAGCCTGTGGGGCAGACAAAGCCCAGCCACGAGGGAGCTGCAGGGAAGAAGGAGCCCATTTGGCCTCCATGGAGGACAAGAAGGAGAGAGGTGGCTACAAAGACTCCATGTGCATTTATATGTTGCTTAAAAAAATAAAAATAGTTCGCCAAATGCAGCTGAAATAAAAAATAAGGTGTGGTTTGTTTATTTACCTTTAGCTTCTACGTTATTGTTATTACACTTTGCTTCAAAAGGACTTTCTGGTTGTGCCAAAAGGAGCTGGAAAACTGCTGATACACAGCGAGGACAGCACTTGCCAAATGCACTAAAAGAAACTCAGGAACTCTACTGAGGAGGAACAAGAAAATGTTCAGACCAGGAGACGGAGCTCCAGATGGATCCATGAGAGCACTCACTGCACAGCCAAGGATGGGCAGCTGGAGGAGGGAGAAGCAGAGCAGGACATGGCAGACCCTGCATGCACAGAAGAACCACCCAGCACCACAGACTCCAGCAATTAAAACTGCAACCCTTGGCTTGAGTGACCCAGGAGCTGCTGAGACGGGATGTGAAGGATTAAAACGTTGTGGAAAAAAACCTGAGGACAGTAATTGGGGTAGGGGGAATTGGAGAGGAAATGTTTGGTGTATATCCTCATTTAAGCACTGAGGTAAGTAATCTGATTTTCAAGCAGTGCCAAAGACCTCACACAGATCATTAAGATGGTGCCTGAGATATAAAGTATCTAATTTTAGATCCCCTGACTTAAGTGTTGGGGAGGAATTCCACTGGTCTACAGAAAAGGAAAAGCTGGTGTCAAATAAAATTCAGGTAAATATACAACCACAGCAGCTCTCACATTTGGGTCACACACTCTCTGAGGGAGCATGAGGAACCTCACTGAGTACCAAAGCAGTACAAAACACCTCAATTATTGCTACAGAATTAGTAGGAAGGACCTCAAAGCAACAACTTCCGTGCTGGGGCCACAAGGGAGGCATAATAAGGAAAAGTATTGAAGCAAAGGATGTCCTTTTAAGATTACAGCATACCTGGCAGAAGTTTTGGCACAGTATCTCTCTCTGTGAGCTCTTGCTTTTAAGTCAGTACCTCCCAGACTCAGCCTTCACTGAAATTGTTTGCCAGGCTGTGCTGGGCCAGGACAGAGAGACCAGCAGCTGCAGCACTGCAGGGCAGGGCTGGATTCCTGCCTGGCAGCCTGAGCAAGCCAGGGAGACTCCCCATAGCTCTGCCAAGTATGAATATAGAGCTCTCATCAACTGCAGGAAGGCCCAGCATGGCCATATCCCCAACTGAACAGGGACTCCAAGGAGGAAAGCTGTGTTTAGCCAGCAGAAAGCACGCACTGAACATCCTGCACTTCCCGAACACAAGAGAGTTTACTGCCTCATGTGTCAGGGACACCACGGAGGGGTCACTCTAGTGGGACATGGACAAGGGAAGATGCTTGGGACAGCTATTCACCCAGGCCCAACACCAGGACTAGCCACAGGGCTACCAGCCCCAGCTGCACCGAGTGCCTGCCGGGGAGGGTGGGAGAAACAAAAAGGAGCCTGAGGTGAAGGGGCAGCCAAGCTTCACGAAATCCAACATTGGGAATCTCAACTCCTGTTTATCCAGAGCCTGGGAGGATGCAGATGAGCCCAAATGGTGCTGTTTTCCCCTGGTGGGACGATATGAGCCACAGCAGAGCTGGTTCCTCAGCCCAGCGTTACCACCGTGTGACCCCGTTTCCCCAGCACGCAGGAAAGAAGGAAACATTCATGTTTTCATTAATGTAAAGCTTGGTCTGGTCTGCACCAGCTTGGCTCTGCCAAAGTTAAATTAAGCATTCAGATTTTATCCTGCACGTCCTGACAGAACCCGATCACGACGTATCCACACCGAGGTTCAGCTCGGCTGGGCCGACCGGTTTCAGTCCCGACTCGTCCATCCCATCTCCTGATACGGCTCCTGCCCAGAGCTCTTCCCCTTGGGAGCAGCACACACCACCACAGCCACCCACTGGCTGTTGCTTCTTCAGGACAAAACCTACGAGGGATGGGAATTCCAGGAGAAGACGCCCTTGGGGCCTCAGGGATGAGCCCCCACCCCGGGAAGAGGCAGGCAGAGAGCAGAGCCCAACTGTGGAGAGGGAAAAAGGATGGATCAGCACATGGTTTGGAGAGGAAAAGCCGGAATTACCAAGTCAGGCTGAGGCAGTGGTGATGGAAAGCTGACACCCATGAGCTCTGAACATGGCCTCCAAATAAAATGAAGGCTTTGCCTGCTCTTCCAGTGAAGGCAGAGGGGAGCAAGGCATGTGAATCACCACATCTGAGGCATCAGGAGCAAAATTCAGAGAGTTTGAAATGTGCCACTCGGCAGCAGTTTTCCCTCTGCATCCCAAAGCTGTGAGAGAAGCGGTGCAAGCAAACACAGGGATAGGGACAGGAATTTTTATATGAAAACCTGCGGATCAGGATCCTGCCTGGGACTGGAGAACAAGTGATCCCAGCAGTGACATAGCCATCTGGCCATTTTCCAGGGGAGGAAAGGGCAGGATACAGCTTCCCAGGAAACTACTAGTAGAGCTGAAGATGACAAAAAACTGGCACAGGAATTATGATCTGCATAAGGAAACTTTGCACAGAGGTTGTGCTGAAAGGAGAATTATATGGCTCAAGGGACCAAGGTTTTTAATGTTTTTAATGACGACACGTAAAAATGAAATGTGCCAGTGACTTGTGCTGATGACACAAAGCTGGAAAGAGTCACAGCACAGACCTTTTGTCTCATATTGATCCCAGGGGACCACAAGCAGTGATAGAAGTCACAAGAAAAGCAAATGTAACCAAACTATACACCAAGCAAGACTTGCCCAGCAGGAAACAGGAGCGAATGATGCTGCAGAAGACGTTGACCTCATCTGAAATAACATGTGCAACCCTCATCACCCATGGCCAAGGTTAATACAGGCCAGACTACCTTCAGGAGAAGCAGAGATTTTCAGTCCAAGAGGAGTTGGGAACAACAAAGCTCTTGTCAAACGGGACACAAGCAGAGAGGTAGCTTTGTCAAGCCCAGTGGATCCAGCTGGTTTGTTCAGGAGGTGAACATTGCCCTGGATTCTATGAACTGGCCTGCTCGGTGACATCCATGGATCACAGCTGCACCCAGGGAGAGAGCTCATCCCTCCAAAACTCAAGCTGTTCCTGAGCAGTATGAAAAAAAGCAACGAGTTGATGCTGCTGGACTAATCCTCCCCAGTCTGGCAGCGCAGTAGTTGGTTCAAGTTCTCCTCTGGCTTTGCAATCTGTGCTCAATAACAGGGAAATGTTGCTGGCACACAGAAGCTGCCTGTGATTAGTGCACAGCCAGCACTGCCAGGTGACCAGCTGAGGGGCTTGTACCTGTGAGCTCCCAACATCCTGCAGGTTCTGCCAAAAACAGCTTCAGTTTTATTCTGCTTCTGAAAATGACTCGAAAGGTATTGCCAGAGAAGCAGCAAGGAGAGATGTTCCAAATCCTAGGAGGGAATTTTCCAGCACCAGGCTCTCACTTTCTTTTAGCGCCTCAATATTTGAAAAGCGTAAACAACTAATTACAACACAACCCGAGGACAACTGTTCCAGGAACATCTGATAATGCAATAACTCAAAAAAAGCCCCCTGTAAAGGTGCCTCCTACAGGAGAGGTCGAAAATGGAGATTTTAGGCTCACCAGACAGAGGACTTTGATCAGGACCTGCCTGGTTTGGAGGAGTGACATCCCTCTTGGGTGCAGGATGGAAAGCAGCATGTGGGTGCACGTACATGTGCAGAGGTGAGGGTGGGGAAGCCACTGTTTCTCTGTTTTATTAGTCTATTTGGAAAATTACGATTTCAGCAGGAAAAAAATCAAGTTTTCAGCTGAAAACGCTGAGTTTAAGTCAAATCCATAGTTGCAGTGATGGCTCAGCACCTCAGATCCCGCCATGTATCTGCCTCTGACAACACAGTGTCACTTCACTGAGGCCCTCTGCAGCTTATAACCAGCTCCAGAGCCTCTCAGCTGTCCCAAACTCCCAAACCACTTCTCAGTGAATAAACTATTCACCAGAAAAGGAAAACTGATTGCCCAGTTAGTGGAATGTCACCCAGTAGAGCAATTCATCAGAGGGAGCGCTACAGGTGCTGCCTGGCTGAAGCACAAACAGAGTGTTGATGGAAACCAGCTCTGGTTCAATGCCTCTTTTTTTGGAAAAGAAGGTCACCAATCAAACATTCTGCCTTAATATTTATAAGAATATTTTATATTATAAGAATTTTATATTACAAGCATATTTTCTTACCTGCAGCAGTTACAGTTGGGTATATAGTCACATTAACGAAACGTTATGATTTAAAGTGGATTTTTTTTAGGCATTCTGAAGTATGCATCCGAAATGCAAACTTCTCATAAAACAACAGCTCTGTCTCCTCCAAATGCCAGGATGGTGAAATATCAGCCACACCATCAAACAAAGACACAGTAAATCTATGAAGCACTCGATATTTTCAGCAGCAGTAAGTGCCATTCCATCATTTGGTACATGGCCCAGAATAGCCCTGAAAGAAAATAACCAGTTTCCTCTTCACATTTAAAGAGTAGTAGATGATTTTTAGTAGCTGAGAAAGCCACTGGTATTTTCTGTGGCATCATTCCCAGGCCAAATGAAAACAAACCTTGCAGTAGATGCTCACACAGTGTATTTGCAGACACACTGACCACAGTCACCTTGCCCAAGTGATTTATTCAACCCATTTGAGCTTTCAACAGCTCCTGAATTCACTTGAATAGCATCTGTCCCACAAACTGAGTGACCCACAAGCTGCAGGGATGCCCAGATTTTCCCAGTAACTTCCCAGCACTGTTTTTGTCCGTGTGTCACTGGTTGAAAGTAATTTTTACTCAAACAGGTGTTAAAAATAGCACCAGGGAGCCTGAATTTCAGTCCCCTTGAGAGACACATTTCCTCCCTCCCAAGCCAAAGCAACCAGAAGAGGTGACTCTCCTGTGCCTTCCACTCACTTCACCAGCAGCCACGTCTCCACAATGATCCTACAGACCCAGGCCAGGAGCAGTAATTTCATTTTTGTAGCAAGTGGATGTACCTCAGAGACAAGGAAGACACTGCTGCAATTTTCAAGGGAAGCCCTTTAAAGAGAGCAGCAAAGGACACCTTTACAACTGAGCTAAACAAGGACTGTGATTCTGCCCTGCTGCACCTCTTTGCACCTCTTTTCAGAACACAGTAAGTAACCTTTGTGCCAGTTCAGAGGGTTTTACCATTGAAGTTTTCAGATCTCTAGCACAGAGTCTGCCCTACAGGTGCTCTGCAGACCTCTGGATGTTTTGCCATCAGAGACAGTCTTGCCATCTTAAAAACATCACCTTATCTCACATCACTGATGGGCTGCACATCCCTTCAAGTCACCCATGAGTGAAATCAAAATATTTCAAATGCAAATCCCTCCTTCACTTGTTTTCTTGAGGGTTTTTTTCCATCACTTTTCAGAGTTGGCATGCCTATGTTAAAGGGTTGACATACCTACATGAAAGAGTTGACACACCTACAAGAAAAGAGGAGGAGGAGGTAAAAAACCCCAATAATTCGCACTTTATAATTTACAGTTTTCAACCAACTCCTACAAAATCATTCTCAAGAAGTTATCCCCTTATTGAAGGAGGAAGGACAGCTCTGTGCAGTGCAGGATCTAAGCACAGCCTAAAAATTACGGCCAGATCTACATTGCAAATATTTGCCAGCACAGCTATAGCCACCAGTTTGATGGAACATGACCTCTGACTGTACCTGCAGAGGCCACAGCAACAGTTACAGGAGCAAAACTGCAGCATGACTTACAGTAACACTTTTTTTTTTATTATTACCATAGAAAATGAAGCTTAAAATAAGCTCTTCCAGCAGAAGCACTGCAGAAACACAAACAGTCCCCGTTTCTGCGATCTTGCAGTCGAGGGCTTCCCTCTGTGAGGCTGCACCAAGAGTGGGCAGAAGCCTCAGGTCTGTGAGGGGAAGAAAAGGTGTCTCCCCTCCCTGCACAGTGCTGACACCATCCTTTTCTTCAAAAGGAACCTGTCAAGCGTTTGCATATCGGCCTCGCTCGGAACAAGCTGCCACATGAGCGATCCCGCCTGCAGAAATAACAGCTCCCCTGAACACCTTGCCCAAAAGCCACAGTGAAATCAGTGGAAAATTAATTCCACGGGCTTTGGATCAGGAGGAAGTAACGAGGTTTGAAGAGTCGCACACGGAACTCAAAAAGCTTAGCCCGGCATTCCTGAACCACAGCGGGAAATCCTTCCTTGCCTCACCCACAAAGCTTTCGCACACCAAAAAGGAAAAGGCTACAAGGAGCAGAGAACAGAAGGAAAAAAACGGCAGAGAAAAAAAGAGATGTTATTTCTATAGCTTCTCTACAAACCATTTCCTCAGCAGGCATTTCCAGCAGCTTCTCTTTGGCCCACGGCCCCCTCACCAGCCAGGCTGAGCCTCAGGCACGGGATCCATGAGCCCCTCTCTCAGGGCTGTCCCACCTGGGTTTGGCTGAAGGGAAGGCTCTTTCTCCTCCTCCTTCCCTTCTCCCTGCTGTGGCCCAGGAGACCTGACATCTCCAGTGAGGAGAAGGAGGAGGAAGCAAAGGCAGTTCCCTGCTGCTGTCTCCCAGCACCACCCCAGCCACACCCCAGGGCAGCAAATCTCCCCTTCCCCATTTGAAACAAAACAAGTGTCCTTCGAAGGAAACACAATAAGTTTTGAAAACACCCTTTCTAACAACTTACCTATAATTTTTTGAAACGTCTGAAACACCCAGCAGCTACATCCAGGCAAAGTACCCAAAAAAGCAACCAAACACTCTCGTTCCTCTGCAAAAAGTGTTCATTGCTCCAAACTTGAGAGCCAAAGGAAGGCAGCACAGGCTGGAGAAAAACCATCCCTCCTGGTGCCATTTGTAAGGCTGTAATTAGCTACCAGTATTTCTGTAACCTTATATAGTGTAGCAAACAGAAAGTCCATTAACTGGGACATTTTTGTGGGATTTCTGTCAGTTTGATTGTTCTGGAGGCTGATGTTTATAAAAGATACAAAAACTTGACAGGCTTCCTTTGTTCTCAGTGTTTCACACAGAATCACCAACTTTCAGGGTTCAATTCAGGTTTAATTATTAGATTAATAATTATGTAAACAGGCAGTAAATCCCTTTTAAAGACAATAGAAACATTTGCAGAGCTAAACCAAGCTAAACACAAGAGCGACGCTCCTCCAAGCATCACCCGAAATCCCACTGCACCAATTAATATTGGGATATTGTTTAGCCTGACCACTTACCAGCACAGCAGGTCACGAGGGAGGAGTAATTTAAACCAGCTGTGTCTGCAACGGCTTTGAAATGAAACGAATAAACTACGACAGCGATGGCTGGAAACACACTTTGAGGCCAGTTACTACCACCTCCATTCACCATGAGCTCTGCTTTACCCTGAGGATCCTGAGTGATCTCACTGGGCAGCAGGACAGGGGGAAGAAGGTGGCTCTAGGCACAGACCTCATTCCCTAGGATGGGGTGGTGGAGAGGGGAAAGGACCCCGTGCACCCCCAGCCTGGCCATTTAGGGGTCAACAAGCACCGAGGTGAGGGGTGGGCACAAGGATGTGGAGACCAGAGGTGGAGGAGAAGAGGCCCCTCGACCACCTCACCCCTCTCCATCTCCAAGCAGAGGGCTGTGAACACAAGGAGCCAGGCACAGAGCTTTGGCACGTCCTACCTACGCCCAGCTGTGGGAAAGGAGGGAGGCACTCCATTATCACTTCTAGCACAGGTTTTAACATGCCTGAACGTATTCTCTGCCTCTTAAAAAAAAAAAAAAAAAAGCCCAAACAACCCATGAAAAGGAATGTATAATCACTTTTGCGGGGCTCCTCTCTGCTCCAGCTTGCAGGCTCTGCCCCACCAAGTACTTTTCCCAGCGCAACGTGACTTGCGAAACATTTTACACAATGGGCACCTCCAACTTTCCAAGGGAAACAACTTCCCCGGCCCCACCGGCAGAACAGGCCTTTGCTGAGGGCTCCTGTTCCAACTAGGAAACATGCCCCAGTGGAATCTGGACATGGAGGTGGAATTAAAAGAAACAAGTGTTTGTTTACACGGGAGATGGCCAAAGGGGCATCCCAGGCTGCTGGGTGGTGGAAGCACACACACAACCTGCTGTGACCATCTTTAGAACCTACTGAAACGCCTCAAAAACCCACCTAGATGGCTGTGCCCAACTCTGCAGCACGGAGGTGGGGAAAAGCCTTCCCAGGAATGGTTGAGTTGTGGGCAGGCAGGAAAGCTGTGCCAACGCTCTCCCGGCTGAAACAAACTGTGAGGCACATAAGGAGATCTGGAATATCAGAATCACAGAATCCTGGAATTGGGCTGGAAGGGACCTTAAAGCTCATCCCCCTCCCATGGGCAGGGACACCTTCCACTATCCCAGGTTGCTCCAAGCACCGTCCAGCCTGGCCTTGGATATTTCCAGGGATGGGGCAGTCACAGGGAGGGGAAAGGGATTGCACGTAATCTTCCTAATGAGCAAAAGCACTGGGAAAGCTCTGGGAAGGTTTAGTGTGAGGGTGTGTCCCTGCTCACAGGGGCTCAGCAGGGGTAATAAACTGCTCTTCTCACAAAGACACACGTAAGTACACAATTTTGGGGCACAGGGCCCACTTTGTGAGTTTATGCTCAATAGTTCCACTTCAATATTCCTCCTTAAGGCCTGACTTCCAACTGTGTTCTGAAAAGGAAACGAGTCCTAGACTTGTTTGAACAAGTGGGCAACACCTGCTCCAGCACTTTTGGTTTTACTGTATTGTCTGGGGTTTGGGGGTTGTTCTTTAAAGCCCAACATAACAGGCTTAGGGGGGAAGAAAAAAAAAGGCCCATAACCAGTTTCAGGAATAAAAGAGAAAAAGGACTGCATTCATTCACTCCTTTGTTTTCAGGAAACTCACCCCGACATTTCTTTGTCAATACATCATGAAAAATGTGGAAAATGCAAACACAGGCAGGATAGTGCTTCAAAGGGAGAAGGTTCAGCCCTGCTTTGGCTCCCAGTTTCTCCTGACCCAACCTATATTCTGGGATATTCCTGTATCAGAGAGCCCGTTTTACTGGAACTTTTAGCAAGCAGGGAACAACACAGCAGCGTCCTGCTTGCCAAGTGTAATTTGTTTATGCAAGATTTCCAGAATCCGTCTTTTCCTCCACAGGAATCTGCTGAAAAACTCACAAGGAAGACATTGAAATGCCATAATGTGAGACCTGAGCAGAGCCTGACACTGCTGGAATGGAAACTGGCTCCCACCAGACCCCAGGGACGTTTTCATCCGAGCACTCACGTAACTGAAGTTCCGTCATTACTTCCGACATCACCCTGACAAGCAACTTTATTAAACGAGCCAAGATTTAAAAATTATGCAGAATTTCAGGCAGAATTAGCCCATAATTCAAGTGAGCAACTTGGAGCGTGGATCAATGCAGGGCAAGGGTTGTTAGCACACCTATCAGCAATGGAGCCATCCCCAGGCTCACATTTTTTTCCAGGGAACATTCAGATGAAGATTAATGGAGACAGGAGGACAGCTCCCAGTCTAACCTGCCAGCCAGGGACTTCAGACTAAACTGAATTATGAACTGGCAATCCCACAAGAACACGATCTGGACATTTCCCTTTAGCATATGCCACTTAAACACAATCTATCCACATGAAACAGAAGAGTCTTTTATCTGCCATAGGTGATTTTTCCCAATTAATTCATTAAGGGAGCTTGAGGGGAATATTCAGAATGCCACATGGTGTGAGCAGATAAATAACGTGTCCCACTGTAGATGTTTTCCAACTTAGCCTGTATTTATCTCAAGCATTAAATAACAACACTTGAGCAATGGTGAACACGGTTCTTAACAGCAATATAAATTCAAGAAACCCAAAATGCTGTTAATTTTGTTGATTCTTTTGCTGTGCCAAGTGTAACAGGCCGGTAAATTCCTACAGAGAGGATCTAATTCACAAGGACCATGCACACCTCTGCTGGAATGATTTTTAGGGATGTACTCACCAGAAGATGATGCACAAGAGTACACAGGCCATGTGCAATAGAATGGGTTGGAATTTGCATACAGAGAAGAATAAAACAGAATTAATCCCATTTACTATCATAACAGCTAACTATAAATTCTAATTTAGCTGATGTGATACCAAACATTGACATCTTGGACTAGATTGACCATGAAGTTGTGATTGATGTCATGCAAACTAACTTGATCCTTCAGCAGCAGCTTAAAGACATTAATATGTTCTTAGTTAGACCAGCCTTAAAATGTTAAAATTCTACCAACATTTTCCCAATCCATTTAGGTGAAGAAGCATGGACACAACAGCCATCCAGCTTTTCCAAGGTTACACTGCCTTTCATGAAAGAAACCAGGAGCAATTCCACATGCCAAGTCAGTAAATAAAACTAGATTTAGAAGAGTATTAATTCCACTTTTAATCAAGGAAAATAGAAGAAATAATTAAAAACTAATAATCATTACGGAAGCCCAGATGAAATATTTGTTGGGTTTAAATTAAAATGGTCTTGCAATGGACTAACAAAGAGTTGTATTTCGAGTATTTTTAAGACTTTCTTACTAAAAACAGCACAGCGCAACATGCACACTCCTCCCTGATGACAGCCCACAGAACATGGCTGTCTGTGAGAAGCTGGAAGAACAAATGGTCATTTAGTCCAAAACTCCACTCAATTTTTATAGGAAACCACGACAACCCAGCCCAGGCATGTGGTTTGTATCCCTCACGCTCTCAGGGATCAAGCTCTTCATATACATTTATTCGTAATCCTTTGAGCACTATTACAGTGTCACAATGGAAATTAAATAACAGCTTGCAAGTGTAGCTATTGAGATAATCACACTCAGCCAGGGAAAAAACCAGCAAGCCCCAACCCTCAAATCCCCGATTCCCAGTGAAACAGCCAATGCCAACAGGTAGCACTTCAGATCCCACTCTGCACTGCTGAATAAATTCCATGTTATACAATGCTGTCCCATGGGGAAGAGCCATTTTCTGTTATTAGCCTGATGGAATAACCTGCAGCACTTACACGGGGCGTGTTCGTGCTCCCGTTGTTCAACGAGACTTTCGGAGAACGCTCGGCTCAGATGTGGGGGGATGTTTTTCAAAGAAGGGCATGTGTATTTAATGCTGAGGACCCTTTTTTTTCCCCCCTGAGTTTCTGAGTTCTAGAGGATTGTGTTCAGCTGCAAGCCAAGAATTTCAGTAGGCAGCACCCCGGCTGTCTGACAGCTTTATTAGTTTATTCAGTTGTGAAGCTTAAGCAAAAGCTCTGTCTCACAGAGAAGGTACTAGATTAGGGCTCCACTCTCCAACTTAATTTCACGGATTCACAGGCAAGTATCTGAAATCTCCCCTCATCTCAAATCTCCTTTTACAGACAGAAATTCCTTTCATATATCACTGAAATAGAGCCAGAATAAATTACAGAATCACAGAACGGCCTGGGTTGGAAGGGGCCTTAAAGATCATCCATTTATTCAGGTGAGGTGCTCAAGCAGGGGACATGGTGGTGACAAATATCTCCTTAGACAGCAGGGACTGAGCTCAACAAGGCATAATTTCATCAGAGCATCACAAACCACGACGTCACTTTGCTTCATGGAAAAGGCCTCTCTGAAAACGAAGTGAAAGGAATCACATGCACCTCCTTAAGAGACGGCCAGAATTCAGCTGATACACAGACTTGTGGGGCCCACTCAATTACTTGGAGATAATATTGCAATAAATTGTAGGTCAGGCATGGTGGAATATGAATCCCTGGCCCCCGGCGCTCATCTCCTATGTTTAAAAAAAGAGAAGTTGGACAAAGATAATCCTCTTATTGCTCTGCCGATTTTACTAGCAGAGACTCCAAACATGAAATTTGGTCCAGCTTGAGCAATAAAAAAATGATTTTCATTTCCCAGCCTCCCAAATCTCTGTCTCTCAGGAGCTCTCCGAGCTCCAGGAAAGGTAGGCTGGGTCCAGCCCTGAGCACCCACCAGCCCTCCTGGCTTTTGAAAGCTCTTTGAGTGGGGAGCTGAGAAAGAGGTTGGAGAGGCCTCCACGCAAATATATTAATTTCTGAGACCTCTGCAGAATTCTGTTAAAAAGCCTCACCAGCGTGGTGCTGTTTGGTGCAAGTGGGGTTGTGAAAAGCAGGAGCTGCCAGGAAGGTGTGAAGTTGCTGTCTCTCCCTTCTGTGCCCAACTCTGAGTAAAACAGAGCCATGACTAACATCTCAGGGCAGATTGCAGCGAGGCAAGACATTTTATTGCCATTTAGGCAATGAATCAGTAGCTCTGGGAAGAATAAAAACCTCTACAACTTGCTATCTTCACATATCCAAATACAGATTTTTTTTTTAAAGAGAGTTTGATAAAAGGATAATTTTATATACCTGTCGAAAGTGTGCTAATCCTTAATTCCTTCTCATCAGTATTACACACTGCTAAAATCCTGAATCACAGAGCCAGAGAATATCCTGAGGTGGAAGGAACCCACAAGGATCATCCAGTCCAACTGCTGGCCCTGCACAGGACATCCCAGCAATCCCACCATGTGCCTGAGGACAACCTGTCCTCTCTTGGATTTGTTCTCTCCATGAATAATCCAGGACCTAAGCTGGTTACAGAAAAGTCAGTGGAAGCAACAGGTAGGCAGAGGTTTCAAAAGTCTGACACTGTTCCCTTAAGTGACTCATTTTGGGGTTCAATGAGCAAAAAGTGCATTAAAATTTCACGGGATTCCTGTACAGAAATAGCTCTCTACAGCTGGCTGGCTTCAAGTGAGATGCACACTCTGATGAGCAGGTTCAAGATTGCTCTGAAAAAGCTGAGTATCTGCTGCTCATCTGCAATCTTGTGTAAGTGCCAGGTGAGCTGTGCTGCTCCTAAACCCGCTGTGCCATCTCAGGCAACACAGGCTGGGCAGCCACCTCAAACACAACCTGAAACCTTTTGGGATAAGCACAGCACAGCTGAAGCAGGCTCTGGTGACAAGCAGGATGCAGCCCCTCACCCCCAGGAAACCCTGGAGCTCAGACTAGGACCAACAGTGACTGTATTTACAGGGGGTGGCAGGTCTATGTCAGCTGGACCCCAGGTTAACTCCAAAGGTAATTCCTAAGACTTCTTGTTCCTCTTGCAGACAACAGCTCTAGGCTAAAACAGTCTCAGGTTAAATGCACTGGAAACGTGCAAACTTTAGGGGAAGGTTCAAATTGGGGGTAGGAGGAATTTCTTCACAGAAAGGGTGGTCAGGCATTGGAAGGAGCTGCCCAAGGAGGTGGTGGAGTCCCCATCCCTGGAGGAGCCCAAGGAATGACTGGACATGGCACTCAGTGCTCTGGGCTGGGTGATAAGGTGGGGATCAGTCACAGGTTGGACTTGATGGTCCTAGAGGTCTTTTCCAACCTCAGTGATTCTGTGAAACCCCATGATCCCAATCACAGCTTCAGGTACACCTTCCCTCCAATGCCTCTATTTCCAAAGAATCCAGTCCCCTTCTCTCAAAGATGCAGCTCCAGCAGCCCAAGCCCTGCAGATAGCTTTCCTCTCAAAGCCATGCTCCCAAAGAAGCCTTGATTTCTCTCCTTCTGCTTGCCCAGAAGCACAGACCAAAAGCTGACTGTGGTAGGCACCACAGTTTTCTCATGCTCCTGGACAGCCACGTCCTGCTTATTCCCTACATTGCTTCATGTTCTTTGGAAATACAGGCTCCAGCTGCTGGAGCACCTATGTGGATGTGCAATTTTGCCCTTCTCTTGCCTCAACCTCCTGCTACAGAAAGGCTGGAGGCCACAATTCAGCAGAGAGGCAGAGCTGGGGGGGAACAGACAGCCCATCAAGGAGAGACAGGGGCTCCCAGGGACACTGCTAGTGAGTCCTCAGTCTTTGTGGAGCTCTGGACATTATATTAATTTACCAGTTCCAGGTGGCTCAAAACAACTGACTGGATCTGCTGCCTCTTCCTCTTAATTTCCCCTTAAAAAAACCCTCCATAAATTCCAAACTTGAAGGTACACTCAGGTAACCATGTCAAGCATAAAGACCTGTTTGAAACAGTAAACAGGAGCTGAAATGTCATGCATTGATTCAGATGCCTCCAGGAATGACAGCTCAAAGGAACATATCACATAGTATGACTTTTCAAATTTTTAAAAGCCAGGTTGGTAAATTACAGTGATTTATCACTCCACAACAAAGTACACACACACAAAAGTGCTTCCCAGAAAAAGACTGCCAAGCAATCATCCAGATGTTACTAAAGCATTAAGATTAATTTGAAAAAAAAAATAAATGAATAAAATCAGTGAGGAAGTGACTCCCACAGACTTTTTTTTTTGTCATAAATTTTATCCTGCAACTTCCAACTCAATTGACTTCTGGATTCTGCCTCAAGTCTTACACCCAGGCTGTGTGTTTCTGGTGCCTGCTACTGCCCATCTCACATCTCTTATACAAAAATGCAACTTTCCTCCCACTTAATGGAAAAAAACCCCACATTTTTATTGTTGCAGTAGTGCAAAGATTAAAAAAAAAAAAAAAAAAAAAGGGCTCTTTTGTTACTGCTAAAAAAAGCACATGAGTCATTTTTCACCAAAACAACCTTTGGCACATATTACACATCACTTACAGCCAAAAGTCATCGGATGCCTGACAAAAGTTCTCAGTCACCACTTGAATTCAGTGCATAAACCTGCAGCGATCACTTAGCAATCACACAACCCCACCTGGAAACCTGGAGCAGAAAATGCTTCAATTCCTGCAGCACTTGGTGAGCAGGTTCCTCCCTGCGGAGTCAGATGGGCCTCACCAGAGGGATCCCCCCACCAGGAGAAGTGGGAAGTGACTGGCAAAGGGAAGTGAGTGGCCTCCCTACGGCTGAGCAGCAGTGGGCAAAGCCAGAAGGCTCAGGCACAACCTCTGCTTTGGGTCACCAGGTTTTCCCAGTGTTCATGCAGAACCAAGGCACGGGCGAGGATGTGGAGTCCCCACCCCTGGAGGTGTCCAGGGAAGGACTGGATGTGGCACTCAGTGCTCTGGGCTGGGGGACAAGGTGGGCATCGGGCACAGGGGGGACTCGATGGTCTCAGAGATCTTTTCCAACCTGAATGATCCTGTGATTCTGTGAAGTAGCTGCACCCAGCAGCTTCCCAGCTCCCTTCCCAGCGGTGGCCTTGCGCAATGGAGAGTCTTTTGTCTCTATTTCAATGTCTGAGGGCCTGGGGCACACTCGAGTACACGTTCCCCACCCAGGTTAATGCAAATGAATAGCAAAGCAATTCCCAGCTGGGAAGCAGACAGCAGAAGGTTCTCTGTCTTCCCTTAGAGCTGAGACTTAGAGGGACTTGACTGCAGGACCACAGAGGGATGTTTGCTCACCTAGGAAAGTCACAGCACTGGGTTTTCTGAGTGCTACAGCACTTTCCAATAGGGGTTGCAAAGCCCCCCCTCACCAAAAGCCCAGCTTCTGTGAGGGTACTTCAGCAGCCACAAGGCAATGTAAGGTATGGAGGGAAATCCTGACAGGAGGGCCTCTGAGCATCTTCCAAAAATGATGGAGGCAGGTATTAATGCAAAATCTACACGCTTCCCTTTTCACTCCCACTTCTGCTACCTCAAAGACTTCCAAAAACTGCTTTCTGGCTTTGGACAAAGTGCTACAGAAAAGGTCTAGCAACTCTCCCGGTCCCTCCAGCTGCAGCTCTGACTTGCTGCGCCCTACACTGCCTACCTACAGAGCCTGATCCTTTGACAACACCCCTGCTTGCAGACACTCACACCATTACAGCAGCACCTACGTGAGCAAGGTTTGTGGTCAGCCCCAAATCAGCTTCTAGAGGTGCTGCTCACTGCCTGTAACTCAGGTGCACCTTTGGCAACGCAAGGTAACTCAATTTATCCTGTGCCAGTCCCAGTGAAGTGGCACCACAGCAGGCACACGATGCCTGGCCACTTAATAAACCCCACTAACATCACTGTGAGTCTGAGCTCTTAACTACCTCATAATGTAGAAATGTAGAATCATTAAGGTTGGAAAAGACCCCTAAGACTATCAGGTCAAACCATGGGGCATCTGGACCAGTTCTAGACAATACTAGAGCATGCCAGAGTTGAACAACTGTCCAACTTCCAGCCCCAGGTCTTGCCCTGGGAAGACCACCAGAGGCTGAGAGAAGGGTGGGAACTGCTGTGGGCACGGACAGCAGCAAGGCCACGGAGCCTCCCGAGGCAAACCAGGCACAGAGCCCCTTCCCAGGACCAAACTACACGGGACCCCTCGTCCTAGAGGTGCCCAGATGCACATCCTGCCTAATGGGCACGGCCCTACCCTGCTGGGATCATTTATTGGCTTGGCTTTACCAGAGCACTTTAAGCAACCTGAGAACATCATATCCCAACTCTCATGGAAAGCCTAATTGGAAGTCTCAAAAAGCAATTACACTAAAAGCACTGTGCAGTGAATCAACAACTACCTGTCTGCCCACAGCACCGGCCCACGGGGCTGTGAGAGAAGCTTCACACATGGGAACAGCACAACAGCTTCCCCCTGGAAGGAAGAGGGGCTTGGTAGTTCTCACAAACACTCTCCCCCTTCCTCAAATCCCCTGACACCACCCCACCGAGAACACAAACAGTGAGTCTGCTAAGCCAGGGGAAAGGACGTTTGTGTTTGTTTCCAGTTCACTTAGAATCTGAGATGTCATAACCAATAAAAACTACAGTCTGGTTCTAGAAACCCCTGCATCTTACGTGACCTGTGCCTTGTGAGGCACAATAAAAACATCAATATCTGCGTGGTAACTTCCCGTTTCATCCCCTGCTTCTGCACTGCTCGCGGCACAGCTGGGCTAATCCCATTCCCACTGCTCTGCATCCTGACCTCCTTAAACAACATCATGTGAGGATGTTAAAACACTCTAATCTATAAATAATGTATTCCCTTCATCCAGCAATGGATTACTGGGCCACAAAACTCACTGGCATGCACCGCGCAGTCGCCAGTTTAATGAAATAATACCAAGAAAGACACATCGGTAGAGAGTCATCCTCTGTCTTGATGAATTCTTGTAAAGATTTGATGCCACTGTTATTTTTACACTGGATTTTTCTTTATCATTAATTATTTAGAAGCCGGTATTTCATTCTAGAGACCTTTTTTCTGCCCCCCCCCCCCCACCAAAGACCCTTTGTTTTTTTGAGCTCACAACATGGCAGAAGACCAGCACTGGGTAATTAATCAGAGCCAAAGTGAAGGGGAAGCAATAAGGTCTCCCTGCTGCCATTCACCACAGAGCCATGCTCTAGACCCAAGCCAACCTGTCGTCCCAAGCTTGGAGCTCTCATTTCTGCCCCCTCATCCTCCCACCCCAGCTGCTGGCCGGAGGATACCCAGGCATTCCCTGGACCCTGTGCTGGGCCAGTCCAGGTCACTGATCCTGCAGGAAAATTAGCTGTATTTTCCTCAGGGTTCATTTTCAAACAACCATTACCTACAACTCAAGCCATAGTGTGTAACTTCATTTAAAGATAAATGAGTCTGCTCCAAACACTGATGTCTAATAGACTCACTGCCACTGCTGTGATGGTGTAAAATCAATGCCTCTCCCCGACACCAATCCCAGTAGAAATCCTACCACTGATTTCCCTGAGCAAAAGCATAAAGCTCAAGTAAACGCTTAAATGATGCAAATTTGCGGTTTGGCACAGTTTTTCCCAACAGGCATTCTGGAAAAATAAAGTGTTTCTGCCTCAAAACAGGTTGGAACCCTCCTAAAACCAGGCACGCACCCTTTAAAGAGCAAGTTCCCCAGGAAGTGTAACCAGGCCTGCCACACTTGATCCCTCGGCTCCATTTGCCCTGTTTAGCAGACCAATTTTCCACACCTTTTTCCTAAAGCACAGCTCACTTTTAACTCTGAAATGAGGGGGAAAAACAAGCAACCCACCAACACCCACCAAACCTGCTCCCTTCGTTCCCCGGCACCGATCACGTGTGGAAATTTAAATCCCTCCTGCAATATTAAAACGCTTGTCAAAGGGATTAACAGCAACCTTGGCAATGGGGATCTGGGATATTAAACAAAACTATTAAAGCACCAATACTTCCAACAGCTAGAGGGTGACTTAATTCCCCAAAAAAGGTGCACATTATCCTTCGCCTCTGCCCCGGAGGATTACTCATGTCTGATGGGTTGCAGTGTGTCGCTGAGTCAGGGCTGAACTCTGCCCATCAGAAAGCAAGCCTGTGTCCCTGAGGAAGCAGGAGCCATATCTGACATTCCCACAGCAGCCCTAGAGACAGCAGGTCAGGATGGAGAGCCAGGAGAGGATGGTGAGGATCCCCCCCTGACGGCAGCACGCTCCCCACCTGGTGATTAGTCCTAATGCTTAGTCACAGTAATTGCAGGGCCAGGGTTCTGTGCTCACATTTCCTGTCACCAACCCAAGAATTAGGCAATTTAGATTTCAAGATAGCAACTGGTATATAAAATAACTTGATAAGCGATCGCAGGAGTAACAAGGAGAAAAATGAGCAACTGGATCCGGAGGAGGTTCCCCAGTCCCTGCTCTGCAGCATTACCAGATCTTCAGCAAGCATGGGACCCCCCAAACCCAGCCTTCCCACCCTCAGCACTGCCCAGCACTGCCTTCCAGCTCTCCCCACCTCACACAGACACCCAACAGAGCGTTCAATTCAAGTTGAAACCTTCCACAGGGCTCATTTTCAACAATTAAAGAGCATGGCAACCTGTAATTACTGAAAATAAAGCCAGACAGCTGGAGAGGGGAACATCTTTAGTAGGTAATACGATACTACATTTTCTCTCCTAGGGAATTCAGCTGTTGAGTCCCCAGCTCCCACTCAGTCAGTTCGAGCCCTGGGTGTCTGCAGTGAACCCAAGCGCTCCCTGGGAGCAGTGCAAACCCTGGAAAAGCAAACAACACTTGACAGCCCAACCCAGAGAATGGAACACCTCTGTCCACACTGAGGAAAGACAGGAGTTAGGAGAGGAAAGCCTTAGGGGGCTTTCTGGGCACACGGTGCCTTAGACAGCACGACGGCGCTACACCCCCAAACACGTTTTCCAGCTCGGGCCAAATTCCAGCTGCTCCTACTCCCCTGGCCCGGCACAAACGAGGCAGGCAGGGCTCCTCTTACCGCTCATCATCAGCAGCACAAACATCTTCGCCCGCTGTACTTCCCAAGCCCCAGCCGCCGGTAAGAGAAAGGAGGAAGCGCCACCGTTTCATTCCCCTTCTGCTTCAGAGTGGGTGTAACTCCTTAAGTTTCATGCTAAAATGAGATGGGTCAATTGGGTGTGTTTGAAGGTTTGGGGTTTTGCCATCCCTCCCTCCCTCCCTCCTCCCCTTCTCCCCTCCCTCTCCTGATTAATTCCTCCCGTCACAGGCTTCAGACGAGCTGCCACTCAGCCCCGCTGGCTCCTGAAATCTGAATTCCTAAGGACATCCCTCCGGGGTGGCTTTAACTCACCAGCCTGACGCGCTGCGAGAGGAGCCAGGAACTAAAATTCCCAGTCAGCCCACGGGGCGACTGCACCACGTTGTCCTGGGGATTCTGTCCTGCTTGCAGGGAACAACTCACCAACAAGACACAAAATAAAACACTTCTGACCTACTCTGAGCCTTTTGCTGCTGCCCTCGACTCCCTCCCATCCCCAAGGATTCCCCCTAGTCTGTATCTGGATGGTGCTTCTGTAGAGGACCAGCAACTGCCTCCCACTAAGCTGCTCACAGGTGCAGAACAGTTTCCAGGATCAGGAACTACAGGGAATTAAAAATTACACACAGATCTGGTTTTACTCAATTCACTACTTCCACATAACTGTTTCTGGATTAGGATTTGAGCAGCAGCATCCTCCAGACCAGGGTTGGCTAATGGTTGCTATAAATAAGAAATACCAACACAAAACCCAAACCATCTGTGTTTATTTCCCCCAACTCCCCCCACCTTGACTCTGCACCACTTATGCTGGGCAAGGAAAACAGGTATGAAACTACTCTGGAAATGAAGCAGAAAATACAGTAAATATTTTTACAAGCAGAAATCAAATTAATAAACAACATGTACAACTCTGTGTGATATTTCACAGAGTACTGAGCAATAACCATACCCTTGCAGTCCCACCCTCTGCAGCCCAACAGGGACCGCAAGTTGGGAAAAGGGCAAAACCATTAGGAGAAGAACAAAACAAAATGGTAAAAGGTACATGCAGGAGCCCAGTTCTGACACAGGGTTGGATTAAACAGCTGTAGTGAGGCTCCACACGCCCGGGTGCTGGAGCAGAGCAGGGGAGGAGATGATTCTATTTTGGGACAGGGATGAGATAGTCGGGGAAGCGATTTGATGCAGCACAATCATCCTCACACCCCCATTATCAGGAGCAGACGTGCAGGCTGAGCTGCCTGGCACCGCAGCGAGTCTGAGCCCACTTCAAACAGCACGCTGGGTTTAACTTCACATCTCAGATGTTTCTGATATACCCGCCCACACTCAGAGAGCACCAGATCCCCCGTGACCAGGGGCACACCTGATAAGCACCAGAGTCCTGCCCCTTGACAGCAGAAAAGGGCTGAAGGAGGGACGGGATTAGATGTACTGTTTGGACTGGAAAGCACTGAAACAATCCATCCTCAGCACTATCAATTTAAACCCCATATGAGCAAACCAACAGCTCCCACTCACAGGCCAGGCAGGCCAAACAAACGGGAGGGAAGTTTTCAGTGCTGGGAACCAGCAAACCCCGAGCAGGCAAGCAGGTTTGGCGAGCCACGAGTGACTCACAAGGCGACGGGGGCTGCTGCTACCTGCCCTGGGGTTCACTCGGGCACGGCCACCTCCAGCCCATTCCAGCAGCCCAAGAGGCACAGCCGCCCACCCGCCATCGATCCCACCGGCACGGACACGGCGTGTACGTGCACACAGGTGTGCAGCACACCAGCTCCCACAGACACACCACAGTCACAGCCCGTCCTGGAGGAGCAACAGGTGCTTACGATGGCAGATTGCAGTGATTGTCTGGAGAGATTTTTGGCTTCAGAGGTCTAAAGGCTGCACACGCCCTTTTGCTGCCAGTCCCAGGTCCGTTTGCGTTCTGTCACAGCAGTTTGGGGCATCTTTTCCTGCTATCTGGCATGGCCAGAACTCCCAGGAAAACATGAACTTCAGTGAATCCCAAGTCTGACCACCTGTGGGTTTTAAATCCCAGAATCATTTAGGTTGGCAAAGACCTCTGAGACCATCAAATCCATGCTGTGCCCGATCCCCACCTTGTCCCCAGCCCAGAGCACTGAGTGCCACCTCCAGTCCTTCCCTGGACACCTCCAGGGATGGGGACTCTACCACCCCTCTGGGCAGCCCCTTCCAATGCCTGACAACCCCTTCTGTGAAGAAACTCCTCTGGATGTCCAGTCTGACCCTCTCCTGGCACATCTTGAGGTCATTTCCTCTTATCCTGTCCCTTCCTCCCTGGGAGCAGAGCCCAAGCCCCCCTTGGCTCCCCCCTCCTGTCAGGGAGTTTCAGAGAGCGAGAATGTTCAGTGCAGATGGGAAAAGCAAAGCAGTGACTTCCCCAGCACCAGAATAAAAACCAGCCAGCAATAAATATGAAACCTGAAGTATGGAGAGAGATGCTCAGAGGGAGAGGCAAGGAAAGCCTTCTCCTCAGCCCTCCTCCAAAACTCCGTGAGAAACGAGACACCAGGCCTCCAGGGAAGCTTGGCTGGGGCAAGCGAGCCGGCAGGGCCGGGGATGCTGGGAGCAGGTGGCCCTGGACACTCAGGAAGGTGTGGAGCAGCCACCCAACGAGAACCTCAGCAAGAGCCCTCCCGGGCAGTGCTGTGGCTTGTCAGCTCTCGCCTGCCCGCTGAGGGAGAACAGGCATTTCCAGGGCCCGGCCGGGCACCCCGGCCCGGCTGACGCAGTTGGATACACGCCTTTTGATGTGGGCTTCCCGAGGGCACACGAGCCAGCTTATATAAACCTCAGTGCTCTCCTCGCTGAGCGATTAGCGAAGACCTACCAAAACCTGTTTTAAGACAACCCAGCGTATTCTGCCCGGAATGGGCTGGAGACAACCAGGCCAGGACCTCCGCTGGGTGACTGGAGGGGCCGTCGCCTCCAGGAGCTTGAAGAAGTGGCCGTCAGCTAGACCCTGCAGCTGGACAGAGCAATTAACCCTCCCCTCCTCAGCTGAGTAAAGATGATACTACTGGGAAAAGCTTCTTTTTCTTCCGGTGTCAGCAGGATGAATCCCATCAGCCTGGAGGAGACTGAGGGCAGAGCTCCTCGGGGGCTGCAGCTCCCATCTCTGCTCTCTGTGAGCACTGGCAGGACCCAGGGAATGGCCTGAAGTTGTGTCAGGGGAGGTCTAGGTTGGATATCAGGGAAAGGTTCTTCCCCCAGAGGGTGGTTGGGCACTGACCAGGCTCCCCAGGGCAGTGACAGAGCTCCAGAAGCATTTGGACAACACTCTCAGAGACAGGGTGGGATTGTTGGGGTGTCTTGTATAGGGCCAGGAGTTGGACTCAGTGATTCTTGCAGGTCCCTTCCAACTCAGGATATTGTATGATTCTATGAACCTTCCCAGGAGTCCACAGGCTCTCCCAAATATCGAGCTGAGACATGGAGATCCCACCACAGAGCCCAGAGGAGAAAGGTCCCACAACACAGCACTTCTCCATGGTGAGAGGAAGGGAGAGGGAGTCCCATCAGACACAGCCTAGGTCTGCATCCTGCAGAAAGGTGTGTTTATCAACTCTAATTAACATCCTGGGCCTCTCACACCCTGGCACACCTGCTAATTAGTGCACATGAGTTAATATCATTTTAACAATGGATTATCACTTTGGGCAGAAAAAAAAGGAGTCACTCCAGCACAGTGACTCACCCCGAGCACAGCAGGAAGGTGAGATATGAGGAGCATCGGCCACGCTCCCACAGGGATCTCAGACCGTATCTCTTTAACTAAGGCTTACCTTACAAAGCCAAGGTGCTTCAAAAATTCATGATTGTATCTGTCTTATTTTTCACCTGTGCACGCAGGTGGCCTTGGAGAAGCATCCTGTCTCCATCACCCAGACAACTGGAGCCACTCCGGTCTTTCTGCAAGTCCTGGTGGAGTTCCCAATGTGATCATCACCTACTTTGATCAAGCACGTTTCAGGACACGACCTGGGTCCCAGCAGCCACTAATTATGTGCAAGGAACGACCCCAGGGGAACACCAAGATGCTGATGCCCAACCCCAGTTTTGGTGCTACTCCAAATATTCCATAAGCACAGACTAATCTGGCAGCACTCGCAGGCACCAGGCACATGTTACTGGGACATCACAGCCCTTTTCCAGGTAATGCTGCAAACTGCAGCCCTACCAATGTGACCTGGGCTTCCAAGTTCAAGCCAGCTCTGGCACATCCCTGTGGCTAATGTGGCCAAGCCATAGGTTCACCCTGGGAATCCCTCTCTCCTGGGAGCAGTAGCTGTGCCTGTGCAGCCTCTCACACATGGCAGGAGCAAAGGGTTGTCTCTGTGTAGGTGGGGACACAGTTTGACTCATGCCATCTTGTACTCAATCATAAACTGAAGAAGAAAGCTGACTTAACTTCCATTATTTTTTATTTTTAAAACCTCAGCTTTCTAACTGGATCTCTGATGTAGCAGCTCACAAGACGGCACTAGTGGAAAACCATCACAACACCATCGGAATCACTTCTACCCCCTCAAATTGATGTTCTCCCTGCCTGCCTTCCCCTCATCCAATAAAAACCTGCAAACCAACCCTTGGCAATTACAGAACGTTAATGCCATGAAAAATTATCCTGGGTTGAATGTATCCATACTCCCTGTTATCAGAAAGATTTTCTCAGCCTCATGTTTCTGTTTGGGATTAGGAAGGGAGTTGTGAAAGGCAAGTATTGTTCAGTCACAAATAGTTCCCTTTCAGCCTCTACAAAAGTCAGGTAATGAATTACAGGAGGTTTTTTTTCCTTTGGAGAGGTCAGCAGATATATCAGCTCACGGGAAAGCTGATCCCCGTTGTTACACTACAAGGGTAGTTGAAAAAGGTTTCTAATGAGCTCCAGGGAGTGGATGCTGGCCATGAGCCAGCACCCTTGCCTGCAAATCCAAGACAAATGACAAGAGGCAGGAGCCACCTCTGGCTCGAGCACAAGTTAAAATTTAAGGCTTGTGTTTCATGGCGTTGCTTGTGGCTGGAAGCTCTTGCACCAACGTGGGCACCGCGCTTGCAGACACGCACAGGATTCCCTGAGCTGGAAAGGCCCTACAAGGATCATCCAGTCCAACTCTTGGCCCTGCACAGGACACCCCAACAATCCCACCATGTGCCTGAGAGTGTTGTCCAAATGCTCCTTGAGCTCTGGCAGCCTTGAGGCTTGTCTTGTCACTCAGCATGTGTCAGCTCACATGAAAGGGCAGAGCTGCTTCTCTCTCTCCTGGGACCGTGCAGGTCAAACACACACCTCTGGGTGTACAGGATCAGTATCTGTAGAAGAGCCCTGTTTCTAGTCATCCAGCATCAAAAACACACCTGCAGTGGTGAAGCTCTTCTGGACATACACGTGTACCCAAAGTCACCATGAGCTCCTGCACCTCCCTGGCACCGGGGTGGATTTAGAGGGTGCCCAACACCAGCAGGATGTGCTCCAACCCAGTTCCCCCAGCCCAGGGATGTGGCTATGGCTGGCACACCTCACGTTGCACAACCTTCAGGCAGCACCCACAAGCCCACTCAGTCCTTACCGCAACGGCCGTGCGGTGCAAGGATAAGCCGGAGTTTAACAAAACAGGGACCGTTTCCCTTTTTTGATGAGAAGCCTCAAGAAGGAACGTTTTATTCAAGACCTCTAATGCAAACACCTCCTCTCGCTTCTCTGAAAGAACTTAGGCAGTAGCTGCTGTCATCTTCATGCAGAGTTCTGACACACTTCCACTGCATCCCTGCCAATAGATTTAATTTGATTGGAAAAATCAGCTCAAAGCGAGAGTGACAGGCTGCGCGCTGATGACGGTGCTGTCAAATGATGGATAACGTAGGTTTACTTCAGTTGTCAACATTTTTCAACACTAAAAATAGTCATCACAAGCTTCTGGACTCACTGCACTGAAGTATTAAACACACAGGATATTGACACTCTCAAAAGCGCCCGAAGCCACTCACAGCCGGGGAGTAAAACCAGAAATGTGTGACGGACAGCAAAGGTCTCTGAGTGTTACTTATTTTGAGAATTAAAAACAATACACTACAGCAGGAGATCTCATAACCACACTGGCCAAAGCAAAGACAAGATGCTGCACACACCATCAAACAGAACAGCACAATATGGGCTGCAAACACAGGCAAAGATGGAGAGAAAGAAAGAGAAAAGCTTACAGAGAAGATTTTCTCTCTTGTTACCCAGCTCTTGGTCAGGATCTCAAGGAAAGAAAGGGTAGAGACTTTCCCACGGTAGCTCCTCATTTCCCTCTTGTCATCCATCACCTGCCCAGCCCAGCAAGAAAAGGCACAGAGCCATGAGGTTGGGGAGGATGGGAAAGCCCAGGAAAGGCAAGGAGTGCTGCTGGAGGGCTGAGATTTTCAGTCAAGGGATGAGCTCTCTCCAGTGGACACCAGCCAGGAAGCAGCTCACCAAAGGGAACAATGGTTTTATGGGTAAGGTGGCAGAGGAGGACAGGGGGAAAGAGGGACCATTTACAAACCAAATCCAGCTTGTTATTCCCTCTGAGGCACTGGGATGACGAGCACAGGCAGGGTTGTCCCTACATTAGGCCATTATTTATAGCAGAAAGAAAATGAAGCATCATAAGGAATTATTAATTAGATGTTACCATAACCTTCTGTAGAATTGAAGCAGCACTCTGATGTGCTTTGCAAATAATTAGCAAATTAACTTTCACAATGCCCCTGAGAGGCAAGTATTATCCCCATCTCCTGCACAGCCCTGATGGAAAACAAAAGGCAGAATTTGGGCAGATTGATCCCCTGCCCTGGCCAAGTGTACAGTTGCCTGAGCACAGGGAGGGGACATCAAAGAGGAAGAGGGAACTGGGAGCACACTGGTTACATCTCCCATGTCACCAGACCACAAGTCACACTGCTCCTCTCTCCTAAATCCCAGCTCAGGCCACCCAGCCTGAGCTCCTTGGTTATCATCCCAACCCTGCACATCTCCAGGCCCTGCAGGAGCTGCATTTCCCAAATCCTTGTCCCCAGGATGAAATATCCTCACAGCCATGAATTCGGGGGCTGAAGTCAGGGCTGACTGAGCACCTGATCCTACATTATCTGGCACAGGTACAACTCCTTTCACTCCAGGGATAAATTCCAGTTCACACCAGCACAAGACCAAGTCTCTGTCTCTTCCCTCGCCCTCAGGAGGAGCATGACAGTCTATGTGCAAAGCCCAAAGTTTGCTCAGTGGCTCAGTCTCCCCCCAGCTCTTCCCACAGGAGGGAGGCATCTTCTCTTAGCTCATAGAGAAACGTCTTCTCAGCTCCAGAGCCTTGGGAGGCCAGCAGGCAGAGACTGGACCATCCCCATCCATCCCTCCCACTCTGCCTGTGCAGACCCCAGCCCATGGTCAATGGCCTTGGAGGTTTTTTCTAACCTAAATGATTCTGTGATTCCTCATGTGTTGGCAGCAGGAACTGTGGGGGGGAAATGCTCTCCACCCCCAGCAGATCCAAAGGACACAACTGAGCAACTGCTCCTTTCCAGGCTGAGCAAACAGCACGTGGCTGCAAGCACAGACTATCAATGTCCAACTCCAGGGACACAGCAGAAAGCATCCTGCCAGTAATTCCTCTGTCTTGGCAGTGCTTCCAGCTTCCCCCTTTCAGCAGAGCAAGAGGGCTGCACAAGTGTCCTTGCTCCCTCCCTCCCACACTGAGCTTTTTACTGGAGAAGGGGGACCAGAGCAGCATCAGTGTCACCCACACACCTCCTCCTCATGTCACTGCCACCTTCACCCCCGTGTGTGGGGGTGACTGGCACATCCAAACGAGAGTCACTTCCTGAACAGCTCACTGTGAAGTGGTGGGAGAGCGGGAAAGTCAGGGAAGGGAGCACAAAGTGCTGCTGTGACTTTCTGCCGGATGCACGTTCCCAAAGAGGCAGACTGGCATCTATTTTGGACGTGCTGCATAAAAATAAAAGATGCTGGTTGACTGCACATGTTCTCATTTTTAGAAAACAAGCTCCAATTTATTTCTTCTATTACAGCCATATGGTAAAAAAAAAACAAAAAAAAACCAAAAAACAAAAAACACAAATCCAAAACTTCCCTTCAATGTCACCTCAATGAAAAGAAGCCCTGACCTGGTTTTCAACCTCCCCAGACCAGAGCACGGCACAGGAATCACACTGTTCAGTTAACACCTCTCTGGGAGACCCTGACCCAAAGCCCTCCAAACTAAGCAGAGATCTGGATTGCAGGTTCTGCCCAGAGAGCCACCAGCACTGACTTTCACAAGGTCACTCAAGGTTATAAACACCACAGCTGGCAGACAGGGCTGGCACAACTGGACTTACCACACATGTCTGAGTGCCTTCCCTTTTTGTCCTTTTCCGTTAACTTGTACATTGGATTATATCCATGAGGCTACACCCTCACCTTTGGAAGACCTGCATTAAGGTCTGACCTGAGCCTCCAGCTTCTAATGCCACTGCCACATGACCCTGCCTTTATACTGCCCAAATGTGTCTCTGAAGGCTCAGAGATTCATAATTTCTGAGTGATCCCTAAGACTAAGAGTTCATACACAGATTAACTGCTTAAGCAAGCTCAAGGGCAGAGACCTGGTCTTCTTTTACTGGCAAAAGCCTCGCAATCTAAAAACCATAATAGTTCCAGAACTGCTGATTACTTTTCCTCATTTCTAGTTGTGTAGGGGGTTTTTTGGTTTTTTTGTTTTTTTTAAAGTCCTGCCTGTTCCTTCTACTTCTTATGAGGCTTTTCAGTATTTGGCTGTTACTTGAATGCTAAAGCCTGATTTGGGATTAAACACAACATTTGGGAGGTGGACTCCAATGCTGCCTGCTGTCACCGTTCCAGCTCTAAGAAGCTCGGCGAGATATCAGCGCATCAGGGCAGATCCTCCTCTGCATAAGTCTGTGTGACCAAAGTTATTTTTCCCTTATTCTATTCCACACACACACACAGATGTGACTGATACACAGTGGGACAGCTGCATGGGGAGAACAGTGGTGGATATGTATTAAAGTGGCAGCAAATAGAGCGGTGGCAGGGAAAACACAGAAATAGGCCACTGAGCAACAAAACAGCTCGGTTTCATCAGCTGCATTAATTGCCCAAAAGCAGAAATGGGTGTGCTTAAGCAAGTCTAGAAGGCTGCACGCAGTCACTTGGAGAAATGACTTTTAAAACTTGGCCCACTTCCCCCACTGCAGCCACACTGGGGAGATAAGGGAACTCCTCAAACCCGTTCTGCATTTCGGGGTTCTGCAGAACCCAGCTGAGCTCAGGGCCAGCACAGAGGGTGTGAGCATCAATCCTCTCCCATCCCAATAACACACCAAAAACAGAGCCTCCTACATCAGCCACAGATGAAAGTCCTGGACAGACTTCTGCAAAAGCAGAACAAAAAGCACAGAAAGACTTCTGCACTCCTTCCAGTAGGTGATCCTGCAGCATGAGCTATCCAGAGCCTCTCCAGGGAGATGCCTCCTCCTCCTCCTCACTCTCCACATGGACCTCTGGCTGGTCCCTAAAGCAGCTCTTTCCTGGAACATCATCTTGCAGGACACAAGTGAAGAAGCTCTAAAATCCACAGCAAAGCAGTACAACCCCATAGCTGGCAAGGAAGGGTTTACCAAGAGTGTCCATCTGTCCCTGGGCTTTGGAGTGAAGGATCCCAGTGACACGGTTTATGGGGACCACAAGACAGCTAAACAGGTTCTAAGACCCCTCTTTTCTCCTCAAAAGTGACCACATCAGGGCTACCACATCCTGCCCTATGTATTCCCACCTACAGCCTTCTTCTAGCAACCTGGCTCACAAAACACAGTTGACCAAAACATCACATTTTATTTTCTGGCCATTTTGGCTCCCTGAACTTGCTCACTGTGCAGTGAGGAAATCCCTGGTGCTGCTGCAAGGAGGGAGCAGGAACACAAGGCCCTGATTAGAAGGATAGCTCAGGCTCACAGCCACGTCTCCACCACTGGGCAGGGAAGCACAGGAGGGAAACAGGGCCAGTTTAGGGCAAACCAGGTGCACGACACATGGTTTAGACTCTGGATCAGGACCTTGGTCTGATCCACAAACACCTGTCCATGCAGGTGTGTGACAGGGCAGGATGTGTCAAGACTTGCTCTTAAAAAGCCCAAGCCACACAAAAGCACAAAAACATCACAGGTGATAGTCCTCTTTCAAAACACAAAAAAGGGAATTAACTTTTGCATTTGCCACGCAGGAGGAGCAACAGGCTCCAAGCAGCAGCTCCTCTGGCCTGAGTCAATATTTGATACCACAGAGTGGGAGAGAAGGGAAGAGAGAAGAGAGAGGAGACCTATTCCATTGTTCTGTTATTTTTTTGTTAAATGCACTGTAGTCTGTGTCCTCAATAAATGCCTGTGCATCTCTTTCCAACAAAATGTCAGCCTTGCGGTGGATTGGAACCTTGGGCTTACTGCCCTGGCAGAATTAACGTATTAGACATAAAAACCATATAATTTCATTATCCATTGTAAACCATGTGCACTTTCAACTCCAGGGAAACTGGAAATATCACCCAATTTCACTATCATTTGCTGTTAGCTGACTGCTCTGCCACGTGTTTGCACACTAGCATGTTCAATTTGATGATGTATCAGTTTCTGGTTTCATTCTTCTTTCTTTACAATGCTGATGTTTTTTAAAAGAAATTTTTTTGTTCTGTTTTTGTTTCCACAAAACCACTCAATTGAAAAAAACGAAACCAACCAACCAAAAAAAACCTTACCCTGGAACAAACAAAACAGATCATATTTGTCAAGCTGAAAACACACCAGAAAGAACTTAACCTGATGTCTGAAACAAGGGTAGAAGGCAACACAGAGGGAAGAAAACCTCAAACACAACAGGCAAGACAACTTAGACTTATGGGCACAGTGGGGTCTGTGGTCAATAGTGAGGCACTAAAGGACAGAACCTCTTCCCTCAGAGTTTTTAATTGTATTTCTCCTTCCTACTGTTAGACTGGCTGAAAATTCAAAGATTTGAATAAGCCACAGATTTTGTCTGTCTCTTTGGACAAAAATGAGAAGCAGCACAACCACACACACACGATAAAAGGGCCAGCTGGCAGCAATTTGGAGTGACCACACAGAGGAAGTGTGGGGAGGGACAAGGGCAGGAGAGGAGCCTTTAAAAGCCTGGGTCACACTTACATTGCAACTTACAGGGTTTGCCACAGGGAAATCTTTTTATTTAATCACTTCTGTATCTTTGCAAAGATTAGTGACCAACTGTCCAGATTTAGCGCTGCCATGTTTCTATAAACATGTCTGAACATACTTGCTTGGATAAAACATGCAGCTGCTGACACGGTTTTTCATGTAAACACTTCACTGTGTATCTCAAAGAAGCCTTAAAGTTTTTATTCCTAAAAGACCCCCCGTTCTGCTCTGCAGCCTGTGGAGCTCTGCCCCAGGACAGAGAGGGAAGGGATGGTGAGCAGAGCAGGAGGAGGGTGGGCAGGAGCTGCAAACACACAGCCCAGGGGTCACTACTCACATGAGGGGGTCACAGCAGAAAGCAGGACGGTAGGGAAACATTGGTTGTCCCACACAGCTCCTGGAATGGAAAAGAAAGATGAACAGGTCAGCTCCAAACATCGAGCCAGATGCACACAGCTGCTGTTCACCAGCCTGAGCCCCTGCAACACACCTCAGCCAGACCTTCATCACTGACACCACCTCGACCTACTAGTGCAGAGGGGGAAATAATTCAAATCCAAATTGCTTCTCACTATTTGTTGCAGTTCCTATCTTGCCAGAGCCACAAAGCCCAATTAAGAGTGTTTCCCCGAGAGCTCCAGGCTCTCAGGGCTGCAGGCAACACTTAATTGTTCCAAAGCAACTTTTTCCACTGGACTTGGGTTTAGCTAATTGTATTATTGATTTGGAGCTTTATAAAAAGCTTGGCTCCCAGTTGCATGCTCTCAGCAAAATCATGCTTGGAGGTTAGTCTGGATCTCACAAAACAACAACCTGGAAGCACTGAGAGAGGTTTAAGGTGGCAAAACAGAATGTGTTTTAAAAACCAATCCCTGGAACGCCTGCCCAAACTGAAGTAGTAGAAGGTGACTCATTCCCAGCAAATATCATCCCTGCACACTGCTCAGAGATGGGAAACATGAGTGGATTGACAACCCCCTGAGCACCATCCAGCGGAGATTTCTGATGGCCCTTCTCCCTGACCAGTGCTCCCCACCAGCCCAGGACATGGGTCTATGGGAGGCAGAGCTGGCTGGCAGCTCCTTACTGGAAATGGTTGTTTTCCCACCACAGGAAAGCGGGAAGAGCAGAGCTCCCCATGGCCATTCAACCCACCACAACACACTGAGCCCTTTCTGAGGCCTTGCAGGTCCGAGTGCTGGGGATAATGTAACACCATCAGACATCTGCCAAGTAAATAAGCAAGCTCCAACATGCCTCACTCCAAACCTGCAGAGCAATTTCCATTCCAGAACAGGAACTTGTACTGGGCTTTAATACTCCCTCCAACAGATCCCCTTCCACAAAGAAAATCTGCGCCCGCTGCCGCAGGAACACGCGTAATCCCTGCAAGCAGATGTCAGGCTCCAAAGCTGAGAAAATGACTTTGTTCTCCAGGATCAGGGAATTTAAAAAGCGAGAAGCTGAAATGTCCTGATGAATTTGGTAACCTAAACCCCAAAGAGGAAACACCTGCTCTCTGAACGGCCGCCCAACCCAACGCCCCCCTCGTGCCCCCCCCCTGGTTTATGCATCCATAATTCAATGGGAATGGGCTTTTGCTGGTTGACAACACAGAAGGCTCAGCCAAAGTGCTGGAAAAGAGAGGAGGGAGCTGCCAAGAGCAAACAGCCCCAGTCCCACAGCACTGCACCATCAGCCAGAAATTTCTGAGCTGGGGTTGCTCCGCAAGGATCCACCAAGCCCAACGCAAGCTCCACCAACCACCCTGACGGGACATCAGTTCATCCCAGCAGGGCATCTGGGGTCTGGATCCATGTCTCAACTGCACAGTTACACCTTCCTTCTCCCAGCAAATCACTCATGGAAATAACAGCATCTCCCTTCACGATCCAGCAGGTGAAGTACAGCTCCAGCATGCTGCAGGGAAAGGAAGGCATCTGCCCATTTATTTGCTTCAGCACTGGCAGGGATGGGGAGTGGAAAACAAACAAAAAACAAAAATAAAACCAACAAAAATAAAATCCAAAACAAACCAAAACAAACAAACAAAAAAAGAAACAAAAAAAGCAGAACAAAACAAAAAACCAACACAAAAAGGGCATTTTCATCAAAAAGTAAACAAAAACTGGATGCAGTCATTTTCTCAGAGACCTGCCTGGTAGAGTCCCATGGGATAAAGCCCTGGAGGGGAAAGGGGCCCAGGAAACCTGGTTAATATTCAAGGATGACCTCCTCCGAGCTCAGGACTGATGCATCCCAACAAGGAGGAAGGCAGGTCAAAACTCCAGAAGGCCTGTGTGGATGAACAAGGAGCTCTTGGAAGATCACGAAAAGGACACCTACAGAAGGTGGAAGCAGGGATAGGTAGGCTGGGAGGAGCACAGAGAGACTGTCCAAGCAGTTAGGCTGGACAGGGCTTGGAGCAACCTGGGATATTGAAAGGTGTCCTTGCCCATGGCAGGGGGGTTGGAACTAGATGGGCCTTAAGGTCCCTTCCACCCCAAACCATTCTGTGATTCTATGAAAAACAAAAGCCAGGAGCACATGGGCACAACCAGCTTCCTGCAGGATTAGCAACTGCAACAACATGAAGCCAGAAACGGTGACAATCCCGTTATATGACCCAGGAAAGAAGTGAGCTGGCAGCCTGCTGGCCCCCACAGCGCCCCAGGAGAAAGGTGGAGCAGAGGCAGGAGCAGGACCCTCATCAGGCATTAGGCAGCAGCTTCAAATATTCCGACATTCAGCCCAGGTCCTGATACACCTCCATGTCAGCCAAGAGAAGCTCCCACCTGTCGCTGGGCTGGGACAAATCCCTTTGGCTGTTTACCAAAAGGTCTGATTCACCTTGTGCCGGTTGTTGCTTTGTCTCAGCACAGCCAGGTTTTCAGGAAAGAAACGCTTTCCCTGGGAACAGAGAGAAACTCAGCCCAAAACAGGGTGTCCCACACACCTTGTGGAGCAAGGAGGGCTTGGCAGGAGAGGGACTGTGCCTATAGGTAGCTCGGGCTGGAGCAGCAGCAGATCAGCCAAATTTCTGGGAAGTTTTATCTGCATTCCTACGTGTGCACGAAGGATATCAGCCCTGGAAGTCTTAATTCATGCTGGCCTGAGTCCTAATGATGGGCAGAACTGTGGCTCCACTGCGATTAAATCTGCCTTGATGCATTGATTCTGAGGGCCGGGCGGGAGCTTCCCCCTTTTCCCACCACCCCCGGAGGGGTGTGGAATGCCCCAGGGAGAGGCTGTGCTGGCCTTGATCCAGCACTTGGGATGTAGCAGAGGTTCAGTCACCCTGTGCTCAGCACAGACCAGCTCCATGGGCACCCTCACAGCAAACACAGAGCACGTGTACCCAAATCCTGCTCCCACCCCAAGAATCCAGCCCCTGCCCCAGCACGGATGTCTGCCCTCAAAGCAGCTCCCCTGGACACGGGGCATTCCCTCCCTTGCCTGGTTAGGGAACGAAGGGCACAAGTGATGGACACAGGGACCATGAGCCAGACTTGTATCCATCCAGACCAGCAAGTCCCCAGGAGAAGCAGACTCCAGGTTTCCCAAACGAGACAGCAATAGCAACAAAAATCCCACTCTTCTTTCCCCATCCTCAAGTCCCTCTTGGAATAAAAGTCCCTCTTGCGACCAGGGTCAGGGTCGGCCCATCACTTCCAGCACTACTGGGAAGTAAATGTGCTGCAGGCAAGGCAGGAGGTGTCCTGTAATTAAACAGTGCATCAGAACCCCCAGGTGGAAAGAGGCCAAGTCCAGATCAGGCAGACAAGCTCAGCTCTGACATCTTCTAAGTTTAGCTTGCTTAAAACTGTACCTTCAAGGTCGGGACGTGCACTGTTTTTAATGCACCTCTTGAAAGGGGCACAGAAAAACAAGGGAAGATGTTGCTAAAAAAAAAAAAAAATATTCAGTTTTCCCATGTTCAGCTAGAAGATCTACTGAAGAGTTTGCATTTTGTGTGAGAAAAATCTGTGATACCTGATTACCCTGAGGTCAGAGCGTTGATGTTTCCTCCCCACAGGACTCCAGCCTTCTTAGGGATCTGTTTTGTCTTATCTGCAAAGGCCTTTTCTTCCCTTTTGCTGTTCTCAAAGTTCACAGGGAAACCCCAACATCCCCAACAAGTGCTGTAAATCCCCAGTCCTTTTTTTCTGTTTTAAGGATGGCTGCAGCAGCAGGGTATCATCAAACAGTACTTATCCTGGAAAACATGTAACTCCAATTCAACAATCCTATTACATATGCTCCTAGCATTTGTACAGGGGAGATTTAGCTCTTAGCTCTCCATTGCTTTATCTCTTTCTGTGTTTGCCAAGGCAGAAATTATCTCAGGCTCTAAACAGGTCATATCCAAATGCTTCTCCAATCTTGCTGCAAATCTGGGGAAAAAAGCCCTGGTCACGTACCTGCATTACGTGTCCTGATCCTAGCTCAGCACTGGAGTACAGTGGAAAGAGCTATCCCCTTTCAGCCCATTTTGTGCCAAAAAACACAACTTGCACCATCAAGGGGTCTGTTCAGACCCCTCCTGAAGAGTACAGAGCAGAGGGAACCTTTGTCACAGTCCTAAGGATCAGGGTCACTTCATAAGTGCTAAAGGGCAAAGAGCCCATCAAGAGCAGAGCTCCCAACAGCAGAGATGGCAAAAGGACAAAATGAGGAGAAGACAAGAGACATGGACATGTGCGTGGATGGAAAACCCCACCACTGACATTTCAGTGCCCTAAAGCCTATGGCTGGGGTGGAAGGGCAGACCCACCCCAGCACACCTTGGGGAAATCATCCCACTGATCCCTCAAACTCCACATACATCCCTACCTCAGCTCAGGGACACTGCCAGCTGCCCGTGGCCCTTCCTGTGCCCCACACTCTCCGTGCCAGCTCCCTGCTTTTGTCAGCAAACTGAGCCACCACTGTGTCTCAGCAACACACCCACCTCCTGCATCAAAAAAAAAAATTAGAGCTAAACCACATCTGTCTCATTTATTCCAAGCTCACTGCTCCCACAGGTCTAACCCCCCATGAGATACGTGTGCACCTCCTGAATCACCATCTCCTCCATCTCGCACTGACACCCAGTTTTAGGGCTGCTTTGCCATCCACCTGCCAGGTACCTCTTTCCCTGAGGTACCTCCTCTGTGCTCTTGCCCAAAACCTGCCTCTTACCTCATCCCAATTTTTCCTCACATCACACCTCCCAACACTTTCTTGACAACTCATGGTTTAGTCACCACTATTCGCAGGTCTAAACCACAGGTAAGCAGGATTTGTCAGCAAGACAGTCCTATCTCCGTGAGAACATCAGCCTGGCTTCCTAGATACCCTTCCTAGATTCCCAGATTTGCAGCAAGATAGGCATTCCCAGTCCAGGAGGGTCTGGGGCTGGGAGAGCCCAGGGAGCAGGCAGTGCTCTCGAGAAACAACTATCAGCGCAGCAGTGGCACTTACAGAGGATTTTGGACTCATCCAGCACCAGCTGGGATGTACTCAGAGAGGAAAGGGAGGATTAAGACAAATGGCTGCACCCACGTGTCAGTCAAATCAAGCTGCCCAAAAACCACAACTGATGAAACAGGGCATTCTTCAGCCACAGGGCCTGGGAATGTTCCTTTTTTTTTTTTTTTAATCTTTTTTGGAAAGTATACCAAGAGAAGCAGCGAGCAGGTTGCAGTCAGCCCCAGCCATGCTCCCCCAACACCACTAACACTGTTCACAAGACTTCCTGCTGTCTTCCCAAGCAGCCTCCAAGGAAAATTGCTGCTTTGGCTTCAGCACCCGTGAGAAACACCTGATCTTGGGAGCACAAGCATCCAACTCCACCAGGAGCCATTCCCGTTAATGAAGCCAGTTTCACCAACCACACTGCCCTACCAAAAACTTAAAAAAATAAAAAGGCTATTAAAGGTGCCTCGAAATGATCCCAGCTGTTTCTTCTGGGATGCATCTTCTCCCCAGCCTTGCAGCACCACAAACTCCTTTAGCTGTGATGTTCTGCTCTGCCCCCACGGCCGGACCCCGAGGAGTGGAGCCCCTCACCCCTGACCCACCGCTTCCGACATCCGTTTCCCACCCTCCTCCCTCCCACCCTCTCTCCCCCATCTGGCACATTCCCACCAACCCACAAACACAGCCTTTGTCTTCTCCCCCTGAGCAGCTCTGACCCCCACGCCCTCTCCCCACCCTTCCTCACCACTACACTGCAAAGTTTAACAACACATAAGAGTTTCAGGAGGGAAAAATTAAAATTATAGCCGCTGAGTGTGTGCTGAGTATTCTTATTTAAAAGAGAGCTTGTACCTGAATCCAGACATCAGTGATTGTGGACACACTGCAAACCAGACCGGATCGGGGTCCTCACCTTTGGTTTCTGTCCTGCAAAGCAAGGAACCCTTGCAGAAACATCTCCTGGCTGAACAGGCTCTTCTGCACCCACAGCAACATGAACTTGCTTTCACAGGTACCTCTGGAAGATCCCCCTCACAAAGGAGATTCCCGGACAAAGCCGCAGGTGCAGATCAAACAGATCAAAGAGGGAAACCTCCCCTCTGCTTTCATTTCCAGCTTTGCCTTCAGATCAGCCTCTCTGATGTGCTGCTTCTCTTTCATTACAGCTGCTTTTGTCTCCTGGTCCTGTCCACAGCTCTAGCCTTCCATTACACTCTTGGCTCCATTGCCACTATTATTTTATCTGTGCCTGCCTGGGCTTTCTCTTCCTCCAAACTCACTCTCTGCACCTGTTTCTCTGAAAACTCTTCTTTCCAGTCCAGGTTGTTGCTTTCTTTGTGGTATGGCTTTGAGAGCTGAGTTACAGGACTGAGTACATCCCTTCCAGACCAACGAGGCAAACAGATCCTCTCAGAAAATGTGCAACAGCACCCAGGAAGGTGGCAAAATGCATAGTATTGCTGCACCAGATCACTGTTTATACACATCCACACACATAAAAAGGGTTGTAAGTGCTTTTTGAGAGGGAGGTGGGACCAGAGAGCTCTTCTAACCTACACAATTCTACCATTCTGTCATCTCCTTGCAAACAAAATACTACAGACTAGAGCTGCTCACTTGGCAGCACAGCAGAGAGGTCTTACAGCTCTGCTGGAGCACCACAGTGTCCCCTCTCTGTGACATTTCACTTCTCACATCACTCACTATTCAGACCTGACATCAAAGGTCTCCTTCTGTAACACACCTTGGGATGTACCAATGGAAGCTGTTATGTACATAAGGAGATGATTACACCTGCTCCAGGCTGAGGAACACCACCACAGGATGACACACTGTCATACCACCTGGAATAATTGTAAATATAAACCACCAGTGAAAGTCCTCACTGCTCAAAAAACACTTCATGTTTTCCCTTTCTCCAGTGCTCTCTGACAGGGGAAGGAGGGCTGATTTGTGGAGATAAGCTGTGTACATGAGGTAGGCTTGTCAGCCTGTTCCAGGCCCAAAGGTGTCCATGCCTTCCACCAGCACTCTCCAAAGGAGCAGTTTTGCTCCTAGAAAGTGTGGAGTTCTCAGTCAGCACCAGCAAGAGAGAGAGATGATGTTCAGTTTGACAATTCGGCTGTCAGTGGGATCTGAAATGTCACTCCCACACCCAGCAGATGCAGTTGGCTCATCCCTTGTTTTAGAGGAATGTACTGAAATTCCTTTTGTAACTGATACAAAATGTTTCACCAGGCTGGAGCTTTATTTTGGAAAAAAAAAAAAAAAAAGCTCTCATTCCCCTTCAGTTAAAAGGCATTTTAATTAATTCTCTTGAACATATTTAAACTGTTCTATTGCCTTCAAAGATGCTTTTGCAGGGACAAACCATGTCCTTAAGTAAAACCCATATGGCATCAAGTTGAACTAAAACAACCTCAAAACAACACAAAAAGAGTGAGCTGATATTTCAAGAAGGTGGATCCTCCACCTATCATCATTCTTGGCCCTGAGTCTGCCAGAACTTACATCTGTGAATAACTCTGGAAGGATAACCAGGACAAATGTTCGTGTAATGGCAGCTTGACAGGGTAACTTGTTTTTAAACAAGCATGTAGGATAAATCACAGCTGGAATGACAGGATAAAAACCAAGGAAGAGGACACACCAAAACCTGGGGGAGAAAGATGACACAAGTTCCAAGGAGTCCTGGTACCTTATCTTACAACTGAGCCCATCATTTCAGTACCATAAGTCATCTATCAGATGAGGCTTTCTTTTTAGTATCAATTTTCGATCCATATAAAAATCGTCCCAAAAAGCTTTAAACACCATCAACACACCTGCATCCTTCACATCCTCTTTACCCCTTCAAATTTCTTGCTCCTCTTTGGCCAAATACGAGGTGGGAAAAGAGGAAAACCCTGAAAACCAGCCCAGCTTCACCGTACCTTGAACCCTGTGAAAATGTGGATGTAGATAGAAAAGTTATTCCTGAGTTAATATTTCACTCGGAAATAAATATGTGATTTTTATCCTGTGTCAACTAAATCTCTCCTTCAAACTTCATGGAAATTGGACTAGGCTGCAAGGAAAACACCCATGACATTTTCCAAGGGCCCAGGTCTATATACTCACGTACTGGTCTTCAACTCCATCAGCTAAACATATTGGATTTGTCTCTTGAGGTTGGAACAACACTATTTACTCTCCATTCCATCATGCAAAGTTTAAAAGTGAACTCAGTTGGGTTTGGTATTTGTCTTAAAACTGAGGCAATAACCACTTTATCACAGGCATTAAATTTAGTTTGTTTGTTTTTAAAACTCATCACATGTCTGTTAATTGTTCTTCCTTTTTTTTCAGGAGGCTGAGTTTTCCCCTTCAAGGAAGTTTGCTGTATACTGATATTGCCTATTGATATATATATACACACACATATATATGTGTGTATATATATATTGTATATATCAGCCCGTGGAATGGTTTGGCTGGAGAAAGGAAGACAAGCACAGCCTGTACCAAACCCTGTGCAGTTGTTTTCCTCCATTACACAAACACTTGGCAGGCTTCCAGAAAAAAAATGTATGCACCAAAATTAGCCCTTACAATTGCAATCAATTGCAACAATCAAGCGTAAGTAATTCCAGGGGAAAAAAAAAAAAGAAAAGGTGAGCATGGAAAACAGTGTCAGACCAATGCTGTGGTTCCTCCTTTTATCCATCATTATGTCCAGCACAGTTTTCCTGCCTGTTGTTGGAGCACACAGCCCATAACCAGAGCAATTTGTCACCAAGAAGCTTCTTCCTGCCGTGCCCCAGAATGATTCCTTGTCATTTCTCTTTTGGGACACCCTCCCCTAGCTTGGGGAAGGACGCTGGGAAGAGTCCCTGGAAACTCTGCAGTGGAGAAGATGCCAAGGGGGGGGACCAGTGCAGCTCTGCAGGGCCCCATGGAGCCACAGGGCTTAGGGACAACCCAACCCTGGCTCTACAGGTTCTTCCCAGGCCAAATCCCATCTCCAGCTTTGGCTGTGGAGTGGCAGAGCACCTTTCCCAGAGGGGCAAGGAGGGACAGGTCCCCAAAGATCACTGTCATGACGTGCACATCACCACTTTACAAACACGAGCCTGATTTTCTCCCCGCAGTGTGGGGAGCCACCTTTGCAACCACCAGCCAGGAATCAGGAACACTCCCCAAAGAGATTTTAATGACTTTTAAGACAACTAACGCAGTGCCTTGGTTCCTACAGCATCTCTTCACCCTCCCTGTGACGCAGGCAGCCCTTACTGAGTGTGGTTATGGTGCCAGAGCACAGCTTGGTGCAGATTTTTTCCTCCCCTTGAAACAGCAACTCATGGAACTCGTAATAAATGTTACATTGTTTGGAATGAAAAGCAGAAAATGTATATAAACTTCTGGCAACCAAATACATATGGCAAGAGTATGCTGGAGAATACAGAATGCTCAAGAGAACGCAAATAATGACAGAACCCTCCCTGGGTAATTGAGTGTAAATATTGCAGCTGATGGTCTCTTCTCTCCCACATACAAGCAAATCAATGTTTGCCCCCCTCCACTTTAATCTCAGCTGTCCTCTGTCTTCTTATACCAACAATCTACATAACTTCTGGCCCTCAAAAACCTACATCTTGCGTGTCATCACACAACAAAACTGAATTACCTGCCGCTGTTTTAATTCCCTTCTGGGGTTTGGATCGGATTTTTTAAAAACTGTGAGTTGTAAGGCGTTGTTTTAAATATAGCAAAAAAGGAGATGGCTGGAGGAAAGGATCTGGAGGAGAACTGAAGCTGATAAGTAGGAAAGGTGACTATAACAACACACCAGACTGTAGAACACCCTCCTAAAGCAAGGGAAAGATAATCATTGCAAAAAGCATCACCTCAGCAGAAGATGAGCAGCATTTGAACACATCTCCATAAATCTCATCCTCCTGCAATGCTATGGAAAGATATCCCAAACACAGGAATTTTCTCAGGCTGGAGAGGCAGGGAAAAGAAAATGGCCACACTTCAAAAGTGTATTAAAATATTTCTTGCTCTGATTATCACAAAAAACAAACAGCAGCAGAAACTTGTACACCCATGTTCCAAGAAAGGGGAGACCTCATGGAGTGGCCGTCCCATTCTTCAGGAAGGGCGTGTGGTGCTAGGGGCAAAGGGGCCAAGAGCAGCCACTCCAGCAGGGAATTTCAACCCTGGCACAGCCAAGGCTGGCACCAGGAGCCTTCCCAGCTCAGGTGCTCCCTGAGCAGGGAACAGGGCATGAACAACATCATACACGTGGGCACACAGAAGGAATGGTTTGACTCCAAAGGCATTTTCTCTCAGCACATAAACACTGCAGGAATTTCCCTCGTGTCCCAAAGAGCCTCGCTCTGTGCACAAAGTCCACTCACAGCACTGGTTATTTTCTGTCTGACCATTAGAGGCAAAACAAGAGAGTGCAGTCCACATTCTGAGGTTCAGAGAGGCTCTGCAGCCACAGAAGGAGCTATTTTGGGAGATCTGTGTGGTTGCTAGGGCAAACCACTGCACCATCCACCAAGCGGGATCTGGTTTGTACGCCAGGAGAGGAGGAAGAAGTTGAGATTTCTAAAGAGATGACTAAGCTGGGTAACGTGAGAAACCAAATGAAATGCCAGGCTGTGGAGAAATACAGCTACAGCTTCCATCAGGACTCACTGAGCTCCTCCATGGAACACTCCCGGTTGGTCTGAGCCAACAGAGCCTAGACCAGCTTGGAAGAAACTTCCAAAGGTTGTACAAAGCATCCTGCTGCCTCCCCAGGCAGGATTAACTATATCCAAACATACCTGACACAGGGCACACCACCACTGAACCAGAGCATTTGTTCATACAGCTCCCTGGGATCGGTATTCCTGGTCCTTTACACAAAGGAGTCAATGAGGCAGGCAGAAATGCACACCAAGCCTCCTGCAAAATTAGGGAATCGTTCCAGATGCAAAAAAAACCACAATTAACTGATGGATCGGTTTTCTAGGAGCTGTATATGCATGGAGAGCTTCTCATTTTCAGAATTACTGGAGCCTTGGTTTACATCAACACATCTGGATAGTCTTATGTCGTTTACAAAAGACCGTGACAGTTTTTCTATCCATTTCTATCTATTTTTTGAGCTTTCAGCTTTCAGCTCAAAAAATGTCCTTAGAAAGTTAACAGGGCAAAGGCTGTAAAGAGAGGACAAAGTTGTGTGAGGGTTAAACTATGTTCCCTTTACTCCACAGACGGTGAAGAAGGGAAACTCAAATGCATGAGACCAGAAAATATTTGATAAGGATTTAAACTGCTGAGGGGAGACTCAGACAATAATCTGATTTAGGCCTTGCAGTGAAATGAGCAGTGCCTGCTAAGGCTTAGTCAAACTCCAGCACACCCCACTCCTAACAGGCAGCACTCCCAGCTCAGCCTGGCATTACAACTCATTTACAGCTCTTTCCCCCTGTTCTGACTGCTGAAATAAAAAGGTTCAAAAGAATGATGAAGAGATTTAAGCTCTGCAGAGACCACAAACTCAGTGAAATTCCGAGCCACCAGACCTAGGTATCACTGCTGCAACCCCTGGGAGTGACACTGAGGGCACAGTGACCACCAGGACTGAAGCAGAAACCTCTGCTACAGGTGGTGGTTGGACATCCAGTGTGGGCCACACCTCTGCCACAGTCCCAGGCACACTCCATAGGCCTCTGGGCAGCAGGGGCTGCACCTCTTTGCTGGAATAACCACAAACCAGGCAGTGTATGAGACACCAACTCGCCCTCTGGGGCCGACACAGCACAGCCCCAGCCCCCTGCCTTTACCAAAGAGTGAGGAGCTCCCAAGCTTCTGCAGTGATCCAAGGATCCAACTGTGGCCCTCCAATGACCAATGGACATGGGTACACACGTGTCAGCAGTTTAAGAAACAGCCTTGTTCGCTTTAGGTCCTGTTAAAGAGTCTAACGTTTCTAAAATCACTCAGTTCTGAAAAATGGGGCTTAAATACCACTGAAACCTAAGAACATAAAGAGAAAAACATATGTGCACATGCTCCTAAGAAACCAAACAGCTTTTCAAAACAGAATTTCTCTGACATGCTCCTAAAGAAAGTGGTTTTTATTTAAACCCTGAAGGGCAGGAGAAAGACTTCAGCACATGTCAGTACGAACTCCCACTCTGCACAGGCGAAAACATTGGCATGAAAGTAAACTAATCACTTCCTAAGCTGCTAAGATGCCATTATAAAGTACAATATGTATGCCCATGTGACATTTGAACATGAACATCTCCAAGTATCACAATGTAAGGGGTTTTTTTTAAACAACTTCAGGATAGAATTTGGTCACACGATGACAACATCTGTACAGAAAAGACTAAAGGGGATGACAGTCTCCCACCTCCTGACAAGTCCTCTGAGTTTAAAAGGCACTTGAATCTGACTTGGATCTATGTAAACAAAGATCATGGAAACAACTGTCTGTAGCAGCCTGAGGAAGAGGAATTCTGGTATCATCTTTCACTGTGTAGCTTTGTGAGAGGATGGAAGGGACGGAAAGAGGAAAGCAAAGCACCCACGGTCAGCAACACAGCCCGAGGTAAACAGGTCTCTTTCTTTTGTACCTTGGGCCATCAGGATAATTAGATCCTGTATAACACCCACTGACCCATGTCAGGCAGCACATATAACAGAGATCCAACCTCTCCAAGTTGCACAGAGGAGCTGCTCCATGTTGCAAACTGTGCCCTGAGCTTTAGGGACAGATTCTGGCACCGACACTTTGGCAGCACCATCCCGAGCCCACTGGACAGACCGATGGACAGTGTCACCCCACACTGGCCAAAGAGCCCCACACTCCTGGAGGTCCAGAGCCATACTGGTGAGCAAGGAGGAACTCCGGAGCCTGAGCTCCAGCTGCCCCACATCACCCAGGGATCCCATGGATCAACCCCAGCTCAGACACCACAAACATCTTTGGAAGAGCCGTGGAGTTGATGGAAAGGTCAGTCTGAGCCGCTGCACTTCTGTTTCTACCCTCCCTCCCCTGAGCTGCAGAGTTTCTAAATTAATCTGGGTCTTTAGGCTTGTCGGCTTTTATTGCCGTTTCCTACAGCAAAGCCCGGCTTTCGCACCACAGACTGCGCGGCTCAAATCCCCAGACAAGCCCAGTAAGTGCTTTCTGCAATTTGCCTTTGCCCTTACTCATCCAACTGTACTCCCTTAAGTGTCTCCTAAAAATCTAAGATAGGAAACGGGCTTAGTTTCCTCCTTATCCCCCCCTCTCTGGAACATTTTAATAGGAACACGGCAGCCAGATCCCCCTGGGAACGCCTCGCTTTGTAGGGATTGCACTCCACGGGTCACTCTGTGGGGTCAGCCTAGACCCACAGCCCCCTCCCCAAATCCTGACCTCTGCCACTCAGAGCCCTCCTGACATGAGAATGCCAGAGGGCAAGAAATCCTGCCTCTGTGCAACAAGGCATTGTTAAAGGGAAAATTCCTCGGGTTTGGGTTTTTTTCCTAAATCCTTTACAAGGTTGAGAGAATTGGGATTGCTCAGCATGAAGAAGAAAAAGCTTCGGGGTGACCTGATTGCAGGCTCCAGTACCCGAAGGGAGTCCACAAGAAACATGGAAAGAGACTATTTACAAGGGCCTGGAGAGACAGGAAAAGGGGGAATGGCTTCAGACTGACAGAGAGTAGGTTTAGGTTGGATATTAGGAAAAAATTCTTCCCTGTGAGGGTGGTGAGGCCCTGGCACAGGGCCTGGCACAGGCCCTGGCCCAGAGAAGCTGTGGTTGTGGCTGCCCTGGAAGTGTTCCATGCCAGGTTGGACAGATCATGGACACCTAAAGACAGACCACCACAGCCACAGGATGGATGGGGACAACACTGGACGTGGCACTGAGTGTTCTGTGGGGATCAGGCACAGGTTGGACTCAATCTCAGAGGTCTTTCCCAACCTAAACGACTCTGGGATTCTGTGCAAAAGCATGATGATGACTCTGCTGTGGCCTCCCCTGACCCCCCTCCTGTCCCCTCCCCTCGCAGGTCGTAGGCACATTGCCAACGCGCTGCACCGCACGAACTCAGACAAAGAAAAGAACAAAAACCTTTCTCCTGCTGGCTCTGGAGGAGGAGGGAAAGGAGGGGAATCCAGGGATCAGTCTGTCACTCTGTGCTTGTGGGTGCTGCTGCCACAGAGCACCGGGAAGCTTCACACTCCATCTGTGCGGTGAGCGGGAAGTGCGAGAGCACAGGATGGAGGAGCAGCCCCTGCCTGGAACTCCACAGTGCCACGAGCAAGGAGAAGCAGCAAAACAACATCCACGAGTCGTCTCCCACGAGCAGTCTTTCCAAGGTAACATAACACCCCTGGACATGCTTCCAGACCAGCGGAAAAGGACACAGGGCACACCTCATCATCACCTGCCTGGAAGTGCTGTGCTCCTGGCAGGGACAAGCTCAGAGCACAGCATCCCACACCATCCTGCCCACAGGCAGGGGTCTGGGATCATCATCCCGTGCTGTGACAGCCAAGGTCACTGTTTTCCCTGGGAGAGGAAACCTTTCAAGTAGCTCCACTGCTGCAATACAGTGTTGCCAAGCTTCAGGCATCAAAACCCTGAGGTCTACTTTACACCTGGGGCTGTCTGAGGGGCTTTTTTAGTGGGTTGGAGTTTTTTCAGTGCTGTTGGGTCCATGTGACAAACTTTAAGCATGTGAGGCTCAAATCCTCATAATTAAAGAGGCAGAGAAAAGGGAAGGGGGGTAACGTGTGGTGGGACACACATGGCATCGTAACAGACATCCACACATTTAAACTATAAAACCTAAGAGGTGGGACAGCACAGATGTTCTTGCCCCAGAAGTAGCAAAGCTGGTTGAAAATAAAAAATGAAATGAAAGAATGGACTTTTAAAAGCATGATCTGATATGTCATTCATACTTACCTTGGCAAGGTCTCTTGTTTTCCAAAGGTCTGGCAGCTTCTAGGTGAACGCAGCAGCTCCGGAAGGAGAGTTTGACAGCACAGTCTGCAGAGGGATCCCTGGAAAGCAGAAGGTCTGAGTTTTCCCTCTGTGCAGTCCCATCGACAACAGACTTCAGCCTTCACAGTTCCTCCAGTTGGCTTCTCCTCAGCAGAAGGGTCTGGAGAGGAGTCCTGGGGCGGCCGTGGGACGCACGAGGAGCCTCCCCGGGGAGCTGCACTGCACAGAGAGCAAACACAGGGCTGACACCACAGAGCAGCAGCTTCCCTGGGTTTATGCAACGTTTATGACTCCTGTTCAATTATGAAGGAGAGCTTACCATGGAAACTGCAAGGAGCTGGTTTGTTTAAGATACAGAGCCCTCGTTTTAAGTGAGAGCTGTTCAAAGGCAAACACCTGAACTGCACTCAAGGCTTTGCATTTCCACCCAGCCCCCAGAAGACTTGGAGGCTACAAAACAAAGGCATTTGGAATTGTTCCTCCCTAAAGCTAAGGAGCCAGGTGAAAGGAAGGAATGGATCCATTCCTTCATGCAGCCATTGTAGGGTTTGGAGGTTGGGAAATGCCGTTTTCCATGAGGCCCCCAGGACTGCAGTGGCTCAGCAGGGCTGCCAGCCCACATCAGCTCCCGAACTGCGGAGCCGCAGGGACCGGTCCCAGTCCTGCACGGCCCACAGTCAGCAAGTGACCCAGTAATCCAATTAGGCAGCAACATGGGCTGTCTGAAGATATAAAACAAAAGGAAACAGCGAAGGGAAAAGGAAATTATGCCTAAAGCAGAGCGTATCCTCATTACTCCCCTCATCTCTAGCAGCAAGCTCAGTGTCTGGGAGACGGGGACAACACGCTACAGAAAGCCCAGCCTGGAATCATCATCAAGCACCAGGGCTGCTCTCTGACTGTATGGAAGCCCAGGCAATGAAGAGACAGTCCTTCCTAACCAGCCTGGTCAGAAGAGCTTGGCATGATGACTCCAACCTGTTCCAGCTACTTAAGGTGCCTTCCCTGGCTTCTGTCATACCACACTCAGCCACTGCCAGGTATTCTGAGGAGTGTGTCACCCAGAAACCACAAGGCTGCAAAGGGACCAGGGGAGGGACTCAGTGATCCTCAAGAGCCCCTTCCCACTCCAGATATCCTGTGATTCCACGATCATTTCTCCTGAACATGGTCCAGGCTGCTCCTCTGGGCCCTCCCTCAAGGTGTCCAGCTCCAAAGAGTATCCCATGGATGCCCCCCCCCACATCCAGCACTAACGTGAACAAGTTCAGGAGAAACCACCCATTCAGCATCAAGGGTCAGAACCTCTAAGAGGAGAAGGGAAGCACACTTTTGCACTGTGAAAAAACACCACAATCCCAAAAAGGGGATTTCTGGGTAAAACAGGTGTTTAAGCTGCCCGTGGTTTTCCCGCATCTAAGAAATGAGCACAGCCAAAATGCTAAAAACACATTTTAGGTAACTTTCTAGCTGAACTCTGGCTTCTGAGGAGACAGAAGATAACCACAGGCTCAAACTCAGAGCAAGAGATGGATTTGTTTGTGGGAGTAAAAGCTCAAAAGCACAAAACCTTTCGCCTCAGCTCCCATGCTGAAGGCCCAAACAGCATCATCTGGGTGCTGGGAAAACAACAAAATGAAAGGAAAAACACCTTATAAGTGCCATTGCTCTGGAAAATTAGAATTTTTAATAGGAAAGTAAGCATAAGGTTTGTTTTATATGATGATAACTATCAGCATGTCAGGAGTTTTTATGGTTTCTCCATTATCATAACAAAAGCATCTTGCTCAAACTGCAGGAGTTAAAAATGCAGAACATCCTGACTACTTCCTAAAGATAATTCTGCAAACAAGGAATGATGAGGATGCATTCTACCACTGATTTCTTTTATTCAAAACTTTATCAGCACTTTCAGTCTGCAGAGAGATCCAGATATTTTATCAAGATGGACCTGCAACCCAAGATCCAAGTTTGAAAGCAAGATAGGTTGAGGAGCTGAGCATCCATCTCTTGCTTAGAAAAACCCTTCTCCTGAATATTATCCTAAAGGGATTGCTTTGGCTCTGTACCTTGTGACACAAATAAAGAGAAAGCACTGTTTGCCATGCTACCAACACCTGTCTGAGTGTGGCCAGCAGCTCCACAGGTCCAGGGAGCCACCAATTCCTTGGCAAACACAACATTTTTGTACCCTCTCCACGGACAATTAGCAACAGAAGCCTGAAACGTCAAAACCCGACTCTTAATTACCGAAGTCAGCACTTAATGACTCCAATTACATTTCCACTGATTTCTGAAAATTGGATTCTTCACCACACTTGCCGTGTTTAAATGAGTTTTTTACCTCATCCATGGTAATTATATTCTGACAAACCAAATTAAAATACAGCAGAGATTTCTAAAATCCTACTTGAAAATAGTGGGGATTTAAGGACAAAAAAATTTCTTAAGCCCCCTGCCTTCCACATTTTTTAACGCGTTCCTTTCAGGGTCCAGCAGTGCAGAGGGTTAAAAGATGAGATATGCAAAGGACAGTTATGTTGTTAAAATGCCATTGAAAGGGTGTTTCAGAAGTAGAAAACAGTCTTATTTCTGTGATAGAAACTCAGTATCTTAACCCCCATATCATGGAAATTTGCTTCTTATTTTATTCTAAATCCCAAAGTTACTCTTCTCAGGTTGACCATCAGAGTGACCCCAGCAACGAGGAGATTCATTGGGAAGGAATAAATACATTTCTCAGTCACAACTACCAGCTTCTGGATCTAACCTGTGTGCTGAGACCCACCAACAACACGTGCCTCTGGGATAATCCTGGCCTTTGCAGGATGCAGTTGTACCCATTTGGGGATGCCTTCCCCTTTATCAGGGAATTATTTTCAAGTTCCTGTTCGTAATTAGCACTAGAAATGGAAAAGGACAGGAGAGTCCATTTCAAGGAACTAAGCCACCAGTGGAAAGAAGGCATAAAAACACAGTATTTTAGGGCTCATATGATACAGAGAGCAGCAAATTCCCCACAGAACATGCCCTTTCCATGCATTTTTTTCCTGAAAAGGGAAGGCGGGGGGGGATAAAAACCACTAACAGCCCCTAATCCCTTTGCCAACCTCCAAACTCAAAGATCCTCTAGTTCCTCACGGCATCCAAAGCCCATCACAGCTCCAGAGGAGCACAGAGCAAAGCTGGTGCACGTGTTCAGTGTGAACTCAGGAGGACACATTCACAGGGTCACGTTCTCCCCCTGCCACAGGGATATAACGTGCTGTTGTCACAGCTACTTCTTGCAATAATACCTTTTCATTCTGCTTGTTTCCACTTTATTTTTATTCTCATCTTTCGCAAAGACTCATTACTCAGCAGTGGTTGTTGGATTTTATGTTCACATATGGTTTAAAGAGGTGGCTGTTTAATGTTCCCTATATGTAAATAACTACACGCTGCTCCAGTCCCTGCTGTGCAGGGGAAGGAATGATTAGATCATAAATCTCAAACACAGAAACACGCCAAGTTGGTTCTCATCTACAAACACATTAGAGCTTACTCTGGGTTACATTTTCTACCTTCCCTTTTACCCATGAATCCCCACTGTTTTTAATGAGCACATAAAGCAGCCAGCAACAGGAAAAATTATCCCAAAAAGCAGGAGTCCCCAAGACATCAGGAGAAATTTCTTCATGGAAAAGGTTGTCAGGCACTGGAAGGGGCTGCCCAGGAAGGTGGTGGAGTCCCCACCCCTGGAGGTGTCCAAGGGAGGCCTGGCCATGGCACTCAGTGAGTGCTCTGGGCTGGGGGACAAGGTGGGCATTGGGCACAGGGTGGATCCATGGGCTGGGAGGGCTTTTCCACCCTCAATTATTCTGTGATTCCGTGATCCTGAGCCTGAGGAAAAAGGAGTCGCTGCACAGGGAGCTGGTTTAACTCCCAGCCAAGAGCAACCACGGGACAACCCTGGAATCACAGACTGGTCTGGGTTGGAAGGGACCTTAAACCCCTCCAGTGCCAACTCCCTGCCCTGGGCAGGAACACCTTGCACCAGCCCAGGCAGCCCAGCAGTGCCAAGGTAAGAGCCAGGAGGGGCAAACACCTGCATTCTGAATGACTCTGCCTCGCCTGTAACTGTGGCACAACCCCAGTGCTGCTGCTGGAAACCAAAACACGTTTTTCAGCGTAATTTATCATCTTTTTAACACGGTTGACAGTATTCATTTCAAATCAAAGCTCCCAGGCCAAGCACATTAAAACCATTTCTATTTTTCAGAAGTGAACGCTGTGAGGGCCAGGAGCAACATTAACATACCCACTAACATTTCCAGCTTGTCCAGTATCAGAAACCAGCACGTAGAATAATCTTTTGAACTTTCCAAGGCATGGAAATGCTCTTTATTTAAAGAGGAGATACATAATTCATTGCTCAGCTGGTGTCCCTTCCTTGCTGATCCACGACAGATCACAGGAAACATTCCTACTCCCTGCCACCCCTGCTCCTGATACTCCCAGGCCTTTCAGAGCAAGGAAAGCAAAGCAGAAAAAGCTCTTGATGGCTATTGGGAAGACATCCTATACCCACAGGTAAAGGGGAAGCAGACCTCCTTCACAAGCACCCCCAGGCAGCCCATGCTGCTACCCACAAAGGCACCAGAATCACCCAAAATCTATGATACCACAAACAGGTGCAGGCACTCCCCCCTGCAACCACCTGCCTAGGTGGTGTGGTGGGTGTAGAAATCAGTCTCTGGTGGCAAACAACCAACCAAAACCAGGAAAAGACTCATAAGGCAGAAATGAAGGTGCCAATCAAGAAGGCAGGAAGAAAGGAAAAAAGATCCTTGGCCTGTGGAAGCAGGCAGGAGACAGCCTGAAACTGGGTATTAACTCAATTTATACAAATGCAATCCAAGCTATCGAGTTTGGGCATAGTCTGTCTGCACTGAGGAGTCACTGGAGTGACTGTAACAGCTACAGGATCAGAAAACCCAAACCAACACTGCAGGATAAGGATGGGAGGAACCCCAAAGCTGCTCAGGTTTGCCTTTCCCCTCCCCATACCACCCACACACACGCTCCATGTCCTAATGAGGAATCCTTGCACAAGTCCAGCCCCCTCTGCCTGATTTCTGCTGACCCTGAAGTTATCCTGCAGCTCTAACAACAGATGATGGATCTCATTTCCTACCCCAGCAGCCTCTGTTGCGTGGCACTGCTCTGCATATTAATGATCCCTAATGACACCTAAAAGCCTCTGCAAAGTCTCACATATGGATTTTACCACTTAGTGAGAAGCTATAAAGAGCCCACAGTGGCAGAGCATGTTTAATGACCAAAACCAGGAAAGCATTCATTAAGACATCCTCTTACTCTTGTGGAAAGGGGCATTAAGATGATTTTTCTCCTGGACCAGCAGTGGCAGGTGAGGAAGGTGATGAGTAATATTAGTCTGAAAGGGATCCTTAAAACATGCATTATTTAAGTTGGCAGGGAATAAGCCTATTCAGTGAAAGAAGGGTCAGGAAAAAAGGGTCAGGGGAGTGAAGGAAAAGAGCTGCCTGCTCGCCTGTGACATCGTCAGCTTCGGACATCAATGGAGATTCATCCCGAGGAATATAAATCACCTCCCATCAGGACTCCTGGAATTCAGCACTTCCTGGGGCTGCTGAAGAGGCACTGTCAGCTGATCCCTGACTCTCAAGTTTGGGATGACAACTGGGGGGGATATGGCTGAAAAGAAGGGTTAATTAAACAAAGAGGCAAATAGGCAAGAGCCTTTAGGAATTGATTAGGCAATGGAAGTAAATGACTTGGCAAAACAACCCTGATCTCACTGCCAGAGTTATAAAAACATCCAGGAGATGCAGAGCTGTGCTAGTGATTGATATTCTCACTGTATTTTCCTGCAGCAATGGGGAGTGTGGGACATTTATTGGGGCAAATGAAATCATAACCAAGCCATGTCCTTTTCTACTCTGTGCGAGAAGAAAGAGCTGCCAAGGATCTCTTCATCCAGAAACCAAAGCACCACCAAGGACTTAGGAAAACGATCACGTTGCCAAAATAAGGCTCAGAAAAATATACTCATAGAGCTCACGTGGAATTGGTTGTTTCCTTGCTTGGAGGAACAGTGCACCAACATTCACACAGTGACCAAAACCAGAACCCATACTCCTTCCACATTTCTGCTCTATAGCAAGACTGCATTTTCCACTCTCCTGTGCAGATCTATTTCTGTTTGTTTGGGAAGTCACACGGCATGGGGAAGGCCCTGAGCCTTGGGGAAAATAATACATGTCAAACGTAGACCATGCCTGTGTTGCACACCCAAAAGTTACTTCATGTTTTTTGTGATACACCAGTAAAGAAAAGAGACTTCAGTCTGGGTTCAAGTCTCGAATCATCACGTTCACGAGGTCAAGACTACAACTGGTATAAATTTACTTACCACCACCATAAATCCCAGCATGGTAACACTGAAATATTCTGGCTGTCAGAGTAGGGACGCTCAGACTGCCCTGCATTTTTAACCTTGATTATACATAATTGTTAATCACTGACCCATTCTCTGGTCGCCCTCAGCTCCAGCACGTTGCTAAGCGACCCGTTTTTGCTCCAGATACTTTTTAAACTCTGGTTAAGAAGTGGCCAAAAGTCAACGAAGTGAGGATTGAGATTATTGTGGATAGATACGAGGTAGGAAGTGAGCGAGACTCACCGAGACCTCTACCCAAAGTGCAGTAACACCCAGTGCCACCTTGAAACCCCCTCAGAGCAGCCCCACAGCTCACACATCTCCCGGGGAAAACCAGGCTGCTCTCCCAGAGCTAATGGGAATATCCTCTCCCAGCTGGGAGGGCAGGGATTTTGTAGGTTAAAAATAATCAGGGAGACTTAATCAAGTAGAGGGTAGAAATTATCCAAGCCCATGTTTCGCTGTGAACTGTGGGCCTGGCAAGCAGCACTTGGAGCAGCCAAATTCCTTCTGCTGCTCCCTTAAACAGGCTGGGGCTCTCCTGCCCACCAGGATCCTTTGGATTTGTGGGAAGGGACCTCAGAACTCCAGGACTTTTATCCTTCTGGCAAACTTGCGTGGGGACACAGGGCAGCATTCACAGTCCTCCCTGTGCCATTTATCTCTACTTTCCCCCTCTCTTTTTGTTTTGAAAACACTGTAAAAAATAAGGGCAGCACTCCCTATATAAATCTTAGACAAATGTTTCCTTCTCTTGCTATTTCACTCCTGTATCACCATCCCATTAACAACCACTGTAGTATGTCGTTTTTAGCCAAAGAAACTTGATTTTCGTCCTATAGAAACCACTTGTTAAATTGCTACAGTTACACAGAAGCAAGACTGAGCAGTCACATCAATTGCTGCAGGATTCACGAGGAACAGACTGGCAGGAAAACTCCAAAGTTCTGCTTTTCCTGCCTTTTCTTCTTTTAAATATGACCTAGTGGTATGGGTTACAGTCCCAGCTGTAGTTACTGGTGCAACCAGTGTAAATTAGACATTTGTGATCAGGTTCCCAAAGCAGCTGAGCACTTCAGTAGGAGGCTGTGGCCTTGTGCCAGAGTGGGAACTCCAGTAGCTGAAGTTCCCATGCTTTCTTGTTTTCAGAACTGTTATCAGGTCAATACATTGATGCAAACACGTCTCCTTTTCTTTTGGTTTTCCTCTAAACCTTCAAGAAAACTTTGAGTAAAGCCTAACTTGTTTGAGGCCAGGTTGGACAGGGCTTGGTCTAATGGAAGGTGGCCCTGCCCATGGCAGGGAGTTGGAACTGGATGAGCTTTAAGGTCCCTTCAAACAAATCATTCTGGAATTGCCTGATTCTACGAAGTACTGGGGTAAAAACACCCAGACAAAGACTTCAGCTTGTGCCTCTCTTTTCCTGTCAGGAATCTCCTCAAAGTCAGGCCAGGCTACACCACCAATGTTTTAAGAGTACCAGGTATGGCTTAAAGCAAAACGTAGGCTATATTTTGTAAAGAGGGAGAGGAGGATTTGGACAACCAGATGATTGCCAGGGACACCACGTGCAAACAAAATGTAGACAGGCGTAAGGATCAAGAGGCTGCTCTGAAATTATTAGCTTGGAAGAGAAATGATTAAGCATGAAGAAGTCATACAAAATCAGGGGGCCCCCTGAGTAATTTGACCACTTCTGTTTGGACTGGTTTTTGATAGTTTGTTCTAAAGGAGTGAAAACCTTCACCCATCTTGCCTTCACTGCTGCTGCCGCAGCCAAGTGGGTTTGTCCCACGTGCTGAGACCAAACCAAGTTGTGCAGCACAAAGTTCTGTCCCTGCCCTGTCAGTCACCACAGGCAACACGATCCCATCACCTCCAGCTGACCCCTGGAGTTAAGTATTGTTCCATGAAAAAGTCCTGGAGATGGCTGATGGCAATCTGCCCTCCAGACGGACGGGCCTTGCGCAACTCCCGACCTGCATCCCAAGCCAAGGCACCGTCCCGCAGGATTCAGACCGGAGACAAACACCCGCAGCACAGGGGAAGGGGACGAGCCAGGAACGCAAAACCAGGGGCTTCGGGAAAGCTGCTGGGATTAACAACGACGTTTCCACCGGCTCCGCAGAGGAAGAGCGAGAGACAACGCAGAGTAGGAAACTCTGCCAAACAAAACTGCTGGGAGCTGGATTGCTCAGTGTTCCCTTCTGCGAGCAAAGCTTCCAGGAAAAGAAAACAAACCCCTTTTGGTCCGAGAAGCGCCTGGAGTACAAAACCTGGACTCGGCTCTGTTCTCTGCCTTCCCCAAGAATCAGAAGGATCCGTGGTCAGAGCAGAAGGACAGTGCAATGTGTGTGCACAGAGACATCAAACAGGCGATGCTGCGTCAGGAGACGGACAGCAGAAGTAATTTTGGGCCCACTGGCCTCTACAGAAGGATAACAAAAGAAAAAAGGAACTCTGAAGAGCTTCAAAATTCAAAACACTTCTTGGAGGAAAAGAGCCATGAGTAGCACCCGACAGATGTTGCAGTTGTTAAATGTTTGATGCCTGCAGGCATCGGGCAATCGGCCTCACGCCAAAAGCAGAGGTGACTGCTGAGGTCACTGCAGGTCTGGCCACTGCAGAGACCTGAGGACAAGCCTAAAAGTTTCAATGAACTCCATGATCCCTGAAGAAAGAAAAAAAATGATAAAAAGGCATAGAAAGACACCCAGCACTGGACTGCACAGTGCTCCACTCCACTGGACAGGAACAAAAGCTGACCATGCATAAAAAATGACAACACGCATTTGGAGCCAAATTCTTACATCATCAGACATATTAAACCATCAAGGGGAGCCTCAACCTACTCAGCTCTAGAGAAACAAGCACCAGGCTAACACTTTCCCTGTTCTCTTCCTCATGCCAGCCTCCCCAGGATGCCAGGGGATGGAAGCCCTCCTCCTTCTCCTCCCATCCCACATCACAGGGATGCACACAGGGCAGAGCTGACACAGCCACTCCTGTGCTGAATCCCTTCTTGTAAAGCTGCCTCACATTCCCAAAGAGCCATTAATCCGTCACCCTTCAGCTCTAAAATTCATACAAATGATTTTATTCATAATTAATTAAGGTCTCTAAATGTGGAAATTAAATTACCATTTACAGAGCAAAAGGAGATGGCACAGGAAAACCTGGATAGCAGCAATAGCTCTGCATGGATCAGGAGGACACGGGGGGTGGGGACTATCTGGCAGTGTTGTGGAGTCACACAGTGAAATCTGTACTAGGTCAAAACATAGATTACAGCATCTTTAAAAAGCTGCTCAGGCCCAGTCACAAGAGACCTTTAAGTCAGAGGTGCCAAATTAACCCCAAAACTCAGGTTCCCCCTCAACTCTGCTGTTAATAATCCCCTGGACTCTTGCACTAGGAGCACATTTTGAGGACAGCTGAAGACCCAGCATTCCTTCTGTTGCCTGGCTCCTCCGCTGGAAAACAAGCTGCTGGGAGAACAAAAGAGCTGCTCCTCCTCACGTGTATTTAGCCTCACCTTTCCATTCGAATCAGGCTGCCAGAGAGGAGAGAACATACAGGAAAACAGATGGCCCTGCGCTGAACACGAGGCATAATTCACTCGAGGGGCCGGGAGGGAGATGGGATGAGCAGGCTGAGGATCAACACCACCACGGAATTCAGCCATACAGGCACAGCAGGGCTCTGCTGTAACAAATACCACAGCCACGGACGTTTTCTCCTTAACTCAGAAGGGAAAGACTGTGAAAAGTTACTTTGCTTCTCATTTCAATGAGAAAGGAGCATCAGAATCAATGACAGGGATGATTCCACGACAAGTTTCAAAGGCAACTCTCTCCCATCCCTGATAGCCCATGGATGCACTCAGTATCAGAATCAAATACAGGAGTAACACCATCTTTTTCCCTTATATTCAGCTACTGGTTTGCCCAGTTGCCAAGGGATTTTTAGGGTAAGAAGATGGCAAGGAGATGGTCTGTACACAATTACTCAAGGAGACCAGGAAACAGATGTGTCCCAGACATTCCCATGCTCAGCCAGGCAGGCAGATTGCAGGAAGGCTAATGGCCATGTTGAAATTCAAAGAAGAAAAGGTTCACATAAGTGACCTTTCTGGTTTCCACGCAGCCAAAAATAACAACACACCAATTACAGGGAAGTTTCAGGACCAGATTCCCCCCAAGTGAAGTCAGGGAAGGCTGTGCTAACAGCATGCACAAGTTTTCCTGACAGAGGGAACAGGGGGAGGCTCCTCGCAGCACCCCTCAGGAGCCTTTCAGGATCAGCCCTTCACTTGGCAAGACAAACCCCACCAAGCCAAGGAACAGCACAGGCATGTTTTGTTGCTGAGAAAGCAGGCTCTGAAGAGATGGAGAATGTGGATAGCAGGAACAAGAAGAACTGCTCCGTCTGGTCTCCCTTCCCCGCTCACCCATCGCCACGAACCCGCTGTCTCTGTGAATCCAACCAACTGGTAATTCCCCTTCTGCCGCTGACGCACAAAGGATGCGAGGCCTCAATTAGGGATCCGTGTCTCACAGGCTGTCAGAACTCCTGCCTTCGGCTCCACAGCGCCCCGGGTCAGTTCCTGACGGGGAGCTGCTCCACACAGCTCCGAGGCTGGCACTTCCAGAGCGCCTGCAGACACAGGGGCAGAGGTACGGAACTGGGCGCCACAAGAAACGCAGCCGCTGTGGAACAGCCAGTTTTGAAACCCCACGGTTTGTTCCTTGCAATATGTCCTTTAGAAACTGATGCTTTCCCTTTCAGTTCAGGCTTTTCCACTTTTCCATGCTGCTGCTGATGGTTTCAGTCCCCCAGAGGCCCAGGCATGTGCTCGGCTTTACCTGCCTACCCAAGGCCTTTATTTACACACCATAAGAGTCAAGCAGATGCCGAAAGCACAGTTGGTATTTCAGGGCCATACCCAGGGGGAGGTTCAGGTTGGACATCAGGAGGAATTTCTCCATGGAAAAGGTTGTTAAACATTGGAAGGAGCTGCCCAGGGAGGTGGGGGAGTCTCCACCTCTGGAGGTGTCCAAGGAACGACTGGATGTGGCACTCAGTGCTCTGGCCTAGTTGACAAGGTGGTGATGGGTCACAGGTTGGATTTGATCCCAGAGGTCTTTTCCAACCTATGTTGGAAATGATGGCATGTATGTGATGGCAGCATCAAGGTGCTATGAAATAAGAAGACCCATATGAGAAGCAAGCTGAGGTGCCCCTCACACCGCATACTGCATTTCAACATCCCTGCCACGCTGAGGGGAGCAAAAGGCCCCTCCAAAGGCAGCTCTGCTATGATTTATGTTCAGACCTCTCCCTGAAGACCTCAAGAGTTGCAGCCACATCCCAGGTGCCCACATGGCACAAACGCAGACCCCAGCCTGTCTCCCAAGAGCTGTGGTAGCAATGCCCCACTATCCAGCAGCACACACAGACCCTCGAGCACGGCAGACAGGAAAACAGCAATTTCCTCAGCAGGACCATTTTTGTTAAGGGCAGGACCTGGAGCAGCACAGACACCTTCTGCAAACCACCCCCACCGAACCCAGCACACATCACACATCATAAATACCACTCCTCAGCTGGCCATCAAGGGCTTTTCTTCCTAATGAGCTTTTTCAAACCATAGCAGACAATGACCACAAAACAATCACAAAGAATAATATTTGAAAATGCCAATTAGGGAGAGTATATGAACAACATTTCAAAAGAGAAAAACAACTTCAACAAAGACACTCCTCATTTTTACCCAGCTACAGACAGTACTTATTTGAGGCAAAACATTTTGCTGGAAAACATAGAACTGTAGAATAGGATTTGTTTTAATTATGTAACTCTGACTTCCCACACAAACAAATCCAGCTATGGAAAATGCCATAGCTTGGCTTTTAAAATGGCACAAGTCGAGCCAAGGAGAAGAAGATTGCATGGTAATTAACGCTTCCTTGCAATCTACAAGGTATTCACCACTTGGTTTTGCCCACGGGAATTAAACACTGCTGCAAAGTGACATAAAACACTGTTCCAGAGTAAAATCTGTCTCTGCCCTGTCCTCATTTCTCCCTGGAAAAATCTGCATGTGCACGTGAACGGAGACGAGCGGGTGAGCTCATGAAGGCAGAGGGGCTGCCCCTTCTCCCCTTCCCAGTCTGGCACCACCTCTCCACCCCTCACTGCCAGGGCACCCAGGGAGTGGCTGGGAACCAGTGGCCAGTCCAGCCCCTGCCACCTGTCCCAGAGGTACCCAGGGCTGCTCTGGATAGCTTTGGACACCCAGCACGGCTCTGCTGCCCCTTCCCACCGGGACCGGCAGCAAAGCCAACGCAGCTGGCCGTGGCGTGGCAGCCAAAGGTCACCACTGCAAACCACAGCTACCCCCAGTGCAGGAAACTGTCTTCAAGTATGAAAACTTTTTATTTCAGCTCCATTTCTGTACAGCTGAAGCATCCCAAGCCGCCCGGGGTTATCAGCATAAACATCAAACGTGCGGAGCCGCATTAGGCGCGTCAGCAGCTGCCCCAGTCACAGCTCCACGAGCAGTGCCAGAGTAAATTGCCAACCTGCCAACCAGCACCAGGATCCCAGGGAATTGGATGCACAGGAAAAAATGAAAAAAAAAAAAAAACGAGATGCATATACGGATAGTTAAGAAGAAAGCAGGCCAGGCAATTAAAAAGGAAAGAACATCATCGAATTTCTTCACATCAGAGGAGAAATCATCATCCAGGCTATTCCACTCCATTAATTTTTTAGCAGTGCTACCCATTCAAGTCAAATATCAGATGGAGAATTCATACTTTTAGTCTTTTGAAGCAAACCTTCTTCTATAAAAAGGAGAACTGACCTGACAGCAATTCATTTGCAGTGGGGGGAAAAAAAAAAAAAAAAAAAAAGGGATTCCCTCTCACACACAGCAAATTTGGTAGCAACACTACAATTATTGCAAACTGGTTTCAGCAATACATCTGATTTGAAAGGTGCTCAGAAGCCAAGGCTTGAAAAAAGCCAGTAAAGTCAAATACTTTTGCAGTGAAGCATTCAGAGGTAGCGGGTTTTTTGGGAGCTTTTACATATTTATTTATTCATTATTTTTTTCCTCCCCAGTTTGTGTCACCATTATATCTAAAGCTTGATCTAAACCCCAAAGGAGGAAATACCAGTTTACTGTATTTTTATATACTGTTTAAGCAGCAGGAGGAGATTTTTGGACCCTCCCTCAGGCAGCAGCCACAGAGCCAAGCTGCTTTCCCAGGGAAGAAGCTGAGAGCTAGTCCTGCCAGTGAGATGCTCACACCAACTCTCCTTGCTTTAACGAGGGGTTAGTCCTGATCTCCTTGCCTACAGAGAATAAATTCAATCAATGGAAGGACAACCTTCTCTCAGGCCCAACAAAGCACAGCCCAAATTCCCCCAGCATCTAAATGGTTTCCAAAGGGAATTCCCACAGTCAAGGAAGGGAGAGCAACAGCAATTCCATAAAGCCACAAGAGGTGCAAAACAGAGCAACAACCACCCATCAAAGACACATCCTGCTATTTCTGCATAGACAACTTCTGTAAAAAAAAAAAAAGGGAAAAAAAAGCAAACTGTTGCTTAAAATATACTTTGGAGGTTACATAAGGGATGTTTAACAAACTAAAACCCTACTAATTCTTTGTTAAAAGGAAACATCCTGAGCGAAAGCCCTAGGAAGAAATCCAAATAAACTCCTGACACAATTGCACACCACTGACTCAGGAGCTCTGTGCTGAATGCACACAAGCAGTCTGGAGGCAGGGCTTCCCCTGCCCTTCCGAGTGTTCAACTCCTCTGCTCTCAACACTGGCTCAGATAAATAAATCAAATTGAATAAGGTATGCATGAGTAACTCCTGACTTCAAATATTTATGGAAGACTATTATCATTACCCCCAATGTGGGTCACCCCCAGTGCCAAGGCCACCATATCCACAGCACAAAGACATCCAGAACCACAGCACGGGCAGCAAGGACTAGTGAGGATGAGCATCAGGAATGTTCTTTGCCACCTGGATCACTCAGAGCTGCTGGTGGGTCCACACAGTCACAGGGTCAGACAGCAACGCCAAGCAGCTGTGGGGACCAGGAGGATCCTGGGGTGCATTGGGAAGGACATTCCCAGCAGGTCAGGGAGGGATCTGCACGGCTGGGGTCAGCTCTGGGCTGCTCAGGACAAGAAGGAGCTCCTGCAGTGGGGCCAGCACAGGCTGCAGAGATGCTGAAGGGATGGAGCATCTCTGGGAGCAGGAAAGGCTGAGGGAGCTGGGGCTGTTCAGCCTCCAGAGCAGACACTGAGAGGGGCCCTCCCCAGGGGGTGTCAGGGGCTGCAGGAGGGGGCAGAGGACAGACCAGGCTCTGCTCAGGGGGCCCAGCAATGGCACAAGAGGAACGGGCAGGAACTGATGCCCAGGAAGTTCCACCTGGACATGAAGAAGAACTTCTTTGCTGTGCTGACCAAGCACTGGAACAGATTGCCCAGAAAGGGTGTGGAGTCTCCCTCACTGGAGATATTCCAGAACCCTCTTCTGGGCACACTCCTGTGCCATGTGCTCTGGGATGGCCCTGCTGGAGGCTGGGAGGTGGGACCAGATGCCCCACTGTGGGCCCTTCCAGCCTGACCCATCCTGGGTGACTCTGGGAAGGGGTTGGTTTGGCTGCAGGTTTCCCAGAGTAGTCTGCTCCCAAACACTGCCCCACATTGAAGCATCCACTCAAGCCAGATCAGCCCAATTAAAATGAGCCGGAACAATCCTATTACAGCCCGGCTGGCCAGTGTCTCACTCAGACAAGCTTAAATGCATAATTAATTAGCTACCTTAAGAAAGCTCAGTAGTCTCTTTCTAGGACCAGCTTTCCAGAACTGAAAGGACCACCAGCTGCAATTCCAACAGCACAGGAAAAAAAAAATCCCAAACCCATTTCCTTCTGTAGCAGAGCCCCCATGGACACCACAGGACACGGACTCTCATCTGCACCAAAACCCTTCAGCAGCCCTGGAGCTGTGCAAACCCCATCGGCTGCAGGTGAGGCTCCTGTGCCCTGGCTGGGACTGGCTCCACACCTGGAGCAGCAGCCCCACTCCAGGGGCCAGGAGAAGTTTCACTCACCGTGGCAGATAACACAAGTACCAGCGTAAGCAGGTGACTCCTTATTTGCACTACACAGTGAGCTTGCAGCCCCTGGCAGGGTCATTGCAACTGGGCCATGGGGCAGAGCACCCTGTGATCCTTGGATTTATTTTCTTTATTAGTGTTTTCTTTATGAGACAGACACTATTGTACATGAAATGCTTAAGCACACCGAGCCTTCAGGTCAGTATCCGGACACCACTTTAACACAAACAAACACAGAGGGCTGCGCTGGGTTAGAATCACCTCCAAATAAAACTCAAGACACCACTTGAACCAAAGTAGCAGCACGTTTACTTTAGGCCTCTGGAGTGGGAGCAGGCATTGCAACCCAAGTACAGAGAGGGCAGCAGGACTCTGATAATGAGACAGGGAGATTAAAACAGACCCAAACACCAGAACAAACCTTGGATGAATCTGAAGGGAAAAACCCAGGCTCTGACAATCACTGACATCACTGCAGCTTTAGCTGTATAGGTGGGCAGATAGCCATCAGTGTTTAAATTCTCTTGAGGATTTCTACAAGTTACATCTTATTCTGCAAAAAGAAGTGACACAAAACAACTCTACCTTGGCACACTTTCGGCCCCTGAATTTCAGAACACTTTTAAGTTAAATGAGAATGGGGAATCCAACATTTTAATCTCAGCTAGGAGAAACAGCATTTCAAATACAGAAAACACTGGCACAGGTTAGCAAAAGACAAATTGGTTCAACCTCTTTCCAAACCTTAGGAGGGTAGAAATGATCATCTTCCACCGAGCACAACAGAGGCAATTTTAAAGGAAAGCATCCATGAGGAGTGACACTGCCATACCTAACTGGAAAGACAAGATTTAAGGCTGGATTAAGTTTTGCTGGCAAGCCAGAGGAACTCCATTGATACCAACTGTCCTACCCACTTAGGCAAAGCCAGGATGTGTTTTATGGCACCACACAAAGTGACCTCAGTTTTGAGCTTGTATTAGCAAGGAACAGCCTGTCCCACTGAGGCACTGAAGTCTGTGCACTCCTCCAGACTTTCCATCCCAATATGCCACCAAGTCGAACCTGCAGCAATTACCATCCCAGTCTTGAAACATCCAGTGGCTCACACAAAAAACATGCTCCAATTGATCTGGGAGACAGATCAGATCCCAGCACTTCTCAGTTCCTTCAGAAACAGCCACCTTCAATGGCTAAAAAAAAGAGGCTGTTCCAGCAGTGTTTGGCTCTCTGCATTGTGTGAGAAAGAAGAGAAAGGTTACCAGTTCTCTTCAACAGGTGTGTAAAGATCGGGAGGGATGGGCACATGCACCAAGAACCCCTGGAAGGAGAGCAGTTAGCCAATGGGGTACACTCAGGAGGGAAGAGAGTGACTCCAACGAAAAAGACAGGATTGGGAATGGCTTGATGAAATACAGCAAAAACATCCCCCTGTGAACAAAACCTGCCCTGTGTGCTGGTGCTTTCTTATCACAGTGCCAGCCTGTTAAAGTGACAATTCTCAACATGTTTTCTGCAAACTTCCTGCTGGTTAAAATTCACCAGGCAAGTGTTTAGTGGCCAGGAACTGCTACGGATCAGAGGTTCATTTACTTGCCACAGTCAACTGCAGGGAAGCAGAAAACAACACCACGCACACAGCTGCCTCTCCTTTCCCATATTTCTGGCATCTTCCTACTCCATGTGGCTTGTGGAGCCACCAAGCAAAAGGAAAGCCCAAAGCACCCTGCAAACAAAAGAAGAAAAGCTGGTCTTTCACAGGGATAAAAGGAGGTGTAGTACCTGCCCCTGAAGTGCAAACAGGTTCAGACACCTTCTCTTACTGAGATAAAGAGTTTCACATCCAATTCCTCCCACCACCTCCAGCACTAAGGAAGGAAGGATGTGTTGAGAGAAGATTGTACATTTGCATCAGGCACTTTGATGGTACAAACACCTCCATGTGCCCACAAAGAGGTGACTGAGCAGCAGGTAGGAGTGAAAGTACAGAGCAGGGCTCACCAAACCAAGGTTGTCTTAACACCTGAAAACCTGACTCACAACACACTTAGAGCCAACACAAAGGTGATGGGGATTAAATTCTTCCTTTCCACAAAGACTAATGCAGGCCTAGAACCAGAACAAGTCTGTTTAGGGCAACATTCTCAAGTTACTCTCAAAATGCTTGACAACCCTTACTGCTCCCTTGGATAACTTTCAAAAGTACAAAAAAAATAAAGCAATTTCCAGCTTCTGCTTGAGAGAAGGGATACCTCCTTTCTAGGACTGCCTAAGGAGAGACTGCTGTCTGTCGCAGACATTTTGTTGAATCCTCATCCTTGCCAATGTTTTCCCCTCGTTCCAACACGGGTGTGCCCTCGGCAGGTAGGATCCTTGCAGGCTGTGTACAAACAGGGTCACAGAACACAGATGCCTTCCCAGGACCCCCTCCCAGCAGTGACCCAGGTTTGGGTGCTGACAAATCTCTTCAAATGAGCGTTCCCTGGCTAAGAGAGGCACTGAAACCCAACAGGACCGGGGTGCCCGTGTGCCTGTGCGTGCAGGCTGTGCTGGAGCAGAGGAGCCATGAGGCAAGAAACCCACACATTCCTCCTGTCAGCAAGGATTTGGGATGATCCAAGAGAGAGCAGTGCTTGCTCCTATCACTCTGGAGAGAAAGCCCCTGCAGACGTGTGGGACCCTGCTGACACAAACATGCTGCTGGTGGCCCGGGGGCTGCACAGCCCAGGGACACCCACCCCTCTGACCCCACACCAGCAGCCCCAGCTGGTTGTCAGTCCTTTTCATCTGCCTGGCTGGCAGGGTCAGGACATCCCATCCCAGGTCAGGTCTATGCACTTCCTCAAGCACCTCCTTCCCCACCACCCACCCGGGCAGGTGCTGGTCCCTACCTGGCACCACAGAGGAGCAGCCCCCTGGGGCTGCTGTTTTCCCTGGCTGTCACAGACACAGCCCTTGGCCATGCCAGTTGCTGAGCAGGATTCCCAGCCCAAGCCTCACATTATCCTGTGGCTCCCTCCTCACTCCCACCACGCACCAGCTCTTCTCTCTCCTGTCCATCAAAACAGGGGATAAATCCCCCTCCTGTGGACTGAGACTGGTTGTTCACTGATTCCAGAGAGCCTGAGCATCTGCAGCAGGCAAATCTCCCGAGGCATTTCATGTCCTGCCATTCCCAACTCGCCACACTACAATTCCCATTAGGGTGCCCCTGCCTCCTCCGCAGGATTTCAGCTGGCATGGATCCTAAGGGCTCTCAGCAAAACTGTGCCTGCACTGCTGCTGCCAACCCTTCCAGCAACCTCCAATCCTTCTAGAAAAATGTTCTTCCCTCTTTCTTGCGCAGAGCTCCATCTATATCCCCTTTTTTTTTTTTCTGTCCCCGGTTCGAAGGATGTCCTTCCACATTCCCAGCACAAGGAGTAACCTGAAGCCTCATTTCTCTCTTCCTCTCCTCCCATATTTCAAGAAAACTTGGGTTCTCCATAAAAAAAATTATGGATTTGCTTCCATAGCCACACCAAGCTGCGATTCTGATTTTAAGCACAAGGTTCAACCCCCTTTCTGCTGCCTCTCCTGCTCCCACTGCAGGGCAGAAGGAGGCAAAAGGCAAAGTGCCAACAAAAAAAAAAAAAAAATAAAAAGGCACTAAACCTGTAACCTGCTCCAGCGGGATGGAACAATCCTGGGCAACCAGAGAGTCCCTGTTGCCAGGGGGAACAGGAGAAGCCCCCCAGCAGCAGCAGCCACAGTCACATCCATCCAACCCAGGAGGCTCCTGGGACTTGACCAACAATTTGGTTCTCCAAAAGTCCAGAGAGTCCTGGGGGCCAGATGTGGGACAGATAAAGCCTACCTGGGGCAGGGGTTAAGGGGAAGAGATGACTCCCTGCCACAAAAATGCAGACAGCTTATCTATCAGACCCCAGGGGTGCCTTCTGGGGGATGTTTTTCCTCCTCTTCCAGGAAGGGAAAGGAGAGGGGAGTGTCTTTAGGCATTGTTAGTTAAGAAATACAAAGACTTACTTTCTGTTGGCCAAACCTACAAGCACTTCTTCCACTGCCCCCTCCAGGTGCCTCCTTGTTGTCACCTGGCCTCTTTTATCCCCTGACAATGCCAGAGGTGGAAGGACATCAGTGCAGATTCCACCCCTCAATGGGGAGAAAAGGCAGTGAAAAGGAATGACATGTGGGATTCTTCATTAAGTCAAGCATTTGACTTCACCACTGCATCCAAGCACTAAACAGGTACATTTTTCTCCTTGGTTTAAATCCAGGGCACTCACACTCACAGGTTTAGTTTTAACAAGGTCTGCTGTGTTATAAGCAATGTTTTCAGATTTAACACAGGCAGAAACCAAGGTACAGCAAGGCATGTTTCCCTCACTTATATGTGACACATCCACAGCTTCCAAAATGCACACTCCAGTTGCCACTAATGGCACTTGCTCAGTCCCATTTTTTACCAGAGGGCTCCCACAGCAGCTTTCCCATGTTTCTTTGCTGGATTTTGTTCCCCGACCTTCAGTACCCCAGCTTTTCCACAGCTGGCAGGGTCCAGGCACACGTGCACACAAGACAGTGACTGTCTGCCAGCAGACAAACACGGGGAAGATATTGAGTTCCCTCAGTAAATGACCAGTCTGTGTCTGAAGTCCTGCACCTGGGTCAGGGCAATCCCAGGCACAAACACAGGCTGGAAGGAGAATGGATGGAGAGCAGCCCTGGGGAGAAGGACTTGGGGGTGTTGGGGGATGAGAAGCTGGACATGCCCTGGCCCAGAACCCCCCGGTGTCCTGGGTTGATCCCAGAGCAAGGGAGGGGGCATTCTGCCCCTCAGGTGAGACCCCCCTGCAGAGCTGCTCCAGCCCTGGGAACAACAGCACAAGGACGTGGAGCTGCTGGAGAGAGTCCAGAGGAGGCCCCGGAGATGCTGCCAGGGCTGGAGCCCCTCTGCTCTGGAGCCAGGCTGGGAGAGCTGGGGGGGTTCCCCTGGAGAAGGGAAGGCTCCAGGGAGAGATGAGAGCCCCTGGCAGGGCCTAAAGGGGCTCCAGGAGAGCTGGAGAGGGACTGGGGACAAGGGATGGAGGGACAGGACAAGGGGGAATGGCTTCACATGGACAAAGCACAGGGTTAGATGGGATACTGGGAAGGAATTCCTGGCTGTGAGGGGGGTGAGGCTCTGGCAAAGTTGCCCACAGAAGCTGTGGCTGCCCCATCCCTGGGAGTGTCCAAGGCCAGGTTGGAGCAACCTGGGCTAGTGGAAGGTGTCCCTGCCCATGGCAGAGGGTGGAAATGAATGATCTTTAAGGTCCCTTCCCAGCCAAACCATTCTGAGATTCTATGAACAAGGTAAAAAACTGTCTGCAGCCCTCAGACCTGAACCTGCACTCCAGAGCCTGCAGCTCTGTGTTCCCCCCAGATGGCCCAGACAAGCTGCAGTGAGTAATGCAATTAGTGAACCACTAAGTACCTCCACAGTCACATGCTCCAGTGAGTGTCTTCACAGAGCTGTGAATGCCCCACTGCAGCCATGCCAGAGCTTTTAACACTGACATTAATTCATCCTTCACCTGAGGCACGAGAAAAAACCACAGCCAAAAGAACAAAACAAAACAAAAAAACACAACCAAAAAAGCAAAACAAATGAAAACACAACAACAGCAACAACAACAAAAAAAACCCAAACAAAAAACCAAACAAATAAAAAACCCACACACAAAACAGGTAAATTGGTGACTGCTGGTCAATACCATCCAAGCCTTTTCTTGACCCATCACAAGCCTCACACCCGACAGATGATAAACATGATAACGCTGCTGATTTTCAAGTTCATATTACCCAGAGAGAAATGCATACAGTCATCACAAAAACTGGTGCAGACTGTCAGAAATCAAGTGAGAGAGGCTTACTCTGAAAGAAAAAAAAAAAAAAGCTGCTAAATACAAACAGGCTGCAAAATCCCCCAAATGCACATTTTGGAGAAGTGTCAGTAGCACCTGCCCTGGTCTTACACTCATCCCTAGGACAGAAGGGTCTGGCACTAATTAGTTGCCTTCCACAGATGTATTTCACAGTAGGGGAAAAATCAAATATGACGTGAGAATGTGTTCACAAGCCCCCACGGGAAGAGGAGGCTGCACAAAGAACTGTGTTACTCACCCAGGCTGAGCTCAACTTCACCTCATGCCCCAGCAGGTACCTCCAAACACGCACAAATGGCCAAAGGAAAACTGGGTTTTGCCAATCTCGCAGCTTTCTGAAGCCTTCCTGTGATGCAAAACAGAACATTCCCCTGAAATCATGTGTTACCAACAATCTCCACATGTAGAAGAAAAGTAAACATTTCAGACCAAAGTTGAAAGCTAAACAGTTTTCATTTGAGAAACAAGGACGAAAACGTGGATTGCCAACAAAATAATTCCCCAAAATCAAACACCCACCCTCTCTCACAGGTGAGCAAGACTCGACCCTTTCAGAGAGGACACAGGCCTTGTATCTACACACATTAGGGGGGTTCCAATGCAATAACTACAATTAATCCATTACTTAATCTCCTAATCACTTATGAGCAAACAACACTTCTCAGACATTTGTAAATCATGGAATCATTAAGGTTGGAGGAGACCTCCGAGACCATCAGGTTCCAACTCGGGGCCAATCCACACCTTGTCAACCAGTCCAGAGCACTGAGTGCCACATCCACTCATTCCCTGAACTCCCCTCTTACTCAACATATGCCACCTAACATACACAGTGCACATTTAAACAGGCAGGGAATGAGTTTAATTGCCCCATGGGATGTGATAACTCAGTGTCACCAGGAAATAGGTGCAGACAAGGGTAAGAATAGAAATTTAGGCAGCTTTTGAGACACTGGCTTCTGTGTCCCACTTGGCATGTTTAGGAAAGATCTTAAACACTGACTTTTTCTTTGGTTTATTACCAGGGGAAAGAAAATATTCCAGCACAGGAGCCCTGAAGCCAAAATTAAACCTCTATAATTTGGGTTCAGCAGCAGTTGGTACAATCAGGTCCCAGCCACAACGAGGGGTCTCCAACATTATCAACTGTCAACAATTACCACTGGCCAGACACACAAACCAGCTTTGTTCTGGACTGGAAGCCACAAATGCAAGCAGCAGTAATTGCTACCAAAGGCAAAACAAAAAAAAAAAACAAACTAACCATTCCATGAAAAATACTCTCCAAAGAGAAATATAGGAACGGACACAGAAGTGTTGCTATCTCCATGCACATCTTTAAGAAACCAAGAGTGAAATTCAAGACTGTACACCCAGCAAAGGAGGGGCCTAGCAAGGAAAAAGGATCCCCAAAAGACACTTGTTAGCAATTCCAAGATGAACTCACATTTAATGGAACACGCTGTTCATTAGTGATGGAATTTCATTAGCAGTTTAAGGGAAAGCTGCACATGGAAGAGACAAAATGCAATCAATTCCTCCTGCAATTTCATACATTGCCACACTGAGCCTCAGCAAGCTCAGCCCAACCTGGATTAAAACCCAAATCAATTAATACTAATTGCTCACCTTATTTTCACAGAGGGATCTTCGCACTTTGGCAAGCCTCAATAAAAAAACAGAAGACAAAAGGCTATTTGTACAAAAAGCAATTTACTTGTCTGGTCTTTTTATATCCATTTAGCTATGCATTTAATTATGCTGGCAGGTAATTCTGTCAGCTCCACTTTCCTTCCTCACAACTCCCCCACGGCAAAGGGACAGCACGGAGCAACCCCCTTGTTATAACCCACATAAACAGAACAAACAAAGGTTTCCAAGGCATGGGGCAATACCCCAAACATGCTGACTTCATCAGCAGATCTGCTCACTCAACTGGTGTGACTTTCCCAGGAGACACTGAAGACCAAGCCAGGAAATGTCTTTCATTAGCAACAAGCAGAGGTAGCAAGATTTATGTTCACAGAATCACAGAAGGGTTTGGATTGGAAGGAACCTTAAAAAACCATCCAGTCCCACCCCTTGCCATGGGCAGGGACACCTTTCTCTAGTCCAGGTTGCTCCAAGCCCTGTCCAACCTGGCCTTGGACACTTCCAGGGATCCAGGGGCAGCCACAGCTTCTCTGGGCAACCTGTGCCAGGGCCTCACCACCCTCACAGGAACAATTTCCTCTTAATATCCAACCTAAACCTACTCTCTGTCAGTGTGAAACCATTCCCCCTTGTCCTGTCACTCAAGGCCCTTGTAAATATTCCCTCTCCATCTTTCCTGTAGCTCCCTTCAGGTCCTGAAAAGCCACAGTTAGGTCACCCCAAAGCTTCTCTTTCTCCAGGCTGAACAATCCCAATTCTCCCAGCCTTTCTTCACAGCAGAGGTGCTCCATCCCTCTGATCATCTTGGTGCCTCCTCTGGACTTGCTCCAGCAGGTCCTGGTGTGGAAACACTATAAAAATGCATCGTCCCATCATCCCAAACCTAAATGGAAGCTACAGATAACCTTTCACACAGTCAGTGGAGAACACACTTAAACTTGTGTTGCACAGGCACCTGCCCAAACTCCAACAAAGGCCCATGATGAAGGAACAAGCTACAGATGGAGGCCTCCTGCAAGTCCTGCAGGTAGGAATGCAGAAATGCAGACAGGGCATGAATTAAGGCTTTCATCCAAGTTCTAGACAGCACTGAAACTCCGCAGGAGCTCTCTGGGTGGTCAGGAAGCAGCACTCTGAAGGTTTAAGACATGCTTTCCATAAGCAAACTGAGCTGAGGAGCTGATGCAACCAAACAGAGCCATGCTGGAGCACTGGGACACGGAGGGAGATGCCTTTTGCCCAAGGCTCCACTGGCAAGGAACAGCAGCAAGTTACAGGAAAGTGCCGGCAGAGAGGAGAGAAGGGACCACGTGGAGGAGCTGGAGAGGCCAATCTTCCCCAAACCATGCCAAGGGGGAAAAGCAGGCATAGGACTGGCCTTAGAAGAAGCAAAGTGTGATGGGCTTAGGGCAAGGGATCATCTGAAACAACAAAACCCACCCGCTGCTACAGTAATGGATGGATCCCACTGACAAGCAGGAACTGGATCCAAGCAGGAATTGCCCTGGCTTGCAAAAAGCCTGGTGTCTGGCTCAGCATTGCTTCTAAAGGAGGGTGGAAAGCCAGAGAGAGGAATGAAGCCATGACAAATCTTCCAGGTTACTGTAAAATATTAAAAAAAAATTTTTTCAAAAAAAAGGGGGGGGGTAATCAAAAAATCCTAATGCCAAGTGAAACTTTCCTCCCACTACCCCATTTTCTGCACATTTCCCTCTGCAAATAAGACAGACAAGACACAGGCAATCGAGGTATTCATGTCCTTGTAGAGTAGTGCTGGTGCAGCAGGAAAAATCTTGGGCAAAGAATTCCACCACAACTTTCTGGCACGAGGTTTTAAATCTCTAGATATAAGATGTTTTGAGTGAGAGATGAGAGATGTTTTCCAGCTGTGGTTTAACTCCAGCCTAGACACATGCAGCTGCTCCATAAAGGTAGTTCCTAAGAGCATTTTTTTTTTTTTTTTTTTACAACAAAAGGAGAGGAAACTCCAGTCATCTGAGAGTGCTTTTGTCAGCCAGTCTGAGCACTGACTGATGCAAGACAAGAGAGGAAAAACACTTCTCTCCTTAGGTGGTTGGTTTGGGCTGCAGTTCTCTTGGGGAAAGCAGGAGAGCTGTTCCTCTTGGAAACGGCATTTTGGAAAGAAAATTAGCAGGAAGGACTTTTTTTTTTTTTTTCAGACAGGTAAGCACCCCTGCAGCTCCTCCACCCCCAGCAGAACTCGGGGTTCACAGGAGCTCTCGGATGAGCCGAGCTTGGCTCCTAAACCTCCCTCACACCAGCCCTGCCAAGGGAAGGACGGTCCTGCCCTCCAGCAAGGCACACAATTAGGCAAAGCAAACGAGTTGTCAATAAGCCCTTGAGTGTTCAATGAGACGTCGCTAATGGGAAGGTAAACGTTCACTGCCTGAATCCACGACAATGCTCAAGTTGCGCTTGATGTTCCTGTGATGAAGCTATTTTCAGTTGCTTTGAATCTTCCTCAGAAAAGTCAGTCTTGGAATCAAAAGAAAAGAAAAGCCACGACTGCTCTGAGCTCCTGTGCATGCATTTAATCAGTCCAAGTGTTTAAATTATTTATCCATGAGCAGGAAAACTGTACTAATCTTAGGAACGGAGCATATGAAGGGGAAAGGCAGACATAAAGACACACTGAATAATGTGATTCAGTAGAGACACCCCTCACACACAAGGTAACTTGTGACTATGGGTGTTCTAAGCATTTGTTTTTGCAGTCCGGGCTGCAAAACTCAAAATACAGGTTTGCTGCTACCAGGAGAAATGTTTCCCCAAAAATTATTGTTTTCAACAACCACAAAGCCCTTGTCAAAAGTTGGTACTTTCCCTAGTTTGAAAGAGCAGAACTTTTAAACTGTTTTTTTTCCAAACCCAAAAAACAGTGTCTGAGGGAGAACAAAGTATTTTGAGAAGTGACATCTAGTGCTGAGGACCAGTCCATCCCTCCTCGTCACTTACACATGAAAAATAACCTTCTGTGTAACCTTCCTTGGTCTTAGCCTTCTCCTCTACCTCACTTGTCAAAGCCAAGGGTCTCCCCAAGCTGGATGGGAAACCTCCAGGCTGGAAGATACTCCAGCCCACTGCAGCCTTGCTCCCATGGGAACAAGCTGAACTCCCTCCACACTAAAATCACAAAGGTTGGGCTGAGCACAGAGAAAACAAAATCCCCACCTTGGCTCTAAAGCGACCCAGGGAGAAGTTCAAGGTATTCCAGCTCACTTCAAGCCACTGCCAGCTGCTGTTTCAATCATTTTGTTTCTATAATCTGGGCAGCACACCAAAGATCACAGGGTTTGGGTTTAAGTTTCATTTCAAAAACATCTCGCAGGAGAAGAATCATTCCTCCATTTTATTAAGCAAAAGCCATAGGCTGCTGACAGCGCTGTTACAGGCGGCAGCATCAATGGAACATTACATACATATTAAAGATATAAAAAGGAAAACATTGAGCTGGAAGGTTACTAACAAAAAGAGAGAGGAAAACCCCCGAGACGTTCTCTTTGCAATTCCTTTTTACACAAGCCAACATTTAAAAGTCTCCTGGCTGAGATTCCCCGAGTAACCTACCAAGCGTTTTACAGCATCATCGCTCCAACCAGTGCGAGGACCCAGCAGGGCCATTTCTAAGGGAATGACACGCCTGTTATCAACAAAACCCTTCACAGAGCAAGGAGACACCAACCAGGCAGATACATCCACTGTTTCAAAATTAACACTGGCTCAAATTGAATTACAATGGGAAAATGACCTGTCGTGATTCCCGAGTCCTTGGCGCCACTGCTCAGTGAGACACTGCAAGAGGGACCCAGTTTCACAAGGAGCAGCAGCCCAAGGAGAGGGGAAAGAGGAGATTAAAAAAAATACCGATAACAGACCAGCCTTTGGCACCCCAGCCTGCCCAACTGCTCTCAGGTACAGGGGATCCCGACTCCCCTTCCTTCTTCAGATCAGTATTCCAGCAGTGGGAATCCTTCACTTGATGTTTGCTTTCAGCTGACATCAGCCTCTCTACACTGTCCTGCCAGACTGTACTTCTGTCATTAGTTCTGGTTGGAGACAGAGACCAGATCACAGAGCCACAGAATATCCTGAGCTGGAAGGGACCCACAAGGATCATCCAGTCCAACTCCTGGCCCTGCCCAGGACACCCCAAGAGTCCCACCCTGTCCCTCAGAGCACTGTCCTAACACTCCTTGAGCTCTGGGGGCCTTGGGGCCATGCCCACTGCCCTGGGGAGCCTGTTCAGTGCCCAACCACCCTCTGGGGGAAGAACCTTTTCCTGAGATCCAACCTAAACCTCTCCTGACACAATTCCAGCTGTTGCCTCTGGTCCTGTCCCTGCTCACATAGAGCAGAGATCAGAACTGCCCCTCAGGAGGAGCTGCAGCCCCCAGTGAGCTCTGCCCTCAATCTCCTCCATCTGAACATTCCAAGTGCCCTCAGCTGCTCCTCGTATGGCCCCTCCCAACCCTTCACCATCTGTGTTCCTCCTCTAGGTGCTCTCCAAGAGCTTTATAACCTTCTTATACTGTGGTGCCCAAAACCACCCCCCGTACTTGAGGTGGCCCATTTCATTCTTTTTTGGCTTTTTCCTTTGGTAGCTTTTTTTTGTGGGCTATTTTGTTTCCTTTTTCTATTAAAGTGCCTCATGCTATAACTTTAAGGATAATTACTTTGGGGGCTGACAATCCCCTTCCTGCTCTCATGGCAGAGGTAGGTATCTGAAGATGATCTGCTTGGTCATTCGAGGCTTTTAAACATGCTCTCGGATAAGCACAGCTGCGTTCTTAACAGTAGCTGAAATCACAGAATTTAAGGAAGGCAAATTCGATGTGATGTTTCATGCTTTAGTTAACAGTCTTCCAAGACACAAAGCTGCTCTAGTTGCTCTGGAAACTGTAACTTGGACACAACCATGCAGATACATCAACCCCCTGGCTATAAATGAAACCACTTTAGCAACGCTGCACATTTGTATGACAAACATTCATAAAAACAAGCACTGCATCCTGATCTTCCTATGGAAAGGGCACGTCCCCAGGTCCTTCACACAGTGCACAGCTCTCATTTCCTTTGGGCTGCAAGAGAAATGGCTGAGGAAGAGCCAGGAGAGCATGTGGATCTACCACTGAGATAACAACCCTCTGGGTAAGGGAGAGATGGGAAACACCTGTTGGTATTTGAGGGATATGGGATTCCAAGCAGGGCTCTGCCCTCATGCCCCAGGCACAGCTGGAAGCAAACAGTACTGAAAGGAGGGCTTTGAAGACAAAGCAACATGGTGGCCAGGACCTCCTGGCGCAGGAGAAGGCAGCGGGAAGCCTGGAGATGGGAATGGAGCAAGACAACAACCACTGGGAGAGAAGGAAGGTGGGAGAGAGATGCTCAAAAACAGTGTAGGAGGAACGAGCGCGAGGTGTCGGTGGAGGAGGGATGGACACAGCACAACACCAGAAGGCAGACACGTGGGGTTTTTTAAAAAAAGGGGGAAATATTCCATACACAAACGACAGGCTGAGTGCTGGTTGCTGTGGAAACCATAACTTTGAATTCAGTGCCTAAAACCCAGCGCTGCTATTTATACCACGCTCCTCACTACAGCACGAGAACTTCTCCTCAGAAACACAGCTCTGCTACTCGCAAACATGGCTTTTTCCCCCCTTGTTACACACACTGATCCCTTCAAACAAGGCCTCACAAGGCTTCTCCAGTGTTCCTGGACACTGAGTGACTACACGGCACAATCACCTCTCACAGAAAAAACCCACTACCACTATCTTGCCTCTTCTAAGCAAGACCAGACAAATCACTGGATTCTGCTTCGGTCAAGAGCAACCAGAGGCACTGAAAAGGCCATTTCAAACAGCAGTTTATCTTGTCTCCCTTAAGGCAAATTACAGTCAGCACCACCTGAGATTGTGTAGGGCCAGATCCCAAAGTCAGTTATCATTAAAGATGACAAGCATTTGTTTAAGGACTCCAGAATATTGCCTTTAATATCCCAGGAAGCATAACTGGATCATTAATGCAAGAATAACAACAACAACAAGGCTGCAGATTAAATTCTTGCTGGCAGAATCCCCTTAAAAACATGCATTTTCAAGTTGCTCTGCTGTTGGAGAAGGAAAAAGCTTTTCCCTCCATGGGAATCATGATTCTGGGGCAAATCCCACAGCCAAAGAGGGAGCAGCAGTGATCTGCCTGTACCCAAAGCAGAGGTGAGCCGCATTCCTCTTCCACCTCCCCCTCCCAGGGCCCAGAAGGGAAGAAACAGTCCCATTCATTCCCCAGCCACTCCTCAATCCTGTTTTCCCCCAAGTAGGACCAAGGTGTAAGTGTAGCACATTCACTGCCAGGACCCAACAGTTACAGTAACTCCCACGGGGTGATGATCCCAGTCTAAGACACTTCCCAGGGCCCGGACACGTATCAGTCCCCAGATCACAGCCTACAAAGGCAACTCAGGCAAAAGATGAGAGAGAAAACCACAGTGCTTTCCAAGGTCAGCCGCAGCTTTGGAATCCCACAGGACTGCCCCATCCATGGGGGATCATCAGGAAGCAGCAAGGACAATTATGTGCAATCCAACTCTGCCTGACCCAGGTGGGTTTGCCGGGGAAGGGCAGGCAGGGACAGGAGCAAGGACTCGGGAGAGGGGTCCCGAAAACTGCCGAGCCAAGAAGTTGCTCCCTGTGGGATCAGGCCCTTCCAGCACAGGTGAAGGAGGTCCCTGTTCGCCCTTGTTCAGTAGTTTACATCACAAGCACTGAAGTGTCATTGAAAACGGCGGGAGCATTTTAATAACACAGGAAGGGGGAAAGATGCTCTAATGACAGGCACCCAAGTAATCACTCCATGGATCTCAGCCTCCCCTAATTTATGCCGATGCATTTTTTAATCAGAGTTTCATACACGGCAAAATGATTAACAAGTCACAAGCGCTACCCTAATCCCAGCCAGCTTTCACCAGCCCAGAATCCTCTGGATGCCGCGGGCAAAGCGGGAATGAATGACCAATGCCGAGGAACGGCAGGTCAGTTTCGCCCAGCGCTTCCCAACCCAACGCGGTTGGGAATTACGCGCTCGCTCCCGCAACTCTTTTACGACCGCGTTGGTGCCAGCGCTTCCCATGGATCACGGGGCTGCGGGCATCCCTCGGGAGCCCGCAACTCCAGCCAGGGAAGCGCTTCCATGGATCCCAGTGCTGCGGGCATCCCTCGGGAGCCCGCAACTCCAGCCAGGGAAGCGCTTCCATGGATCCCAGGGCTGCGGGCATCCCTCGGGAGCACGCACCTCCAGCCAGGGCAGCGCTTCCATGGATCCCAGGGCTACGGGAATCCCTCGGGAGCGCTTCCCGTGGACCCCAGGGCTGCGGGCATCCCTCGGGAGCCGGCATCTCCAGCCAGGGCAGCGCTTCCCATAGACACTAGGGCTGCGGGCATCCCTCGGGAGCCCGCAGCTCCCGGCTGTGCCCTGTCCCCAGTGACCGCTGCCCACGGCGGGCACCCTCCCCTGCCCCTCGCTGCTCCCCCCAAGCGCCCCCCGCCGCTCCCCCGCAGCACGCCCGGACCGGGGGGGTCCCGGCGGGTCCCGCAGCCGCCGGCGGTGACACGTGAAGCGCAGACCCGGCGCTGCCGCAGGGCCGGCTGGGGACCGAGCACCGCCGCTCTCCCACCCCCCGCGCCCCGCCGTGCGGAGGGGGGCGGCGGCGGAGCGGTGATGATGGAGATGCTCCCGACGGCTCCGGCGTGCGGGGGGGACGCGAGCAAGAGGGCGCGCGCTCACCTGCGGGGCGGCGTGCGACGGGCGGTGTGCGGTGGCTGTGCGGTGGGCGCTGTGTGTCCGATGGGTGTCCGGGGGTGGCGGGTCCGGAGCCCGCGGGACACCCGCGGCTCAGCGCACGCCGCGACCGCCGGGAGGCGCCGCTGCCATATTGAGACCGCCGGGGGGGGCGGGCGCCGGCCATTGGCCGCGGCGCCCGTCAATCACCGTCCGGGGAGCCAATGAGGCGGCGGCGGCGGGCGCGCGCGGCGGGAGCGTTCGGAGAGCGCCCCGCGCGTGACAATGGGGGCGCACGCGGCCGCGCGCGCGGACAGCGGGCGGCCAATGGCGGGGCGAGGGGGCGCCGGCGCGCGCCGGGGCCCGGCCAATCGCTGCGCGGTGCGCGGGGCCGGCGCGCGGCGGGGGCGGGCGGGGCCGCTTTGGCCCCTGAGGCGGCGGGGCAGGCGCTGTGCTCGCCGCCCCTCACGTCCCGTCGTGTCTCCTCGTGGCCCCTCACGGCTCCTCATGTCCCTTCACAGCCTTCCACCACCCCCCGCCGTGTCCCACGAGAAAGAAGGTCCCCGACCCCCGCGAAGGGCCGGGAGCGATGAAGGGAAGGTGCCCGAGCGCCTGAGGCACCGTGCTCCCCTCGCGGCTCCAGCCCCTCCGTGTCCCGCAGCGCCGTTCGATGCGGCCACACCGTCCCCGCACGGCCTCAGACCGCCTCGAAGCCGCCAGGATCAGTGCTGAGCTTTCCCCTGCCTCTGCCTCTGGAATATGCAGAAATTCCCTTAAGAAAGTATGTTCTCTTAATATTTGATCTTTGTATACTAGTCAGTGAGAAAGGAGGTTTAAGCCGTGGAACAAAGAGTGGCCAACAAGCCCTAAACGATGCCCAGGTGTTGGAATAGCAAATTCCGTGCTAAGGTTCAGGGCTCGACGTGTTCCAGATGATCTCAGACTTAAGGGAGGTTTAATAAAGCTCGGTTAGAGGGATGTACCACTGACACAAGGAATGCAGAATTTATGGGCCACGAGGACATCTGTCAGAACCCCCGAGATAAGGAAGAAACTGATAAAGACAACTCAGCAACTGCACCGAAATCAGCTCTGACTGGGAAAAAGGTGATTCCGGCAGGGACACATCAACCCGTGGACCACCAATTGGAACCACCAACCCAAAGGAATCATTAACCAACAGAACACAATGCTCCTTAATAAGAGAACTATGTAACTTGTAGCCAATGAACATTAAAACCTTTGTTTGATGAAATGTATAAACAGTGAAAAGTCTTGGTGGTCGCAGTGCCCCTGCTGCCAAAGCACTTAGGTTTTGTTGAGCCATGACTCAGCTCCAGCCTGGATAAGTACATTTTATAATGCACTAATAAATAAACATGAGCCGTGTCTGAACTCAAAGTGTTTTTCAACACAGAAAAAAGGTGGAAGTACTTCCCCATCACCTCTGAAAGTCAGAGTGGGGGAAATCCAAATCATCCCAATGTGTATCTAATAAAGAATATTTATTTTCCAATATGGTGTATTTGCTCTACCGTTAAAAAATCAAATGCAAAATCTCAACTGTCTACTTGTTAATCACTATGTTGCTTGCAAATCAAATCCAAATATTAAATGTCACTTTTCCTCATCAAGCCATTGATTAATTAATGGCAGGTTTTAAATGGCATTACCACACCAAGCACTTTAGTCAGAGCCTTTAATCAGGAAGATTAAATGCAGGGCCTCTCCTGGCTTTGATTTTCGGGTAAAATTCCCCATTGATTCAGCCAGGAGGTTTTATTAAAATGTAATGGTTTGCTCCAGCCCTGGATTAGGAAGGTTCAGTGAGTCAGGTGGCCCCTTGGAGCAATCACATGAACCCAAGCGAGTGACAGGTCACACCCCTTTGGTTTGTAGTTTACTTCCCACCGGGACTTCAGGGTGTGACACAAGCACACGTTTCTCCCCAGCCTGTGGGTAGCATGTCAAAATCTCCCTGCATCCCAGGGATAACCCAGTCCCCTTCGGCCTCCTCAGCCCTTCACTCACGACTGGGGCCACGAAGGGAAGCCACAGCATCGTGGAATGGTTTGGGTTGGAAGGGACCTTAAAGCCCATCCAGTTCCAACTCATGTCATAGACAGGGACACCTTCCACTAGCCCAGGCTGCTCCAATTTCCAGGGATCCAGGGGCAGCCACAGCTTCTCTGGGCAACCTGTGCCAGGACTTCACCACCCTCACAGGGAAGAATTCCTTCCCAATATCCCACCTAACCCTGCCCTGTGGCAGTTTAAAACCACTGCCCCTTGTCCTGGCACTATATCCCAGTATAAAAAGTCACTCTCCCTCCTTTTTTTAATCCCCGTTTAGGCCCTGCAAGGGGCTCTCAGGTCTCCCTGGAGCCTTCTCTTCTGCAGGTGAACCCCCCCAGCTCTCCCAGCCTGTCCCAGAGCAGAGGGCTCCAGCCCTGGGAGCATGCCAGCACCAGCAGTGGAAAGAGGAGCCAAAGGCTGAAGCCCCTGCAGGGTCTGCTTTTCTCCACCGTGGCACACACCAGACTGCAGCCCGGGAGGACCCCGTGTGTGTCCCCCAGTGCTGCCACCCCCTCCCCTGCTGCAGCCCCTCTGCTCCCGCTGTCAGGCACACACAGGCAGGTATCTGCATCCCAGCAGACCTGGGGCTTATGGCAGCTAATATGGGCATATTTTTAAGTAATCCCACCTCATTTGCCACTTTTCCAGGGCCTCGGTGGGTGAAATTCATTAGTCATCTGACAGTTCCAGTTATTCCGCATGTCAAGTCCCATCTCTTCATTTACATACCCAGACTGTTGTGCCAAGCCGGTGTGCTGGTTGTACCCCCCTCCACCTACTCTGTGCTAATTTAAGAGTTGTTATTTTTGGCTGGCACGGATTGTGTGCATAAAAAGTTCCGTTTCCTCAAAAAATTCTTAAAAGGAAGCAGAACACGGGCCTGAGCTGAAAACTCCCCCTGCTCAACACCGACTGCCCAAACAGCAGCAAACCTTGTTTTCAGGGAATGTCACAGGACTAAAACACCTTCCTGTGAAGACCCTGAGTTCTTGAATGATTGAGCTGCACAAAACAGAGTTGTTTCTGACAGGGGCACACAGGAGTAGCTCAGTCAGAAAAAAACCAGCCTGGCAGTTCTCAATGAACAGAGTGAAACTTGCTGCAAGGGCGGTAATTCCGTGATTGAAAACACAGCATTCGTCATGGAAGAATCCGTATGGATGAGGAAGGCTCAAAAGCCAAGCTCTGTCTGCACTCCAGACATTCCCCCTCCGTTTGTAAAACTAATTATGTGTAAACAGCGCATTTTTCTCTTTGCAATGCATGGTGTGATATTTCTCCTCCACACAAAAGAATGCTCTCGCTCCTGAGCAGTGCACGCCTGTACCTGAGAGACAGGAACTGCAGGGGACATTCCAAGTGGGAAAATTGAAAAAGGGATTAAAAAAACAAACAAAAAAAAAAAATCAGGGAAACTGTTCTTTGAAAAATCGTTGTAGAATGTTACCAGCACACCCTTTCAAGGTGGTGCCGCTGATGTTTTATGTCCTGCCTGCAGCAGCAGGATTCCTCACCACCACAGTCCAAACGGGTCTGAACTGGGGAATTGTTCTGGACTGGTGAACTTCATCCCTGATACTTATTTTCCTGTGGGTTTTGCCTGTAGCTAAAATAAGATGTTCACCACAGCCGTTGCCTTCTTTTTTTCTTCAAAAACAGGGGCAGCAATGTAATAATGAAGGTTTCTTTCTGGCTTTCAAGTAAAATTAACTCAGGCTGGTTTTTCAGACACTGAACTCCATACACAGAAAATAAGTATTTCTGCTTAGTAGGAATTTTAGCGAGGATGGTCTGCACTTCCCTAAGTGCAGGTATCCATTATAATCCCTTGGAGAAGCTCTCCCAGGCGTTTACATGCTTCAAAAACCACAATAATGCTTTCTCAGGTTTTTTTCAGCGGGCATTTCTCTGTGAGGCTGCAGCGAGGCTAAGAGTGGGATCACACCCTCGTGCCTCTAGGATTATGCAAAAGAGGAAATGCATTTGATGAATTATTGTCCACCTCAGCCTCTCTTTTGAAAAATGCTGTTATCTGTGTTCGCTGCCGCTGCGAGGGAAGTGATCTGTGAAATCAGAGTTCTTTGGATAATGGCACGGTCTGAGCTTTCCCAGGGATATGATTGCTCCTGTCAGAGGGACACACACGAGCCAGGCAGGAGCCTGGGCTTCCAGTCCCTGTTTGTTGTCAGGTTATTATTATAAAGTCTTTCTCTCAATGTCATTGCTAATTTCGTAGAGTCCCAGAATGGTTTGGGGGGAAAGGGACCTTAAAACTCATCTCATCCCACCCCCTGCCACGGGCAGGGACACCTTCCACTAGCTCAGGTTGCTCCAAGCCCCATCCAACCTGGCCTGGGACACTTCCAAGGATGGGGCAGCCATAGATGCTCTGGCCCCCCACTCCCCCTGCAATTCCCATGCAATGGCAGGAGGGTGGAACGAGATGAGCTTTAAGGTCCCAAACCATTTTATGATTCTATGATTGCAGTATCAGGAAACTCACCAAGTATCTCTGTGCCATTCCCTTTAAAATCCTTTTTCCCCAGACATGTGAACACGACAGACTGGTTCCATGTTCATGGACAGGGGTTTTTCCCCCACAAACAAGTCCTTATGCCCTTGTTGTTGTCACGGTCTATGCAAGATGCCATGCAAAGATCCACTCCGTGTCCCCAGAGGAATCAGAGCAACCATTTGTACCAACTTGAAGGCTTTCAGATCTTTTCTCAGTCTAGTTTCTTTTCAACCCTTGCAGGACAGATTCTCTCTTCCACAAAGCTATCAGCCATCCTGTGGGAGGAGGAGGGGTTTTTTTTCTTTTTACACTGATATTTTGTCACACTGCCCAAGGTTCATCAAGGTACCAAATTATAAGCCTTATTGAAAAAAGACAGAATTATTTTTGTGGGGCTGATAAACCTACATCATTTCTTCCCTTTGCTTCCTCAAACCCCTCACTCACACAGGTATCTTACTTTTTCTTTTTTTTTTTTTGTTGCTACTTCAAGTTTTCTGGCATTTTTGTAAAAGAAGAGAAGCACCGTGGAAGGAGGAGTCTGTCAAACAAACCTGGACCACTAATGCCACCCAGTGGCACACACTGGGCACCTGCCAGCGCTAATAAACTCTGAATTAACTTCAGCAAGCTAACTCTAAACTCTCCCCCCACACTGTTTACAGCCATTCACACGGAGGTGTTCTGCACCCATCTGACAAATGTAAGAGACCACGCACGCTGTTGTTGTGTAGCTTGTGTTAAGCACGGGTTTTTTTCCCTTTCCTGCTTCTGTTTTCTTTAGAAAGTATCTCCTACAGCTCGGTCTCTGTGAAGTATTACCCAAAAATGTTTAGGGGGGACCTTCTCACTCTCTGCAACTCCCTGACAGGAGGGGGGAGCCGGGGGGGGGTCGGGCTCTGCTCCCAGGGAACAAGGGACAGGACAAGGGGAAACGGCCTCCAGCTGTGCCAGGGGAGGGTCAGGTTGGACATCAGGAGGAGTTTCTTCTTGGAAAGGGTGGTCAGGCACTGGAAGGGGCTGCCCAGGGAGGTTTGGAGTGCCCAGCCCTGGAGGTGTCCCAGGAAGGCCTGGCTGTGGCACTCAGTGCTCTGGGCTGGGGGACAAGGTGGGCATCGGGCAGGGGGGGGACTCCATGGGCTGGGAGGGCTTTTCCAACCTCAGTGATCCTGGGATTCTGAGATCCTGGGTTTGTATCTGCCCTTTCTCGGTGATACAATCAGCTCTCCTGCCCTTCCACAGGGAGCACTCCAGCCAAGAGCCCTGGGTGCAAGGTCTGCAGGCTCCCCCGCGCTGCCCTTCGTCCCTTTGGCAGGGCTGGAGACGGCCACTGCCTAGGGAAGAAATTCCAAACAGATGCAGAGCAGTCACATAAATATTAATGACAAGGCACTGTGGAAATTGTATGAAAACACGTGGCTGATGCATTTTCCAGCTGCATTCCCCCTCATTAATTGCTTGTGTGAAACCAGCACCCCAAAGCCTGGGTTTTACTGACAGCTGTACAAACCCAGCCTGGTGCTTGGGAAGGAACTCCCCGACCATCCAGTGCCCCCAGGGAAGAAACCACGTGAAAACTCCCAATAAAACCTCATCTCTGTTACTCTGGAGGCCCGCCTACTTATATTCCTTTAGTCCTCCTTGATTTGCCACTGCAGAAGCGGGATAGTTTACCCCGTTGTATCGTTTATTTTCTAATTTCTCTCTGTAGTTTTGTACTTTGCATCTCTGAGATTACCCGAGACAGCTGAGTTAAGCAAAGAAAAAACAAATCCAAAGGATATCCAAATGAAACCCCATGGAAGTTGTCTCTGGTACTTGCTTATGTAGCCTGGGATTTGCAAAGTTTTTAGTTTAGTTACCACTGTGAGGACTTCTACAAATAAAAATGTAGCAAAAAATCCAAAGCAAGGTTTTGTTTTTCACCACTGTGAATGAAATCTTTATTCAGTTGTTATACATAACATAGATAAAGTATGAAAAGCCACATGCTTTCTTCGGACTTCATTGATTTTTAGCCTAGTTGACATTTTAAATATGTTTTCCCAATATATATTAGGAAATAAATACTTAGACACACTGTTTTGGTTGCATTCCTTTAGGTGCCTTCCAGTGGCCAAAATAACATCCCTGAGAGCATAAACATTTTGAGAGTCTCCCACTTACTAAAAAAAAATAAAATGTCTCAGATGAGCTTTCTGGACAATGTTCTGTCCTTGACCAGTTTCAGAGGCGTTTTCACCCTCTATTAACAGCTTAAAAGCCATTTAAAACTTCAGCTGGGTTTGACTGCACTCATCCCTCTGTGCCACAGCAGCAGCTCCCATAAAGCCCTCAGCAGATTGTTGTCCCTGCAAACACCAGACTCCCCAAAATCCATATTTCCATCCATCCTGGTTGTCCTGCTGGTCACTGGTAGCTGCTTTGTCCTCCAAGTTTCAGCCTGTCGGGCTGTTTGTTTCCATGGGGAAACGTGCCCAGACTTTGGTACTGCTTGAAATACCTAAATTCCAGCCCTTGGCGAATGTGAACAAGGAAAAAAAACCAACCCACCAACCCAAATTAAACAAAATTAAAATTAAACAAAAGCAGTGGGCAGACCTTGAGCAGCCCCAGTGCCCCTGCAGGCTGTGCTGAGGTGCAGCTCACGCCCCGTGCTGGGTACAAAGTTCTTAATCCACATTTACACAACCTCTCCTCTGAGCCTCATGTTTCAAGCTCGTGGGGCAGTGGAGGGTGAGGGACTTGCAGCACAAAGATTAGCTCAGTTGAGCTGTTAAAAGTGAATGTTGTTTCTAATCTTGCAAAGGCTTTCCAGCTGACACTCCTTTAATTACAGGGAGCCCTTGGTTATCAGCAGCACTGCCCTTCATTTCAGCAGCAGGATTTCCACCAGGGAGCCACCAGCACAGAGTCCTAATGAAAAAAAGCAATCATTTCCACAGCACTTTTCATCTTCAGAATGCCACACAAACATAAACTCGGGGAATTACCTCTCCCAGCATCCCTGGGAGGGGGAAGAGTGTCCTTACCCACCTGCAGTCCCAGGGGAAGACGTTAATGACACACAGTGTCCTTGCTCAGGACAACACAAAGCCTTGGGGTCTGTTTTTTTTTATTTAGTGGTCTTCGAGTGCCTTTGGGGATGCCCAGGGGTCTGGCAGGGAGGGGACAGCAGGTCCCTGACACCTCCTGCAGCAGCAAAAGGCCAGAGGAGACAGCCTGGAGTGTCCCAGACTGTGCCGGACACGGGTGTGTTGGCAGCCGAGCGCAGTGACAAAGCATTAGGCAGCGGGGAATTCCAGCTTCTGGAAAGCGGGATCCTAAAGGAAGAAAAACAAACAATCCGCCCCCCAAAGCCCCTCCCAGACCGCTCAAAACACAGGATTGTAACGCACACGTGGTGCGACCTGAACAAACACGGGTGTGCCGCCTCCCTGGCCCTCGGGGGGCTCCCAAATCCTGGGCCGACGTGGAAATGCGGCTTCCACCTTTCCACAGAGCAGCTCCAGGCGGCAACTGGATCACTGCCCTGGGAAGGGACTGCTCATCACCTCAGGGAGGGGTTACCCCGGCAATCCCGAGCGATGTGTGCACTCCAGTCTCACCTGGAGCATTTTTCCAGGGAGCACCACGTATTTGCACCAGGGGTATGATTGCCAAGGGAGTCAGAACCCTCAAAATTCCCTCTTAATTTTTTAATCCGTGTGAATTTTGCACAGAAGTTGCTGCTGCAGGGGCTCTGTGCTTGATCCAGGCCACATTTTGGGGGTTTTTTTTTGTTACTTTTGCACATTTTGCTGGGAAGTTTATCAGCCTCTGTCTACCATAGTTTAGGCTGCTGTTTACCTGCATCACACAGGAGTTATTTCATCTGCCCTTTAAGCTGGCAAGTTAGGAAACAATCAGGATGCACTTCCTCTTTTTTCCTCCCTGAATTGACTCTGACACTCCAAGTAACAAAATAATGTGACCTGACAGGGTCCAGTGATGATTTTTGTACTGTCAGACAGCCCGCTGAGCTGCTTTGGGGATGGGTTTTTCGCCTGCTGGCAAGATCTAAGAAAATCAATGAGTTAAAAGGAAGTTTGTGGGAGAAAACAGAACAAAAACCTTTCCCTGGCTTCTTGATGTGAAGGAGCACACGTGTAATTAACACATTTGTGTTCCTGTTGTACTCGTGAAAGAAAAGAATCCCAGGGAACACTGTCAGGGTGTGACCTGTGTGAGGTTGCTGGTCTCTCCAGCTGGGTACCCCTCAGCTGAGTTCTGCCCAACTTGGGCAGCCCAGGGCACCTTCACAGGCCCCCTGACACCGATGATTAACACAATCATTAAAATCATTGCTTTGATTGCTGCACTTATGAAGAAACCTGACACGTCTGGCTCTTATCCACCCGTGTGCCCTACATTCATGTCCAGGCATGAACAAGGGCACATCTTGAAATTATTCCAGGAAGAAAGGAACTAACCTGCCTGATAAAAACACGGGCAGTTTTGGGGATGGGACTGGAAGTAAGAGAAAGGCCTGTGCCACTTGTGAGAGGGCCCTGACAAAGTGAGGGAGTGATAAGCGAAGCCAAGGGTGACTGGAAGTAAAATGAGACACTGCTATTTAAAAGAAGTTTAAAAAATATTTAAATCAAACCAGAGCCACCTGGAGGGCACTGGAATCTCTCCTCCTGATGGAACAAGTGCTGCACGTTGTGCCACGAGCACAGACCTGTTTGCTCACGAATCATTTGCAGAGTATCTTCTCTCCAGGCACATCAGGAATAAAACTCCAAGGAGTTTAGCCCACAGTGCCAAGGTGCCTCTTAGGTAGGGAGCTGCCTGGCCCTCCTACCCTTCTATAGCATCTTTCCAGGGTTAAACTACAAATCCACATCTGTCTCTCAGACACATGATCCCCATGTATTTATGTGGAGTTTTCACCGGTGTTCTCAAGAAAACAGATCTCTGCTTCATTACTGTCACCTGGGCCATGACTCAGGTGTTTTGTGTGAGTCTGAGGTGTGAAACAACCCTTGCTCATCCTCCCCTGACCTTAGCAAGGCCCCAGAGGTGTGGCTTAAAACCACACCTGGGCTTTAAGTAATTTATGCCTCGGTCACATAAGAAATTAATGTTTAATAATTAATTAATTATAAAAGCACCGTGGGCAGGAGGGGAGGAGTAGGTTCTGCCCTGCTCAGGTGAGACCCCCCTGCAGAGCTGCCTCCAGCCCTGGGGGCCCAGCACAGAAGGACATGGAGCTGCTGGAGAGAGTCCAGAGGAGGCACCAAGGGTGGAGCAGCTCTGCTGGGAGGAAAGGCTGGGAGATTGGGGTTGTTCAGCCTGGAGAAGAGAAGCTTTGGGGTGACCTAATTGTGGCCTTCCAGGACCTGAAGGGAGTTACGAGAAAGATGGAGAGAGACTATTTCCAAGAGCCTTGAGTGACAGGACAAGGGGGAATGGTTTCACACTGACAGAGGGCAGGGTTAGATGGGATATTGGGAACAAACTCTTGGCTGTGAGGGTGGGGAGGCCCTGGCACAGGTTGCCCAGAAAAGCTGTGGCTACTCCGTTCCTGGAAGTGTCCAAGGCCAGGTTGGAGCAACCCAGACTAGTGGAAGGTGTTCCTGCCCATGGCAGGGGTTGGAAGTGGATGGGCTTTAAGGTCCATTCCCACCCAAACCATTCCATGATTACCTAAAGCCCCACATGCTCTCTAATCTTCTGTGCTTCTGATTTAAGTTGAAAACATCCTCTGGGCAGGGCGGCTGTTCTGAGACACGGAGCTGTTCGGGAGCAACTTCACAACCGTATTCGTTCCAGTTTGGGCCGGGAGCTCCGCGTCCCCCCCAGCTCGGCCCCGACCCTGCTCCTGCTCCCGATCCCGATCCCGCACCTTCCCCCTCTCGCCAACAGGGGGCGCCGCCGCCCCCCGCGCGCGCCCCCGCGAGCCCCCGCCGTTCCCCTGCCGCGATTGGCCGGGCCGCGCGAGGCGCGCGGCGCGATTGGCTGCCCGCCACCGGCCCGGCCTATATAAGGGGAGCGCGGGGGGGCGTGCCCGCAGTCCGCGGGCGCTGCGGGCGGGGGCTGAGCGGACCAAGATGGCGGCGGCGCGGGCCGTGTGCGTGATGCGCGGAGAGGGGCCCGTGCAGGGCGTCATCCACTTCGAGCAGCAGGTGAGGGACGGCGCGGGCACCGAGCCTCCCCCCGGGAGGCTGAGACACTGCCTGCGCCTCTATGCGCCCCCCGGGGGCCGGCGGGAGCTGCGGTTCCAAATGGCCGCGGCCCTCGGGAGCTGCGCCGTCGCCTCTGGGAGGCGGGGGAGCGGCTGCGGGGTCATCTGCCCTTCCCAGGGGAAGCACGGGATCGTTCTGGAAGGCACGGCCAGATAACGGGCGCCGCTTGTGCTCGGTGATAAATAACGGAAGGATGCATTAGAGGTGGATAAATAAATTCAAACGCTCTGTGCAAGGCGGTGCTGGGCTTGTGGAGGAGCCTGCAGGGCTTCCTGTCACCTTGGCTTGACACAGAGCCGTGTAATGCCAAAGTCCTTGTGGTGACGATAAATCCTTTCCTTTCAAGGGTGATGGACCGGTGAAAGTTACTGGAAAAATCACCGGATTGGCTGATGGAGAGCACGGCTTCCACGTCCATGAATTCGGGGACAACACAAACGGTAAGGTGTCCATCCACGGCTGGAGTGTGGGTGCTCAGCTTCAGAGAGCTTCCTGCAGTGTTGGAGCAGGACTCGGGTCTGGCAGCTGCAAATCTGTGTTAAGAAATCTATGGCGTTTCCCAAGGAAGTGTAATACTCTGAACGTGTTGAGGCTGGTGGTCAAGGTCTGCCATCCCAAGCAGTCGCCTGGAGGGTTGGATACCCCGACGTTAAGAAATAAGAAAGCTCCCGGGTGAGCCCAGGGAGCTCTGGAACGAGCAGTTGTACTTAATTGGACTTCTAAGTCCGCAGCGGGTGATTTACTCCCAGAGGATTAGCGGGACATGCAACAGGAGAGCAGCTGCTCCCTGATGGGTCCCTGGGAGCAGCAGGTTTGCCCTGACGGATCCCTGTGCTGTGTTCCAGGGTGCACCAGTGCCGGCCCTCACTTCAACCCTGAGCGCAAACAGCACGGGGCCCCCAGCGACGCCGAGAGGTGAGTGCAGGGCTGGGCGGGGACAGCCCAGGGACACCCTGGCAATCCTGCAGGATGTGTAAGGTCACCTCACTGGGGCTGTGCTCACTGTACAGCAGTTTGTTTGACACGTGGGCTCCCTGAGTGTGGGGTAAAATATCATCTTCGGGATGTGCCGGTGTTTTTTGTCGTGGCTTGGGAGGAGGGGACAGTGAGGGCCTGTGCTCCTGCCGGGTATCTCTGTGCTTCAGTGGGATGGAAGACCTTGTTCCTCCCCTGGGAGCAGTTCCAACAGTCCAGTTCCCCTTGGGAGCCCTTGGACACCTGAGGAGCTGGTGTACCTGTGCTTGCTGGGGCAGCACAGGAGCTGCAGGGGAGCAGAGCTGGGAGCAGGGTTAAACCTAAAGCCTGGCCTTGCACAGAGAGGGTCTGGGATAGCATTAGAACCAGCTGGGCATCGGGACCAGCCTGGGCTCTGTCCGTGAGTGCTCCCTGTGTGGCTGATGAATCCCACCTGGGCGATGGATCGCTGCCGGCCAGGCGGAGCTGGGAGCTGGCTGTGGGCCAGCTCCTGCATGACACAGCATGAAATGGTGTGTCAGGGCCTGGCAGCCACTGCTCGGGGCTAAAGGTTGGGACTGCATGGACATTGAGGCTTTGGCAGGCTTGGTTTTGGCAAATCCTGCTCCTGCTGTGCCCTGCCTGCTCCCACCAGGGCAGCTGTGGGTGGCAGGATCCCTTAGGAGGGTGCAAGGACTTTTATCAGTGTCCAGTTGAAACAATTGGACTGAAGCTTCCTGGAAACTTAAATCAAGCAAATTCCTAAAGGGAAAGCTGCCCTTGACCTGATTTTATAGGACTTGGTTAAAAATGGGGAGTTTGTGCTGTGTAAGAAGCTGGTGCTCAGCACCTGCCTGGCTGAGCTGCACGGAATGTTTCAGGAATGTGTTGGTATTCCAGGTTCTGAGTCTGGCAGAACATGATCAGCTGTGTTTTGAGTGAGTGTTTTGCTTGGGGCGGGTGTGCAGGACATAACAGCATCCTGGAATGCCCAGAAGTCCCGTGAAAACTCCACTGCTCGAGGCACAGTTCTCTAGGAAGCCCGGGCGGAGACGTAGCTGTGATAGAAGCTGTGTGGGAGAGCAGGATGCCAAGTGATGGGGCAATGCCAAACTGGATTCATCATCCCTACTTCTGGCTGGAACTGAGCACCTCCTGTGTCCCCTTTGACCTGTTTCCTGACAAACTGCTCTTCCTAATCCTATTTAAACCTAAAGCCTGTAGAATAGCTGATCTGTGATGGGCATTAAGAGCTCTTAGGAACAGTGGCAGTGTTCCACCAAACCTGGTCTGTGCAGGAAAGGTTAATCTGTGGAATTTGAGAGCCTGTGGACAGAGGGTGATGCCATTGGCATGGAGGGGGAGGATTCTGGACACATGTGGCCTGAGTGTAGTAACAATATAAAGTCCCAGCCTTCCCTTGGAAGAGCTTTCAATCCAAGCCCCTTTCCTGAGTCTGTGTGTGTTCTTGTGCAGGCACGTGGGAGACCTGGGCAATGTGACTGCCAAGGGAGGAGTGGCCGAGGTGGAGATCCAGGATTCCGTCATTTCCCTCAGCGGCCCTCACTGCATCATCGGCCGCACCATGGTGGTGAGTGTGGGGGGACTGGTGCTGCTCGAGGGGCACAGGGGGCTCTCTGGGGGTTAATGAGATCCCAGTTTCCTGCTGGCCTTCCAGGGATGTCCCTCTCCCCTTAGCTTTGCCCCTTCCAGCTGTGGGTGACTGAAGGAACTGGTCTGTGGAGGGAATTGGCACAAGTGCTGTCACTGGAAGGTGTGGAAACAGGCGCCTGAGGACACTGGAAGGAAAGTCCAGTTGGGAGTTTTTAGCAGGGATATGGGTTTGACATAGTGCAATTAGTGTGTGGTGTGAGACCCTGCTGGGAGCAGTGGAATGTGGGGATTGGGATCTGCAGTAACACAAGTTCTCTTTTAGGTCCACGAGAAGCGGGACGACCTGGGCAGAGGGGGGGACAACGAGAGCAAGCTGACGGGGAACGCGGGGCCCCGCCTGGCCTGTGGGGTGATTGGGATCGCCAAGAGCTAAGTGTGGCACCTGCAGTGCTGCTCCATTGCTGCTCTTGCCCTTCCTCGTGCAAGCCCAAGATTTGTCACTAATCTCCTGCTCCTCTGCATCCCGAGCAGCGCTTAAACCGCTGAGACTGCCGGCGTTTTGTATGATGTACATGGCAATTAAAGTGTCCCTCCTGGAACAGCTCTGTGGTCTCTGCTCACACACCTGCACCAGTCCCTGTCGCATCCCTCACTGGAGCAAATCCCTGCTGTGTGCCAGGGAGGATGGGGGCAGTGCTCACATCCCAGACCCTGGCAAAGAGCAGCAGCCCTGGGGGTGTCAGGGCTGCTTCCTGGTGAAGGTGCAGCATTTGTAGATCTCCAGCCTGTGTAATAAATGTTCTGGGCAGATACACCTGGGTCTGGCTGTCTGTAAACAGGGAACACCCCCGAACCTGCACCTGCTGGGAATAGAAAGGGGGCCTGGGTGGTTAAAGTGCATCCAGCAAGTTGCTTCCAGGTGGTACCCCAGGACCAGCCAGAAGTAACCACTGTATGGAAATGCCAGCTTCCATCACGTTTCTGGGTGTCCCTCTGAAACATTTCAGAGTCTCTCTTAACAGGGAAAATTAATCATTTTAATGAGGACTTGTATCAGTGTGCCTTTATCTTGTACATAAGGATGTTGATGGAAGTAGCAGGTTGCAGTTCTAGATAACCCCATTCCACTGAGGAATGTTACAAAAGGAACTTGGGAGTAGAGCAGGAATACTGTAAAAATACTTTAAACTTACATTGCCTGCTGGTGCCAGACAATTGTGTGAGTCTTCACCTGCCTGTGCCTCTTCCAGAGGGTCACTGTGAGGTTATTCCACAGGCACTGCTGCAGAAGGCAGTAAGGAATTGCTCCACAGGTTTCCTAGGCTCTGCTTTCAGCTCCCTACTGAGGGAAAGGGAGAGAAGGTGAGGTGGGGTTTGTATGAACAGAGCAGCCTCTGCCCCTTTCATTCTTGTCTCCAGCTCTTCAATGCAGTGAGACAAACCCTCCCTCCTTACAGAGCTGAGGCAGCTTTTCCCAAGGCTCAGACCTCAGTGTCTGGTGTTCTCTGGACACAGGAATGTCCCACAGGCCTGGCAGGAAACAACCAGTGAGGACACGAGTTTTAACACATGGAAGTTGAGTTCACTGCAATGTGTAAACAGGTTCTTTCTCTCTTTATTCTGCTATTGCAAGAACATAAAAATAGATGTCCTCTCCCCATCCAGAGCTCCACACTGGCTCTCCCATCCCTCCCTCCCCCAGAGACAATTCCACAGGGTAGCTGAGAAAAAGGACTAAGGAAGCAGCTGCCCTTTCCTTGGGGAAAAACCCCTTTAAAGGTAGAACACACCTACAGAAAGGAAGAAAAAAAAAATCCATTAAATATGCACAGGATTCAAACACATTTCCTATGGTGCTTCTGGAGGGCAGGACTTCCCAAACTGTCTGTGCCCAAAGGATCAGCCACCAGGAAACTGCCCTCATCCAATCTGACACAACCATGGAAGTGCTATGGAGAGGAGGTGGCAGAACTCCAGGAACACCAGGAAACACCCAGCCCAGAGGCACAGCACCAGGGGGGCACAACCTACCTCTGGCAGGGTAAGGAGGGGCCGGCGTTCCCACCCGAGCAGCCCCGATCCCAGAGGAAGCGGCAGAATCCTCGTCCCAGCTCCACTTCAAGAACCAGGTTGGCAATTTACAGCAGGTTGTGGTGCCTCTGAGGTCTCACTTTCCAGCAGCATCAGTGGCTGACAGGTAGAAAAGCCCAGCACACACCTTGGAACAGCAGAGCAGATGTGCCTGAAGGTGTCACTTCTTAAAAAAAGGCAAATCAAGGGCAGCAGGAACCACAGAACCAATCGAGGGGGAGGAAATAAAAAATAAAGCAAAGAATGGACTGCATTGCAAACAAACACTAAACAGTTAACTCTGCAATTAACATCTCAAAACTAACTTTTACCCAGGGTGGTCAAGTATCTCATTAAAATGCAGCAATCTAAAATTCCAGAGGACTGTTACAAATAAAAACTTGCTTCTGTGAATCGCTACACAATCAGGTGGATTTCCTTTCACAAACAGAACCAAACCAGTCTAATTTAGACTCCAGTACAGCATGAACAGTTCCAACTTTAGGCTGTTGAACACTCCTTTTCCACTTCAGTGCAGCGTAGGAAGAATAGCACACGTTAAAAGTTTGTTACGAAAATAGAGTTTATTAAAAACACATCCCTATTGTTTTTGAGGAGCTTTCACCGTTACCTTTTTCTTAAATTAAAAACAAAATAGAAAGCACTTCTACTTCTGATTCGTAAACTTTTTAAAGTCAAAACTTTAAAAAAGTTACAGCAAAAACGGGTAATATTTAATCATCTCTTCAGTATTTATGTTATGCTGTGGCTATTTTTAAATAGGAGGGGAAGCAATCAAATTGCTGGCGGGGCCCCTGCGCTGGGCAGGGCCGGGGGCGGCAGCGGATTTACAGCACTGTACAACTAAAGCTCGACACTCCGACCCAGGCTGGGCAGGGCCCGGGCTCAGCGCGGAGCCTCCGCCACGGCGCCCGTGTCCTTGTCCGCCTGTTCCAGGGATGAGGTAGCCTCGGGTGCCGACTCTTCCGCAGGTTTCGCACCCGCAGGTTCGGACTCTCCCGCCGCGAGTTCTGAAACAATGTCTGCGTCGGCCGCTTTGCCGCCGTGGGACTCGTGGTTTTTGTCGCCCTCCGCCCTGTCTGTCACCTCCGGCTTTTCCTTGCCGCGGCCTTCTTCCTTGTCTCTGCGCGACTCCCGGTCTCTGGAATCCCTCTCCCTGTCTCGGTGGCCGCTGGAGCGCCTGTTCCTGTCCTCCGAGTCCCTGTGCCTGTCGCGCTCGGGGCTGCGCCGGCCCCAGTCGCGCCGCTCGCGGTTCCCGAGGCGCTCGTGCTCCCGGTCGTCCCCACGGTTCCCGTAGCGCTCACGCTCGTTATCTACCCGGTTCCCAAACGACCTCCTTCCGAACCTCTCCTGGTCTCTGTTGGGGGTGAACGTCTGCCTGTCGTTCCTGAACTGGCGCCCGTCCCTGTTCTCCTCGGGTCCGCCCGGGCCCCCGCTGCCCGGGACCCCCCCGGGCCTCACAAAGTGCCCCGGCGGGGGGAAGGGGGTTTTCATTCCGTGGGGGGGAGGCATCCCAAAGCCCCCCGGCCCCGGCGGGGGCCCCCTGTGCATCATGTGGGGGGGCATGTGGCGCGGTGGCATCAGCGGGAAGCGCGGCAGCGGCGGGGGCGGCATTCCCGGCGGCCGCTGGAGCGGGATCAGCCCGGGCCGGGCGCCCAGGAGCCCGGTGGATGGAGTCTGGAGCCCGACCACGGGGGCTGGAGGGGGCGGTGCCACGCCCTGGGTGCCTGCAAGGAACACACAAGGGACAGTCAGAGCCTGGCAGCAGGGAACACAAGGCATTTCCATAGCTCCAAACCCACTCTGCAGTTATCCCAGGAAAAGAGCGCACGAGAACTTGGAGCGGAGCTTCCTGCGCCGCCCAGGTGCAAACACACCTCTGTGTGCTGCTGAAGGGAAGATGGGGCAATGGCAGGAACTCATCCCTGATCCCAAAGGCCTCCTGTGCCCTGCTGCAGGTCAGAGAACCCCCTCAGCCCCAGCTCAGCCTCTCACCTCCTCTGACTGCAGCCAGAGCCCCTTCCTGGTACAAAATATATATATTATAATATATAAAAGGAAATGCAGCAGGTAATTAATTTCTAGATTCTTTTTTTCGAAATACAATCCTTCATCCTTTACAGCACATACCCAACACCAACTGTTTTCTGTTTTAATTCCTGGACTCTTTTGTTTTTAGCACGTTCTTCGCAAGATGACAAAAAATTACCCTCTCCAAACATCTTGCTGGAGAAAGCTCAGCCCAAAGCTCGCTGACACCAACAGGAGGAGCCAGAATGGAGGAAGAGGGAGGAATTCTGAGCTCCACCTGAGGCCTTCCCAGGAACACACTGCACCTTCCTGCTCCATGTGCTCCTGCCCTGCAAACACGGTCCCTGCCTGGGGCGTGTGGTGTTCCTGTATCAGTCTGTTGGGACTGTAATGTTTTCACATACATGAATAAAAATGAAAGTTAGAAACAGATGTTACGCTAACTTTTGTAGCTCCTGCCCCAGTAGAACCAGAATGTGGAATAGCTGTGGAAAGTAATGCTGGAATTAGAGACTTGGCAGTGCCAGCAGTGAAAACTGCACTTTCCCCTCTTCCTTTTTAACTCTAAAATGCAGAGCCCTCCCTCCTCCCATTCGTCACCAGGTCTGTAATCACTGAGCTGAAACTCCTCCCATGACAGAACTGTGGATCTGACAAGCCAAGACACAAGGCTAATGATGTCTCCCAGGAATTCTGAGGTTTGGGGATGTTCTTGTTGAAAAAAACCATCTTTTGATCTGCCACAGAAGATTAAAAATAAGGCAGAACAATAACTGAGAACTACTGAGCTGAAGAGGACAAGCCTATGCTTCTGCTTCGAAGCAGCAGAGCAGACATGGACTACAACAGCATGAACATGAGGCAAGAGAGAAAAGTTTCACATTTAATAAGTACAAGTAATTTAATTGCTCCACAAACTGCAGCACTGAAGCAGCATAATGGTACCTGGAACTCCCCCTCTTTCACTCTGAACACTCTTTAAATATCAGCCCCCTTCAATGTCAAGGCTAAATCAGCTGTAGAAGCACGACCAGAGTTTCCTCACCAAATAAAAACTTGCAGAACTGTCCAGAAACACACCCTTGTTTACTGAAAATGCTCAGGAAAATTCATGGTACAGACACACGTGGTGACAGGTCTGAGAAAATTTAAAGCCCTTTGTTGTGTCATGCAGAGAAAGGCAGTAAATAACACTGGTTTCCCACACTGGGTAAGAACTCCTTGAGCCCTGAGACAGACCCTGAGGTGATTTACTGACCAGCTTCTCGTAGTCAAGACAGAAACCTCATCCCTTTTACCTGCTCTTCTGTGTTGTTTTGGATGTGTAAAACCACACACTGCCTTCACAACTCACGTTATTTATAACTGTGACTGGTGCTGCCCAGTTACAGGCCCTCAGACCTTGCACTGTGTGTGCTCAGGAGGGGGCAGGACTGAGATAGGAAAACCCATCCCAAACCAGAGGGTGGTTGCAGAGTCACAGCTGAAATAACTCACCATCAATCCCAACACTTTGTAACAGCCACACTCAGAGGGGCTCAGAAAATGTTGTATCTGTTTTATGATTTAATGCAGATTACACTTGAGAACAAGCCAGCGAGGGAACAAAGACTTAATGACTGAGCTTGCACTACCAGGAAATGAATGCCAAGTTCAGTGGGAACTCCAGGATAACTAAGCTTTGATTACATGTCATTATCCTGGTAGGAATTTGGGTAAAAAGACCCTACGAACTGCAATAGGTTGTATTTCGCCCGGATCACAGAATCTGAATATTCCAAACACTGCATCTACAGTTTGTTACTGGCCCAAGTTAAAATATTTGCTCAGCACCAAGAACACGTTGTCCACTCCAAAAGGATTTAAAAGCTGTTGTTTCCTGCAACAGGCACATGTAAAAGGAGCCTAAAAATACCTGCTCTGCAGGTCGTTGAAAACTCCCTGAGTGCTCACTCCCTGAGCCATCACAGCCTGGAGTGTGTTGTTCTGATGAACAACAGGGAGGTGTAACAGCAGTGAGTGTGATCAAGGATAAACTAAATTACAACAACCTGAGGGTGCTTTTTAGAAAAAGGCACAAAAAATCCAGACCCAATGTCCACAAGGGATCACTCCCCTGAAGCACAACCATGTCCTTGCTGGAAATGATGAAGGAATTACATTGAAGGCACAAAGGAAATCAGTGGAGATGAGACAGAACTTATAAGAGAAACTGTATGAAATGTTAATCCATTTAGAATTACTTTGTAACATGTCTTCCATATAAAAACTGAACAGAAAGAAGCTTCATTCTGGAGTTACAAAAGTTATTAAAGAGCTCCTGTGTGTTGTACAGGTTACAGAAGGTGATCCCAAGCAAGGAGAAGTTTAGATCTCTCTGACAGTCTCTTCCCAGCCACCTCCATCCCCTGAGCTTGGCCTGCTGCAGGTCATCCATGCATCCATTCAATGCAGGAGGAATCAAAGTGCTTTTAAGGAGAGTTTAATTTGTGCCAACTTACTGAGTGGTTCAAAAAAGCCAAGATAGCTGATATTAATCTTTTCTCTTAAATCACATCACATTATAACGTTTCTTCTGGTTTCCTTGTATCTTGTATCAGACTGTGAGCAGTCCCCACAACTCCAGAATATCAGGATGGAAGGGTTTTATGTAACCCCTTGATTATAAATAACTTCTTGAAATAAGACACCCATCAACATCCAATGCTACTGCTTAAGCAAACACACAGATCTCAGCCACTACTCCAGCACTGCTCTGTGAGCTCAGAAAACCTGAGCCTGAACATTGAGAGAAGTCACTCTGATCACATGCACTTTACTTGCCTCAACCACTCAGAGAACAAGTTCACAAAAAAAAAAAAAACAAAGGCAAGTTCTTGACTTCCAGATTTCTCAAATTCAGCTTCCTGGGATTTGTAAGAATAAAAAGCAGCTGCTGCCCAAGGAACCAATGTGGGTGTCTAATTTAATTCAATCTTCAGGTTGTAAAACCTTTTTATTACATGTGCAGCACTACAGCAAAGGGCAGAGGAACTTCATACATTCCACAGCCTTGGAATAAGAAATTCAGGTTCTGCTGTACAAGACACAGTCCCACAAAACTCCAAAATTCTGGTAGTGCTGTGCTGCCATCACAAAAAGTGCAATTCACCATGAAGGTGTGAGTTTCTGTGTACATTGTAAAGTTCTGGGCAGAAACCCACTGACACAAAATTAACTTTTTCATTCATTTGTTAAGCTGTCATTTAGAGGTCTGAAATGCCATAAATGCAATAATCTCACTAAAATACATAGGTAACAAGTCTTCTGAGGCAATTCTTGACACTGGCCCATCAAAGGCCATCCTAAAGTAAACATTTAGCAGAGCTCTGTACCATTAAACAGTTCACACTCCCTTTCAAAATCTGACCAGGTTTGTACCATACTGGGAAAAGTAATTTATGCAACATACCCAAGCTACTTTGGTTTTGTAATCAAAATACCATTTGGCAATTTAATAATATATTCCTACAAAGGTTTCCAAACCTGTAATACTGCAAGGCTGAATAAAAGCTTTAGGCTTTCTGTTTTATTAAAACAATTTATTCCATATATAAAAAAAGTATGTGCCACATCCTCACAGATTTAAAAAAATACACTAAAAATAGTTAATAAGTTAATTTTATACATGTAATAGTTGAGTCTAAAACCTGGTTCATATGTCAGATGTGTTGTTTAAAGTTCATTTTCTATCCTAAATAAACATCCACTTGCTTAAAGTAGACAGCATTTTAATTTGTAACTTAAACATTACAGCTTTGTTTCTTCAGAAAATATCTTCAATAATAAATGAAACTGCTTCTTCTGTGCAAAATCAAGCCTCTAAAAGTGATTTCAAAGCCAACAGAAGGGCAGAAGTTTCAAGAAGTTGAGAAAAACGTGCTTCCTTTCCCCTGGAGTCTAAGTCAGCAGCAAAATCAAAATGGTATTTTAAATTTAGGGAACAATGAAGTGCAGAACTTACACAAGAGAGCACTTACCAAGGAGTGGGACAGCCTGGGTGACAGGAGCAGGGACATTAGTAGGTGCTACAGGAGGTGGAACAGTCCCATAGATTTTGGAACTATCGGTGGTTTCAGCATTCCCTCTGCCTCCAGAAACTACTGGGATGGGATTTCCTACAGACGACTCCTTTGTAGTGTCCTCACTCCCACCCGTTGCTGTAGCTGAGGAACAAGGCATGGACACATTAACCACCAGCAGCACTTCCTGCTGCACAACCCCTGCCTCCCACAGGGCTCCAGCACTTACAGTTTGGGATGTTCACTGCCGGAGTGTGCGGGACAGACACCGGAGGGGTTATCGGTGGGGGCGGCCCAGGAGGAAGGAAGCCTACAAAATACAGATGCCCCCTGAGTGCCCCTTTGGCACAACACCCCAGTGCAGCTGGGTCTGTGCTCTGGGGTCAGCAGGGCACAGGGTGAATGAAGCACCCCCCACGTACCTGGGGGTAAATGCAGAGGGTTGAATCCAGGCCGTAAGAACGGGGGCGGCGGCGGGGGCGGCACCCCGGGAGCAAATCCAGGAGGGGGGATTCCTAAAGGGGCTGTGAAAGCAGGTGGTTGGAGTGCACCAACCACAGGAGGCCCCGAGGGATGTGGTGGAACCTAAGGAAAAAGCAAGGGGAAAAACGTGTTACCCCAAGACTGAATGGGTGATTCCCTGTCCCACCGGGATCTCTGCTTTGCTCAGCACAACAGGAACATTTAAACAACCTACAATTGCTCTGCAGCAAGTGAGGCTTGTGTAAGAGACCTAATTAGCACTCAAAGAACTCCTACCACTCACGAGATCAACACCAATCTTGTTTGCCTTTATAATTAGAGAAAAATTCTTCTCTGTGGTAAATGGGTTTTAATGTATGTTGGTGGCTCACCTCCACACACCTTTCACACAGTGGCTGGGATTCATTTCCATCCAGGAGGATCCAATGCAATGCACATGACTTTGGAGCAACTAAAAACCTTTGCTTGTTTCCTTCTTACTACCTGAGTTTATACACTATAATATAGTGATTTTTTCCTTTGTTTTTCTCTTTAATTCTGATTTATATCAAGCTCTGAATTTAAATTAGCTCTGATTTAAATTAAGTCGGTCCTTAGTCTCACATTTATGAGCTTATTACAGAAACTACACTAAATGTGTGGGAATCAAAAGGAAAAAAAATCCAATCAAAAACATGCTCTGCACTTAGAAAGGATTTAATAAAGCAAAGAAGAGCTGTGTGCCCAAGTGACCATAACTGACCACCTCCATGACCAGCAACATTTCAGAACACCAAGACCCCTCATAACTTTTTATTTCTAGAGGAAAGAAGGACAAGCTTTTGCTGTTTTATTCTCAGGACTGAAAGAACCTGCTTCGGGTTCCTTATCAGCGTTACTCAGCCCAGGCACACTAAATCTGTGCTATTACAGTTTGATAATCAAAATGATGATATCAGAAACAGCAAATCTGGGGAGGGATGTAGCAAACTGGGATCAACATGGAAAAAATAACTAGAGGGAGAATTGTTTACTAAGGAGGAGACTGGAATGGAGAAAGGGAGGAGAAAGCACAAGGGAAGGGAAGGTCGGGAAGTGAGAAAAGAATCAGTTGTGGGAATCCTGCAGCAGAAGCTCGTTCTTGACACTTCCTTTTTCAGCATGGGTTTAAGGAAAATAAAAAAAATCACTGCTATTTAATACAGTTAATGGCTACTAAACTTTCTGAAATTATAAGTTTGACTTACTGTTAATTTACTAAATAATAGTTTATAGCACATCAAGAATCATGTGTCAAAACAACCCATAATTCAACATATTATGTTCTCAAATCCCATAATTGGCTAAATTATACATGTCTTCAAATCATTTGAGTTCTTGATCTTCTGTGAGTGCCTGCCACATTGTAGTTCATAAATCACACTTTCTCAAGATGCAAGACAGTTTTATTCATACTCCCTCCCATCTGGGAGAAGGGATACTACTGTTTTAAAAGCAAAGAGAAACTATTGACATTAAAGTAATTTGTGTATCTATCAATAGAAAAGCTTTTTCTTAGGGGAAAATTATTAGGAAAACAAACAAAAAAAAGCCAATCACCAAACTGAAGATGCAATTCAGTCCATCAATAAAAAAACTCTACTGCAGTAACTTCTCTGTGACTGAGAGTCAAACAGTTACCATTCATGGCATCTCCTCCCTGAATTATTATTTAAAGTAAGTTTTTGTTTCTTTATCCCAAGTTAATGAGGAACAACTCTCACCTGTGGAGGAGGTACTGTTATTGGTGCAGGCATGGGGACAGGGATGGGGACAGGTAAAGCTTTGGGTATAGGTGACACTGGTTCATTGTGTGCAGCTTCTGCGCCTCCGTTCTGAGCTACTTCATTTTCAGACTTCTTGGGGATTCCCTTCCACTCTGTACAACACAAAATCCCAACAGACAAGGATCAGCTCAGAGGGAGCAGAGAGGTGAAACATGTTTGCTGATGTTTAGAAAAGGACCTAATTGAAACTACTCAAATAAGAAGCATTTATACATATTTCTGACAATAATAAAAAGAAATAATTAAAAAAATTGGACAGAATGACCCAACCCTGAAATAAAAGCTTCACTAACTGCACACAACTGAACATGCAGCACTGCTGTACCTGGACTAAGAGTTTCATTGTCCAGCATTCCCCCTTCACAGAAGCTTTCAAGATCTTCAGGTTTGACTTTGTCCCACGGTATGTAAGTCACACCTAATTCCACATCCCAGTACTGCTTGTAGTCTGGCTTTATTCCTTTATTCAGAGCCCATGCAATCTTGGAGGGGGAGAAAATACATGTAAGTCAGGCAAATGTTTCCATTTTAATGCATTTCATATTTCTTTCTCACAAAACAGCACTACCATTTGGGGCTAAAAGGCAAAGACAGTAACTAAAACAGTTACAACACTGAAGTAAGTTGTTTTTTTTTTAAAGCAGACTTAGTTCTTTTTCCTTGGCTTGAATTTTGCTCACTATTTGTAAAAATGTATAAAGCCAGTTTCTTCCCATGTTCCCCAGCCACTAAGATTAATTCCAGTTCCCTTTGGAGGACTCTAATATGTTGTTCTACAGAAGGAAGAACGTCACCAATTTAATGCATCCTTCCTTATTTATTAGTATCTTTGTAGGATTATCGTATGTAATGAAACTCTTATGAGACAAATATCCAACAGTGGATGAGAAAGGATGACAGTAATTCCAGCAGCTTTAGAAATCCTGACATTTTCCAAGCAGTACCTTGATGGATTTCTGGTTGACTTTGAAGTTCCCTCGGCTCAGTTTCTGGAGGGCTCTGTTGGCATCTTGTCTGTGCACCATGACAATGTAGGCACATCCTCTGGGGGGGATCATCTGGTTGGGGTTTAAGGAACAAAATTGGTTTTGCAAATAAAAAAGCAATGAACAACACACAAGTGTTCAGTTACAGCAAGCTGGGACATCAGAGGGTGTTCCAGAAGGGGCTATGGAAGTATGGAAGGGAATGTAATTTAAGAGGCCAAGAAAGCCACTATCTTCAGGAAGTACACATTTCTAATAAACTAAAAATTCCACAACTTCTGAAGTGGAAAGCTTTAAACTCTAAAATATGGCTGACTCTTGTATATTTAATCTTTTCAAACTGCTAAACACGTAAATGCTGTGGTCTGGCAATTAATTACCTCGTTGGAGGACACACCAATACCCCCCTTCATTCCATATACCATGAGCTGGCAGCTGCACCTCCACACTCGGGTCTATCTGCAGCTTTGGAATAATTTTTATTATTTATAATGAATTTGAGAAAAATCTCCTACGTTGTTTTACAAAATTTGGAGTAGGAAGAAAACTGCAGTCGCTCCTTTTTGTTTGTTTCAATGAAATTTTAACAGCTATTATTTATATATTTATATGTATGTATTTATATATTTATACATATAAAATATCCTTAAATACAGCTAAACAAAACAACAGTTCTGTGTTTATGGCTAAAATAACACCAGCTGAGGGTCCACATTTCTGTATTCAAACAAAATGGAGCAGATGAACTCAGCAGCACAGGATGTAATTCTGCAGGCATCTAGCTCTTCCTCATTCTCCAGAGAAGGCAGGATTTTTATGAAAATGGCATAATCTTCTCTGGTTTATTTGCATTTTTAAATTGCAAGAACCCAAAGCAACTCTGTTCTTTGTCTACAACTCAGCCAAACTAATTTGAGTCTACACATTAAAAAGCACAACATGCAGGAAGTGAGAGCTCAACTCTTTGGAATTTATAAAAATAAAGCTGTCTTAGAGCAGCCTGGAAACACTTTTTGTAACCAAGCATATCAAAGTAGCTCACACTGCAGCATTTATTACTCACATTGATCGACTCAATGGGGCCAAACTCTTCCAAAAGACTTCCAACGTCCTGCTGAGTTGTCCTCTTGTCGAGCTGTCCTACCCAAAGTGTGGTACTACAAACTGCAACAGAGAGTTAACTCAGGTTGGGAGAGCCATTATTGACACAAGTTCCTCTTACAGGACAGAGTAAGCAGCCCATTTATCTCACTTCATGCTGAATTCAGGGTAATAAACCAGCAACTGAGCTCAAAGTATCACACTGGCTGCACTTTAGCACAGCAACATTTAATACTCAGCCACGTTTTGCCCAGTAAGTGATACAAAACTGCAAACTGTGTCAGCACTAAGTGACAATCTGGGAGAGGTGCTGGCAGAGGCACATCTCACACCACTGCCAGGGAGCTTTCAGTGAACAGCTGCCAAGGCCCTGCAGTCCTTGTACACTACTGGAATTGTCACTCACCAGGTTTTGGCTTGTTAAAACTCTTCAAGTTTGTGTGTCTCTTACGTAAGAGAATGCTTTCATTTTACATGCTGACCCCGGAGAAGATTCCACATTCCAAAGGAATATTCAGAAGACAACTACTATGTTTGGTCTATAAACACAGGCAAAGCCAAGATTACTTCAGATTATTTCAGCCTGTGTTTTCCAGGTCAAAGCCCCCCTCCAGGTCTGAGAGACACACAACACTGAATAATTAGAAAAATTGTAATAATTAACAACTAACTCAACTTGTTATTTAATCTGCTTTAGCTTGCAGGTCTCAAAGGAAGGAAAATAAAAACATCGGGCTGCAACTTTTTCTTCTCATTTATAGCCAAAGTATTTCCAACTTGGAGATATTCCAAAAATGCTAAACTGTCTACTATGAGTAAAGGCAGTGCAGGGATGTGAATTTAAGTCCTACCAGCTTTACAGCTCAGAAAACAAGTCGCAGTGCAGTTTACTTTTTTTCTGTCTGGATGAATCTTGGAGACTCAAGGAAGAGGAACACAACAATTTAAAGAACATTGCTCAAAAGGTGGTAGTTACTGGTATTTGCAAAGTTGCATCCCCAATAAAAGGAAGAATGAACTTACCACTGACAGTTTCTGACTTGATCTGGGGGAGGCCCTTGGACCTGCGCTCCCTCTCCCGCTCCCGTTCCCGCCTCTCCTGGGAGCGTGACTTTGGGGAGTGTCGGCGCCGGTCCCGGGAGCGCGACCGGGAGCGCCGGTGACGGGAGCGCCGGGACCGGGAGCCAGACCTGGAGCGTTTCCTCTTGGGGGACCTGGTGTGAACCAAAGCCACGTGTGTCACATCGGGGAGCGAAAGGTTTATTGCTTCTACAAAAAAAAACGGCTAAAAAAGAGATTTCCAGTGAACTCTGCCACTGAAATGGGAGTTTATTGACAGGTAACTCTCCCAGTAAGAGAACTGCAGAGATAGCCAACTTCCCTCAGAGGGGAGATGACTTCCAGGGGTTCATAATTCTTAGTCACTAATCCAGCTCTCATTCCTGCACTAAAAGAGCTTTCACTGATTTACCTTGATGCAGATCTAGATCTCGACTTCCTGCTGTCAGAAACATGCCGTTTGCCCTCCTGAACAGGTGGCTGCTCCACTTCCATATCCTAAAATATGAAGTTGACTGGTGTTATGGGTGAGCAGCACAAGTATTTTATTTCTTTTTATGCCAAGACTAAATTATGTAACAGCACTAAAATTACACTGAATATTCAAATGTGTGAAATTAAAGAGTAACGTGGCTCTCCCTCAGAAGCCTCACCTCTGCTCTGTGTCACTGACAGGGAGAGGGTCCAGTATTACATGTACTTAACACAACCACTGAAAACACAGCATAGAAATAATCTGAACAACTCTTGTTTTCAATTGGCATATTATCTTTTTTCCATATTTCAGTCCATCTCCACAGAATATGATTATTCTCCTTAAAGTCAGTCGGTGGATCCTGCTGTGTCAAAGTTACAGGCAAAGTGAGGTTTACTACAGCTCTTCTCCAAGACATTACTAAAAACTACTTTAAGCCCTGTATGTAAGCACACTGTAACAAATTTGAAAAATGAAGCAGAAAGTCAAAGCAATACATAAAATGCAAGAACTTGCTTAAAAAAAAAAAAACTAATTCCAACACAGCTCTTCCTTCCTACCCCAAATCTTCCACAGCTTCCCATTCCAGAACATAAATGCATCCTGCCTAGACTTTAAATTTTAATTTAAATTTTAAAATAAATTGAAGTTTTCATTATATGACCCCAGCAGGGAACACCTAAAAAAGCCCTCTCTCGAAATGTACTGATTCAACAGAATTCTAGACTAAAAAAACTAATTACAAAGACACTCTTGAGAATTGTCCTTTTATTCCAAGTCAAAGCAAGAACTGATTTCTACAATCTGTGATGTCACAGCTTGGTACCATCTCTATTTCTCAGTTCAGGATTTCCTTTTCTTGGAACAAAAGAGGCAAATAAACTTTTTAAAATATATATATATATATATATACACACATATATAGGCTCATGAATAGACTTGCTCTTTGATTTCTTCTTAATAGCAGCCAGTTATTGAACCTACATATCCTGAAAACCCTTAGGAACCAAAGCATTTACTTGGATTTTCTTAAGTTGTTACAGATTTTGAGTCCATTTCCACTACATTCACATTCTACCAAGCCCTTACAAATTAACTTTTCCAGACGGTTTCTTCACACAAGAAGATTGCATTGTCAGAATTCCATGGCACAAAATATTCCTGAAATATGATGGAGACAGGAAAGGGAAGATGAGGAAGCAGAAAGCACACACATGCTGGTTTTGCCAGACTTGTCCTGGAGCCCCCCAGCTTAATCCAACCATGTCCCAATGGAGCCACCCTCACAGCCAGCTCTTGTCCTGGATATCCTGACACTTCTGCTCCTGCACAATCCATATACATTTGAAAAACACATGTCTGAGAGCATTTAAGTTACTTTGTTTACTGCAAAGGCTCCTCACCTGCTGATGGGGTTTCTGCATGTGTGACTCAGTCTGGACTGGAAAAGGAGACTGGAAAGTTGGCTGCACAGGTGCTGCTGGTGGAATCACAGGCTGAGCCATGGGTGGGAACTGGGGGGTAGGCAGGAGACCAAAACCTGGCATTTGCCCATTAGGAGGAAGTGGGACCTTTAGAGAATAAAAAAAAAAAAAAAATCCAGCTAGGAAAAGAAATTACATTGGCTTTCCCAGTTTGCTCAAGTTAAGTTGTATCTGTGCTCCAAAGTCACAATAAAAGACGGGGGAAAGATGAAGTAGGTCAAGCATTTAGATGTAGAAAACAATCTTGTTCTTCAAAGCCTGACTGGGACAAAGAACAAAGATATGTTTCATTAGAAAAATTGAGGGCTAAGCCACATTCACTCTTCACAATAGTAAAACCACTTCCTTATTTCTCCACCAAAGAAAACAAGCAAAAGATAGAAAACAGCAGAGAGGGACAAGGGAGAACCTGAAGTTACCTGGTGACGCATTGGATCCTGCTGTATTCCCATCATCCGCTGCTGGAAAGGGTCCATATTTGGGAGCTGAGGAAATACTGGCTGTTGCATGCCTTCTGCTGGAAACCCACTGAAACCAGGAATATTTTAGTGAGACAAGTCAGTACATACACAGATCTCTTTATTTTCCAGATTTCTATACACATTTACACAGCCCTGCTGTAATTTTAAACGGAACAAGTACCTCCACTATGATCCCATCTCCAACAAAAAAAAAAAAAAAGGAGAAAGAGTGGTTTCCTTATCTTTTTTCCACTCTAAGAGTAGTCCTTTATCACTTAAAGCAATGCTACACAAAGGTTAGAGCCTCCCTCTCCCCCCTGACTTACAAAGATCTCAGCCTATGGAAATGTTTCAGGAAGGTTGTCTGCCTTAGGCTAAACTTCTTCCTCTCCAGTTCCTCTTCTGGGAACAAAAGAAGCAACCTTTTTCCTCAAGGAAAATAAACTGGCTGTACTTTTGCTGTTAACAACCACCTTGGTTTGGGAGGAAATAGGGCAGAGGAGCACAGGATGTGTATCACAGCAGGATTACAGCAATGCCAATCCCTTCCTGATTCAACACACAGCATGGACAGTGCTCAGGGAACTCAGGAGGGCTCTGCAGGTATCAGGACCTGCCTGCAGGAAACTGAACTGGATTTCAGGAGGATACAGGAATTTCACGGTGATGGGAAATGGAGCTTTGCACTATTTGAAGACACGGGTGCCACAAAATTCTGCAGAAGTTCTGGACAGATCTGTTTTTCATAGAGAGAATGACTGAGTTTGTGTGCCCATACTGGGAATACTGGAATTCCACCTTCAGGGACATCTTGCACAAGTGTGAGGTGCTAAAGACAGAGGCTCTGAAGTGCTGCCAACACAACATAAACATGCCCAAAAGCCTCTGGCTGGGCAGGCACAAGCAGTGCTTATGTGTGACCTACCTCATCTCTCTGTACTCCAGAGTTCACCTGTACTCTAGGGAAAATACCACCAATTTCCTTCAAAGGCATTTTAATTAACTAGTACTTGTGAAACATAAAAGTGCTGGAGGTGAGAGACACAGTAAGAAAGCTGATGAGAGTGTTAGTGGTTCTGGTTTTGAGAGCAGGGTTTGGATGCAGATACAGAAAGTAAGACATAGGGCCACGGACTGAAGCAGGGAAAAAAGAAATATGGACTAACCCCGGCATTGAGCACCATCCAGCCTGTGCACTGAATGAGAGAGGGGTCCTGTGGAGAAAACTGGGATGTGGTCATGGCATTCCAGACTTTATCATAACGCACAGCAAAAGGGAAACAGGACTCTGAGCTCGTTTGTGGGGGGACTGAATGTTCGAGAACCTTAAGCCAATCTTCATTTCTTAATAGTTAAAACCATCAAAACGCTTGGAATAGCATCTTTTCCCAGCCAGCAAAGCAATCCAGCCGATCACTAACAATGCCCTGACACACTCAGTTGTGCAATAAACACATCTTGAAATCCAAGCTAAGCTTTTCTCTACAGAACACAGTCCTCAATCAGTGATGTTACATAAACCCACACCACATCACCAAAGCGAAGAGACATAAAAACCACCCCGCCAAAAATTCTTAACAGAAATTGTTAACAATGTTTTAAATTTGGGCTGTAGCAGTTAAGCACTGAGGTAACTTCGAATTTTAATCCACTTTCTAACCTAAAAATCTTTTAGAACAAAGATTTCTTAGTTTTGTTATGACACACAACTTACAAAGCCGGCTGAGACACTGAAGGGGAAGGAGCTGAATCTTCTTTCTTTGCATCTTCCGCTGCTTCTGGTTCATCATCATAGTCAAACCGATCTAGAAGTTTCTGAAAGAAATCACATTGTGCCCACTATTTTTTCTGTATCTGACAGAATTGGCAGGCAAAATATCTTTATTATCACAGTTTTACTGCATATCTAACAGCTCTGGAATTCAAGACAAGGTTAGAATGGGGGGAAAATAAAAACCTATGTTCTAATACAGAATAAAAACTGTCCAAAACTAGTTTTCTTCAGCTTCAGAAAATGCACAGGCCATAAAAGCAGGAAGCCAACCTCCAAATGGAAAAAGAGAAGAAACAAAATTAAAAACTAACAGAGGACACTGAGGTACCATGCCACAGTTGTGTTCTGGGGAGGTTCAACACAGAACAAACCAAGGCTTACTTTGTCAAACGATGTTTTCTGCTCAGGTGCTGGGAAAGCAGCTTTTTGCTCTGGTGCCTGAGCTGCTGTGGTTTTCAGCTGAGCAGTAATAGCTTGAACCTGAGCCATCACAGTGTTGTCTATGACCGGTGACTGGGGCTTCTGAGGCTGCTGGAAAGTCTGCAGGATTTGCTGAAGCTACAAAAACACAAGGTAGTATTAAGAATATGTTCTTATATAAACACAAAGCATCAAAAGAGTTGTAGGATATAACTTCTATGTCAAACCAGATTATGGCACAGGATGAATACCAACAACTTGACTGAACTAGGGAGAACTCTAGCAAGATCAAGAGTCACTTTTTAAATACTTCAGTGGCAAAATTCAGCAGATCCCAACATTGTAGGACTCAGGTCCTTCAGCACTGCAAGTGCTTAGTGGACTGAACAACAGCACTCCACATTTTCTTTCTTATATTCCACCTGTCCTGGAAACTTCGTAACTGCATCAATTCACAACTAACAATATGGGATATTTAACTGCATTTTCCCCAAATACCACAATTACTGGATGGAAGGGTCACAGATAATTCAAGTACTCTTTGACTCCACTGAAGACCTTAAGGAGGTTCTTCGCTTTGCTTCAAGCGGGGGATATTAATTCCATCATTTCCTCCCCTCGTTTCACGTAAAAGCTGGAGTTAGAAGGGAACCAACAAGCAGGTTACCTGTTGTCCTTGTGTTGTCTGGAACAGCTGAGCTACAGCTGCGAAGGCATCGGAGCTGGGCAGCTGTGGCACGGTGGGCACTGAGTTCGCAGTCACCTGAGGGGGCTCCGAGGGGACCTTTGCCGGAGGGGGCGGCGAACCTGAGGGATCCACAGGAGCAGAGGAAGGGCTGTGTCACTCCAGAACACTCACCCTGCTCTTCACCTGCCTCCTCTAAACGAGGGCCTGGCCACAAGCCCCTCTTTAACCCAAAATTCCTTATTTACACCACCCCAACTGCACATTCTGTTTGCTTTGCCATGAACTGCCCCAGCCACTGCCCACACCTGCACACTGTATGCACCAGGAAAGAAAAAAGGCCCATCTGGAAGCTGGTCCCACATGGAATTTTAGAGCACGGCTCCCTCTTTGTAAGTGTCCAAGTTAAGAACAGCTCTGACTCCAACAGTGTGAGGCAATGAGCAGCACTGTGTGATGGTTCTGGGCTCACGGCTCATCTGAAGAGCAACTGAGTTCCTCTTAACATTTTCTATTTTCTAGCAGGAACTGAACTTTTTCTGAGAATTGTGGTAATAATTAGAGGTTATTTCACAGGCAGCTCATTTTCTTTGGTAAGGTCTGTTCACGTGCCCCTTTTGCACAGGCACAAGCCACACCTGCAGCTGACGGATAAATCCTCCCACCAGAAAAATTACTTTTACTCATTCTTCCAGGAAAAGACTCCCATTTCCAGGAGCTTTACTGAAATTGAGATCACACTTTAGGACACGCTGACAGCTTTGCCTACATATGCAGCTTTCTCATTCTCTTTGCTTTACATTAAAACACCTATTTTAATAAACATTTTGCCAGTACAAGGTAAATTAGCAATAATACCATCAATTCCTCCACACTGTGAGCAAGTTACTATTCTTTAGCAAATTTGTTTTAATGGACATAATAGAGCTGTACAAGGAGTGACAGTTAAAGAAACTCCACAGATAAAAATATTTAGTTTGAAACACTAAGCAAACATGTTTGCCTTGCAATACCATCTCCTTTAAAGCCATTCCCCTGTTTGTACTTCAAATAACTCCAGTGTTGACAAGCAGCAAGCAGAGACAAACGTGTTTAATATTTTCCCAGAAGTGAAATGCAATATAAAAATACTGCAAAAAGGTATGTGGTTGTTCTTAAGCATGAAGTAACTCCCCACTTATTTCCTGTATATATTCAGAAGGATATTTTCTTGCTCAAGGGAAAAAAATTCGCATTTTTCTCTCTATGGGCTAAACAGATTGTATCTCACATAACGCATTAATATATTTATTATTATTCATTAGCATATTTATTTCAGGGCCAAATTATCCCCTCTGGTGCATGTGAATAATCTCACTGAAAATCTCTGCAGAAGGCAGCCAACCTGTTTGCCACCAGTGAGGACACACAGCTGGAAGGGTACTGCCCCTCACCTGTCCCAGCAGAATGGAACTGCACAGCCACCACGTTTCATGGGATACACTTCCCTAAACGCAGCTGGAGAGGCTCCCACTTGTGCTGCTGTGCATCACTGTTTTGTTGTCTGTCATCACCCCTCCCTCACTCCATTCCACTTTTCCCAGTCCTGCTCCAAGGTACACAATGAATAAGGAGGTTACCAGAGCTCAGCGTGAAACACAGAGTGCAGAGCCAAAAAACAGGCCCTCTGGAGAAAGAGGGAATTGTGGAATGTGTATTCTCCTCCACTGCTCCATAACCTCACTGCCAGCCTTTCATGGGGCACAAAATAGGTCAGTGCAGCACTGTGGGCAGGCCCTCCCTGCTCTGCTCTGTGGGTCAGTGCTTTCCAGCCCGTGCAAAGGCCCAGACAGAACTGCACTGTTGGAGAATCTGGATGTGAAACACCAGTTAAAGTGTCCCGGGGCTCACACTGAGACACCCACAGCTGCTGCTTTCAGGTACTAAACTGATCCAAAGAAAGGCAAAGCTCTTAACATGTAAGATCCCACTTTACTCATCTGGATTCTAACATTAAAAAATTACATCAGAATTGGAAAACAACAGACAAATAATTCAAAGCAAAAGAAAAAGTACTTGTTTAAGAGGGGACACAGAAGTCATCTGTAAGTGTCCACATATGTATGTGCACATGAATATCTGTGATACACATTTCAGGTATTTTCCAGTTAAGTGTTCACCAGGCACAGTATCAGCATTTATTCAAAATAAGTTCAGCTGCTCCACTTAATTTTGACAACAAAGGTAAGTTTATGGACGTGTTGCTGCTGGAACTAAGAGCAGGTGCTTTCCTGTGAAAGCAAACAAGCTATTGCCATTTGCCCTTTGAAGGCACAAGTTAAAACGTTCATTCCTACCTTCATTGTTAGTAGCATTCTCTGCCATTGGGGCAGTGGCACTAGTTCCTGCTGCCATATCCAGAAGAGGCTGAATTATTTCAATTTTAAATACTCCGTTTTTCTGCCAAAGGTTCAGGACACGGACTATTTTACTCTGTTGAAACAAAAGTAAGCACCAATGCTGAATCCAGCTCTCCTTATTCCCAAAGTCTTCTGTATGTGGAGAAGAAAGGTTTGAACAGCACACAACATAACCAGGCACACCAATTTAACAAACCTTGTGTCGTGACACAGGGCAGCAACACCTTTTACATGGCTAAAATTAAAACTGCCAACTTATTTTACTGTCTGCTTTAATAAAAAGCAATTTGTGACACTTTCCTAAAACTGTTCTGGCCAGTCAGAAATCCAGGTCTGATGAATAATCGAGGACATCACTTCAGCCCCATTTCTTCACAGATGGTCACCAAGGGTTGAACCAACCAACCAATGTGACCAGAAAGAGAAAAGGAAGACAAGCTGGAAAGCCCTAAGGAAGAGAGGGGCAATTACACCAGGAAACACCAGAACAGCACTTCAAAACCAGGCTGAGGATTGCTTCCTTGATTTTATCCCTAACCCAACCGATTCTGTGTTGACTCCAGAAACCATCTCCATCATTGCTCAAAAGATCAGGAAAGCAAGTGGGAAACATCCTCACAGATCACTGCAGAAGGATTAATTTAGAATCTCTGATTGTCAGCTGTTATTTTAAGCTCATTTCTTTTTTTCCTTTTGACATGAAGAACAACGCAGCTTTCAGGAACAAGCTGGAAATTAGCCTTTCCTTCTTTAGCCCAGCACTAAAACAATGTCTCACTAGTTGTGTTGCTTCAGTTGGAATATTCAGGCAGGTAGAAGTCAGAATACATGTTGTATTGCTGTCCTTTTGTAGGTTTAGTCATCTCACCTGCAGACATATAAGCTTCAAATACTTTTTACTTGGAATGAATTGATTCTGTCCCTTCTTGTTTCAACAATCAAATGTCTCACAGTGACTCAGTTATCTACACCCATGCAAATCCACCTCTACCTTCATTAGCTAAGTGATTCAAGAATTTTACAAAATGTTTGCTAAAATAACATCAGTTAGAGAGAAACCTGAAATAGTCTATTTTTAAATAAGATTTTGGTCTGAAAAAACAGTTAAACTTGAAAACAGCAGAATATCAAAGCAATAAAATGCTACCTCTCCAGAAGACCTGAAAATAGAATGAAGGCCAAAGAATGAGTAAATTTAATAGTCCTGTTTTCAGTCACATTAATCTTACAGAAAGGCTGTTTAAAAAAAAAGAAAGTAGGATTATCTTCAGACATCAACCACGGTTGTCGTGTATCTGCAGATCAGGCTTTTTGGTTTAGAAACTGGAAATCCATCAAAGCAAGCATGTTATAAATAATATTATTCCCTATACCAAGTAGCCCCATGAAGGAGATGGACAGCCTAACTCATTTATGTGAACAAAATGGTAAGCACAGAAACAGAAAGGAGAAGGGACTGCTCTTTTTCACCAAGGTATTAACCCAGGAGCTCCAGGATATCAGATTCAAAGCCTGAAGGTCTAAACGTACCACATTAGAGAACTACGAACATCAAAGCTTTACAAAAAGCTTATTTAGAAAGTTGGGGAAGAAGTCAGGTAGAAAAGGAGTATTTTACAGAGAAAAAGTGAAGAGGTGTTTTTCTGGAAACCAACTGGCAACTTCTGAAACATACTTGTCTTGGATTTTCCTGCCAGGGAACAAAAGTCATTTTCTGTTGGTAACAACCAGGACCATCAGGAATTCAGGACACTTTCTGAGCCTCTGTTCTATCAACAAGTACAGCAGAACTAAGAAAAACAAGGCCTTAAACCGGTGTTGGCAATGGAGAACAACAATGAAACCCTCAAGTACAGGACTAGGAAAGACTGATGAAACCAACACAATGATTTTCTTAGAAAACTTCTGTGAGCAGAACCATCACTGCCTACAAAACCACAGCTGCTCCTGCAACACCTCCTTTTTGTGGGAGACACTGCCTTCCAGAGGAAGTTTTCCTGAAGCAATCTCAAGAGGAAAAGCTTTTGGCACAGTAACCACACAGTGCTGACTGTCTGCACAGGCAAAGCTGATGAGGGTAGGCAAAATATATCTTTTAACTCCAACTTGCATTCAACTATCACCTTTGATCATCTTCCTCAGCCTGTTTTTCCCTTTCCTACAGCAACAGTCCCTCCCAGGGACAGAGAGAATCACCCAGTTCACTGTCCCAGGAGAGCAAACACCATGACCAATGCACAGCAGCACTTGAGGAGTGACAGTCATACCTTGTCTTCAGATGGACACAGATACAAATACTGGAATGTGGCAGTAATATTTTTAGAGAATCTTGGCCCAAAAACATCTTTGTCTGTTCCAAACTGGTGCCGGGACTGACGAACAATGGAGTCAATCACGTACAGCCCAGGGACTTTGTACTCTGGTTTGCACTGAAACACAACAAGAATTGTCCATCAGGCAGGGATATTCCCAGGAAATCTGCTCCTGGGGAGAAAGGGAGCACTGCATTCCAGCCTGTTGCTCTACATGCCCAGGCAAGCATGAAAACTGCCATTTCTGAAAGTATGGATTAACTTAGTGACAATTAATTTTAAGTTCAGTACCTCCAGTTTCCTCCCCAGCTGCTGGGTAGAGAAAAATTTCACAATTTGCTTCCCCTCCCATTAATGTATGATGGAAAACTAAAATGAGGTTATATATACAAAAGTGATACCAAAATGTATAACAAACCAGGATTTCCCCCCCTCAATCCCTGAGTAACAGAAGCCTTTCTGGTTATTTATTAGCAATATCTAATAAAGGATGCAGACAGTAACTTTATCAATAGATTTTTTTATTATTATTGTTTACCTTTTTGATAAACTTCTCCACAATCTGGACAACATGCTTGTAGAGCTGGAAAATAAATAACATACATTAGCATATCAGCTACTTGAACAGTGGCACATCATTCTGGAAGTGTTTTTACTCTTTTTGCTTATTACCGCTTCGGAAAAAGTACAAACATGGCAATCACATTCTAAAAGGCAGGATGTTACCAAGCTAAATTAATTAATTAAAGCACAGAGAAAAGGATTTCATGGGGGAGACCCAGACCCAAGGCATCCTTTCTGCCAGCAGTGTGGTGTCAGTGAGTAAGTGAAAGCTTTCTGGAGTTACTTTCTACGCAGGACCAGTGTTTCCACGTGCTAATAAAGTGCAGTTGCACCCTGCAACAGTTAAAATTTTACTTCACAAGAATCACAACACCCTAGTGGGTGTAGCATTAAAAAGCAATGACCCAAAAACAAAAATAAAAAAATCAAGCTGGCATCATCTCCCAGTCCAAAACCAAGAGATGATGTTCACCACCCACTTGTTTCTACACAACAGCCTTAACGCCAACCAGAATAAACCATCCCTGAGACTGGGAAATCCTGAATATTTACTTCAGAAGTGAAATAATAAAACATTGCTGCTGTTTACAGCTTGGTGTTTGTGCCTGTTGTACTTTACCTTAATAGCTTTAATGGCAGCTTTTGTGATGAGAATCATCTTTGCTCGGGAAATAGGAGGTTTCATCTCCATCAGTGAAAAGAGCTGAACAGAGAAAACAAACATTAGAAATGTGTTCTGAAGCTAAGGAATTCACTAAAAAAAGACATTTCAGGTGGGTGAGGGATTTTTGATATCCCACACTCTGTGTTGGCCACATTGCTGGCTGGCCCTGAGAGAACTTGCTATTTTACAAACCTATTTTGCTCTTTTACAAACTGCTGCCTTATTCTTCATAGGTCACCCAGAGGAAAGTTCATTCCTCAAGGACATTTTAAGTTGTTTATAGATGACATGTATGTGTCTGAGTGTGTATATATAAATATATATATATATATATATACACACACATCATAACTGAAAATAAGCATTAGCTTTACATTTCAGAGATGAGGGAAACTAAAACTGGCACACGGAGTTGGGGAATCATCCATGAAGACATCTGGATACACTTTCCCCAGGATCCCAGCACCACCTGAACACTGTGACATGACATTCCATCCGTGTGGAATGTTTTAAAAGAACAGGGAACTGAGGGATTTGGGGAGATTTGTTGTCAGTTACAGCCTGGCACTCACACGTACACACACCAGAGACCCCAGGCTCCAATGCACATTGCACTGCTCTCCAGATCCCTCGGGATCCCTCTCTGGATCTGCAGTGAATTCTATCAGCTCCACAAGCTGTTCTTGGAAATTCTCACTGCAAAATAACCAGCTGCCAAAACCACCCCGTGCACTGCACTGTGTTCTTATGGCAAAACCACACTGAGATCTGCAAGGCTTCTACACACACAGTTGTTTTTACCTTGAAATATTCCTCACAAATCATAGGGAAAAAAATTGCTTTGTGTTACATAATTTCACTTTGCCCTTTACAATAAAGAAAAAGTTGAGCCCTTGAACACTAGTCAAAAGTGTCATCAATTATGTGCCAAAAAGCAAAATAAGAGAATACAAGTGTCTTCATTCGTCATTGTTATGGAAAGTAAGATGTCATTTAAAAATTTCTTCTACTTCTAATTTTAATTGATTTAAGTTCCAAGATACTGGTGAAGTGACCAAGTTACACAGATTTATTCACTGTCTCGGTCAAGGAAAAAAAATCAATGAAGAAGACAAAAAAAATTGGCCAAATAAGGCAAGTAATTTGCTAACAAGGCTTTCAGCGGGACAAAGGGAGGCCTTACACCTATAAAACACAGAGAGCTGGCAACAAGGTATTTACTTTCTTAATTCGATTCCTATTCCAGGAGATGTGACAGAAGAAAAACTGTCGTTCAAGACAGTGGTAGCCAGATGCCTTTTCCAGCACCAACACAAGACCATGAATTCTCATTATTCATCTCCATAAAATGCCAGTTCCAATGCCAGAATGTTGGACTTTTAAAGCCATTTTAACTGTTAAACATATTTCAGCTTGATGAGAAATCACAGCATGGACAAATAAAAACCGTCAGATAAAAGATGGAGAGGGGGGTCTGTGAGCTGACTTGGTTTTAAAAACAAATCTTGTTTTCAATTGGGATTTAATTGCTTTAAAATAAGTGCAAAGACTCTCAATGAACTAAGTCAGTAATATTATTAAAACTGAGGAAAATCTGTTTTAAGCTGTAAGGAAAGGGGAAGAGAAATCGAAAGCCCAACACCCACAACGAAGCACCAGAAGGCTCAAAAACAGACGGAGGAGGAAAAAAGCAGCCAACATTAAGACAGGCATTCCATATCCTTTCCTTTGCACATGGAGAAGCAACTGGTCCTCCAGCAACAGGATCCAGTCCCATATAGTCAGAACAAAGGAGCTGGTGTGAAAGCAGCACTTTGTATTTCAGGAACACAAGGAGAGACCCCCCAGGAGACTGGGAGGGCTCAGAGCAGGGCCCAAGGTAACAAGAAACAAGGGGCAGCAAAAATATAAAGAGAAGTATCTTTAAAGTATCCCAGGTTTGACACTGCAGTTGGGGGAAACACGGAAAAAATAAAAATCCAAGGAGAAAAACTGCCAGGGAGGACAAAGGCACACATACATATATAAATACACCTACAGTACATATATGCATGTGCATGTGTGTGTATATATATAAAATAAATCTATTTGCCCTCTCTTCACCCTCCCCATCACCATCTCTTGGAATTTTACAACAAAACTTTCCTACTTTTTTCAAGTTACCTGAAATCTTCAAATATCAAATGACTAATGCTGATTTTTATTTAATTCTCAGTATTGGTTAAATGTGTCTACACCACGTTTTAAACACAGGTAAATCTAAAATTTAACACCCTTACAAGTCCCTCATGGTTTTTCACTGGTAGAAGGGGGAGCTGCTCAGTAAGCCACCCATGAATTTCCATTTCCATACGTTCAATTAGACTGGGATCTTCTTCCACACACATTGCCCAAAGCAATACACCAAAAAAACCACCCTTATTTTCAGAGGATTGTTCTCACAATAATAAATCCAGTTCCTCAAAGGGCACCGTGATCAGCTCAAGGAACAACCTGAACACAAAAGTTTACACTATTTAAAAAAATCATTGTGATGGATGCAACAAAGGCAATGAAAATCTGTGTCTTGAGAGCATTTCCCATGTCCTGCCTCACAACAGGAGCCTGTCCCTGGAATGCTCTGACCTTCTGCTTTCACTGACCATAACTGCAGGATCCAAGGATGTTGACACAAAAGAAGTGGAGGTATTCAAGAGCCCACTAAACTCCAGCCACAATACACAATATTGATTTAAGAGTATTTCTGGGTACTTTTCACAGCAGCACGGAAGGAAACTCTAAAGTATCTGTAAAGTAAAGAGCTTAAAAGGCAGAAAATTCACCTGTTCATTTTCAGGCTGATAAATGCTATTTAATAACAAAGGGGAGCTATTCATTAAACCATGGCAGGACAGCAAAAGGGAGACTAACATAGTGAGCCCCGAAATGAAAACTGTATGTGAAGTACAGAAGCACCACAGAAAACACATGGAAGAAGTGAACCAAGACACCTTTCAACTACAACTGCGCCCCTGCTCCAGCTCAGGAGGTGCCAGGAGGGGTGGGAAACAGGACAAGGATGATGATGACCTTTAGTTCTCAGCCTTTTGAGCAGCAGATTATTAACTCCTGTCATTCTACAGTTAATGCCCTTTGCTGGTCTATTTTACATAGGAACCTGAGAACCACTATTTTAAAATTTACCGAGCTTGATGTACCATCTTAAGTCTATTGATCTGTTTTAAGCATGAGATAACCCAGTAGGAAGGTAAAAATACCTTTTAGGGTTTGAACTGGCTTCCCTGGCTTTGCTCTCTTGCTGAAGTGCCTCTGCCATAAAAAGGTCTCTTTATTTGCAAATAAAGAGCTACGGGTCTGTTTTATACACTCATTAAATCAACCCCCCCAGCACAGCAGCAGCACAGAGAGAAGCACCTACTAAAACAAACACAGTGTTTAGTGATTAGTGGGTATCAAGCACTCAGGTCACTGTCAGGACACCTCATTCAACCTCTCCTTCTCCAATTTCCAGAGCAGTCTAACACGCCCTCAATGATTCAGTCGAGCCTTAGGTGTCCAAAAACACTTCCCAAAGCAGGCTTCAGCCACAATCTGTGCATTCATTCACCAGCTTTTGGAATGTGTTTTATTTATGCATTTAGAAAACACAAGACACGGCAAATCACCGGACACTTATGGGTATATAATTGTAGTTACTTGTTTGTGTGCCTACAGAAGCAAAAGCATGATGGAAGACACGACCAACAAGCACAGACACTACACTATTTTGTTAACAAAACTTTAAAAGGGCAGATGTTTTAGAAAATCCAAAGGAATTCTGCTGGCCCTGTACATTTTCCTTCCCCTAAAGAACTTGCTGCTTCCTGTCCTCCTCAGGTTCTTCCTCGAGCTAAGGAAAGGAGAAAGAGCTTAGCAACAGATCATTCCCTATCTCAGATGATCAGCTAGTTTTAAATGCTCGACCACTAGCATCAGGTGCTGCTGGAGGTAAGAGATCACCATAACAGCCACAGCTGTCAGGCTGTATTCTTGGGAAAATAAAGTGACATTTAGATTTGACCAGATATGACCCCCAGGCAATGGAGCCAAACAGCACTTCATCGACTCAGCCACTTCTGTGGCCTAGAAAGGCCTTCCACAAATCCTGAAACACTGGGGAGAAACATCTTCACAAGGGATCCTCATCTGAAAATGACATCATGGAAGTACACACAGAAGAGAGTTTTGTTTTCTGCAGAAATGGTTTGGAAATGCAGCTCTCGGGGCCAGGGCAGGGCTCTCATGTCCAACACATCTCCTGGAAATACTGCTTGTCTCACTTCTCTTACCAGGAATCCCTACTGGAATGTCACAGCTTACAATATTCCTGGAAACAAGTTCAGTGCAGAGGCAAGAGACTCCAGCCAGATGCTGGTAGTTGTGTCCTTGCTGCTTTTCCCTGCACATCCAGACTCTCACCGGGGATCCTGAGCTCCAGCAACTGCTGGAGAACCACTGGGAAGGATATCCTGCCAACCTCTATTTATAGCACCTGGGGAGGGAGGGGAAGACTGTAATAGAACAGGCAAAATAAAGCCTTGCCATTGGCATAAACCAGCCAGGCTGGATCAAAACCCCAACTGCCCAGTGCCCTGAATAAGGGCCAACAGCAAAGAAGGAACCCACAGCTCCAGCTTGGAACAAACAGCCCACAAGATCTGCCACCTCATTGTCTCTGGGCACCTTTAGGTGGGATATCAAATGTTTCAGTGGTACAGATTAACTACTGTCAACCTGAGACACACCATTAAAGGAATAGGATGCATTACTCAACACAAATAAAAGATTACAAAACAAGAAAGTTGGCGCTTTTTTCCTATTTCCAGTAGCAAGACTGTGCAAAAAAAAAAAAAAAATCTCTTTTTCTAACTTTTATAACTATGCCTCAAGTTTTTCAGATTAAAGAAAAGGAAACACACATCCCCTAAACTAAAACATGCCAAGGATTTATAAACCGTGGCAGCTGTTTTGGTGAGGGGTTTTGTTTGCTTCTGTTTTGGGGGTGGGATTTTTTCTGTTTGGGTTTTTTTGGTTTTGTTTTTAGAAAAATGTTTGCTTGTTTTCCTAAAAGCATAACAAAGTTCTGTCCATTATCCAGTTACCTTTGGTGATTTATTTATACTGTGTCACTAATGTAACATAATATATGCACCTAACAGTGCAGGATCCAGTTGGAACTGAATTCCTCAGAGGAAACGCACCACAGCCCTGTCCAATCCCTCCTATTCAGCTGGAGGAATCTGCTCAAACTACAGCTGGATAAAGATGGAGCAGCAAACACAAAACCTGGGCTTGCTCCTGTAGAAACAGGAGGATTTTGAAGAGGACACTTATTGGCAAACTTGCATTCAAAAGAGAGGCTCAAAGACCGGGACTGAGGGAACGGCACTACAATCAAACAGGATCAAATTACACAACCCCAGCGAGTTCCCACCCACTGCCAGAGCCAAACTCACTCCTCTCCCTCCCCAAGCTCTTTTATCCAAGAGGAGACACCAACCCAGCAGCTTCGAGCATGCCTAATTTACAGCCCTGCTTTGAACTTGGGCCTCCCACCATTCAAAGAACTGCTGCGAACACCAAACCCACCCCAAAAAAATCCCAAATGGTGAGATCACCTGCAGTAAGTGGCATCTCCTCCTTCAGGCAGAGCTGACATGGAAGCAGAGCCAGGAGAGAATCACCTCCAGCACACACGGGAAGTGCAGCTCCAATCCCGGGGCTGCTGCACTTGGGAGTTCCATGATAAACCCACAATTCCCTGGTATTGTAGAGCCAGTAAGTCCAGGAATTCTTGGCCTACGGGGTACTTTGTAGCTGCCCCCATCTTCACTGCTGGAGCCGCTCCACTCCCAATAAAATAATTAACCCTTCAGTGACTGGGACTGGCACCTCTGAAGGCCTCACAACATCGAGCTGTACAGACAAAACCAGCCCTCACAGCCTCCCCAGCCTGGGCTGTTCCCACCACTGTTGGAACAACACTCAGACTTCTGTAAAACGGACATTTCTGAGCTTTCTCAGTGAAAGAGAACAGTATCTCCCCCTAAATCTTACCCCCCCCACAGACCATTTCAGTTTGTGCTGCTCCAGGCAGCAAGTGAAGAGACCCGTCTGAGAACTGGACTTTATGTGCTCTGCCAACACCACAAACACTCCTCCTGGGAGAACACGGGGCAGGAACCACACAGACCCTGAGCTCATTCCCAGGCTGCTCCACGCACGTGCAGTCCCAGGAACCCGTCACACACACAAGTGACTGCACAGCAGGAACTTCAGCAAGGACACTTTTCTCCCCCATAACTGATATCCAAGCAAAAAATCTGATGCTTTGCTCTCTTTCAGACATCAGGATTTCACTTGGCATTCCTGTTTGCATCAAGCCAGAGCATCCCACCTTTCCTACAGGAAGAGGCAGGGAACAAAACACACCAGTTTCCAAGGCAGGGATTAGTCACGGGATCCCAGGAAACTGCAGAGTGAACTTTTTGCACCCTGACTCCATCACGGAAGAGCAGCTGCCATTTCTCCCGTTCCTGTCCTGCAGGAATGCACAGACTCCCAGGCTTCCAACGCATATTTGGGAACAGCCTCTAGCTGAGCTTTAACTGCTTTTCTGTCTACGGAGGACCCGCAAAGCCTCAGTGCCCAGCTGAGGGGGATGTACGACCAACAACTAACCATCGTTTTTAAGTCACGTGTCAAAAAACTTTAGAGAGGAAGGGCTAAATTGCATTGCTGTTTATTGCACGAAAAACCACCACGTTCTGCTTTGATTGCAACTCCCACCGGCTGATCAAGGAACCAAAAAAAAAAAAAAAAAAGGAAAAAAATCAGAAGGCAGGGACCGTGGCACGAAAGGAGAGTAAATGATTTCCAGCCTCCCCTGTGCCCAATGCTGGCGTCGATCCCTCAGTCACATCCCAGGCTCCCGGGGATCCCCCCTCCCGCTCCAGTGTCACCGGCCAAGGCACTACGAGGGAACAGCAGCCCCGAAACGCGGCTTCCCCCCAGCTCCTCAACGACAGGCACGGCCGGGAACGACTCCCGGCAGCGATCCCGGAACAGGGATCGGAACGGGGTTCCCGCTGCCGGCGGTGCGAGGAGGAGCCCGGGAGCGGGGGGACAGCGAGGCGGTGGCAGTGAAGGCGCGGGGGCAGCGAGGGGACACAGAGATCCCGCACAGATCCCTCCAACGCCGCTTCCCCCCCGGGCCAGGCCCGCGCGGGGCGGCCCCTGCAGGGCCGCGGGGCCCGGCCGCGCTCGCCTCCATTTTCCCCCGGAGCGCCGCTCCCCGCCGGGCCGAGCCGGGCCCCTCACAGGCGGCGGAGCCGGGCAGGGCCCTGCCGGAAGCGCGGGGCCGAAGGGGGGGGGCGGTGCGCGATGGCGGCCGCCGTGTGTGCCGTGTGTGTGTGTGTCCCCCGCCCCGCGCTCCCACCTCCTGGTTGAAGGCGTTGACGGCCTCCATGTCGGCGCTGGCGGGCGGGCGGAGGGCGCTGCGGGCGGTGCTGTCGTTGCGGGCGGCGGTGCCGGCGGGTGCCCTCAGGGCGCGGCCATGATGGCGGCGGCCATGGCGGGGCTCGCGGGCAGCGCGCGCGGCCCGGCCCGACCGCGCGACGGGCCGGGGGGGGGGGAGCGGGGGGAGCGCGGGGCACGCCGGGAGCGCACGGGCCCCGCTCGCGGCCCGCGCGAGAGCCGCCGGGGGCACGTGACTCGGCGCGCGCGCGCCGGCGCCATGTCAGCGCCGGCCCCGCCTTCCGGGGGAAGGAGAGAGGGGAGGGGGGGGGGAAATGGCGGCGTGGAGCGTGCACTGACACCGCACTGCCGCTGTCACTGCCCCCGGACACTGCCAGTGCCGCTGCTCGCAGCCGCCGGGCGGCCGCCGCGCCGCCACCGCGCTTCGGCCCCTCACGGCTGCTCTAGTGCTGTCGCGGGCGGCTGGGCTCGGCTCGGCTGGATTCGGTTGCGCTCGGCTGAGTTCGGCCCAGGTCGGGTCAGTTCGGCTGGACTCGACGCCGTTCGAGTCGATTCGGGAGTGCTCGGTTGGACTCGCTCCTTTCGGCTCGATCCGGGAGTGTTCGGCTGATCTCGGTTCCGTTCGGCTCGATCCGGGAGGGTTCGGCTGATCTCGGTTACGTTCGGCTCGATCCGGGAGGGTTCGGCTGATCTCGGCTCGCTTCGTTTCCATCCGGGAGTGTTCGGCTGGAAGCGGCTCCGTTTCCTGACGGAGCTCCGGGGTGAAAGCGGCGCCTGCCCCACGTTAAACACTCAAAAATCGATTCTTTTCTGATTCCGTGCCCCCACACTAAACACTCAAAACACGGTGTTTTTTCTGATTCTCAGCTCCACGTTAAACACTCAAAAATCGGTGTTTTTTCTCATTCCTCGATACGACACCCCCCCCCCGTTAAACATTCAGAAATCGGTGTTTTTTCTCATTACCTCATCCCCTTCCCCAGGCTAAAGACTCAAAAATCGGTGTTTTTTCTCATTCCCTGGTCTCCCGCTCCACGTTATACGCTCAAACACCGATGTTTTTTCCGATTCTCAGCTCCACGTTAAACACTCAAAAAATCGCTGTTCTTCTGATCCCACGCTAAACACTCAAAAATCGGTGTTTTTCTGGTCCCCTGCCCCAAGTTAAACACTCAAAAGGCGATGCTTCTTCAAAGCACAAGTATAAACAGGAGCAGGACTGGAAGGCGGCTCCCCACGCAAAGTGTTGTGCCCCGGTGCTGATCATTAATCAATTCCTGCAGCTAATCAATGATCATGAGGGCACCCGGTGTGTGCCCCCGGTGCAGCTCCGAGCACTGAGCCAGCTTGTGCTGGAATCGGAATTTAAAAAAATCGCTTCAGCTCTCGTAGTTCTTTTAAAGAAAGCTACCAAGCTACAGAGGAGTGGTGGAAAATAATAATAATAATAATAATAATAATAATAATAATAATAATAATAATAATAATAATAATAATAATAAATAATAATAATAATAAATAATATTGCCTACCCTGTGTCAGTGTCTTGGCTTTTTGTGGTTTTTGCCAGTCTCAATGCGATAAATTAACTTCATGTGTAGTTTGCACTACTAATCTTGTTTGTGTCACTGCCCAAAAATTCTCAAAGAGTGGCTTGTTCTGCCACCTGAGAAACAGGAAGAACAAAGGAAGAACATATTCCATGATTCTGTGATAACTGGATTGCTGTTGGGAACAAATTATGGTCCCTGCATGTAGTGATTCTTTTTATCTTTGTACCAGCTGATGAAAGATGCGTGCAAATCTTACTCAGGCTGGTTGAAATCTGAAATATTTTTGAATTCAGCAGAGTCCTTGTCATTCTACACTTAATGAGGCACAAGTTTAGCTGAATTTCATTTAGATCAAGCATTTAAGGAGTTTCACAGAATGATGTGTCTGTCGCTTTTTTTCTTGCAATAACATTGTCTTGATCCTTGAAGATGTTAAGAACCCTAAATTTCGCTCTGTCTCCTACATTATTATTAACTTCGTGTATCATTTTTGACAAAGGAAGTGATTGACAGTGATCACCCATAAAAATGTCGTGTTCCTCGTTCTTTGATGATCTGTGTCTACCTCTCTGACTCATTCAGTCAATCTGTAATTAACTTACAGGGCAACTTTTTCTTTTTTTTTTTTTAATTTTTTTAGAATTTCCTGACATCCAGTGATACAAGTGACCAAAGTAAACCAAGGTGGTTCTGCAGCTGCCTTCTGGTGCAGCTGGAGCTGTGAGAAATCCAAGCTGTGGAGCTCTCTCTTGTATTCTCCATGAACACCAAGACTGGAGCCTGTAAAATACTTCCTTCTGGACAGGGGGTTACTCTGGAACTTCTTCCTGAGGGAAACTGGTGCAGGGGAAGTTTGTGATTTCGTCTGTTGGGAGCATTTAGGTTTTTAGGCTCTGCTATACTGTTACTGCTGAAGATTTGGCTTTAGCGTTAAAAAATACTTGTTGTTTTTTTTTTCTCCTGTTGACAAGTAAACATCTAAACCTGCTGTGGATGGATATCTAACCCTGGTGGGGCTTATAAGAACAACTAAAATTAATTAACAACATTAAAATTAACATCATCAAAATTAATTATTCAGCGCTTTAGGAAGCCTGCACAGTAGGAAGCAAGTTGTTGTTTGGGGTTTTTTTTCCAATTAGGAATTGCAAATTACATTTGTAGTGTAGATATTTGCAGTTCTCAGGCAGCCACCATTCTGAGTGCCAGTGCAGTTCTAGGTGTGTGAGCCAACAGCAATAAAAATATTCGAAATGTGAAACTGTTCCCCACCTGTACAACCACCTGTACAACCTCCTGGTAACTTTGTGGTCCTAGTTCTTCATCCCCTTCCTTCTTAGGTATTTTAAAACAAAGTATTTCATTTTGGACATGAGGAAATTTGACTTCAAAGGGTTTTTTCCACTCCGTAAGCGAGGTGAGAAGAAGCAAAAAATTGTTTGTGTCCAACTGGACAGGAATTCTGTTTCTTGTTTTCTGTTTGCTTGTTTGTTTAGGAGAAGGAAACTCGGATTATCCGGTCAGCAGGAGCAGAAAATGCTGTCTTTGTGAAAGCAGCTTTCAGCTTTAGCTCACTTTAGGCCCCAAACTCTTTCCTTCCCTCCCCACATTATCCAGGTTCTGGTTTGTGAGGTGATTTCTAAGTGTGTATAATCAGTTTGCAGTGTATTCTATAATCTGTCTTTACAGTTCTGTTGAACCTGTGTTCAAGTGCCTTATTTTATGTTGCCTATGTCAGGCATTCTAAAGCCACGTTCAGTCCTTTTTTCTTCCCCAGTAATGTGTGAGACTTAAAAATTGCCAAAAACTGTAGATGTGTTTTGCAACTTTTGCTTCCTAACTTTCAGAAATCGGTTTTTCTTGGTGTTTCTTCCTCCGCTGTTGAGAAAGTTAGATTTTAATTTGGTTTTTTAACATCACGTAGTCATCCTGCAGTCACTGCTTCAGAAGACAGGGTTTAAGGCAGTTAAGTGTCCTAGGGTGCAATAAAATTCTGGGTCCTATCAGATGTAACCACAAAGTATTTAAGCCTGAGAAGGAATATGTAACTAATTAACTCGTGAGCATTTTTTGGTTTTGCAATACGTCAGTAAAAAAATTCTAGTTGCATTATACTTGAGGGAGGTGAAGGAAATCCTGTGCAAGGGACAGTTCTTAGGCCTAAATTGATAAACCTTGGTACTCTTGAGAGGGACTGGTGGCACAAATCCTTACTTGTGGCTTCTATTTAGCTTTCCAGGTATCGTGGAGCAAATAATTCCTGTCAGGCTTTACTCTTGAGATTTAAAGCCTTTTTTTTTTTCATCACTCCTCTTACATTCCCTGCTGTGGCCAGGAGATGGCCCTTATGTCCGCACTAAGAGGGGCAAGCGAGGCAAACGCGATTTGTCTTCGCTGAAAGCGAGTTTGAGTAACGTCGGTAAATATCTTGGGCGAATGAGAACTCACAGGATAAAAGATCACTTTGATCTCGTAGCACATGAGGGGCACAGATTCAAGAACAAAGTCCAGGAACTTGTTGCACCACAAAAGAACTCTGTTTCCTTACTCGGTAAGAGGGATCTGACGTGCCCCTGAATTCATCAAACAAAACCCCTGTGTGTTGGCGGCGTTTGTTTGTTTTTTAAACGAGAATAGTCTAAAAGGCAGTTTCTAGCACTTTTTTTCCTGTTCCAGCTGAGATGTTGAGGCCTGGTCTAAAGACATTTTCCACTGAAAAAGGCATTATCACCTATGCTTTTCGTTGCTTCTACTTGCCCTTCCTCCCCAAATGATGGTATTTAATACCCTTCATGGAGACTGAGCTGTTCTGTTCTCCAGTGTAACCAACTTTCCATGCCCATTTGTGAAAAGCCATCCCAATTGCGAACCTTTCCTGTATAATTTTGTCACACATCAAGGACATTACTCTAAACTAGTCTTGTTGCAACAATACGTCTCCCCTCTGTAGCCAGATCCGAAGGGGTGGAGCTCTGAACATTGCTTTTAAGAGACTGTGGGAGGAGAAGATAAGGTGGCCATGGTGCAATATGCATGTATGGGGGGGTGTAAATATATATATATATATATATGTCTGTACGAATAAATAATGATGTTTTTTTCTAAGAAAATGAAACACGTTTTCATGTTGTTCTCACAACAGACTCTGCCAAAATAAACATTACTGTGCCTGTGCGAATCTTCTCTTACTTAGAGAAAATGAGTCGTGTGATGGGTACGTTTCATGTGCTGCTATAAAACACTTGAGTACCACAAAGGGAGGGGTGTTGCAAGAGCCTGAGATATGAGTGGAAGCTCTGTGTTTTCCTGCAGAAAAGCAGCAGACTGGTTGGTTAAAGCCTAAATTCCTGCCAGTGTGTCACAGGGCACACCAAGGTGTCCTCTCACTGTGGCTGAAATTCAGCCAAGGTACTTTGCTGAGACAAGGGTCTAGTTAGGAACATGGTTTGATGGTTGCTGAAGCTCAGCCACTGAACAACCCTTTTGGGAAAGAAATTCTCCCTGATATCCAACTAAAACTCCCCTGACTCAACTTGAGGCAGTTTCCTCTTGTCCTGTCACTTGTTACCTGGGAGAATAGGCTGATTCCCACCTCACTACAACCTCCTGTCAGGGAGTTGCAGAGCCAGAAGGTCCCCCCTGAGCCTCCTTTTCTCCAGGCTGAGCCCCCCCAGCTCCCTCAGCTGCTCCTGCTGCTCCAGCCCCTTCCCAGCTCCGTTCCCTTCCCTGCACACACATCAGCCCCTTAATGTCCTTCTGGTTGGGAAGGGCCCAAAACTGCCCCAGGGTTGGAGGTGCCTCAGCAGTGCCACATTCCCACAATTCATGGAAGTGGAGAAGCCATTTGGCTTTTTCGGGGTTTTAAGTTTTAATTTCCTGTTACCCAGAGCAGCGTGTCTCTAGGTTCTCCTGCTCCCCTGCACACCCATGATGTATTTGTCCTCTCTTGCCTTCTTAGAGCTGGCTGTGGCTCTCTGGCCTGGCAATACTTGGGTTTCTGCACTCGTGCTGCCGTTGCTATGCAACCAACCACCACCAGCAATTTGCATGACCCTTTCTCCAGATATGAAATTAATATGCAGGAATTAGTGCCAGCTGCAGTTGGTGATATGACCATTTTCAACCAGCCTTCTCCTCCCTGCTTTCCCCTCTGACACTGCCTCCACTGAACTACTGTGTTTGGGACTGGGGAATATTGATAGAAACAGGTCCCAAGTGACAAGAGCTCGTCCTCACCTGCTGAAAGCAGAAAAAATGCTCAAGGACAGAAAATAAAGGTGTGGGCAAAGTCTGGTGTGATGGGCCCTTATGTGCCACCAAAGGTGAGAAACCCATGTGAAATAAAAACCTTAGGGACCGTAAACGGGCAATTCCAACGGCAAAACTTTCTCTGGATTCTCCCAGGAGAATCTGGCTCGTTACAGAGCAATAATTCAAGTTGGTGGCTCGTGCTGCCAGATGGGCCACTGTGATGCTCTGGCCCGCCTTCCTGCCTGACACCCAGCTCCAAGCTTCTTCCTGCCTGGAATACAGCGGCCTCTAGAAAAAACATCTGACTTTGATTTAGAGAATTCCAAAGAAGGAGACTTTGCCATAATGCCTCGCTGGGTTGCTGTGCTGGTTAATTACCCTCACTGTTAAAAATATGTGTCGTATTTTATAGCTTGAATTTGTCAGGATTCAGCTCCCAACCCCTGGATCTCATTATAGCCTTGTCTGCAAGCCTGTGTTCATACTCAGACACACAGACACAGACTGGGAGCAGCCGCCCCCCTCCCTTTGCTAGGCTTTAAAGGACCAAGTTCCTCCACTATAAAGTGTATTATTTAGGTCTTTCTTCACTCTCATAGCTCTTTTCTGAACTTTCTTCATTTTCCCAACTTACTCTTTGAACTGGGGAGGTGCAGTTTTCCAGCCAGGGTTACAGGAGTGAGGAATACTCTGATTTTTTCTTCAGGGCTCCTTGCTTTTCCTTCATGTGGGCTCTGTTTTAAATGGACTAAGATGTTATTTTTGATAGACAGAAATCCCCGCCCAGTGCCTGACTCATGTTATCTCTTTTGGCCATTTCAGAGCAGACAGGGAGTAGCAGGGTCTGAAAGTGCTGTCAAAGCCAGAGTTTTCATGAGTAATTCCTCATCCTTGCCAAATATTTCATGGTACTTAGTGTTCATCAGCCAGGTGGATCAGTGCTGATTCAAGGGAGAAAGTATGTGTTCGCTACAGAAACAGGTGCAGAAATAAATAACCTACTGGGTTTTGTAGAAATCAACCTGATATTCAAACACGTCTTTGAGTGATTCTGTAATCATGTAAATATGCAAATCCAGAACTAGATTTTTAGCTGGTTGGTTTTTTCTTCTCCTTTTTTTTTGCTCCATTTCTCTAGAAAGTCTGCCACTGAAATATTTAAAAACTGTATTTGGATCCAGCAGGAACTGTCTTCCAGTTTTCCACCAAAGGATTTACAAGGATGTATTGACCCTTTCCTTTCCCCTTTCCTTTCCTTTCCTTTCCTTTCCTTTCCTTTCCTTTCCTTTCCTTTCCTTTCCTTTCCTTTCCTTTCCTTTCCTTTCCTTTCCTTTCCTTTCCTTTCCTTTCCTTTCCTTTCCTTTCCTTTCCTTTCCTTTCCTTTCCTTTCCTTTACCCTTTCCTTTCCCCTTTCCTTTCCCCTTTCCTTTCCCCTTTCCTTTCCCCTTTCCTTTCCCCTTTCCTTTCCCCTTTCCTTTCCCCTTTCCTTTCCCCTTTCCTTTCCCCTTTCCTTTCCCCTTTCCTTTCCCCTTTCCTTTCCCCTTTCCTTTCCCCTTTCCTTTCCCCTTTCCTTTCCCCTTTCCTTTCCCCTTTCCTTTCCCCTTTCCTTTCCCCTTTCCTTTCCCCTTTCCTTTCCCCTTTCCTTTCCCCTTTCCTTTCCCCTTTCCTTTCCCCTTTCCTTTCCCCTTTCCTTTCCCCTTTCCTTTCCCCTTTCCTTTCCCCTTTCCTTTCCCCTTTCCTTTCCCCTTTCCTTTCCCCTTTCCTTTCCTTTCCTTTCCTTCAGGGAAGTTGGAGTCAAGGGCAAATGGTCTAAACCATCACTTCTCCCAGAGCTCCTCCTCCTTTGTGCTCTTTGAACCAATGTGATAGGGGACTCGAGCTTGTTGATAATATTTCTGAGACTGAAAAATAAGCAAGAAAGATGAATAACCTGGAAAGAAACAGAAAATAAATGAGAGCAAACATCCCTTTGAGCATGCAGCAAGTATTGCTGAGCTAGTCTGGTTTGGGCCAAGTATCCCAAGGGAGCTTGGGGAGGGAGTTGAGGGCAGCTTCTGGAGTTGCTGCTCAGCACTCAAGGCAGGAGCAGGGATTTGAGGGTGTAGCACTTTGGAAAGGGAACTGTGCAATGGTGAGAGATTCTGTTGTGGACTAAAACACAGTGGGAAACAAAGGAGCTGTGGGAGGAAGGCTTTGCACAGTGCATCCCCAAGCTTTGGGAAGGAAAACAAAACCAGTACAGAGTGAAAAATCAGTTCATCCTGTAGGAAACTTTGAGGTAATTACCCAAGAATTACCCAAGAATACAGTGTATGAGGTGCACTGGTGACAGAGAGGCTCCCTATGAAATGCACAGCCAGTCCATTCCAGGTTGGGTAGGTGGTTCCCCCGTAGATTCTGATGCTGTGAGTCCAAGCCCACCAGTCTGGACCAGTGTAACAGCACAGTGCAGACTGAGGCTGCCGGAGGAATTTCCTCTTCCCCTCCTCTAAGCACTATCTTGACAGCTGAGTCCAGCCAGAGAGCTCTTGCTGACACACCCTCAGTTGGAACATCTGGAGAGTGTAAGCTCTGCTTTCTCCGTGAAACATCCTCAGCTCAGGAATTTACTTCTCCCAGTGGCCTCGCAGAGCCGACGTCCACTGACCTTCAGGGCACAGTGGAAGGCCCATCTGCTTTCTCAAACCTTTGCCTGGGGGTCTGGAAGGGGGACTCACGGATAACTCATCCCATGGGAGTCTGTGAGAGGAACAGGGGCCAGCCTGGTATGTCTCAGGTTTTTAAACCATGTACACGTGTCCAGGCTATTAAACAAGCTGAACAAAATCATTTTACCTTCCAGGCATTTTACAATAAATACATTTATTGAAATGAATAAACCTCCCAGATTTTGGTAGCTGTGCCATGAGAGTTCTTTGTGCTTGAGTGAGAAAGTGGTCTCTCCCAGGCCACCCTGGGAAGTTCTTGATCCTGCAAAGGAAGTGTATCCCAAGTACTTCTGTGACAGCAGACTGGCACATGGTGACGTGCTCAGGATTAAACCAACACATCCTGTGCAGCACCATCACATCCTTCCTGCTTCCACACCTGCCTCTGCCTCCCTTCCCAGCAAAGCCCTGGGAGCAGGGATCAAAAACCAGATCTTTGCCTTCTCACTTGTGTGAGTTGTGCTATTAAACAAATAAACCTCATAAAAAAGGAGAATGGGAGCTGGTCCTGCAATTATTTTCACGTTGGCAGAGCATCCTCTTCCTTTTACACCCCTTTCTTTTTGCAAGTTAAGAATAGCCCCATCTAGATTTTTATGCTAACACAAATAGGTTCTCACTTCAAAAAAATCTCCTTTAAATAACAGCCCTGTAATATCTGAAACCCAAATATTACTAAAATAAAACTATAAAAAACAAACACAAAAAATTAAAAACCCCAACAAAATCCCACTAAAACAAACAAAAAAACCCCCAAACAAAACAAAACCCCAAATAAAACAAACAAAAAACAAACACACAAAAAAACCCCAAAACAAAAATAAAAACCTGCAAAATCCCCAGTTATTTTAAAACGGGATGAAATACCAAGGAAAGCATATGCAATAACAGGCTGATTTTTTCTTTTTTTTAGCCTATCAGCACTAAGTCAGGCTTTCTCCTATGACCTGACTGAAGTCAGCAGTTAACCATGGACCTGCTGATGTGGCAGGTAAACGTTAAATGCCACCAGCAGCTGCACCAGAAGAGGCACCAGCTCGGGAAGGTGAAACGTTTTGCTGATGGGCTCCATTCTGAAAGCCAATAACACATTTTACTGCAATATTTTAAAGGGCTGGAGGTGGCAAAGGACAATACTGTCAGGGTAACTCTGCATTTCTTTGCTTTCGTGGGTTTAAATAGAGTTCTAAATTATTTTTAGTATCTTGTTGTTACAGCTTTTGCAACCTGAAGACAGACCACTGCCTTTAATTCATTAGTAATTTCAACAGTTAATCAGCAAATGTCATTACCTAGAAAGACTGCAGCTCAAAGTAAAGCACACTGGAGTTAAATTCAAATTAGAGCACGGACAGAAATGAATGCAGCCTTTGATCCCCTTTCCATCCAGACTGCACCCTGATGGGCACAGCTGGACAGGATAGAAATCGTGAGAAGGCAGCGGTCTAGGGCGGGTAAAAGGATACTGTCAACTCATTAAGTCCTCAAGTTGAGTCAATTAAAAATAAAATTGACTGGGTTCTTTCAGAACTCTCGTAATGTTTGCTGCAATGGATGTTTCTTGCCAGTTTTATTTTTAAAAGAGGCTGATTTTCAGGTGTTGGACCGGAAAACATACCATTAACATCTGTTTAATCCTCCCAGTGGCCAAACCCGTGTTTCTGTCAGGGGAGTAGGAGCTGTGAGCCCAAACAAAGGCACAGAGCTCTGCCTGCCTGTCTCTCCGAAGGAATGTTCCTTTGGGCAGGGGAAGGGTTCACTTCCAAACCCCCTCATCACAGTCATATATTTCAGTAAGACAGGATGCAGCCTCTTTCCAACTTGAAAACAATATGTACTTTTTACTCTTCCAGTATAACTATCTGCAGAACAGAGGGGGGGGTTTTGCCCCCTTTTTCCCTCGTTCCCATGCAGCAATGTTGTTAGACCCCTCATATATGTCACACTGACTGGAGAATCCGTGGCACGGACCAGACTGACCACGAATGATCCTGCCTTGCCACTTTCCTGAGCTGTGCATGGGCTGGGTCACCTTCCCTGCAAACACAGGGACACTCCTGGCACCTTCCCACTTCAGCTTCGATTTAGGAAACCTCAATCCAGTTCTCTCTGGGACCATTTGGACTAGCTGGAACCAGATTTACCAGTCCCAGTTGACTCAGGAAGGCCTGATGACCACGGCAGTTTGTGTGAGGGGGAGATCTGCGTGCCACAGGGAGGTACCAGGTCACCTGCACTGCCTCACCGTGTGCTTACACTGCAATTTCTCTGGTGGCCAGGTCAGGAGGGGACTTGTCCTAAACTTCCTGGCCCTTTTAAACATTCTGGGTTCCCTCCCAGCCCCCGTTCATAGCACAGCAGCACAACCACGCTGCCATGGCATCGCACAGGGGAAGGGAAGGGAGGCAGCTCCAGTTTAGCTCTTAGGGATGTGTCATGCCAAAGTCACCCCAGTTCCATCAGTTCAGGCAGTGGGACATGGTCCTGTGTCCCCACACCTTCCCACAGGGGACCAAACTGCTCCTGGGATAGTGTTTGGTCAGAGGACATGCACACTCTTGTCTTAGGTGGCTGTGTGCTGTAATACTTGTAAGTGAATCCAGTGCATGCAATGAGTGGAAATTTTCAATCCAAACTATTATTTATGGGCTTTGAAGCTTTCCCTTCTCCAGTTTCTGCCTGCTGGAGCAGTGTTGGATTTCTGTTTTGTCTGAAAGTTCGTCTGAAAACATATATTTCACTGAGCGCGGTGGTGTGGAGCCAGTCCCAGGGTTCTCAGCCTTGGAACCACGCTGTATTGAGCCACCAGAGTACATTTTGGAGGGGCTAGTGGGAAACTAAGGGAGTCAAAGAAGAGCTTAAAAAGCAGAGAGAAGTGTGTTTGCCAGCTCTCTGGTGGGAACAGCGGCTCTGCCTGGGGCGGGATGGGAGCACAGCCCTAGGCCGGCTGGTGTCAGGTACAGCTGCGTCTCGAGGGAAGGTTTTGCTGACACAACTCACATCTGCTAAGGGTGCACCTGGCTCCTTTTCTATTACAAAGTATTTCCTAACGCAACTACACGCGGGCAAAACTTGAACACGTGGATTATCCCCCATCCTCGCTCTCCTCCGCTGCCGTTTGCCAGTGCAGCCTCCAGCTGGGTGGGACGGGGCTGCGAGGTGACAATGGCAATGTACTCGTTCCTTCTCCCTCCCCACGAGGTGGGAAGATCGGTCGGGAAAGGGAAGATCGGTCGGGAAAGGACAGTCCCATGGACGCGGATGGGAGCCCAGGTCGCCTCCTCGCTGCCGGGGGGAGCATTTGGGGGATGCAGGCTGCGGGATGGGGAGGGTGCTCAGCCGGGATCCCGGCTCAGCAGGACAGGAGAAGGAAGACGAAGCCAGCGGCGGGAGAGAGGAGCTGAGAGCCGGGAGGGAGGAGATGGAGAAGCGGGCGGGGAGGACGCGGAGCGGAGCCGCCGGAGCAGCGGGAGCGGTCGCGCCTCTCCCCGAGGAGGACTCGGACGTGCTCGGGGAAGGGAGGTGGGGAAAAGCAACACAAAAGATACTCCCGGGCAGCAGAGCCACATGCAGAGCGAAACCACGGCCGTGCCCGGGGGCGGGAAGCCCCGAGTTAATTCCTGGGGGCGGGGAGCCCCGGGTTAATTCCCGGGAGAGCGATGCTCCGCAGCCCCGCGCTGGGATGCCGGGGGCGGGCGGGGAGGAGGGGGCAGCCGGGTTTGCAAACACCCAGATGCGCCGGGTCTGGGTCGCAGCTGCTCCCGCCGCGTGCGAGCGCATTAAATTACCTCAAAATTCAAACTGAATGAGAGACCCTTTCCCCTCCCTCTCTCCCTCCGCCGGTCCCTCCCTCTCCTTTTCCCGGTCCCTCCTCCACGCGGGCAGCGGGGCAGCAGCAGCCGGAGAAGGAGGAGGGACGGACGGACGGAGGGAAGGAGGGAGGGGCGGCAGCAGCAGCAGCAGGAGCAGCAGACTCAGCCCGGGGCACCTCAGCCCCTCCGCCGGAGCCTCCGCCGCTCTGCCCGGAGCAGCTCGGGTGACCGCCCCGCGGGCCGGGGGCAGCGGCAGGGGAAGGGGCCGGGGGACAAGGGACAGAGCCGGGCATGCCGGCGGCGGCGGGCGATGGGCTCCTGGGCGAGCCGGCGGCGGTGGCGGCGGGCGCGGAGGGGCGGCGGGCGGCGGCGGACGGGGGCTCCTTCCTGGCCGCCTGGCTGAGCGCGGCGGCGCCCCGGGAGCGGCTCCGCGACTTCCAGCACACCAAGAGGGTCGGCAACTACCTGATCGGCAGGAAGCTGGGCGAGGGATCCTTCGCCAAGGTCCGCGAGGGGCTGCATGTGCTCACCGGAGAGAAGGTACCGCGCCCTCCCGGGAGACCCTCCGGGGGGATGCGGGGGGGGGGGGGAAGGGGATGGGAGTGGGGGTGCCGGGTCCCTGCCGGACGGGGGGATGGATGAGCCCCCCCCGGGACAATGAGCTCCCTGGGGAGCACGGAGGAGCCCCCTGGGAAGGAGGAGACCCCCCGGAGGATGGAGGAGCACCCCTGGGAGAATAGAGGAGCTTTCTCCGAAGGTGAGCCCCCGGAGGACGGAGGGACCCCTCCGGAGGATGGAGGAGCTTCCTTGGAGGGTGAGCCCCCCGGGAGGAGGTTGGAGGAGCCCCCGGAGGATGGAGGAGCCCCCCCGGGGCTCTCCTTGGCGCCGTCCCCCAACTTCCCGCTGCCGGCGGGAACCGGCGCTTCCCCCCGCGCCTGCAACCTCGCCTTCCCCTTGGAATAATATACTTCGCTCGCCTTGACCCGTCTTCCTTTTTTTATTTCTTTTTTAATTTTTAAATTTTAATTTTATCTTCTTCTCCCTCTCCACACCCTCTCCCTCTCCACACACCCCCCCCCCCCTCGCTTGTTTAGTTTTTTGTTTGGTTGGTTGGTTTGGTTTTGGGGTTGGGTTTTTTTGGGTGAGAGATGTGTTTTCCGTGGTGAGGCTCGTGCTGCTGAGGACCCGTCGCTGTGTTTAGTTCAGTCGCGACATGTCACGTGTGGGTACATGCACACGGGTGCTCGTCGGGCACCGGGGCGATGGGAGATGCTGCGGTGCCCGCAGGAGGGGGCACGGTCTGGCCGTCGCAAGTTGCTGGCACAGTGCACGGCAAATCTCTCTGATGATGGGATGCACCCCGGGTGGGTTTTTCCCGGGGTGCTGGTTAGAAAAGTCTGCTCAGAGTCTCCGCGTTTAGTTTGTTATTTAGAGCCCTTCCATGGAGGGTTTTGCCCATCAGTCAGGACGTGTCGCAGCGTTATAAGGAGTAGAAGGAGCTTGGCTGGGCAGTAAACAGAGCAAGGACAAGCCCCCCGGGGTCCCCTCGTGAAGAGTTGTGCTGCTCTTGTTTAGCAGCACAACTTGTAAGTCCTGTAGGAGCAGCTGGGGGGGCTCAGCCTGGAGGAAGGGAGGCTCAGGGGGGACCTTCTTGCTCTCTGCAACTCCCTGACAGGAGTTTTTAGTGAAATGGGAGGCAGGCTCTTCTCCCAGGGAACAAGTGAAGATGAGAGGACATAACCTCAAGCTGTGCCAGGGAGGTCCAGGTTGGACATCAGGAGGAATGGAAAGGGTTGCTAAACATTGGCAGGGCTGCCCAGGGAGGTTTGGAGTCCCTGGAGGTGTCCGAGCAATGACTGGATGTGGCACTCAGTGCTCTGGGCTGGGGGACAGGGTGGGCATCGGGCACAGGCTGGACTCAGTGCCCTCGGAGGGCTTTTCCAGCTCAGTGATTCTGTGAGCTATTGAATGCTGCTTCTCCTGTATCAGCCCCTGAACAGACGACAGTGTCCCATCCCCAAAGCAGGTTGTTACTGAAAGCTCCCTGGACCAGTGGGGCTGTGCACATGTAACTCCCTCCAGCTCCAGCAGCCCTGGCACTGTGCTGCTGCCAAGATTGCACCTTGGCAATTGCATTCTTGTATTCTGGGGTAGTTATTTCCTTCTTCTTTTTTTTTTTTTTTTCATTCCAGTAGATTTGTCACAGTGTGAATTAATATAGAGCTCTGAATCTCATCTTGAGAAAAATGATAAGGTTGGTGAATGTTATCATATAGGAATGCAAAAAAAAAAATGTTGCTGTCCTCTGTTACCAAGCGTGTGCTTCTCCTTGGCAACAGAAACATCCAATGATCCGCCAGTTGATAAAAGGCACATGCACACACACGTCCTCCCCACCTCCACGTTTTGGGATTGCTACATTTATCTCAGTCTGTTAAGAGGGGAAAAAATAAAAAGACCCACCACACGCCCCTCTGTCTCAGCTCCCGGGCCTGCTGCTAGAGTTGGGTTTTTTTTCCCCTTCCATCTCTTGAATAACACACACTGTGACAAGGTGACAAGCAGAAACTCAGAGGAGTCACGCTTCCTTCCTGCTGAGCTGCCGTGTCCATCTCTGGACAGGCAGGATGATCCCAGAGCTGTGTCTGACCTGAGCATCAAAGGGAGCTCTTGCTGTCAGTGGGTGAAAGATCACTCACATAGTTTCAAATTCATTAATCAAAGGTCCGTCTTCCCAGAAAATTTAATTTGAGATAACGGGTAGAAGATAAGGATTATCAATGATTTGCTTGGGGTGAGGTCCTCCCTCAGTGATGATCCTCCCTCTCAGTGGAGGGGTGAATGCTTTCCATCCCACATGGGGATTTCACCCCTGATGGACATTGGGCTCCCCTGGGCATGTTCCTGTGCCGAGCTTCCACGTTGCCCCCAGCCAAAGGCAGCTGAAACGTGCCCAGACTGGCTCTGCCTTGCAGCTGCCAGCAGCTCTGCCCACATGGAGCCCACCACAGGCGACAGGGAGATGGGGGAGAGAGGGAAAACATCTGCTCACCCGGGCTCCTTCCTGCTGGAAGGAGAGGAGGCTGGGACTGGAAGGGTGTAGCAATGGGATTGGGAGCAAAAGTGCCAGGCGGTGTGAGAGTGGGGACTGTCTGTCGGCAGCAGGTTCTGTGGGAACAGGACCTTGTACATAAGGAATGTTTTATCTCCAGCAGAGCAGCCTGGTACATGCAGGGCCACATCCATTGCTAAGCTGTGTTTGTGGCCTCTGAGAAATCTCGGTGTAAAGCAGCCAGGGTGCTGGGGAGATGGGTCTGACGGTGCCAGGTCGGAGCCTGAGTGACAGCGATGCTCAGCACAGACACCTCCTCCTCCAGACATCAGGTGACTGGAGTCAGCCTGGAGTTAAGGGAGCTGTCTGAGACATGGCAGCAGCAGCTGCAGGTGACAGTTCTGTCATCCCTCCATCCCTAAACTTGTGTTGTACCAGGAGGGAAAATTCCCCCCCTTGCTCCATAAGGGCTGGTGCTGTCCCCCATTCCATACCCTGAGTCACAAGTTGGCTGTGTGCAGTCTCCCAGTCGCTTGCTGAGGGAAAGTTGATCAGCAGGAGTGTGCACTCACTGCTGTCCCAAGTGGAGTTCAGCACAGCAGAGGGTGGCAGCACAGCCGTGTCCCGCCGACAGCTCCCTGGATCAGTGGGATCGCTGCATTTTTCTAAGCTGATGCTTTACGAGCCTGTTATTCCAGGATTAGTGCCTGCATGTGTTTTGAAAGGGAAAAAAAAGAACCAATCGACGTCTGATTTTTTTACGTTGTAAAGCCACTGTTGAGCCAAGGACATTGCCTAAATTCAATAAAGTTGCCCTAAGAATGTGAAGTAGAGTCTTACTGCTGATGTCTGGTAGCTGTTCTGGCAGAGCCCGGGCCCTTATGGTCACTGAAATGTCTGACTTTAGCGAGGGGAGCCCAAACAGGTTTTGATTTGCAGCAGCCTTTAGCAACTCCACGGGAGTTAATGTGCATTGTTGTTTCAGAAAATGGTGTGTTTAGGAATGAAATCCGTGGATTAATGAGTCCCCAGCTAGGCTTGGATCCACTGCACTGACACAATGCATTGTACAGAATCGAGGCAGCGTGGGGTGGGTGCCAAAAATCTGCCATTACCTCACCCTGACATTACTAGAAGCTAAAAGGGTCTTGGAGAGAGCCTGGGACGGTACATTCTGTGGGCCAAACGCTGGTTGCTTTAGCGGGGCAGCTGATGGATGATGCCCTTTGAGTGACCTGTGTGGGACGGGACTCGGCAGCTCCCGCCAGCTCAGGGGGGTGAGCTGAGGTGAGATGTTTAAACCTTCCCCGTGAAGGTTTTTATCAGTGGGCTTTAAAGCACGTCCCTCCCAGTGCTGCCTGTGGTTTGTGCTGCCACAGTGCCAGGCATGTTATTATTTTCTGGGCTTGCAGAACTGATGCAATTAAGTGTACTTTAGCTGAGCGCACGGGAATGTTGAACAGATTACTCTTTCCGTGGCTTTTGAATAGAATATCGCAGCCTATAATCTGACATTTTGGGGTAAAGGGCTGATTTGTCAGCTTGGCTCAGGCAGTCTTTATTGCTAATCCTAAGGAAACATCGTTCCTCTGCGAAGAGCAAGCCAATTTAGCTTTAAATTGTGGCTCTGGAGCCCTGCTGAGTGAGCTGTATTCGGGTAACTTTGGGAGCCTGTGCACAGTATTTCCTTGGATTGTTCCAAGCCTTCTGCTGATGGCTCAGGAGGGTCAGTCACTGGGCAGAGGGAATCAGGCAAAGGCAGATATCGCAATATACTGATTTTTTTGCACTCTTAGGCAGCTGAGAGTATGCTGCCATCCCTGTGGTGGGGTGAGGGGGGGTCTGTCAGCAGAATGAGTAATTGTGTTATCTATTATGTTATTTCCTGTGGATCCCAATAGCTGTGCAGCACTGCGGAGTGACAATCTATTGACAATATATTGAGCCCAAGTTCCTGTAAACAAACCCGAGCCAAGATTATACTCAACTCCCTTTTTGGTGTAATCTTTGGCACTAGGAAAAAAGAGTCCCTGAGGCGAATTGGATCGTTTGATTTCTCATCCACCGAAAGCTTTGTTTATCACTTTTTTTAGCACTATTGTTAAGATGCAGCAAGGTACATTTTTAGTCACAGTTAATCAAGTGGCTTTCTGCAACAGTGGGAAGCAGTGGCTAAAAATACAATTTTACCAGTTTCTTCTATGAAGGCAAAGCAATTAATATTAAAAGTGGCCTTTTCACAGAAGAGTTCGCATTCAGAATGTGTTCCTGTATTAAAAAGCGAAGAAAAAATAAAAAGAAGAGGTGTGTTTGGGCCCCCTGGAGGAGCTGGGGTGGGTGGGTGGGCAGAGCAGTCTCCCTGCAGAGAGCTGGAAATGCCTCTTTGCGTCACAGTGTTAATTTTGCCTTGATAAATTCACTGGGACTTCAGGGAATGGAGACTTGGTCGCCAAAGGCCTTTGGGTGTGTTGGTAGGGGAGATGTTGCCCTGCTGATGCCCTGGGTAACCCTTCTTCCCTTGGGGGCATAGGGGAAACCAACTCTGGTGGGGGCTTCCTATTAAGGGCTTCTGGGCTGTGGCTGTCAGCCCTGTGTGTATCCCAAAATCCAGCAGTAGTCCTGGCTTAAAACCTGGGAAAATGGGTACAGACTCATGTACAGTTCTAGGTTTTTTTACCTTTGTCAGAGATCTGAGTTTTGGGGGCCCTCTATGTGTGTGTGGTGTCCCTTTCAACCCCCAAGTCACTTCATTGCAAACAAAAGCTGAGTTTCTAAGGTGCCTGCTGGTCTTTCACTTTGAGCCTTTCCTTTTTTTTTTCTCCCACAGGTATTGTGGGGTTGCAGGTAAAACTGAGAGACCTGTAATTCCTTCATTGTTTTCAGGGGCTCTGAGGGTGAAGCTGCAGGATTTTAATTTGAAATTTGATCTGTTATTTATGTTCTTCCCCCAGTGATACTTGTACATCAGTTTCCTGGCTGTGTTTGTTCTGTCACTCTTAAATGTTTAGTTAGTAGTTCTCTCCTTACCTGTTTCTCTACATACTTTCAAATATTTATCTCTATCAAACAAACAAAAAAAAAATCCTGTTTTGAAAAGCTGTGCAAATCCACAGGGTGGCTTTTTCCCAGAATGCTGTTCACCTTCATTAACGGCTGCCAACTGTTGCACCTGGATGCTGTGCCACTCTTAATTACACACACCGAGGAAAGAAAAGGAGGGTGTTTCTTGCAGCCTGAATTTTGCCATTTTCTTGCTGCCCAGCATTTGCTCTCACAGCTTTGGCACTGTTCTTTTCCCAGAGGTTTGGGTATGTGTGTGCAGATACGTGATTTGTACTGAACCTACACATATGTTGTGAACATGTGATGCTCCAGGAAATTATTTGGAGAGTCATGGTTGCAATGGCAGCACTGAGGACTAGTCTGGGAGTGGGACCAGGAGATAGGTTGCTGTGTCAGCTTAGTATTCCCTGAGAAGTTATGGAGCTTGCAGGAGTTTGGCACAAGGCAGAGTGAAGCCAAACTGCTGGCGTGCTCCCTCCTGCTCAGTTCAACTGCTCGTGGTTCACCTGGAGAATAACCAATTCACTGGTTGTAAAGCCACACTCTTCCCCGTCCTGTCCTGTGTTGCACACTGGGTGTAAGCAGGAATGAGCTTGGGAAGGCCAGAGAGCCTGTTCATTAATGCAGTCTGGCTTCCAGGAAGATTGCCTTAATGTTTTCCAGCTGTGGCTTGCAACTTGTTCTGGGATGAGCTGAATGGATGCACATGTGGCAGTTCCTTATCCTCTTGAGATAATCTGCTTTCAAGTCTACATTCAGCAGTTTTAAGGATGTTGGTAACAGTGTGTGTCAGCAATGTGCTTCTTTTCCTACAGACTCCCAGCTTCAGTGGCATATGCAGGGTGGAAGGAGTGTTTAGGTTGAATTGATACCAGGTGTGGTTCTTCCATCTGGGTCCGTGTGTTTGTTCTTGCAAGTTTTGTATTTTTACCGTGTTTAATGATATGTGAAGCTGTATGCCTGTTCTTGTAGGCATGTGTTACCCATAAATGTCCTGGTAATTAAGGATTGCAGTGTCTCCTCTCACACCAGTGACCCGGAGAACGCCACTGCAGCCTCTTGGTTTTGGCAGATGCAGCACGTCTGTGCCCCTCTGCCCTCCTGAGCTGTTTGTTTGCCTGCAGTGGGGAAGATGCAGGGTATTAATGAGCAGCACTTGCTCTTCACAAGGATATAACCCCAGCAGGGAAGCAGTCGTGAGATGGTGTGACAAACCTTCTGGTGACTGAAGTGTAGCAGTCTGCCTCAAACCCAAGCTGTTGTGTTGTATGAACAGTGGCATAAAAATGAGATGAGAGTTTATGTGCTGACTGCGCTGTTCTTCAAGGTTATGGGGAAGCATCTAAAGCTGTCCAAAGCCAGGAACTGGGGAGATACCAGCCAGAAGCTGAATTAGGTGGATTGCAGTGTTGGTGCTCACCTGGCAGCACGAGGTACAACTGCACCAAAGTGAACTGGCTGGGCTCAGGCTGTCCTGGCAGTGCTGTTCTGCTTGCAGGGCTGCTGCACTTTGCCTTCCTTCAGCTCCACATTGGCTCAGCCATTATTTTCTGGTAAGCTAAAGAGCAAAAAAACCCAAACCTCCCAAATCTGTGACTCTAAAACAGGTCCTGCTGTGTTTCCCCACTGGGTTCTCTGATCTCCTTGAGGGTATGAACCTGGTGCTGTGGGTGGTTTTGGTGAGCTGATGGAGGTCATGATGATGGAGAGAGACAGGATGGCTCTTCTGGAGTAAGAGAGAGGCCAACATCACAAACACAGCTCTGGGGCCCACACTGCAACAGAGGTCCCCCTTTCTAAGCTGGTGCAGTGAATCCCTGCATAACCTGTGTGCTGATCTGTGCTTGGTGCTGTCAGAGAACAGGATCAAACCTCACCTTCATGGAAAGACCTTGGGAGGAGTTTCCGTGGTCCCCCAGGGAAACCACCTGCAAAAAATTAACAGGAAGCTGGTGCTGCCCTGACCAAAGTCCCCTTTGCTGTCAGTGCTTTGCCCTGCTGAGCTCTGGGTTCAGACACCTTTGATGCTACACCTGGTGTGGCTTCTTCTCATTTGCAGGATCAGAGCTACTGGCACAGTGAGAGAATCACTGCAACAAAGAGAACTAAAAAAAGCTAAGTTATATAAAATAAAGTTCCTTTGCTCTCTGTCTGTTGTGGAAGATTGTCATGGAAACATTTTTTTCAGAGAATAAATTTATTTTCTGTGAATAATGTCCACAGAGCTGAGGGAGAGAACATATTATTTATATATATATTTATATATATATATATAAACTTCATTGGAGACACGTTTTCCTTGGCTCCCAGCAGTTGTAAATGTTTCATCTGCTGTGTTTTAAATCACTACAAAGGAGGGTATTACCTGAGCCTCAAAAGCAGTGGCTCTGGGGTTTCTGGCTGTTGGTTTTTCTCTTCCTTAAAGTCAGAAAGCTGCTGTTGGTATTAAATCAGGGACACTTAGCCTTCCATAAGTCCAGTTCTGCATTAGATCACTAAAATGTGAAACAGGGGCTGTTTAATATGAAACACATCCCGAGTCCCTGATCAGGAAAACGGGAAGCCACGTTAGCTGCCAGGTTTCTCCTGTAGGGATTGGTGCTGGGGCCGTGTCATTGGGTATCAGTCCTCTGCCTCTGCTTCCCCACTTGTAACCTGAGATCTTCATCCGTCTCCCTGTGACAGGAGAAGTTTTCAGCCTTGGGAAGGCAAGTTGTGGTTTATCAGAAGCAGCTGGATGGGACACGGTTCGCTTGCATCGTCTGTGCCCTTCCAAGCCTCAGCTCCCGTGGCTGCCTCTTGCCCCAACAGCCTGTTAGGGACACATCTGGGTGGAAGGGACCTCCCCTTCCCAGCAGTTGTCCTACTGGGTGGAGGGAGCCTCCTGTTCCCAGCAGTTGCCACACTGGCCGCCTCCAGGAGTGCTTGTGAGTAGCCATGGATTTCCATGGATGTGAGGTGAAGACCTTGCTGGTCTGAAGGGGTTTTCCGTCTGCTTTCCGTGTGCCTGTGTGACAGGCCCTGAAGAATGTCTTCCCTGTTGGCTCATCATACCTTGAGTTCAAAGAGCTTTCCTCTGCAGAGCTGGGCATGCCAGTCCTACCTTATGAATGGAGGTCAGAAAGCCCTTTTCTGGAAAACACTGAGAATCTGCAAAGTGACACTTGATGGATATTTTCCATGTCAGTGGCAAGGCAAACCCATCTGTCCAGGGGTTCAAGAGACACACTTTCTCCTTGCAGGGGATGTCTTTGGCCCGGAGGCTGGTTTGACAAGCTCCTAAGTATTTCTTTTGGAACCTCTTCGGTGCATCCTCGTGCATCTCTGTGTCTGGCTTTCTGCCACCTCTACTTTCATCAGTCTCTGCATAATCTCTCTTGACTTGTGCAGATATCCTTGGAGGCCAGGGAGGTAAAAATGTGCTCCTCTCCCTCGGGGGTGCAGTTATAGCTCCCCCATTAATTAGCTGACCGAGAGAGCACTGAGGGGTTGCTGGAATGGATTTCTTTCTGCCAAAGGCGAGACAGTTCCCCGCCGTGACCCACTCAAGACAAGCCATGTGTTCCTTCCCAGGGAAGGGGCTGTTCTGTATTCCTGCTTCCCAGGCTGTGCTCTGACCCTGTGGCATCCGTGCCTTGAACAAAATCCTGCTGCTTTGGACATGCAGGGCCAAGGAAAAAATGGGGGGTTTGGAGGTTTCTTTTCAGGGTGGCTGGGTGGAGGCAGGATTGTGGCACCCTCCTTGCCCCGAAACCATCTCCCACTGGTCCCTGAGCTCTAAAGGTCCAGCTGTTCCAGGTGGCACAGACACTGGCAGGTTGGGATGTGTCTGTTTGCATGATTCCTCCTGACACTTCACGTTGGCATTCTCCTAATTAAATACTTTGAGCTTCAGTCAGCTACTGCAACAAACAGTTCCTGGACCTCAGACTGTTCCGAAACTCTTTTCATAACTCTTCCCAAAATTTGAACATTGTTTTGGAATTACTGGCACCAGAACTGGATGCAGTAATCTAATAATAGTCCCCAGTGCCTTGGACAGGTGTAATTAATACCTTTTCTTGCTTTAACGAATACATCCTGCTTATGGTTGTAGGGATTATGTTTAAGTTGGCTGTGGCATCAAGAGGATTTATGATCGTTTGCTTATCTCAAGTGCTCCTGAATACCTTTCTGCACTGCTGGATACTGTCATTTTCAGGCTGTAGGGAATGGGAAGATGTTCTTTTTATCCCCTGGCCATTTGATTCATTCTGTTCAGGCTGCTGTGGATCTGAAGTATGTGAGGGAGTGTACTCAGAGCTGCTTTCTGGTTTGGAAGAGTTTGTTTCATCAGGGGCTGATTTCAGGCTTTCCTGACTGTCTGGTGTGCCAGCAGAGAGAGTGGCCTTCTGCCTGCTGAGGCATTTATCCTGTACTTGTCTCTACAGCTGGTTTTGTGTATTGCTAAGCCCAAAACTCTTGGCTTGCACTGTCAGAGGCTCAGAAGAAAAGAGAATACCTTAACAGAAGTGCTACCTTTTCTGATTGCTGGTTTTACTAAATATCAGAGCAAATGCCAAAATAAACCTGTATATTCAGCTGTCCTGCAAATAGCAGATACAAATCTATGACAGACTGAATCTTGCCACTCAAGTGATATTATATATCAAACTATTATATATATATTATATTTTATGTGTTATTTCACAATATAATATATTACAATATTATATTATAATATGTTATTCTATTACATTATATATATTTTATATATCAAGAGATTATATTCCTTGTTTAACATAAAACCTCAACACTTCTCTGTGTAGCTGCTGAGCATCCTTTTCACACTGTGTGCCCATGTTTAACTCAGCCTCTGTCCCCCTGCTCCATTCGTGGCAAACAGACAAGGCAGATGTAAAAGTCTCACAGAACTGGGTGGTACAGGCTGCAAGGTAATTTAGCAGAGGCCTAACATGGAGCATGTTACCTTTTTTATGGTTTCAATGTGTTCAGTCTCATGGGGAGAGTTAAGTTTGTGTTCCTGTCATGTTGTCTTGTGTCACCTGTGCCTGACAGTCCTGAGGGAAGAGCTGTGATTTCTCTCTGTCCTTGCTGAAGGGCACAGTTTGTCAAGTTCTGGTGTGCATTTGCTTGGATGATCCTTTTCTTTACTGCTTTGTTCCTTAAGATACTGGTACTTGCTATATAAGTTCCTTTACTGCACTGTAAAATTTGCTAAGCTGTAGCAGTTGAAGGAAAGAATAAACGCTACCCAGAGAATGAAGTTGGCATTTTCCAACCCTTGGATTCAGTTGTGAAAAGTAACTTGTTACATGCCTGGCTGGTTGGTTGCCCAAATTGAGATGCCCTTGAAGGGACTGCTGACAATTGTGCAGGCTTCAAAGTTAGGTCTGTGTAATATGATTTGAGTTGGCCACCCAAAATCACCAGCTGGTTTTGAAAACGAAGCTCAGATTTTCGTGGTGAGAACAGTGGTAAATTCAAAGCAAGCTGCAAGTGATGCCAGACAGCTATCACTGGGAGTGGGGGAGAAAAGGAACTCAATTCATTGCCTTCTTGGGCACATTAAAAAAAACCACAAAAAAACCCAAAAAACTGGAGATGGTCTTGCAGTACTAATGGCTGTAAAATATCTCCGTGGTCTGGCTCTTTGTCTCATTCTCCTGGCAAAGCTTAAACTAAGCAATAAAAGTTTGTGGGTTTAGGTGCACAAGTCCAGATCTCAGGCCTTCCTGTTGCTTGTCCCCTGAGCTGTGCCCTGTAGCCCGTGGCTCTGAACTTCCTTGGCATGGTCAGGGTGCCATCTCCAGCAAGTCTGCCAAAATAGACCCTAGCAGGGAAAAAAAAAAAGGGGAAAAAAAGGCAGAAAAAAAGGCTGGGTGGTTGTCCCTCCAACAGCTGAATACTCCTTTCGACAGTTGAAGTTCCTTCTCTTGTGCTCTGTGGTCTCCTGGCCAAATCCCACAGCGCCTGCTGGATTCCTTTTCAAACCAGTTTCCTCTCCATTCAGCCAGAGGTCCCTTTGGCAGCAGCCAGCAGGAACTGCCTCCCTCTCAGTCGGACTTAGGAGGGAATTTGCAGAAGGAAACAATCCGAGTGGTCGGGTAGGTGGAGAAAGCTCTTTAAAAGTCCCCAAGATGTCATACCCTGGCTCTGCGAGGTCACGTGCCATCCTCTGTTCCCTGCAAAGTTAAACATGTTCTAACATTATTTGCCAAGCTGGGGCCGCTGCTGTGAAGCTGTTCCTCTGGTTGTTATCGCAGGCGTGTGACGTGAGCATTGTTCGGGGCCTCTTGGCCTCGGCTCCTCAAACGGGTCCTTGAGAAAACCTGTTTTCTGGCAAACAGGAAGGCAAGTGCTGAGGGGCGTCTCAGAGGCCAAGAGACAGCCTGTGCAGAGACCTGGCAAACCAGGAACCCGAGGCTGAACTCACCCCTGGGCGCTCCGAGTGCCGGAGTCACTGCTGGTCACGGGGTTGTCGCTGGGGTTTGATTCAGGTGGAATCATGATGTGTCAACAAGGCAAAGATTGAGATTCACCAGGGAAAGTCAGGTAGGGGGATTGATGTTTTTTACAGTAATGGCTTGAATAAAGCTCTTTGCATCTTGGGGAGGGAACAACCAACCAAAAAAACCCAGGAATTCAGTTGGCCTTCCACCAGTTTTGTGTGTTGGTGAGCTTGGATCTCCCCTCCTGCCCCGGCAGTATTCTGGTTTTGTGTTCAGCTTCATCCTGGCACCCAGCATGTGGTTTCCCAGCAGCAGCACACAGCAGGCACGCCATGCCTTGAATCTCTTACTGAAGCACAGCAGAAGTTGAAAAATGGGAGCTTTCAAAGCAGAATTCCAGCACCGAGGAGTATTTATGGAGGGTCAGCTCACAGAAACAAGCTGTCTTGGTAGGACTGAGCAGCAGCCTGAGGAAGCAGCCTCAGGCTGGGACATGCCTGGGGTGTGTGTGAGCCACCTTCCCTGCTTTGTGGCAATTCCATGTGTCAAGGCACGAGTGCTCACAGAGGGGATGCAAAATGAGTTTTCTCAGGGTGCAGCAGTGATCCAGCAACCAAAGGCTCCCGGGTTTCTCCTGGCAGCGTTTGGTCCTTTAAACTGTTCCTTCTTGCTTTCCCTCGGGGCCGTGCTGTGAGTGATTTCGTGCAGTTTGGTGCCAGTGAGCTTCACCCTCCTCCGCCTCCCTGCTGCGGATTCACAGGGCTCCCAAAGCAGAGCTGGCAGGAATCCTCCCCCTGCCCGTGTGTGTCCAACACGTGCCTCTGTTTGGGTGATGACACGTGCCCGTGTTTGCTGGTGGTGATGTAGCTGCTTGGTTCTCCAAGAGGATCTGTGGAGAAGGAGTGGTGCTTGCACTTGCCTCACCTCCACTTCTGGGTGCTTTAGCCCAACCTGAACTATTTTAGCGCGACGATCGAGAGAAGCAGCAATTGCTCATATGATGTGTCACACCATAAACTTCAGGAAAGTAATTCATTCCAACAGTGTAATTCTAGGACTCGGGAACCAAAAATATGGGCTATTACTCATCTTTGTATCTCATAAAACAGAATAACCTAAACCATTTATCTGTTTACACAGCAGAGGTTTAGGGAAAAGCAAAGTGTTGAATGTCAAGAGCCACTGTTGCTACATACTCAGAGTGATTACTTGCTTTATCATTTATTTTTTTTATCTCTGTGCCAATATTGGCCAAGAATTCGAGTCAGGAGATAGGCATGATGCAGAAACAAAGAGCCCCTACTTGAAACTTGGGAGAGCGGAGCTGAATCACTGGCATGTCTTGAGTAGGCTGTGAGAGCTCGAATGTGTTTGTTTTATGATTACCCAACATCTACAGTATTTTCTCTGCTGAATGCTTTTTCCTTCTGCATGAATGAAGTTTCCAGGTGCATGCACACACGTCTACCCTGCACAGGAGGCCGTGTGTGTTAAATGTGTCGGGGCACATTTGGTCTTCAGTTGCCTCGGTCTAACTCAGGATGAACTTGAAATCAGGGATATTTAGCTAAGTCAGCCCCAGAGTAACTGCCTGCAGAGCTTGATCCCTGGATCAAGCTGTTGCTGGAACAAATCTGTGGTTTCCACCTTTGTTAGCTGTGCTGGGGGGACTCTTGTACCTGATGCAGAGAGTCTTGAAGGGGGAAAGATAGCTCGGAGTCGGGGTGAGTCTGAAAGTAGCTTTGCTTGTTGGCTGGGATGGGTGGGGTGCCTGACCAAGTGTCTGTCAAAATCAAGGAGAAAATTTGTCCTTAAGGCATAGAAAGTTAATTCTTTGTGATGGTGAAAAGGTCCTCAAGTAGTCATATAGTTGGCTCTGTCTTCTGGGTTCACATGGTTGCCCTGAACCAGCTGAACTCAGCCTGGGCAGCAGATGTGGACACGTGTCATAATGTGCCTTTTTTAATTTTGATCCATGAATTGGGGGTGACTTACCAATATGAATAACAGGTTGTTGCTCCGTATTGTTAACATTCCATGTTTTGTACCCCGTGGAAAATATTTTTTTAATATTATTTATTTTTGCAGAGATGGTGGTGTGCTGCCAGTGTACAGTGTGGTATTTCATGTTTCTGTAACCCATGAAGTTGTCTGTCCTCACCAGAGTAACTTGTGTGGTTTGCTGTCAGAATAACCCTTGCCAGCCTCTGTGCTCTGTTTCATCTTATTAGATGAAATAATGTACTAATTTAAGTCTGTTTCCTTGGTGAATCCACCTGAGGGCTTCAAAAATGGTGAAGTTGAGCTCTGATTTACCTGCTGTTTTATCTGATGACTAAATGATCTTTCTTTAATATGACTAGTCAGGAGTGTGGCTTCCAGGTGTTTGTGGTCCTGATGCTGCTCCGAGCTTCACCCAGGCAGTTGTCTGTGTGTGGTGTTCAGCCTTATCTCTTTATCAGGGGTTTGTCATCAGAGTGATCTTTCCATAGCAGGAATGTATCCAGCTCATAACACGCTCAGCAATATTGGCTTCTGGCTCTTAGGACAGACTACGAAGCCCTAATTCCTGTAGTTTTACTCTTCAGTTCCTCTGCTGATAAAACTTGACTTTGATTCAAGGCTTTTGTGTCAAAGGGTTGGGGTCTGGTTTTGTTGTCATGTTTCCAGACCGTGCTTTTTGTGGCTTTTTTTCTGGACAGGAAAACCAAAATGTTCGCTAATTTACCCTTTGCTTTGCTTGCAGAAAAAATAAAGGTAAGGCCAGTCAGAGAGGGAGCTGTTATGTCCTTGATGTGTGCTTGGCACTTTCTCAGGCTGGGAAGGAGGCCAGATAAATTATTCCAAACCTATCTCCCTATGGTAAAACCCACCAGGCTGCAGTGCTGTGGGTTGTCAGGATGTAGTTGGCCAGGGTGGGAGGAGAGTTTGCTGGGAGTAGTTGGTCTGTTGGCTGTGAGGAGGGATGTTGTGCAAGCTGGAGATAAAACCCAAGCCCCAGAGGGTTCTCTCTAAGTTGAGGGTAAATAAAACTGAAGTTTTCCCCATATTTGTTATTCCTGCTCATTGTAGGACTGCTAAGGTAATGCAGGAACTCCTCCAAGGCCAAATCCAGGCAGACAGCAAAGATCTGGGTGCAGCATCTTTGTGCCTCCCCCTGAGGAGGCAGATGTGGCATTTTCTGTTTGTTTTACTGGACCTGTACCCGTGCAAACAAGACTCCTTCACATCATGTAAAAATCAGTATCCTGCAGGAATACCAGGCAGTGTTTCCCCCCTCTCATCCTGATGAACAGACAGCTGTCACTTGGGTGACAACAGGCAGAGCTCCGAGGAAATGAGGAGCCCAGGAGGAGGATTTTGTGGTGCCTTTTGTTGCTGAGCCTGGCAAAAGCTGTTCAGGTTTTTTTCTGGTGCAAATGACCTGGAAGATGACCTGCAGCACGCAATTGAAATAAGAAATCTCAATGAATAAATATCTATCTATAAACACCTTCCACTGGACCAGGTTGCTCCAACCTGCCCTTGGACACTTCCAGGGGTGGGGCAGCCACAGTTTCTCTGGGCAACCTGTGCCAGGACCTCACCACCCTCACAGAGAAGAGCTTCTTCCTAATCTCTAATTTGAATTTACACTCTCAGTCTGAAGCCATTCCCCCTTGCTCTTGTCCAAAGTCCCTCTCCAGCTCTCTTGAGAGAGAGAGAGAGAGAAAAAGAGGGAAAATGTGCCATGAGAGTGGTTACCAAAATTATTTTGTTTTTCATAGTATGTTTTTCTCCTGCTTAATCATGCAAAGCTAATGCTTGACTATAGTCTAAGAAAATTGTCATGGAAGCACATCATCTCAAGTTGCATATTCAAAGCCAGGAGAAGCTAAAAATGGCACTTAAAACCTGTAAACACCAGCCTGGAGGCTTTCTGAGTAAACAGCTAAAAGAAATGCCCAGTGTTTGGTGTGCAAAGTGCTTGTGTGTAGATAGTGGGATTGTTTCCTCTGCTTTGTTACTTGTTTCCTTGCTGTAATTTTTGACTGTCATTGCACAAGGAAATAAAGAAAGGTCTGGTCAGTGGGGTTGGAAAAACATCTCTCTCTCTGACCTGTGCAGTTGTGCTTGAAACCGTGGTGTGTCAGCCGAGATGGACATCCTTTAAATCTCATTATTTTGAGGTTGTTTATACAAGGTTAAAGCAATAAATCACCCATGTGACTGCTAACAGCCCCCCCACCCCCTGTGTTTTTTTTTCCCTTAGGTGGCAGTGAAAGTCATTGACAAGAAAAGAGCCAAAAAGGACACCTACGTCACCAAGAACCTGCGACGGGAAGGGCAGATCCAGCAGATGATCCGCCACCCAAACATTGCTCAGCTGCTGGATATCCTGGAGACCGAAAACAGCTACTACCTTGTCATGGAGCTGTGCCCTGGGGGCAACTTGATGCACAAGATCTACGAGAAGAAGAGGCTCGAGGAGCACGAGGCGCGCAAATACATCCGGCAGCTCATCCTGGCGGTGGAACATCTCCACCGGGCAGGGGTGGTCCACAGGTAACCCTAAAGACCCTCCCTGGTGAAGATGCTTGTGTTTTAGACACGGGAAGGTATCTGCAGAAAGCACCTTAGCAAGTGTGTGGCTTCAAGTGGGCACACAGGAGACCTGCTGACTCCATGTCCAGGAGATGATCCTTGTGGGTTCCTTCCAGCTCAGGATATTCTGTGGTTCTGTGTCCAAAGAGATAACCTGTGCATCCCAAAAGTAAAGGCCCTTTCCCTGCAAGCACTTGTTTTGCCTCTTCAAAGCTCTGGACCAGCGTGAGCTGGTGAATCATTTTGCTGTTTCTTTGAGAAGGTGGTTGTGGCTGTTGTTTCCCTGGTGGAAATACAGCGGTGTGGGGAGTTGGAAGATCATCTGGGCTCCAGGGGAAACAGGGCTCATCCAAGAGGAGCCTGTGGAGGGCTGATGAGTCAGGAGTAGCTGCCTCTGAAGTTCCTGAGCAAGCAGCAAGTGGAAGAGGCTGGGAGAGTGCAGGTGCAGGTATCACACGTGGTGCCTTTCTTAACTTAGTGCTCTTGGCTGCTATGGAGACAGGAGGATGGTGGGCTGGATGGACCTTTGGTCCGAGCCAGTATATCTCCTCTCCTGTTCTTAGGTGTATTTATAGGGCACTGTGCTAAGAAGGAGGCTCTGCTTTCTAAATTTGGGCCAGCTGGTGTTAAGTCTGGACTCCCACACAGTTCCCATATGATGCTGAGCAAGTTGTGTAGGCCCCATCCTCTTAGGTTATGTAGGCAGGTTGTAGGAGCCAGACATCTGAATGCTTTTGAGGATCTGGGTCTTCACTTCCTTGGCTTTGCTGGCTGTGTGGAGGATGGAGGGCTGTGCCCAGGGCCACTGTGCAGGCAGCTCCTCCAGCTGTGCCCAGCTGCGTGCTGAGCTGTGCAGCGTGGGTGCATCTGGCTTGGTGGAACTCCACGTGCTCTGAAACCTGCTTTTTTTTGTCTGGAGTCTTTGTCTGTATTCCCTGTGATCCATCAGGGATAAAGTGCTATGTGCACATGTGAGCCCAGGAGTGCTGAGGTCTTATCTCGAGCTAAATTTCAGGTACCACTGTAATATAAATATTTGAGCAGCCACCAGGTCCATTCTGCAGGTTGTCTACGAGCCACAAAACTGCTGATCTCTTTAAATTATTAACCCCACAGTTTGGGGCATGGACAAGGAAGGAAGTCTGTTTATTGCTTTAAGGGATCAATTGCTGTCTGGTATTGAGAGAGAGAGATGAAGGAAACGAAGTTTCTGAGATGAGCAGAGGAAAACACGTCAGGAGCAGATGAACATGTTCAGCTTTTAACAGCAGGATTGAGTTCAGCAGCAGCAGTTCCTCTCCCTGAAAAATTTGTAGTGGCCAAGGCACTTAAAGGGGGTTGGTAGGCTTGGCTTTGATTCCTTTCTCTTTCAGAGAGGATTCAAACCCACATTTTGTACAAAAATAGCTTGTTCCCTAAGTACAGGCTGGAATCAACAGGCTGGTGTGGTGGGAAGGAAGGCAAGGCTTTGGGGACCGAGGAGCCCGAGTTCCCATGCGGATGCTGCAGGTTTGGCCCTCACCCCTTCCCTCCCTGCTGTCTCTGAACATCAGCGCAGCTCCCAGAGCCTGGAGGGTGAGGGATATGAGTGAGCAGGGGGAGGAAGCAGCTCTGAGAGCTCTGCCATGCTCTGCTGTGTCTGGCAGCTGAGCTCTGCCCGCCCAGCCCTGTGGCGTTGAATTAATCCTTGCCCCAAAGGCAGCCGCTCCATCCACTCTGGTTCTCAGCTCACAGCACAGAGCTGCTTCTTGGGAGCCTTCCACACGGTGAATGAGCAGGTCTAATTCTGCCTAAACTGATAAAATTTGACAGAATCACAGGCAACGTATCTGCAAGTATTTTCTCTGGCTTAACCCATTCGATGTCTTGACCTGTTCTGCAAACCAAGCGTGTAGAGCAGTGTAGAGACGCAGGAAAAGCTCTGGTGGCATGATCCAGATTTATTCTCCTGGCTCTCTGTGAGCAAGAGAGGGAGAAAGAATAATAATTACCCGGGGAGTTGTCCTTCAGCATCTCAGGCTTCCGACTGTGGCAGCTCTAAAAACAGACCGCTCAGCCGGCTACTGAAGAGTGGGGGGGGAAAAAACAGTGATTCATTCTGTCCCTGGATGAAATGGCAGTGTTGTTGTTGATATTTTTAAAGCAGGTAAAAATACCAACACTTTCATGTGCTTGGTGATCTGTGGGTGTTTGCATTCGCTGCGTGGGGAACAAACCTGGGCCAGAACTCGAGGCTGGTGTTTGTCTCTCCATATGATTTCACCATTCACATTTTCACACTGAAAAGTGTTCCCTGGCTGTTTTGTTGCAAAAAAGTCATTAGGTTTGTCTGCATGATTCAGGGAATAATAGAGACGACTTACCGTGTTCTATAACTTAGGATGGAAAAAACACCCAGATGAAATAAGTTGCATATAATTTGCTTACATTATTCCAGGAATATTACTCAGAAAGCTTCATGGCTTGCAGTCTTGGCATGGCAGAAAAGCACTCTGATCTCTGGTCTTTGGACAAGTCCAGGGATCCAGAATTCAATGGAAATACTTCTGTTAAGAGGCACTGATGTGCGAAAAGCCTAAAATTAAAGAACTTTAGGAAACCTCATTTTATTTAGAGATGTAAAAGTACCTCCAAACTCATGTTTGGCCATACAGATGTGTTTAAAATTATAAATATTCATGTGCTAAGATGGATGAAGAAGTTCCTGAGTGCAGAAGCTGCATCTTTGGTGAGGGCTGTCCAGGGCTGAGAACTCCTTGGCTGCTTGCTGAAAGCAAAATGCCACAAGTCTATATATAATTTCATGTAATCATTTGTGTTTCGTTCCCTCTATCAGGAGGGTTGGCTGGTTGCTAAAAATATACTTGCAACAAGCTCAGCTCTGAATCAGGTAGGAATATTTATCTTTCCCTCCGACAGAGGAAAACAAACCCAAATGGCAGGATCTGGTAAAGCTTTCTCTTGGCAGAGGGTGTTTACACAGCCCTTCACGCTGTCAAAAAGCAGGATGAACAATAAGCCCTTAGGGAGCATAAGGACAGCAGAGAAAACGAAGTGAAAGCCTTGGTGCTTGCCATTGCATCCCACAGGAAATTCTCAACAACCCTTTTAAAGTCACTTTAACAAAACTCAGTCCCATTCAGTGCAATTACTGTCAGGATGTCAAAGAAAGGAATTTAATGATGTATTGGTGGCAAAGATAGCTTTCTGTGTTCCCCCTTTTTTCTGTCCTCCTGGCAGCATATTTGTACCTTCCACTGCCATTTGGTGATTAAAAGCAGATCAGGAGCTTGGAAGACACAAAAAAGGCCCTGAGGTTTTGAGCAGAGTAAGGTGATGCCATACAATCCAGATGCTCAGGGTGGCACAGGATTCCTGCTCTGGTACCTGCTCCTTTGGCATGTTGGCTTTGATAACTTCCATCCTATTAATTTTAAGTGCCAGATGCTGATGAAATATTTATGACAGATCCTGCACCACAGAACAAACTCCTCTTTTGAAGTGCAGAGCTGGTTTCTCTTTCTATGTTATGTCAGATTTCAAAATTACCTTGGGGCATTCTCTTGGAGTGCTCTGATGTAAACAAACTAAACATTTTAGTGAAGACAATAGACTGAATCCCTCTTTTACAGAGGCAGACACATGGAATTCAGGGATGCTACTGACAGAAGAATCGGGTTCAATAAGTGGTATTTTGATAACAAACCCTTTGAAATGTATATTGACATATAAATGTGATGATGAACCCAAATCTCACCTCTGGCTCCTGCACAGGGCTGCAGAATGGGCTTGTGGGTTGGTAGTTAAGGAGTGATATTTTTTTTTGTGGTGCTGTTGTGATTAAAAATAAGATGCAGGAGACAGCAGCCAACAACTTCTGCTTTGCAGCTGCTTGCTGGTAAAACCTTCCTTCTCATCCTTCCTCCCCCAGACAAGAAATAAAGTGTGAAATGTAAAACTTCCATTTGCAGCCTGCTGCCTGCCATGGCATGGAATATAAACTGCTTTTGGGAGTACACTTGTGTTCCTCACTGCAGGCACTGACTGGAGTTGAGGTTTCCAAAGTGGTCTGAGAAGCTCTAAGCAAAGCCAGGGATGAATCAGCCCCATCAACAAACTCCCAAATGAACTTATCCCATAAAGATGGTGTATTTTCAGACCCAGGGAATGTTACCTCTTTGCTGCCAGCTTCACAGGCTGCAAAGGCATAAATATCTGCTGATTCTCCACACTGTGGGAACGCCTTGAGTGTCTTCATTATTCCTAGATTTCACTAACTTGTGCCATAGTGAGACATTCTCAGCATCATGGAACTAACCCCTCAGGAAAAGGTAACATTTTTTGGTCCTTTCATATTTAATTACTGAGGGTATTTTGAAGTTTTTCAGCAATGAATGCTGAAAGTTTGCTTAAGGGGGAAAACAAATAAATAATCCTTTAGTCCTGTTTTTTTTTTGAGGAGCTGTGGCAGCAAGGAACAAGATCAGATTTACTTCAAGGAGGGAACTTGAAAGTGTCCAGAGTTGCTGCTTTGTTTGGATGTTAACATGATCTCATTGCAATGGACAAAGTCCCAAAAATGGAGCCCTGAATTTCAGGCCCTGTGTTACAAAGGGTTTAAAAAATAAAAGCAAACTAAGACAGCCAATGAAGGGTCTGGAGCACAAGTCTTATGAGCAACTCAGATAAGCCTCTCTTTGTAAAAGATAAATACAATTTTCTCTTTAGGTTGTATCAAGGAGTAAAAGCCTCCTGTCCTGGCTCCCGATGTCACTCCAAAAAACAGTGCTTTCATATTGGGATTGACAAAAAATGTGGGGCATATGGACTATTAGATCAGTTACCACTCACTGGCAAATCTGCTGAGAATAGACAGATGGGTAAACATCTTTAACCAGGGCTGGCTGCACTCTATACCAGGCTGATATTTACATTGCTATTTTTTCCTCTAATAGCTTTAAAATGCCCTGTAATATTTACCTTTTTTTTTTTTTATATTTTTAACCTTGAATGCTTTTTTGAATATCTTGTCTTGTGTTCCTGGCTAGTCGTCCTGTCTCTCAGTTGTTACTCTGATTGCCTGCATGTCTTTTCTCCTCAACTTACAGCTTTCATCTTTCCATTCCCTTGCCTTTAAAGTCTTCTTGGCTGATGTTTAATATACTCAGAGCTTCCAAATGGTCTTTCTCTTTGCTTGTGTGACCCAAAGCTCCACGTGCTTCTCTTGATTTCAGTTTTAAGTTTGGAGAAGGTCCTTGTGGTCACGCTGGTAAAGTGAGTGTCATCCTACCTGCGAGTCCTCTTCTGCCTCAGTTTTATTTGAAACACAGCATGAGCATGAAATGCAGTGGAGAGGAGCAGATCAGGAAAGGCTTGGAGTAGGTCATGGCTATTTTTCTTTCCTTCACAGATCCCTCCTTGTGGAAGTACTTAGCTGGGCTTGGTTGGTTTACTTGTCTTATTTTATTAAGCCTTATATCTTCATCTGGAGTACAGGCATCCTTCATCACTCCCTTTGCCTCACAGAGGCAAAATACCATGGATGTCACTGACTTCCCATCATTGCAGCTGATGGCTTTATCAGCCAGGTTTTTCCGGAGTGTGCCAGGAGAAGCATCACTGCTGTGGATATCCCAGAAATATTTCATGTCTGGAAGGGGGGAAAAACTCTTGTGACGGAGATACAGACTCTGTTTTTACCAGTACCATGTGCTGACCACCCCTGTGAAGAGTTTGGATGCTTCACCCTCAGAGCAGGCTGATTCTTCTCTCCCATGTGGGCAACAGCAAGGGACAGACATTTGACCCCTCACATCCCTGCAGGGGAAGGTTCATTCCTTCCAGTGGCCTTTGGTTGTGAAGAGCAAGGAGAAAGTGACTTCCCATTCCAAAAACACGTGTTTGAAATGTTTCCATTTTGTGAGGTTTCTGCAAACTTTCTCAGTGTGTGAGAAATCTGAAGAGCCTGCTTTAATTGCAGGATGTACTGACAAATGTTTCTAAATGTTTCTAAAGTCGTTTTTGTGCCTGAAGAATAGGTGTGAAGCCGTGTGTGAAAGCTCTGTTAATTCTGGAGAGGGTGCACGGGGCTTTCTGCTTTGAGTGTGGAACTGTGTGTGCTGCTTTCATTATGCAAGTTATTATACATGAGCCTTGTAAATACACTGATGAGAGCGAGGGAAAGCTGCTTCATTATTTTGGAGACTCACTCAAAATATTTTCTTTCTTTCAGAGACTTGAAGATAGAAAATCTGTTGCTGGATGAAGACAACAATATCAAGCTCATTGGTATGAAACCACTTTGGCAATTCCAGTAATTAAAATTGTTAGTTTTATAAAGAGAGGGTTTTTTGAGACTTCATAATCCTCCATGTGACAATTGCTAATGTTGCTGCAGAGAGGAGCTGGGAGAGTATAGATAGCAATCAAGCTGTTCCTGACAGCATCTCCTGAAAAAAATGATCCAAATAATTCAGCTTTAACTGGGTATGGGCATAATCTTGCATCTTTAAACCACAGCTTTCATATTCAGCTTGGGAACTTTGTAGAGAATTCAAGAATTGACACCACAGAAGTAATTTATTTTATTATCCTGATCATTTCATATTTGCTAAGGGCTGGATCCTGCCCCCGTATGCATATGCTTCCTCTGAAGTCAGTGGGAGTTGAGCACATTTTTAGCAGCTGGCAAAATTCGGTCCTATATTTATATTTGTTAAATTTGCTTCCAGCACCCAGTGTGAAATTGGTTTGGAGGGCTGTTAAAAAATAAAAAAGATCAGCGATAGAGTCTTGGTTTGTGTTTAGGTATCAGCTGTACGTGGGGCTCGATTCATTCAAGCTGTGCAGACATTTTAGATTAATCATTGGTGGGTACAGTCTCTCACTGCCTTGCATAACTCCCATTAATGTTAATGTGGGCATTGAAAAGAAAATCTTCCCTTCATAAAATAAGCGCCCAACATCTGTTTATATTTATTTCCATGCCTACACTTTTGCCTGCGGCAAAGTCTGTGGCTGCAGACTTCAAAACTCAACCCACTTCCTTCAGAAGGTTTCGTGGACTGAAAAGTGATGAAAAACACTTGGCATTCAGGTCAAGTGGACACTCACTGACATATAAAGCACGTGCATCTCCAGACAGACGAGAGGAGGATGGTTGATGAAATCTGAAATATTCAAATTTCACTGGGAGAATTCGGTTTTTGAAAATGCTGCTCTGACTTTCAGTGATTATCCTGTAGCAAATCAGCCGAATCTGGGAAAATAACAGCAGAGAGAACTCTGCATTACCTCAGCCATGGGTCAAGAGGAGACTGAGATGTTGCCATGAATCATTCACCAGTAATGGTGGATACCACCCATTATCTTGATTTAGCAGATAAGTGAGACCAGATGGCTTGCAACAGTGCTGTGTGAGCATCTGATGGATTTAAAGAACTTCTGCAGCTTCCCTGTTATTGGGTGTTTGGTTACACAACAATATGTGAACTTGACATCCAGAGCAAGACCTAATCAGATGATACGTGCACAATTAAAACTCCTGTGCCAAAAAGAATGTACTTCACAACTGTTCCTGCAGCTTCATTGGCTTTGGTTGCATGGAAAGGTCTCCCTGCAGTGGGTGGTGTGGGAAGAATAGAGAAAAGAGACGGTTTGATCTTCTGTGGCCTCGCTGGAGTTGAAATAGATTGTCCTCAGGTCTGCAGCCTGATGTTTTTAAGCAAAGCAGATTGCACACAGTATGTATTTTAAAACAAAGCAATTAAATCCCACCATCCAACTGGGTATGTTGTAGCAAAACAAAGGTAGTAGTAAATCTGCTGTAAGTAAAACCAGATTTAACACCGCAGCCAGCTCGTGCTGTATCTCACCAGCAACGCTGGTTCTTGTAATAGCTGTGAAATGAAGAAAACCCACTATAAAGAGAGAAGAAAAGGTGAAATGAAAGTTTGAAAGGTGCCAGGGGATGACATTCAAAGCCCCTGCTTTTTCATGCATTTCAGTGGGAACTGAATGCCTCGAGTCCCTTTCTTCACCCAGCTGCTCAATGGCACCTGGATTTTGTTACTCTTTTTAGCTGTGTGACAAGGTGGTTTATGATGTGCTCTTACATATTCTTCTTAGAAAAGTTCCCTTTAAGAGGACTTATTCTTAGCAGTCTGTTAATCAGACTGAAGAACATCAGGACTGGGAATGTTGGAAATGATTCACTTCTCCTCATCTCCCACCCCGTGCTGTGAAAAGCCACTCGCAGGCCACCCGAAGTCCTTGGTGTCCTCCTGGGGCACCTGTGACACTCAGCTCTGCTGGTCCAGCTTGTCGAGGAGCTTCTGTCTAACAGCCCTTTCCCTGTTCTGGCTGCCATAGCTCCAGAGATGGCTGTATATCCATGGATTACTGCTGATTTCCCGGAGGCGTTGCAGAGGAGTCGTGCGACGCGATGCTCCGATAGCACGAACAGTGGGGGCGGGGGAGTTTCCATGTCATAATATTTACTTTGGAAAACCAAGGGTGGCCTTTGATCTGAATTCTGTAATTAGCTGGGCTTATTGAAAGGGAGCCCAAGGCAGAGGCAGGAATGGCAGTGGAATTACCAACGCTGGTGGTCACACTGTCCTTACCAAGCTCAGCAGCTCATCCTCGATAAAAACCACACTGTGCTCACGATGTGCTGCCACAGTGTTAATAACAATATTCTCATTTCCAGGGCTATGAAATCCCTGTCCTCAAGATGCATTTGTTTGCACACATTCTGCATTTCAGCAGGCACTAGGGGGGAAAAAAGGTATGGCAGCTCAGATGAATGAGCTGTAGGGAGTGAATAAGATGTTTATAATTGAAGAGAAGGTGTTTATAAAAGAAGAGAATGAAAACTTCCACTGCCACTGATGAAGAGATGCTGATTTACACCATTTCAGAATGCAGCCCTTATGTACTTTGATTGCAAGACATTATAGTATAGAGAAGTAATTTGGAGGGGGTATAACACTCTAGGGTAAAGACCAGCAATGGTGCTGTGTGGAGATATCATTTCTAGGAGTCTTTAAATGTATTTTACAGTTGACATAACTCATCTCGGGCCACAGCTAATGAATATGTTAATTAAGTTAATGGAGCCTCGGTAGTATTTGTAAAAGCCCCAGGGATAATACATATCTAACAGGGATGATTAAGCAGTGTCCAGGGACAATTGTGTTCCATCAGAGGCAAGGAAATTGTCTTGATTCCCCCTTCAGTGTTGACAGTGTTCTCCAGGAAAGCCCCCTTGAGCCTCTTTACATGTGAAATATGGTGATTCCTGTGTTCCCTGTGCTTGTCTGGCTCTCAGAGATGCAGCCAGTCGAGTGGAAAGTGCTGTGCCATCATTTGGGCACTCCAGCTCACACAGGCAGCCTGATAATTGCCTTTTTTTTTTTTTTTTTTTTTTGCTAAGCATTTTTATATTTTTGCCTGGTTTTGTAAGGGAATAAGGCTTATGTGTCTACCCTTTAATACCTTGAGGATTCCTGGCTGATTTCCCCTTCTCTACCAGCTCTCCTAATTGCTTTCTCCCAAGCCAACCATGGCTACCCTTGGACAGGGTGGGTTTGCCCTCCCCTGGCTGCACGTTGCCACCATCCACGTCTGCCACCAGTGCGACCCTGCCTTCCTTTCCTTGCTTAGTGGTTTAATTTTTAAGATCCTTCCCTAAGCCCAGCTCAGCCTGCAGAGCAGACAAGGGGAGATTTTGGGAACACCCTTCCTGGCGCCAGCCTGGTCTTGGGCTGCCTGAGAGCACTTGGGAAGCCTCAGCCTCCTCCTGCTGAGAGGCTCCCTCTGGTCTCCGGTGCCAGCCTGTGCCAGTCCCTTGTTGTTATTGCCAGAAAAAGAGTGGCAGATACTCCCAGAAATGCAACAATTCAAGGCATAAGTCAGGGAGGGGGCAGCCAAGTCAAGACATTCCCCTTCTTGCTCCAGGACCTCCCTGTTATCTCAGAGCTGGAGCGCTGCCTCTCCACCCCTCGGAGCTTGTCATCCCCCCCTTGCATCTGATGGCTCATGGACACGATTTAGAGGGAATGTTGAGGGAGTCCCACTTAAACTTGGCCTCTCCATAACATCCTGCAGCAGTGTGGAAGCCACAGCAGCCCTTGGTGGCCCCTCAGTGCCTGGGCCGAGCTCAACTCTGGCTGTTGCCATCCAGTTCCCAGGGAAATGGAGTTGCTTTATGTCTGAAGTTGATGATTGTGCATATTCTAAGACTTTTTTTTATTGTTTGTGGAAATCTCTGGTTATTTAGCACCTTGTAGAAACCAATTACATGAAATTTTTGCATGTGGATGATTTTTTTTTTCCCCTCGGGCAGTCCATTGCTTGGCTTTTGGAAAGAAGAAATGTTCTTTCTTTTTCACTTGTGTTCTAGGGCGGTCTGACTGTGTCTGTCTTTCATAACTCTGTCTCTCTGCCTTTCACAGACTTTGGATTGAGCAACTGTGCAGGCATCCTGGGTTATTCTGATCCCTTCAGCACCCAGTGTGGGAGCCCAGCATATGCAGCCCCTGAACTTCTGGCAAGGAAGAAATACGGGCCCAAAATAGATGTTTGGTCCATGTGAGTTACTTCTCTACTTTATAATTGTCACTGCAGGGACACCTTCAACTCCATCAGGGTGCTCAGAGCCCCATCCAGCCTCACCTTGAGGATTTCCAGAGGTGGGGCATCAATAACGTAATAGTGTCAGGCCTTAAAGATGAAGTACAGTCTCTAAACACTAAGAATAAGGTTTTTTTCATTGTTCCTGATCACTTTGGTTTCCTTCTCTCCCTGTTTTCTCCTAGTGGGGTGAACATGTATGCCATGTTGACTGGAACGCTGCCCTTTACCGTGGAGCCGTTCAGCCTGAGAGCCTTATACCAGAAGATGGTGGACAAAGAGATGAACCCTTTTCCCACCCAGCTCTCTTCAGGTAATCAAAGGAGTGTGTGGGACCTGGTCAGATCCAGCTGGCCAGAGACATTGCATGGAATGATCGTGGCTCCTGCTGCCAGTGTGTCGTGCTCATTGGGAAAAACACTTCCTTTCATTTTAGCCTCCGAAAGAAGTGCAGGAGTTGCTGTAGCAGAACTCATTTTGCTCTGACTTCTGTGTGTCAGCTGAAGAAACACCGAGTTGTGCTGAGTGTGAGAGAAGGGACAGACCTGTGGGATCCTGTGAAACTGCTTTTGTAGAGTAGTTGGTCGGTTTTGCACTCTCAGATTTTAGTGTATGGATGGACAAACAGATTATTTTGGAGTAACAGATTCCTGGGCATTATCATGACCAGGTTTGAGTGATAAACTGCCTCAAATGACCTCACATTAATTATGGAGTAGTAATGACATGCGCTCAGAAGCTATTTTGGGACAGTGACCTGGGACAACCTTTATGTGTTCACAAAATGCAAAATTGTTGATGTATTAGTATTAGGAATATTAATTCCTGCTTCAGAGCTTTGTCACTAGGCAACAGAATAATTTTTCAGCTTGTAGCAAGACCACTGTCAGCATTTGGAACGAGCTCTGTTTGGCAGTTGGGTTTTATTTTCGTGTGCCAAATTGGTGGTTCGTGGAGAGCTTCTGTCTCCTTCCCTGGCAGCCTGTTTGCAAAGGACATTCAGTAAAATGAAAAGATTGCAAGTGCAAAAAGGGCAGCTGAGGAAGGAAACCATTGTTACAGGGTGTGAGAGAAAGCCCTTGGGAGTCGTGTCACGAGGTGAGTTCTCCAAGCACAGATTTACCTGTGGAAGAAGTGGGTAGGGAAGTGTTTTGTCACCTGGCTTTTATCCCTGCATAACCTGTTGTTCCTTGTTCACTCAGCTCCTGTATGAAGGACCCTTTTCCTGCCAGCAGTTCATATTGTGGCATGTTGTAAAGTGGAGGGTTTACAAGTGAGCTGGGATGCTGCAGGTTTCTGTTTGGGGTTTTTGTTTGTTTGGGGCTTTCTGTTTCGTTTTGTTTGGTTGTTTTTTGTTGGTGTTGGTTTTGTTTGGTTGCTTTTTGCTGGCTGTTTGACACAGTTAGGGTGTTTGGAATTTCCACTCCGGACACTTCCCGTTAGGATTCAGTTGCACAAAATGGCTGTTTTAATGCTCTAGCACATGCTTTAAAGCCCCACTGAGTAAATTAAAAGAAAGATTACACTGGCTGCTTCCTGCTGCACTTGTCTAGATGCCAAGTCCCACATCATTTGCAAAATTACCTTTGAATTCAGGGACTTGCATGGCATAGTCAACATTTTCCAAGTTTGGCAAAAAAATTACCTCCTGCGCTGAGGTAAATTATTTTACCAATAAAGAGCAATTACATGATGGCTGTGGAGTGTCTTTGAACCAATGGACTGTTCTCCCAATCACTATTTTCTTCCCATTCTCTTTTAAGTGGGACATTTCACTGACTTCACTGGGACAACTCAAGGCTGAACCACCCAGCAAAAGGCCTGTGGAAGGCAAGCAGTTGGTAGCAAAAAAGATAACATTACTTTTGACAGGCTTAATTTTACTGTTTCGTTCACCCTCCGTGAGATTTTCTCACCAATGCCTCTCTGTAGCTTTTGTGGAGCTCACTGGACACTGGTCTCCAGGGAAAGCAGTATTTTGTTTACCCTGTGAGAACTTGGAGAGATGATGGCAAATTAATGGACTAGATTTAAGCATGTTAACCTTTCCTCACTGGGAACAAAGGTACACATCAGTTCCTGATCTGAGCCAGTGGCCTCACATGTTCACTGACATGGCACACTCTGATTTAAGATGACATTTGTTCCTGCCACCATTAAGCTTTGGGTCAGTGGGTAGAAACTCTGCTCCTCTGCTCTGTGAATTGTAGTGGTCGTTAACCTCTTGGGTTTATGGACCTTTTGCTTTAATCAGGTTTTATTTTTCCATAAAATTCATATACAAAGAGTTTTTGCAGGAGTCTGTTTGGCTTGTTCAGTACATTGTCTTTCAATGTTTCTTTTCACAGTTACTGAACATGCAGACCCATCATGTAATAGTCAGTCTTATCACTAAGCAATAAAACACTTTTTTGTGTAAGTTAGAGTATTGGGTGACCGTGAGCACCCAAAGCAACCTGTGTAGCAACAGGGGAAGTTTGGAGTTACTGTTTGATTTTTCCCACTTAGGAAACCATTTTTCATTTAAGCTTCCTCAACAACACAGCCACCTGGTTACTGATTTTAGGTGAGCAGAGGTCAGTTACTCAGGAGGTTGGTATTCACCCTGCACACATTCCTTTCCTTCCCTTCCCTCTTCCATATGCTCCTGTTCTTCCTTCTGGAACAGAGGAATTAAGTGGAGATGAGAAGAAAAGCTGTTGTTTATTCATGCCCGTGGTTTGGAGGAAGGATTTCATTAGGTGGGGCTTGTGGAATGACCTTGCTGCATTTTCTCCAGAGATATTTTTAGGCCATACCTGCATACCCAGTTACAACCAGGCACAGCCCCCCAGGGGGAACGAGACACTGAGCTGGTTTCACTCATGACAGGGAACATGTTTGCTCATGTTTGCTCCCTGGGGCACGAATTTCATCCCACAGCTGTGTGGCTGACCTGGGAAAGGCTTCTCTCCTCCTGGTACCATCTGACAGCTCAAATCAGCCAAATCCAGCATGGTTACTCATCTCCACTATGTTTCCCGGGTCCAGGGAGCCTCCAGGGGGGATCTTCTCTCCAGAATTAGTTTCTCCCAGTCTGAATCTGTTATCTGTGGTGCTTCACAAGCTTCATTTAATTAGCCTGCCTGTTGGCAGGGGTGGGAGTGGTGGTGAAGTAAGACATTTAAGGAGACATCAGGTGATTTGGGGGCTGAGCATGCTGGTGATGAAGGAGGGGAGTGTTGGCTTGGGAAGGGGTGATTTGTTTTGCTCTGAGCCCATGGGATGTGTGTGGTTTCTAACACAGAGATAAGGGAGCTACTGGAGCGAGAGGAGATGAAGTGGAAGAACAAGGGGTTTGTTGTTTGCTGTAATGGGGATTTCTGTGCCCAGGAGGATGAGGAGGGGGCACTCCCTGGGCACGCAGGGAACAGCTTCCAGCAAGTTTATGAACTTGGATGTAGACTTTTCCTGCTGCTTTCCTGCCACATTGTTGTTGTAGGAAAATAGCAGAAATGTTGAGTAGTATTCGAATGCCCCTGAAGGCTGAAGGTTCAGCACCCGAAACCAAAATGAAAATGAATTTTGCTGTACTGTTTTAATTGGGCTAAAACCTTCTGCAACTGATTGTGGGCTGGATGGAAGCCAGGAGAGAATTTCTCCTCATAATGTCAAAGGGAGCCAAATTTGCCACGTCTTCCTTCCCAGCTCTGCATCCTTTCCCTTCCCCTCCGCTCCCCCCGGTCCATCTCCTCCTGCTTTAAACACAGTGATTTCTCTCTGACCTTGCTCCAGCCTCTTGCTCTCACGAGGAAATCAAGTGTTGTCTCACCTGCTCCGAAACTTCAAACGAGCTCTGAGACAAAACCCCTCTTTTTCTCCTCTCCTTTATGACTCCATAAATCATTGTGACTATAAATCACTGTTTATTTTACTTAGTAATCCCTTATCAGTACTTCCATTTTCCCAAGGACATCAGAGCACACCGTAAGGAAAACATTGCTGTTTAGTACACTCTTGGCCAGGCTACCCACCTGTAGTAACTGCACTACTGTGTAAGTCATAAAGCGGATGGCATAGCTATTGTTTGGGGTTTTTCCTTGCTTTCTTCACAGCTGCCATAAACTTCCTACGATCTCTGCTGGAGCCAGACCCCGCAAAGAGACCAAACATCCAGCAGGCCCTGGCAAATCGATGGCTCAACGAGAATTACCCCGGAAGAGCACCACCAAATGTCACCTATCCAAACAGGTACTGCCTGGAAGGGAGGAGAAAGCCTGCCAGGGTGTCTGTAAATCACGTGTGTGAAAATGTGAACGGCTCTGGAGCTTCAGTTCCACTCCTGTGACACCATCCCAGTGCTTTTTCTGGGATTGCTTTTGTGACTCCATCATGAAAGTTGTTAGGATTGAGTAAGTGTTGCTTGGAATGGTCAAAAGCAATACCTTAAATTAGAAGCTGGCATACAGTGTATTATTTGCAGGGTGGTCTGAGATGCAAGTCATGAGATTAATTGGCTCCAGACATGGGAATGGGGATGTGTGATGGGCAGCTTCTGATCTTCTTGTAATTCAGTAAAATCTAAGCTACTTTCCCCACAGAGGCTCTGCCAGTTTGTGCTATATCCATGAGGCTCTGTGGTTTAAGTGAAAAGAAAGGTCAAAGTTAAGTGATCTTGCCTTGTTGTTCATGTTGAACCTTGCTGAATACATGAGTAAATGCAAGAAGAGAACAAATCTCATGGTCAGTGAAACATCCATCCAGGGAAAAAGAAGAAGAAGGAAAGGTACTTATGGTCCACTTTGGTGTTAGAAATAATCTTGCTTGACTTTAAACATGTGCAGAGCTGCCACATGAGCCAGCCAGGCAAGGCTCTCCTTGCAGTCAGTGCAGAGAAACAAGGGCACTCTTTACATAACGATTCATCTGCCTTCTCTTTGATTCTGCCTTAGGATGACTCTGTGCCCAGGAGACACCAGTTCCTCTCCAGTGACTGTAAATGGAGCCTCAGGCAACTCACTTGGAAATACAAGTCTGTGTTTGATCAGATAAAACCTCCTTGCTCTATCAAAGCCCTCCAACTGTGCCTCATGCACAGCCCAGTACCTGCAGCAGGTCAGGCAACACTGAGGCAAAGACAGCAAATTAAAGCCTAAATTTGGTGTTTAAAATTTGACAGCGCTCCAAAATTTCTGTCCTGACTTCAGTAAGAGGAGAGTCCCTCAGTGAAGATCATAATCTCCCCACACACAGTTGTTACAAACCAGATGTGGTGTGTGCCTGGAGCTGTGATGACTTTTATCTGAACATGGGACCCACTGTCCTCCGCCCAAAAAGGATTTGGTGTTCACCAGCCAGGCCACCTCTTTGTGTCTTTGACCTGAGGAGAATCAGGTTTTGCACCCTCAAAGTCTGTGTTGGATGGGTGTTGAGCAGCTTGGATGCCAGGGGGCATCACCAGGGCCATCCACTGAAACGGGGAGGGCACATGTGGGGCCTGCGATGCCCAGACGGGGACAGAATGTAAAGGTGGCCCCCACAAAGAGTTGTTTCACGAGGAATGAAAACAGGCAGAGCCCTTCTCTTGACATTCCTGCTGCAAATTGAAGGGCAGTTGGGTTAATTTGCCCAGTGTGGTGTTCAGCAAAAGGAGATGTGAGTGTCTGTGGTGCATTGGACTGTGCTGAGTGTGGTACATGTGAACGTGGTGTGGTAAAGAAAGGGAAAACAAGTGTAAACTGAATGAGTCATTAAGCTAATGAAATCACTGTCATAATGAGCCCAATCAATCCACTAAATGTGGCATCTGTTAAGTCAATGTAAGTGTAACAGAGACCTGGAGGGGTAATTTAATTCTCTGTCTGTTTGAGTATTAGCTGCAGAAAAGAGGAAAAAATACAGAAGTAAGGCTTGAATGTGCTTTCACAATTCTTTTGCATTTGTAGGTGTGTTTTCATGCCTCTGTTTTTAACTCCTGGCTTGCAGTTGTCAGGCTTTTATGAGGTTGTGGGTCCCTTCCAGAGTTTACTTATTGGTGCAGTGAGGTGGGCAACTTCTCCCCTTCTTTCTTTCTCGTTGCACTGATTTTCCCATCCTTTTGTCAGAAATTCAGAGGGAAGTAGATACTCCTTCTATCTGAACCCAGATTTCGTTTGAAGCTGTAAAGGATAAAAGCCACAGAGATTCTTTCACTTCATTTTTTTGGTAATAATATTGCTTTAGTTTCATTAGTCGATGCCCCAAGCTTGACCTACCTAGACTTTGTCATACTGGAGCTTTATGGGGGAAATAACCTGTAAAGTTTGAAATACTTAAATATGTGGCCTGACTCCTTTTGAGTTTGCCTCAGGAAGTACCACTGGAGTCAGCTTCGATGGAATTTCTCCAAGTTTTCCTTAGTGTGCAGATATGGATAAGGTGTGTTGAAACAGTGTGTGAAAAATCCACTGCTGAATTTGCAAAGAATCAGTTCCTCTTAATCAACACAGTAGAAGCTGTGTTATGTTCTTGCACTATTCTGAGCATAACACCCATTGTTGCAAAGACAGGAACGTGGTAGGAAAGGGAAGAACGTGGAGATAAGGTGGAAGAACGGCAAAAACTGCATTTTCAGGAGAATATTCTCCCAGGCTTTTTATAAGCTTGCTTTTGTTAAAGAAATTCCCTGGAGGCAAGCAAAAATTTCCCGTTTTGCTGAGCACTTCAAGTGGAAATTGCTTGAATTTCTTTTGCTGTACAGATGTCTCAACGTGCAATGGCCAAGATAAGTTTTGCTTTTGAACTTGGAAAAAAACCCAACCCCAAGCTTTTCTTTGGGGCAGAAAGACTGTTAATAAGCAAGGGGAACAAAGGGAAAGAGTTATTTGAGATTTTCCAGACTGGGGTTTTTTTTCTGTTAAACGCTGTTTTACATCTTGTCTAAGTGCTGTAGATCAGACCCAGGCTGCTGTCTGGGCATTCCTCACAGCACAGGTGCACAGGGCAGGAGTGGGAAAGGTGGGAGTGATCCTTTGGAAGGGGGAAGGCAGCTGGCAAAAATGCCCACAGCCTAAGCTCCCCCACCGTGCCTTAGCCAGATACTAGGCTTGATATTAGGAGCAAGGAATATCCTTTAGAAACCAAGTGAAACCCAGCATTTCTTTGGAGATGGATGGGAATTGACAGGTACATCTGGGAATCTGGCCAGCACACTTAGAGGCCTAAATAGGAGCAGTGTTCTTTGGAAAATCTGGTTTTAACTTAGACCGAGATGATGCTTTGCCATTTCCACTCCATTTCTCGCCTTGGCTGAGCCTGTTACAGACTCTGTAGAAGAGCAGATACATAAACATGGCTTGGATGCATGCTTTTAACTGACAGGGGTATAACAGCAGTGTTACCACTCTGAGAGCTGCTGCAATAGCCCTGCACATCTCCCTTTTCCAGCAGGAAATTCCCTCTCTTACTCAGAGCACGGATATTGTGCGACAGGTAAGGCGTGAAGCTGAATGCCAGGGGTGTTTGATTGCAGGGAGAGGGACTTTTCAGGGAGCTATCTGGGTTGGATTTGACCTCTTTTCCTTCAAAACCAGATGTATACTGTGATAATCCTGATGGTCCTCACTGGTCGGGTGTAGGGTAACAAACGGCACATCCTGAGCACCACGGTGCCATTTCATACCGGGGATGGACACGGTGGGCAGAGTCCTGTTTGTTCAGCTATCACAGCTTCCTGCAGTGCCAGTGGTTCCCAAAAAGCCTGTCCTTTTAATGGGAAGAGAGAGATAATCACTCCCACGTCCCTGAGCCCTTCAGGCTGTGCCTGGTCCCCCCTCGAGGCTCCGTCGCCTCTGAGGCTCCGTCGCCGGCAGGATGGTTCCAATGCCAGGATGGTTCCAATGCCAGGATGGTTCCAATGCCAGGACGGCTCCAGCTCAGTGCTCTGCCTCTCTCCCCATGCAGGATTCACCTGGAGGACCTCAGCCAGAGTGTGCTGCTCCACATGACTGAGAAGCTGGGCTACAAGAACAGCGATGTCATCAACACCGTGCTCTCCAACAGGGCCAGCCACACGCTCGCCATCTACTTCCTGCTCAACAAGAAGCTGGAGCGTTACCTGGCCAGCCTGAGGGTGAGCCCTGCTTCTTTCTGGTTCTCTGCACGAGTGGCTGAGCAGGGGGGAAAAAAGGCCTGAAAGTTTCCCCAGCTTGCTGGGAAACCCAAGGCTTCACCCGAGTTTTGGGTTGGGTTTTTTTTTTCCTAATTTTGTGGCACGAAGGGGAAGTGTTCCCCAAATTATTAACATTATTCCAAGTAAAAATTCCCCAGGTTGCAAAGGTAATTGCTGATAGACTTTGTGTCTCCCTGTTTCCATAGGAGATCCCCTCCTGCAGGGCAGTTACCCTGCAGGAAGCAAACTGTTGCCATGCAGAGCCTTACATGTCCATTGTGATTCTGTGATTGTCATGTGCTGTGTCCCTGTGTCGACATAGTTCTGTTGCTTGAGATATCAATAACACCATGTAACTTGATTCAGGAGATCAAGAGAAAGCTTAAGAGCTTATTAAGGTTTTATTTAGCTTTTAAGTGAAAACTTAGCTGAAAGTTTGATGTGATCTGACCTCCTGCTGACCTTCCTGGCCCCTGAGTGTGTCCTGGGCCTTCCAAATTGGCAACAGCTTCTTAATTTTTTATCTTTCTCAGTTTTTTTCATGAGAATGTTTTCTTGATGATGCCACCAGTGGCATTTAAAATGTAGTGGACCAAAATCATCAGCTCTGTAAGTTGATGCTCCTCCACTGAATGCCAAGAGTGGATACAGTACATTAAGCAATAATTGAACATTAATTTTCTCTAATTGTCCCACATATTTTACTTTTCTGTGCTTTTCTCTCCACAGAAGGCCGAAGGCCAGGACAGTGTTTTCCACAAGAACCAGCTCTACCAGATAGAAAAATACAAGGCAAATAAAGACTCCTATGAGGTAAAGCTCATCAAAGCTCATTAAAGTGCTTTGAAAACATATTGAATTTGAGGATCTTTGGTGATTGTGATCAAGGTGATGGATTTGTGGACCTGTGGAGAAAAATAAAGACCCGTGGTCATTCCTGTGCAGGACAAATAATTCCCTCAATTCCTTTTCAAAGGAACAAATAGCAACCCCCTCGAGTAGAAGTGTAAAGGTGACTTTGAAGGTTTTTTTGAAGAAATTAAAAGGTTTTAAGGCTCTGTTCAGCAAAATAATGTGAACTTAATCATAGGGCTCCATAGTTTCATTCTGAGGTGCAAGTTGCTGGTGTTATAACATCAAAACTGAGTGTTCTTGAGACTCTCCTTGAGTCTTTAGACCTTGGTGGTGTAGGGCAGAGAACTCTGGTCTCCAGCCTTTCTGCCTGCGAGTAGAGAAGGTATTTTTTTATTAAACCATGGCTGGATTTTTCTTCCCTGGCTGATTCTTTGCCAAGCACTAAAATTACAAGAGTAATCTGAGCTGTGCAAGTCTTCCCTGCCAACACAATGAGCAGCATTCTTGAGGAGTCTGCCTGCTTCAAAAGCTGCTCCTCAGCTCTGGATTGATGATCTAATTGCAGGGGCAGATTTGTGTCGTGGCTGGGTTTGTTTGTCACAAAGACTTCTTGCAAGACAAGCTGAGCTGCAAGCCATGGAAATAGCAGGGCAAAGTACTTACTCTTTTCTTACATCAATCAAAACCATCTTATTTAAAATGTATCAGTAGTGGGTAGACTCAATGAATATAATATTTCACAATGCTCTGACAGCTTATTCAAGCTGTTGCAGAGCAGCCTTTCCCTGGGAACCAAGCAGGTACCGGGATGCTGCATGGAGCATCTCGCTGCTCCCTGGGCCGGCTTCCTCCTGCTGCTGGTGCCACTTCTCTGTGCCAGGGATGGCTCTGCCAGCCATCCAGGAATGAGCTCACAGCTTCTGTGCACCAACCCTGTGCAGGGGAGGCTGCAGCAGGGCCTGCCTGGAGCCGATGTTTGAGTTCCCTAAGGATAACTGGAAACCAATGGCAGTGCTGGTATTTGGCCCCAGTTTGGTTTGTGGGCATGCTTAGGGATAAAACTCCTTCCAAAGCCTCTCCTGCACTCAGAGTTACTCCCAGGGTAGCTATTTAGAGGATGAGGGGGTGTCATGTCTTTCTTGAAATAGTCACCAGGATGTACTCACAGTGCAGACACTGCAGTAATAATAACACAGTCTGTTCTCTTTCTGCATGGGCACAGCTGAGGATAGAAGTGTTCAGGGCCAGCTTGGACAGGGCTTGGAGCAACCTGGTCTAGTGGAAGGTGTCCCTTCCCATGGCAGGGGGTGGCACTGGATGATCTTTAAGGTCCCTTCCAAGCCAAACCAGTTATTGTACAATGTTTTCTATTGCTTCAGCTGTATTCAAGGGGATTATGTGATTCTTACGTACCAGGACAGGTGGAGCTGCACAGGGAGGGGAATGCAGGTGCTGGGGTGCTACTGCCATTTGTATCTAAGGTAAAAACTCCCCTAGAATGCCTTCATGTGGGTGGGAACACAGCCCTGGCAGTGCCCAGCTCATGCCACTGGGATCAGTGGGTGCCACTGGCACTCAGGGGCAGGGGATTTGTAAGCTCAGGAAGTTTCATGAGCTGGAGAGAGTCCCTTTATCCCTCCCTGCCATTGCCAGAGTGGGAACAGGGAGGCACTGGTCCCCTGGCAGGCACTGCACAAGAGCAGAGCTGTGTGTTGCCATGGGAATAGCAGGGAGAGGGATGGGAGGGATGGTCAGCGGCGGCTCCAGCTGAGGACTCTTTCATCCACCTCACTCCCGGGGTGTGAAATAAGGACTTGGCCTCAGGCAGGGGCTGCCAGCAGCTGGGGCAGGCGGGGGGCATGGGGGCAATGGTCATGCCAAGCCCCTGTTCTCCATTAGGGGTTTTTTGGGGTGCTGGGAGCTGCTGGCAGTGCCAAGGAACCAGGCTGTTGCAGGCTGGTTTCACTGGAGCGCTCAGCATGGACAGGGAGGAGGGAGGCAGGCACGAGTCTGTGTCTCTCTTTCCATCTCTCTTTTAGTGGGATGGGTCTCAGGGGTTGAGTGGCTGTCTTTCCAGAGCACCCAGGGGAGCAGGCAGGGTGTACCTGCCTCCCCCAGGGCAGCTGGGGGGCTCAGACCCAGGGAATGTGCAGTTTTTAGGAGCTTGTGTCACTACCCTATCACCATTTCAGACATGGCCAAGGCAAACACCCTTTATCTGTCTTTCAAATCCGTTGCTGGGACTAAGGGTAGGTTTGAGGGTCGAGGTCAGGACAGGAAATAGCAGAGGATGATGTAATTCCCAACCTATCAAGTATAAAGTACCGGTACAAGTCCTGCATTGTGGGGCAGCACGACGTGGCCAGGCAAACTTTTGTAACTCCCCCGAATGAAATCTTCCTTCCCTTTTAAAACAGAATAGTGTGTGGCACTTTGGGAGTTTGGGATTCGGTCATTTCCCCCCTCACAACCTTGGTCATTAAGGAGCAACGTTAATAGTTTTAAAAACACTTCCGAGACCATTTGCAGTGTTCATCCAGCGTGAACTAATTAACTGCTAACACCGGATATGTGAGTTTTCTTTGCTGTGGGTGCTTTAATTGTGTGGGGTGACTGAGAAAACACACCAGCAGGGTGAAGGCCACTGACTATATTGTGGCAGGAGGTTATTCACACAGCAATATTATTATTATTAATGTCATCATCATCATTGCTGTTGCTACTCCTTTATCCTCATCAGGAGTGACTGTGCAATGCCTGGGCCTGATCCAACACTGTGTTGCTCCAAGCACAGCGTGGCCAGGCAGGAATAAATGCTTGGTGCCAGAGGTGTTTACAGCCTCTAAAGGCACCAAAGGCATCGGGTGGATGAAGGTGTCATGCAGAGTGACAACAGTTCTGTGATGTGCTCATGGCTGTGGAGGGGTCAGCCAGCTTTAGCTTTAGCTGGCCAAAGGGAAGGGAACTGGAGGAGATAAAGGATGGAAACACATAACTGGGGGAAGGAACTTTCCTGCATTTTTTAAAAAAGACTTGCACTCACAGTGACTTTTTAATAAGACGCAGCAAAACATGTTGCTTAAATGAGAATTATGACCACAGGAAAAAACCCAGACCAACCCAAACAGAAGCCCCTCTTCTTTGAGAGGGACATCTCAAAACGCACCACACTGCTCTGTCCCAGAAAGGCAAGAGATCCTGGAAGCTTTTCAGGGGTAGCAAAATAAAGCCACAAATTTGATGCTTGATTTTTTGGACGTGAAATAAGACTTTTGGCTCCCCCAGAAATCAGTGGCAGATAAGGGGTGTTGTGCTGAATCCAGTGATGGAAAGAAGAGGCAGTGAATTTTCACTGTAAAACTGTGCTTTGAAAATTGGATTCCTCTTCAGAGTCCTACTCCCAGGTTCTGTTTTTCCTCTGTCATGACTGGAGATCAAACCTATCTAGGATATGTGCTCTTGCAGTCCCACCTTCAGCTCTTCTCCTTCATGATTAGGAGTTAGGGCTCAGGGAAGGCTTGGGCCAGGAATTTTCTCCCCCTCCATGTCTTGTGCAGTTGCAGAGATGCTGTAAAATCAAGGGCCATATTCCTCCAGATCTTGTCTGGACAGAAAATAAATGATTTAAAGAGTTTAAACTTATTTAAAGCTCAGCAGCTCACCTTTTTAAATGTCAGAGGAAGTGGAATAAGGAGAAATCAAAGACCTTTTTAGGTGCTTAAATAGGGTATTTCAGATATGGAGGAGCACACACCTGTATCTGCTTCCTCCAGTGAGGACAAATGTCCTCTGAAGAGAAAACTTCCCTTTGCCTTTAATTTTCCAAAGCCGTCTTTCTCACTGCCCGGATGTCAGAGCAGATGGGAGCCATGAAATCGTGTCAGAGAAAAATGAGACGTGGAAGATTTAGTTATTCTGAGTAGTCAGGATAAGTTCCTTGTAAATGTGAAGTTCTTAATCCAGCTTGGGTAAGTGGAGTGCTTGTGCCTCACTGAACCTTCCCTTGAATAAACCCAACTGTTCTTGTTTGTTTTACAACTTAAAGGACAAAAAACCCAAAGAACGAGAAAAGAAAGGGGAGGTTCTTCACCATCAGCCCCCAAAGAAAACTGAGAAAAGTCCAGTTTCCTATAGACAGCCTTCTCCCTGTCTTGTCTCACAGATCCAGAACACCAAGGCTCTGCTGAAGGACCGGAAAGGCGCCAAGGCCGGGGCTCCCGAGAAAGGTGGGTGGCAGAAACACCTGGGGTTCGTCCCTGTGAGCATGTTAATGAGTGTTAATGAGCGTTAGTGAGCCTGTCCTGTGTGTGTTGTGTGTTTGTGAGTAAAAATGGGCTTGCACTGCTGTCAGCTCAGGAGCTGGTGTGGGAAAGGACTGGGTAATGTCATCAAACGTGGAGCAAAACGTCCTGAACAGCGCTCAGCAGTCATGAGCCCTCACTTCTGCTTCTCCTCGTGTTTGACAGAGTTCCTGCAGTGCTTTAAAAAAAGCTTTCTTTTTTACACCAAATCATCTGCACTCACACTGGTGTTTTGAAAGCATCAACACCCACCCCAGATCACTGACAAACCAGAGCTGGTAGACAAGCTTCTTCCTACCAGAGAATGTGTTTTCCTCAGAGGGGGCTGAGGAGCAGCACGGGAGAATCCCTGACCCTGAGGATGTGCCAGTAGCAGTGGCATCCCTGGGAGAAGCAGTGGGCAGCAGCTGATGATGGAGAAGGGGGAAAGGCAGGTGGGACTGGCAAGCTCAGCACATTTCAGGCAGCAAAAGGAGGGGAAAAAACATGAGCAGGGAAAGGAAAAAACGTGACAGCCAGAGGAGACCATTAATCACACAGGGTGGGAGGCATGGGTGAGAGCTCCTGGCAAGAGGAGGTGGGAGAAAGGAGCAGAGGGAAAGGGGAGTGTTGGTAGTGCACACATGGATGGGAGACCTTGAGGAGCAGGAAGGGGATGTGGCTGGTTGTTAAATAAGGAACTAAATAAGGGGTGATCACTACAGAGCAGTGTGGGGAAATAGAGTGAGGTAAAGCATTTGCTGTGGTGTCAGGGGGTTATTTAGAGTGGTGGCTCATGGTGGTTTCATGCTTGTCCTCATGACTTCATAATTCATCATTTGGTGCTGTCAACCTGAAAAAAAAAATAGGTCCAAATGGTGTTTTTGTGGCAGCAGAGGCACCTCTGCTGCAAGGTAGCAGGAGTACAGAGAGCTGGTCGGAAATGGGACATACTTCCTGTGAAAAATGTAAAAAAAAAAAAAAAAGCCCATTTTGCTCCCATTTGTTGTCCCTTTTTGGGAGGAAGGCACAGGGGGAAGTCAACTTATTAGGTTTTGTTCCTCTTCAGGTTTCTCCCTGCTTTTTTGATCTGAAACCCGAAAATCATTCAGATCTCAGCTAAAGCATTTCTTTTATAGAAACCATATTTTGACACATCTTAAATGAAGTGGTCAAATAATTTTGACCGGTTTTAGAAAGAGACTGGTCAGATTAACCTTGGTCTGCTTTTGCCAGACAGCTCTGAGTGCGAGATTCCATCTTGTTCATCCATTCAGGTCTCAACCCCTGATGAGACCATCCCTTCACAGGAAATACATGTGAGATTTGTGGCTGTGACCTGAGGGCTGGCAGACTTAAATTATTTGAGGTACCTTTTAGGTGGTTTGAGGGAATTCACAGACAGTGATTAACTGCTGGTTAATTCAATTAGGGGGACTTGGCAATCAGGCTCCTTGGACAGCTTTCCATAAAGGCAGCAAAACATGCTTGGCCTGAGCCAGTGCCAGCATCCTGTAGAAACCGAGCAGATCTTCTCCACAAGCTGCTTTGTTTTACTGGGCCAAATCCTGCAAAGATTGTTCCATTTATTTTCGGTCCTTGCTAGAGGAAGGTTCTTGCTGAAGTCGTTGCAGCAAATCTGTTCCAACTCTTAACAGCCTGAATCTGGCCAGTGCAGCTACTCCATATTTACATGTGTGAAACCAAGAGCAGATTCTGTTCCAAAATGCAAGGAAAGACACCAGAGATTAACTCACTGTGTCTCTAGGTATGGCAGTGAATACAGGACACAGATCCAGTAAGAGCCAGGCAAAGTTTTGTGCTAAGAGAGGAGAAACGTGAGGTTTGTCAGGCGTGGCCTTAGAGGATATAATTAATACAAACAGCTGAAGACACCTGTGGTTTTCCTTTTCAAGTCCTTGTCCCACTCAGTTTAAGCTCTCCTGCTGCCTTTGAGGGAGGTGGCAGATGAATTTCCCATGGAACAACAGCGTAAGTATCAAGTGAGGGTCAGGGACTTGGGTTCTGAGTGTGTCCCTAAGTCAGGCAATGAGGTTCTGAGTGTGTGTCCCCAAGGGCTTGTGGTGGCTGGTGCATGTCAGGCTCCTGTGCAGTGTGTCCCAGGGGATGTGGGACCTGCCTGCCAGGGAAGGCAGTGCCAGTAACTCCAACCCGCTCTCCTGGTTCCCTCTCCGATTGCTTTGCAGACTCCAGCGGGGGGGTGAGCCCTTTCCACGAACCTCTGGCGACCAAGACAGGCTGTGTCACTTCCAGCTCCCTGGAGTACCTCGAGGTCCAGCAGCCGCCCCCCAGGACCCCTCGGCTCCTCAAGAGGCAGGAATCTCCCCCGCAGCAGGAACCAGCCCGGAGTGGGGGCCGAGCCAAGGACTCCCCCCTCATCCTCAACATTGTGCACTCCTTCGAGTCAGTTGACAGAGAGGACCAAATAGACCAGGTTTCCCCCTCTCACCAGTACAGAATTTTAGGCTCCCCAATGAATTTCCCCTACAAAAGCTCCAGTGAAAGGACACTGTCCCCGCTTTTCCCCCCAGGGAGCACGTCCCCCGTCCACCCCACCCAGGTCTCTTTCACCTACGAGGAAAAAGCGTATCCGGCGAAGGAAGAAGCCGTGTCCCCCACCCAGCTGGTGTCCAACAACCCCCTGGGCAGCCCCAACTGTGTGAAAAGCAGGGGCAGGTTCCCCATGATGGGGATCGGACAGATGCTGAGGAAGAGGAGCCAGACGATGCAGTCGGCCAGCGAGAAGCCACTGGAGGCCAGGATGCCTCAGCTGCAGCAGATGAGCCCCACCCAGATCTCCTTCAGCACAGCAGATGCTGTCAGTGGCCAGTGCTAGCCTGACATCCTGGGATTTGCTCTGCTCTGCTCTGGGATCTCACCTTTTTCCACTTTAAACAAGAAGGGAAAGCCACAGGCATGTTACTGTCGCTGCGGAACACACCCCAGTGCTCCAGCAGGAAACCAGAGGTTTGCTCGTAAGGAAGGCATTGTCCTGCATATTGAAGTTGAAAGAAAAGGGCTCTGCTCGTGCTGTTAAGAAATATTAGCATTTGGCACCTGACTGTACAGTAACACATGTCCTGAAAGAGCCACGTGAGTGTGTATTTTCACAGCTCTCGCCTGGTGTTGCAGCAGGGCTGGTTGGAGGCGCCGAGGGTTTGGTTCCTCAAGGTGATCTGTGTGGTGCCAGGAATGCCAGTCCCATCCAGGATCTGTGGTAAGACTGTCCCTGCTCCTCCTGCCTGTGGCACTGCTCCAGGCATTGATCAGGGGGTGGGCAAGGGGAGAAACTCCAGGTACTCTGTCCAAAGTCAGCTCGCTGACGAGCACTGCCGAGGAGATGAAGGTGCTTTGAGCTTGAATGAAGACACAAGTGATCTAAACGTTCAGAAGAAGTGGGAATGTTGGAAGTCAAAGCAGATTTTACTGTTGGTTACATAAAGGAGCTAAAAACAGAGTAATTTTTTTTCCCTGAAAAACCCCACTGATTTAATCACCTCACTCGCAAGAAAGAGGATTATTTAAAAACAAGTGTCATGGTGTGGAAATTCGCCTCACTAAAGGCCTGTTCCTTTCATATGATGAGTCTGCAAAAAGATGCTTCAAACAGAAATCCAGATTGCAGAAGGCTGTGTTTGAACAACCCAGCCCACACCTGCAGTAGCCCCTATTACAGCAAGGCAGCTTTGGACACACCTGAAGGCTTCTCTGAGAGACTGCAGTGAATTAAAATGACTAATAAAGGACACATGAACCTGTACCGAGGTTGTTTTATACTCCAGGATTGGTAATGCAGTGGTTACCAAAAATTGGGTGTTGTCATGAGCAGTGAAGATAAACTTTCTTAAGAGACACCATGTCCTTGTGTACTGGTCATGTTTTTCTAAGTAAACAATATATCTGAGAGGTTGGCAACATTTTTTTTTGGTTCTGTTTTTGTCTTCAGCCCCATTTCCTATAAATTAGAAGGTTTAGCCCTATTTACAACCATATTTTTGCAAACAATTTTGTTGCCCCCTTGGTTTGGTGTCCAGGCAAATGCTGAGAGTGAGAGTTACCCCTCTTCGAGGTGTTTTCCTCCCAGTTTCATGAGTAAGATGTTCAGGGGCTGGGGCAGAGGCAGGGGAGGAGGTCCCCAGCAGATCCCACAGCTGAGCATGTGTTCCTGGTTTGCAGCATAACACGGGCCTTACACCAAAACCCGCATCCCAAAAGGATGAGAAAGACAGCCCTGAAATAATCATATTCATTTTCACATCAAAAAATGTTGTATTCTGTTTGTACAGAGCACCTGTGCATCCCAGGGGGGTCCATTTTAGCTCTTTTCATTTAGAAATGTCAAAGCATTGTCATTTCCTTCGTGCTAAGAACATGTCTGTGCTGCAAAGGCAGCGAGCAGAGACCACTGAGATCAGGGACCACTGAAATCAGAGACCACTGAGATCAGGGACCACTGAAATCCCACCTTTTTTGTGTGCCAGACTCACGTATCTGAACAGATGGCAGATGCTGACTTGAATTGCAAACTCAGGTTTATTTGGAACCCAATAAAAAGGTTGGGGGAGGCAGGAAAGAGACCTGTATTTTTTGTGAAGACCCAGTAAATATGTGTAAGAATCAGAATGAAAGCAAATGTTAAATCTTTTATTATATTTATAGAGAATATATGAGTACTACACTGCTAAAACATAACCATGTATCCAGCATAGACAGTAGTTCTGTACAGTCCAACTGCAGTGACCACAGAAGGGACTTCCTGAAATGCCATGGTGGAAATTCCAGGGGGGGAAAACTGTATTTGGTATCATTATTAAATACATGTACTTTTTGGACAAGATTGCCATGGACTGCTGACTCTTGTTTGCCAGGTCACTGTGTAAAAAAGGATAATCTCAGCACAAAAAACCTCCAGGCCAGGTTGGATGGGGCTTGGAGCAACCTGGTGTAGTGGAAGGTGTCCCTGCCCACGGCAGGAGGGTGGAAACTGGAGCTTTAAGGTCCCTTCCAACCCAAATCATGTGTGATTCCATGAAAACAAGCAGCAGAAGGGTGAGGCGAGGAGAGGATTGGCAGCACCTGTCCCTTCACCCATCAAGGTGTATCCTTTGCACCTGGCTGCTGCCCACCCTCTGCAGCTTGTGCAGCCACTCTGGGCATTATCCAACCTCTGTGACCAGTGGAGGCTGGTAGGAACGTCTAGCTCTTCCTGCCTTGAAGCAGAGATCCAAAAGGATGGCACTGAATTGCTCCTGAGTGCTGCCTTGCCGTGTCCCGAGGGGAGGGAGCAAAGCTGTTCCTGTAAGTACCATTTTTTCCTCCTCCTGCCTTTGTGCAAATCCGTTTCCAGAACGACTGATCCAGAGACCTCCACAACCAGCTGAGCTCTTTTTGTGGTGTTTGCCAGAGGTTTGGCACCAAGCCCGTAGCAGACCTGTTTGATAGAGCTGAAAATACCCCTTTACACTTCAGACTGTGCATCAGGGAAGGAGCAGTGCTGAGCTTTGGGTGCGAGAGGGAAGCGCCTCTGCGGGGCCTCTCTGAGTGCAGAACCCAGTGGAGTTAATGGAGCAGCTGTGAAACACTTAGAAGAGGGTTTTGCAAACTAACTGATGGCTGGGCAGCAGTTCAGGATCTGTAGTGGTAGAAGTGTTTTTGTTCAAGCTCTTCTGCCTGGAAAAACAGGTGTTGAATTTATTCAGGGAGAAGGAAGAGAAATCAGCATCTGTTCCTAAAGGTGTTGGTCTTTGTGTCTTTGTACTTCTCCTGTAAATGGGCTGCTGAGTATTAAAATTCCTGAGCGTAGAGGTTTACAAATCCTAAAAGTAAATAACAATTACTTTCTTGCTTTTGCACTTGACATCACTTGATCTTTGCAATAAAATCCCTTGGTGTGCAGCTGGAAACAGGCTGGGTCGGGTTTGCAGGAGACTTTTCAGTCCCCAGTGCACCAGGAAAATGGTTTGTCAGCAAGTCCCCGGAAAAATGGGATGGAGAAAAACCTCCATCCCAAGGGGAACCTGGCCCTCTATTTGCTCCTTTGTAATGCAGCTTTAAACTTCGCTGTTTGAAGCACCCCAAGCTCATTATGTGCCGTGCTTATCACAGAGCGAGCAGGAACTTCAGGGACATTATTGCTGTGTGCAGGAGTTTGGGGTTTCCATGGCTTTTCCCTGGTTTTTTAATCCTCCGTGGCCAAAAATGGACAATTTTCTCTTTTGTATCCCAGCCCCACATCGGTGTGGGGCGTGTTTGCATTGCCTTAACTGCCTCTCTCAGAGATGGCTTGATGATGTTTGTATGAGGGAGGTGAAAACATCCGGAGTCTTTTCAATATTTAATCTCAAAAGAAGCCCGGAGTATGATGCTTTCTGTTGCTGAGGTACACGCAATTAGCTGTTGTTAGGAACAAAGGGCATCAGGGTAGAGCCTGGAGTGGGATTTGGAGTTTTGTGGAGCATCCTGCCTGCTGATCCCAGGGCACTCAAAGCTCAAGAGAGGAGAAATGAGATGTTTATTGATTAAGGGTGAGGTTCTACGCTTGTTTTAAATTTTTGGTTATTATCTAAGAACAGAATTACGGCATTTTTGACGTACAGATCATAAATATATTTATTAATGTTTGTATTAGTAGCACTCTTCTTCCTTTACCTGTAGAGATCCTCCAGTTCCTTCTGTCTCCTACAACCAGAAAGGACAGGCTCAATCTAAAACAAAGAAAGGTCGCCAGAGGCTTTATTTCCAAATAATAGCTTCCCTCTTTCTGTTCCTCTGAAGGATGGAATGTTGTCCTGTGCTTGCAGCATAGGGACAGCTGTGGGACAGAAATGGGGTTTTTCCCTCCCATCTCTGCCTGCCCCGGACAGCAGCAGCACGGCAGGAGCCGTCCCAGCAAAGACAGCCGGGCTCGGCTTTCCCCGAGGGTCCCCACCGTGATTATGAACTCAGGCAAACGAAACCCGCGGGAAGACAAGGGGCAGGGGAGGGGCAGCTCTCCCACAGCCGGAGCCTCCCAAAACCAAGGCTGTGCCTGGACCACCCCATCCCTTTCTTCTGGCGCCCGCCACCCTCCCCCAGCTCTGCTTGACCTGGTTCTGCCCTCTCCCACCCCGGGGCTGGTTTTTGCAACACTTCACGAGCAGGGACTGAGCTGGAAAATTAAGTGACTTATTTGCCAGGCTGGTTTTCAGCTCCCCTGAGCCCCCCCACGTGTTTTCCTGCGTCAGGGAGGGGACGGGAACAGCACAGATGGGGTGGGACTGCCAGTCCCCCCCCCAGTTCCAGGTCCCGCAGAACTGCACCCCCAGGTGCCTGTGGACAGGTATTTTAGTGTATTTGTTCTATCAAGAAGTTACTGGAAAATGGAAGGGGGCAATTATTCCGGGGCTGTGCCAGCTGCCTTTACTGTCCATCTGCAGAAATGGGCAAAGCAGAGCCCTGGAACAGAGCAAGTTGTCCTGTGCTTTGCAAGGACAATGTGTTACCACGTCCCTTTTACTTTTACCGCCTTGCATTTCCATATTTCACCCACGGATGCGCCTGGATGTGATCCCCCCCGTCCTTTCCCAGTGACTGGGGTGCCTCAGGGTGCAGTTGTTCTGCTGCTGTTTCCCAGCGTGCCTGGTGGGGATTCAGCTCCTCCGAGGCTCCTGAATGCACGGGGTGTTGGATGCATAAATCCGTGCACTCCTTGGCCACAGCTGTCATCCCCCCTCTCCTCCCGGTCCCATGAGGGGGCAGGGATGGGATATTCCAGGAGCCGCCAGTGCTTTAGAGCAGTTTGATCTGGCAAATCCCGTGGATGCTCCGAATTTTCTTCTTCTCAGAGCTGTGCTCTCTTTTCCAAGCAGAAAAGATGACACATTTAGGTCTGCTCTGCAGAAGGAAGCTTTTAACTGCCTACAGCTGAGTGCAGTCCCCCCTTTGCCTGCGCTGAGGCACCAGGAAAGGACTTGCATGGCTAAGATACGTGCCAGTCTCAGCTCCAAGACGTGTTCCTGCAGGACTTGGCATCTGACCCCTGCACCATCCTGCTGGGTAGATCCAGGAGAGATGCTTGTGCTCCATCCTGTGAGTGAGGAGCTGGGCTGGCAGATGGCCTGGGGCTGGGACTAGAGCATGTAACACACTTACCGTGTCTTTAAGTGTCAGCAGAATGCTCCCTTCCCCGCCCCCAACCCAGGTTTTTTTCCTGGGTTGTGATCCCACATTTCATTCCTGACTGTGCCAGGGCTGGGAAGGATGTGCTGCTCCCACAGACCTGCCTTGGGACCCTGCAGACTTGCAGCTCCCTCTGATTTCCCTGGCTTTGAGCTCAGCCCTGAGCCAGGGCTTTACACAGAGTACAGGGTTTTCTGTGATGTTAAACCCCTCCATTAGGGGAAGGACAGGAGACTCTTCAAACAGTCCAAATCCCACCATTCCTCTGACAAACCAGCTCTGACTCCCTCCATCTCTGCCGGTGACAGGGGCTTGATCCAGGTCACAGGGATTCTTCTGCTTCAGGAATTTCCCCCTAAGCACCTGGCCTGCACACTCAGTGTCAGTCCAGAGGGAAAAACCTCCCTTTGCCCTCAGGCACTGCACACCAGTGTGGAAAAACACTCCTTCCAAAAAAAACCATCTTAAGAGCCTGATTTAAGGATGGCCAAACATTACAGGGAAGAAAGGATGTCATGGAACAACTATCCTCCACTTTTCCTCTCTTTGCAGAGGGGAGCCTAATGCTGTGTGCCCAGGCAGCTGCTTCTCTCCCCAGCCCATCCTTCCCTCGGGATATTTTCTCCTGCTTGCATTGTGGTTGCCAGGAGAGCAGCTGGCATGGACAGTGTCATCCCCGGGCAGCCCTGTCTCATCTTTATTCAGTTACCTGCAATCCCCTTTGGATGAAGACACCAAATCCCTAGTTACAGCCAGGTTAGGAACCGATTAGTTACCTGTGCATCCCAGGCTGGGAGGATGGGATTACCTGGCAATTAGAGAAGCTCAGGCTCAGCTTATTGAGAGGTTTGCTGACATCTCGGAAACAAGTCTGACAGGCCTTTCACACTGACCGTCCTCGCCCCAAATGCCTTTCAGGCACGTTAAATGAAATCTTTAAAGTCGGTTTCTTAAACCCGCTGTGGTTTGTGCTCGGGGGGGTGAGGGACAAGCAAGGCAAAGTGCTGGCAATTCCCCTTGTCGCCATGTGTCTGAGTGCCAGCAGCACCATGGTGACAGCCCTGCTCAGGCCCAGGTACTGACCTGGAAACGCGATATAGCTCTGTGGGGGTGTTTGAGCTCTGAAAGGAAAGGTAATTGATGCCTCGGAGCGGCTGCCGTGCCCTCGGAATCTTAAAGAGCTACTGACTCTGCGAGAGTTTTTAATAACTAGTCACGTAAACCTAGGGTGGCACTCATGCATTTTAATATCCATTAATATTATTGCTCATTAATATCCAACTCACAGGGGAGTGTCTGTTGGCTGATTCACACCAGGTAAGGGTTTGCAGCATCACTGAATGTTTTCTGTCCCTCAGTGTGTGTCTGTCTGCCCAGGCCACTTCTGCGCTGTTGGCCAAGCTCAGCCACATCTCACAGGGATTAAATGGTTGCAGAAATCACATTGTTCCTGGAAGTTCCATGGAAATACACAGGCAGATAGAGGAGCCATTGCTTGTCGCCCCCACGGGAGGCTCAGTCACTCCCTCTGCTCGTGCAAGTGCTTTTTGTCCTGCAGTGATGCCCCCCTCCCTCCTCCTTTAAAATGCAAGGAGCTCCTCCCAGCTGGCTGTTAAGTTTGGCATCTCAATCCTTCTCAAATCCACAGCAAGCACCAAGGACTTTTTCTTTTTTTTTCCATTCTTTTTCTTTAAATTCAGGTCTAAAAATCCTCATGCACACCTTCTCCATATTTCTCCCGAGTCTACATGTATTATATAAACGATTCTTCAGGGAGCAAGCAACTGTGAGGCTGTAAGATGTGTCCCAGAGAGGTTTTTTTCCCAGTGAGGGAGAGTCATGGAAGGCCCTGGAAAGGGAGATGAGACCCAATCTAACTAATTCCTGCTCTGTTGCCCATCAGGTGGGTCACTGGATGTGTGTGCTGATGTTGACCAGCACAGACATCCCTGACTCCTGCACTGCACTGGGCTCATTAAATTAGGCAGGGAAGATTCCTTCCTTTGGTTTTTTCCTCTCTCACTTCTCTGGGACACAGAGGAAGGGGAGAAAGTTTCCAGGACTCACAAGAGCTGCTGTGAACAGCAGCCTGCAGGGGCTGGGGGAAGCTGAAGTTGGGGAAATGGAACCTGAGAGCCACCTGAGACACCAAAACCATCATTTCTTTCCACACACGAGACCAGAGTACCTTTAAGAAAGAAACACACACAAAAAAACTTCACTCCAAAGCACAAACACTGTGGAAAAAGAAAGCAACTGTCCAAATGGAGTTTTCTCCCAAAGGAAGTCTAATGATGATGGATGTGCCAGCTCCATGGTCTGTGCTCCTCCTCACAGGCATCCTCTGAGGCAGAAAGGGGGGTTTCTCCCCCAGCACTGTCGCTCAGAAACATCTGAAAGCCAGGCTCCCTCCTGCCCCTTCTCCTGGAAAGGAATTGAATCCCTCCATTCCAGCCGCGGGAGGGAACAGCACGGGGCGTGCTGGGCAATCAACACCCCAGGCTGGCACATTGTCCTGCTGGGAAGTGTCAGACTGATGGCCCAGGGACAGTCCTCCTTTATAGCAGTCATTCCCGAGGGGAGAAACCAAATCTCCCAGGTCTCTCACCCCCAAAGGGCACTGGGATGAAGTACCTTGCAGCGCAAGCACAACTGGTGCAGTCTCCTTGTTTTAGGCTTTTTGGAGCAGCATCCTCCAAATCAGAGAGGTGGGAACTCCGGGAAGAGAGAGAGCAGGAAAATAACTGAAAGTGTTTTTATCCCAGATCCCCAGCTGAAGGAGATGGTGATGTTTTGCTGCACTCAGGGGAGGGGGAGGTGAACAGTGATGAACCAGCAGGGCTGACCTTGGACTCTGGTTCTGGCTCAGACTAAAGCACTGGAGATTCTGGTTCTGTTTTTCTGCTGTAAAATGCTTCCCCTAAGCAATGATATTAAAACTGCCTTAGATAAAAAAGGAGGTGTTAGGAATGGCTTTCTTTTCTTGGACAAGACAGGACAGTGCATTTACTATCCTTATCTTTCCCTTTGATCCTCTCTCCAGCTTGTTGCTGATGCTGGTTTTAGAGGTTTAAGTTGCTCTGTGTACCACTTGAGGGGGGAAGGAGTGCTCCTGTCACATGTCTAAAGGCATCATAGGACTAGGCAGGACTCCTGATCCTCAGTGGTCGGTGTTATTTACATATGTGCAACCTTGTCCTTAAAACTGATGCCTGGAATGTCTGGGAAAACGGTTGCTTTTGCAAAGTTTTATAAATTTTCCCGATTACCGCATTTCCCCCCCTGTAATTTGTGCACATCTGATAAATAGTTGCATTTCTAAGGTTACATATGTACTAAGTTTGTACATATATTTAAAAGTTCAAAACCTCTGCCGGGATGCCTTAGCTAAGAGAGGCAAATGCTGTTTGCTGTGTCAGCTGATGGTGACACTCTCACCACTCACGTGGACACCGGGGCCAGGGAAGAGGTAAAAGGGGGGAGGGAAAGGGGGCAGGAGGACTTGGGACATGGCAGATGTGCTTGTCTGCAGCAGGGAAAGGGAAGAACAGCCATGGGCTGTAAAACCTCTTGAAATGAAAAGCAGATTGCTAGAGAGCCAAAATTCAAGGAGAATCCGTGGCCAAGCAGAACGAGGAGAGTTGCTGCTCTGTTGCTAGGTGATAGATCTGTTATCATGCTAATAGCAATGAGGGATGATACTGGTACCAATAAAGCATCTTTCATCTCAGAATTACCCAGGGTTTTCCAGACAGCAAGGCTGTATTATTCCCATTTACTCGAGGCACAGACAGAGATGAATTGATTTGCCAAAGGTCACTGACGGATTTCAGAATAAGAAATTGCCCTATTTCAGTTTTATTAGGCCGGGGATTGCCATAAAACCTTTCTTTGCAATCAATCCCTTCCCCTCCGCTCATCAATCACCCCACATCCCCCTCTCCTGAGGGGACATGCTGCTGTCTTGTTTGTCATTCTGGGCCTGTTTGGCTTTACAAGATCCCCTGGCCCCAGAGTGTGGCTTAGCAGGGCTTGTGAAGGGCAGAGCAAATGCCTGGACCGGGCTCAGCTCTTCTGGGGCTGCGGGAACGAGAGGAAAATTCGAGCTCCAGCTGGACACGGGGGCTGTGTGGGGAGAAATGCAAACCCTACTAAACCCACCCATAACATCTCTCCCTGAGTGTCTGCTCAGCTCTTCCCAGCGCTGGAGCTCTCAGGTGTGAATCACCGAAGGCATGAGTCAGGCACAGCTTTTTCTGTCGTTGTTTCCCGCTGGAGATCGTGAGGGAAACACGGGCAAGCCTCAATTCTGGCACTTGGATGAAAACAGCAATTTGGTTTCCCCTGAAGAACAGAGTTTCCATGCTGAGGAGGAGCAGCCTGCGGTGTCTTGATGAGCTGCTGTATCGGTGGAGGGGAGCAGGGTGGGAACACAGCGGGGATGCCACGGGAGAGGTTTTACTCTGAGTCATCGTTCCCTCGGGGGTCCAGGCTGGATGTGTATCCCACCGAGTGCTTCCTACTGTGCTTCCAAAGGCACAAACTCAGCAGCTCCTGCTATCTCTAAGAGTAGTGCTGGGACTAGGCACCAAAAGAGGGCTTTTATTCTTTATTTTAATCTTTATTTCCTTTTCTTTATGTGTATAATGGGGACGCATCTCATTTGTATCTGACTGTCACTGTGAGAAATTACCCGGTCCTTCTACAATGCAAGTGGGATGCAAATTGCATTCACGGGAGGTGTTAAGTGTTTTGATGACTCTCCTCGCCTGTTTTTTGTACTTCTCAGACTCTTGGCAAGTTTTTCCTCAGTCTCACATATTTCAGTGCTGGAGGACACAGTCCCAGAATAACTGAACTACAGGAGCCACATGGCAGCTTTGTGGGTTTTGTTCGAATTGTGTAAAAGACCAAGACAATTTAAAACCTTAGGGCATGTCTGTCAGATAGATCCTACTGGACTGCTACATCCTCCTAATTGGTGTAGGGCTGCTAAGAAAAAGTCTGTGGTAGCCCCAGTTCTGAAAAACATGTGGTTTAGACATGAATTTAAGGTTGGCGTGCGCTTTGCTGGATTGGGACCGGTTTCCTTTGCCATGGGAAAAGCAAAACAAATCAAAAAAGAGAAAACCCAAACCACCAAAATGTGAACTGTTGCTTTTTTTAGGTGAAAAGCACACCCTGGGCAAGCAGGGATGTTGGGAGCAGTGGAGAGCAGGGTAATGTGATCCAAGGAAAAGCTCAGTGCGTCAGCGCTGCTCTGAGACTTCAGGTTAAGTCTGACTTGCAGGAGAGCCTGGAAGCTCTGCACAGGATTAATTCCTCCCAAAAATGGGAGATGCCAGGTGGCTGGACAGAGCAGGCTCTCTGAAACCCCCCTGCAGCAGCTGCAAACAGCTGCAAACATCTGCCCTCTCTGTGCTGAGCTGAGTCCCCTCCCTCCCCTCAGCCCCGGGGACTCATCCCCACGAGGGGTGCTGGCAGCCAGGCTGAAGTAGGGAGTGTATTAATCAATTATTTGGTGGGACACAGCAGTCACTTCTCCCAGCAGCTTTCCTGACTCTCTGGAGCTTCCACTTGTATGGAAATACTCTTCACACAGCCCAGGGACTGGGATGGGGAAGATGCCATCTCCCAGGCTGCAGCTGGGAAAATCCCTTCTTGCCAGGTTCCCTGGGCACTCTCTCCATCCAGCAAGGCTTGTCCCCAGCTGTATTGCTGTGCTGGGACCCCCTGACCCTCTCCCATGGGCCAGACTCAGCCCCTGAGCTCTCCCAGGAGCTGTTGGAAGGGATAGGGAGCAGCAAGAGGGAGGCAGAACGAGCTGCTCTTAGAATTGTTTAGAACTCGTCTTTGATAATAAAGCTCCCACAACTTCACTCCCAAACCACGGCCCAGAGAAACAATGAGTAAATGCATTCAAACCAGCCCTGCAACCCAGATAAGGGAACAAATCTATGTTTGGGACACTGGGAGGAGGTTAAACACAAAAAATAACCTTCAACTGCGATTTTCTGTTATTCTCCTCATACGGACAAAAAAAAAAAAGAAAAGGACACAAACTGGTTCAGAGTTGCTCCAGGTTTGCAGCAGTTGCTCAGTGTGGGGTCTGGGCTGTGCTGCAGGAGCACCTGAACCTGAGCTGTCTGCCTTTGACTTGCAGCCAAGACTTTCCTGAGGTGGCCCCTTTCCAAAAGCACCACTGGGCCTTCTGTCTCAGCTGCAGCCCTGATGGAACTGCTGGACAAGGTCCTGCTGATATATCCCAGATAGATCTGCTTCACAGCCAAGCTCTCTCCCCAGCCCAGCCCTCCCTTGGGTATTCCCTCTCCAACAGCTCACTCCCAACCCTGAGCCTAATCCTGTCCTCACCTGAGCAGGAATGGGTGGCCAACCTTTGGATGCTAACCAGGGTCACCAGGATTTGGGAATCCTGGCACTTTTCGCTGGGAAGATCCCACAAGGTGTGGGAAAGAGTTAAGGAGCCTGAAATTATATTTTAATTTGTGTTTGTTTCGATATTTGGAAGGAAAGGAAGAGAGCAGGATTTCAGGAGCAGTGCATGCCTGTCCCTGTGAGGGAGCAACTTGTTGCTTTAATATGGTATGTGGGTAGCTGGAATGCCTGGAAGACTTCTTCAAGGAGCAGTGAGGAATTTGTGCCAAGTACTGTACCTGTGATCAGGATGGTTGCTCTCCCAAGGATACTGCAGCAAACAAATGGAGAAGAGCAGGGTAACAGGGAGATAATTTTGGTCAGTGTGATAAACTGTCTACTCCTCATCCAGAAGTGATGCCTGTTTTCTGCAGGCCCTGCAGAAAAAAAAAAAAGGAGCATTTATGTGGGTGTTAGGAGGGAAAGTCTAAATTAGTTTTACAGATGTTTAGAGGGAAATTTCTCCCTCCCCAGGTTCCATGGGGAAATCAGGCAGGGGCTGTTTGCTGATGGAGCTCTCCTGGTGGGAGATGCCCCACAGGCACTGAGGGGAGACAGGAGGCTGGTGAGGGCCACCAGGAACCTGGGGTGTGACAGGGGGAGGACAGGCAACCACAGCGTGAACTGGATCCTGCCCTGATCCCCACAGGGAACAGATCAGTCTGCTCTGCATCAGGCAGCTGTCTGACAACAGCCTTCCTGAAACAAGCAGGGGGAGAAAGCAGAGAGTCCTTAGAATTCAGGCACCGGCTCTTGCTTTTGTCACTCGCTCTTGTCAAAGCCCATTTGTCAGAGGCTCTGCAGGCACAGCACCCAGGGCTCCTCTGCACATGAAGGGCTGAACCCCTCTTTCCCCCCACCTCCTCCTGCCTTTTCCTTATCCACCAACATTCATTTAATAGACAGGAACTCATACACCCAAAATGTGACTGTCCAGGCTTTGTAAATGATGATGCAGTAGGTCCAGATCCACCCCAGCATCAGAGAGATCACTGCAATAATACAGCCACAAAAGAAGCTGGAAAAATCATTTCAGTGACTGTATGGATTGTAAACCACACTTGTTTCAGTAACTGGTGGCCTTGCACAGCCACACACAAGTGCCAGGCTGCCTTGGAAGAGAATGGAAAGTCTTTGTGGTCTCAGCCTTCCCAGCAAGTGTTTCCAAATCCAAATGTCTTCTGTCCTCAAAGCCTGAAAAATCCCTCCATGGTGCACTGTGTCTGCATGTGCCTCTGGCTGATTCCTCCAATCTGTTTATGATTTCTGCTTCAGATCCTCACGTTCTCCTGAGTTGGATAGGGATAATACAGGCATAATTAAATACTTTGTTAATTCTGCCCTTGACAGGAGCACACAGTATTGCTCTGTGTTAGCTGGGATTTTGTTATTTATGATGGTAATTTTGCCTTGGGAGAGGAAGGGTGGTAATTCCAATGGCCTGTTATAATTCATTATTTGGGGGGTTTTTTATATCATAAATGAAAGTGGGGGGTTCTGATACTGCACTCTCCTGGGTTTAGAGTTCCTATTAATTGCAGTTTTCTCTGTGGAGCAGCTCAGGCATCCCTGTTTGTCTGCCAAAGCCCTCAGAGCAAGGGCAGTGGGTTGGCTGCTGTGCCACTCCTTGGCCACTCACCTGCCCCAAAGGGAAGGGTCTCTGTGTTGTCCAAGGTGTCACCCTCATGACAGGGAGATGCCAAACTGCTGCACACAAGAGAGTTATTTTGGACAGCATGGTGTGGCAAGGAAAGAGGTCAGAAGCCTCTTCAAGGGCTGATTTTATGGTGTTCCCCCCTCTAAGCATCACGTGTGGCAAAGCCATTCACTCCATGCTCAGCACAGGGATTTTCATGTAAAATGGATGCTCCATCATATGTAGCTGTGTCATGGTGCTTGTAGGACATGTTGGCATCACACATCCCACTTGACATGCCCTATGAACGTGGGCTGAGTAATTTTAGGTTGTATTTAAATAAAAGCGACTGTATTTTTTTCCTACAAGCACAAGTCAGTTAAAAATACCCTGTTGGTTACTGCTTTGAAAATGCCTTAACACCAACTTAACTCTCATCACAGAAACAGGGCAGTGGTGACAGTCATGTTCAAATGTTCAGCTGCAGAGCAAGCCCACACAAAGATCAGTCAGTGGGAGCAGACCTTATGTCAGGATCTGGTTATTATGATTTTGACAGTGTTTAAGACACTGCCAACATTTCAGTCCACCACCCCTTGCCATGAGGGCTGCCTTTCTCTGGCCACCACAGCCATCCCATCGACCCCAGCTGAACATGGTCCTGATTAATATTATTTTCCTTATGTTCAGAGCCAGTCTTGGTTAAAGCTTTCACTCACCAGCTAATTAGTGGCTGACATTAAGGGTTATCCGTAAAAACTTGGTGGTTAAACCCCAGAGGAGTTTCCCAAAACCTGGGACACTCAGGTGAGGTTGGGACTGCAGCTGGACATGACTCTCTTTTAAATGATTCCTTAAGAAACACAGATGTTCCCTTTTGTCCCTCTGTCCCAGGGGGAAGGAGCTCAGGGCACATCCTGTCCTTGCTGTGCTGAAGATTTGATTAACATCCTGCCAGGCCCTGAAACCTCCATGCAAGGAGGCATTTCCCAGTGCAGTTCATTCTGACACAGGTATATTTGTTTGACACAGATATATTTGTTTGATACAGATATATGCACACATACATGTGTGTTTATATAAACACAGACATATGAAGGGGAAATGGAAATATGCCATGTCAGCCTCTTGCAAAAAGACGTGTTAATTCACTTGTGAAAGTCTCCTGGCTGGTTAAACAGAGCCAGCACAATAACTGAGCAGCCCACCCCAAACTAAAGAGCCCTTAAAGAAATCACAGAAGTGGTCAAAGGCCCTCATGTCTTATTATTTCCACATTATTTCGCAGTTTCACTGGAAAAATTGCTTTTGACTGATGGATTTCACTTTTCTGAGACACCCCACATATGGAATTATTCAGGACGTTACTGGATATAATACTGTGCTAGGATAATTTAGTTTTATTCCCCGTGCTTCCAAAATCCTAGAGGAACTTCAAATACTCTTTTAACATTTGTATGTGCACGTTGGCATGCTTGGTTTATCTGGATGATAGTGTAAAAAAATGCCATGAATGGAACACTAAACCAGAGGCTGAGTCCATGCACAGAAACCAGGAGAACTCAGGCATTACTCTTGCAGCATTTTTTATTTGCTGTTGCTTGTTATTTACTTGCTGTAAATAAGGGCTACATCCCACTGAGCTTGTCTGTCAAAGAGGTTCAGGAAAACAGTGATGGTGTAATGGTCAATGATGCAAAACTCAGCTTATTTATAGAACAGGAAGAGGAAAATATACACAGACCATCCCTCCTGTGGCAATTTAGGCTTAATTTCTGTGTTAGGCAGAGTTCAAGCTGGACCAAAAGGAAGGAAGAGGGTGTTTGCTCTTGCTATAGATTTTGTGTGGTGAATGAGGATGATGTCAGGGTATTTGTTTGGAGTGTGTATTGAGGGAAGACAGATTTCTCATACCTTGCTGTTGGAATTGTTTGGATTCCCCAGTTTGTTTGCTCTTTCTGAGTGGCTCTTTGGAGGGCAGGGAAACCTGCCTGACCCCCAGCTTTCATCGTGGAGAGAGGAAAACTGGACAGGACAGACACTTCGAAGAACAGTGTCCTGAATTTGTCAGAAAAACCAGCAAACGAGATGAGGGAAAAGGTTCTCCATGAAAAAGTCCCTGGCTTTTTCAGCACGGCACTCCCTGTCACTGCTGCATTTGACTCCTGCTCACTATGCCCCACTATCCCACCTCTAAAACCAGCTGAAGCGGAAATGCTGCGTTATTTATAGCTGCACAATAAAGGAGGAATGTCTATGAAGTCTCTCAGGAGATGTAAATTGTTACAGTTCTTCCAGCACTGCCAAGTGAGGATGTGCCAAAATGTTCAAGTTTTAGCTGTCCATCACCACTTGCAGTTCGGGTTCTTCGCTCTCTCAAAATTCACCCAGTCATTTTGAGAGTGAGCACGTGTCTGTGGGAGAGAAGGATTCATAGAGGGCCAGGGAATGTACCTGTTACCACCAGTCCCTCAGCCCTTCAGGCCAGTTCAGCTGCATCTGTGCTGGGGGCCACAGTAATGCCACTGTTTTGGCAAGAAGTGCACTTCTCATCCAAACCCCGTTGGCAGAACAGAAGCTGAGCACCACCAGCCTCCTTACAGCTGCTGGGCTCTCCCACTGCCATCTGATGAAGCACAGGAAAAGGAATTATCCCTCTTCTCTTGCTTCTATTTTGAAAGGATTTGATTACCATTTCAATAGCAAGTTTAGCAGTTGCCCTGTGTTGTGCATCGTGCACATCTGCAGCCACCTCCTATGTAAGTCTGTTGACTGTTCAACCTCTTGCCTTTCCTTTTATAGTTCTCTTGGTAGCTTCCTTACCTCATTAGGCTTTTGAATTCTGAAATAAAAACTCAATGCCTGACTCCTCTGTCCTGCATTTGTTTTTAAAGCCCCATTTGAGGACATTAAATCAAGATCAGAGCCCATAACATTCTGTTTTAGGAGCACAGAGTGACTATTTAAGGTGTTTGGGACTCCATAAGATCGTTCATCATAACATTATCCCAGTTCAAATGTTTAATCGTGGCATCTTTTCAAATCCCTTTCCAGAAGCTCTATAAATACCTCAGCAACATCTAAAGACCGATTTAGCTGCCAACACCTAAAACTATCTTTTCACACAGCCTGGCCTTTGCTTTCTCTGCTGCTGAAGGAGATTCTGTTTACATCCCTGGTTTTTATCTGGGAGCCCGTAAATGTTGGGTCCTTTCTCTGGCTCCTGTTTGGTTGGTGCCCCCAGGGGCTGAATATATTGCTCTGCAGACGTGGCCCTGTGCTCTTGCTCTTCCAGAGGGGCAGATGAAGGTGTCACTTGAAGACTTCTCCCAAATTATGGTCCCCAGCAGTGGTGTCAAGCTGTCGTTCCCTGTAAATCAGTGCCACATTTTGGTGAGAGGCATTTTGGAGACAGTTTGGTGCTCAAAGCAGTGTGACTGCTAAATGCCTTCCCTCTCCCTCTCCATCCTCTATAAATGAAATAAAAACCTCGGGCAAAAAATAGAAAAGGGGGAAAGCTTTTACACTTTCCCAGCACACTGGGAAAAGAAACTGCAGGGAGGAGGCCTGAATGATTTGTGGCCTCAGGACATCTTGCCCTCTTTGGTCCCTTTCAAGTGAGCTCCTGAGGAGGACATGTCTGCATCTGACCTCTCTGGTACCACTAGAAGTCTTCAGTGGATAAAGAAAGGCATATAAAACCCAACTTCACAGGCACCAGTTTGGTTGGGCTTACTTGTTTTCACTGTTCAGAGTGTGGGAAAGCAACTTTAAAATAGACATTCAGCACATTGGATGAGTGATATTTAGAAGGTTCTGTGCTAGACTAGGGCAGAACTACGTATATATATATATATATATATATATATATATGTAGGCAAATAGTAAATTCATTGAAAAACGTGCCCTTAGTCTTCCTGGAGTCATCAGTGGCATTGAATCTGTCTGGGCTGATACATTTATTTGGGGAAAATACATTTATTTGGGGAAAAGATTCATAAAACTTCCTGGAGGTTGGGAGATGGGAGTCAAGTCTCCTCGAGCAGAAGGAAAAGAACTAAATTTACCCACATCCCAGTGAGTCCTTTAAGACCTGAAATGGTTCAAAAAGAGGGCAGTTCTTCCTGCAGTTTTTAATGCCTTTCTTTCCTTTTTGTTGTTTTTTTCTTTCACAAGTCCAGAAATCCACGTTTTGTCCAAGCTGAAGGGGTTATTTTGTTATTTCTTCCAAAATGCTCTTTATCTAATGTCATTTATGATAAAATCATGGAATGGTTTGGGTTGGAAGGGATCTTAAAGCTCATCTTGTTCCAACCTCCCTGCCATGGGCAGGGACACCTTCCACTAGCCCAGGTTGCTCCAACCTGGCCTTGGACACTTCCAGGGCTGGGACAGCCACAGCTTCTCTGGGCAACCTGTGCCAGGGCCTCCCCACCCTCCCAGCCAAGAATTCCTTCCCAATATCCCATCTAAACCTACTCTCTTTCAGCTTGAAGCCATTCCCCCTTGTCCTGTCTATATATATAATTATATGTTATAATTTAAAATCTTTAAAATGTGTTTGCAGCCCTGGGCAAAACTGAGCAGTGGGAGGCACACCTGGAAACCCATGGCCTGCTGATGTACATGGGGGGCAGAGCTCAGCTCAGCTGCAGTCAGTTCCCAAGTGCTGCAAAACCTATAAGCACTTACCCAATCCTTACTGAAAAAAAAAAAATACATAAAAATAAAATAAAATTAAAAAAAATAAAAATAATTTTAAAAAATTCCCTCCTACTGCTAGGAAAATGTCAAGCTGCTCTGCTTAAAACTTTGGTGGCAGCTAAGGGGATGATACCAAAGCCTCACACCCACCTTACACCAGTCCTGCAAGCACTTAAAGGTAGGTTTGAGAGCTCAGTGTGTGGGCAGGTCCCACAGATGCCACGCTGCTTTATTTTGTAATTTTCAAGGTTCTTTTACACACCTTTCTGGGAGCCTGATGCCAAGTTTCCTCCTAGCCGGGTGGCTTGGCAGGTGTGATGCCTTCTCCTGGGCCTGCTCCTGCTCTGCTCCCTCTTTCTAGGAACTGGCTGCGGTTTTTCTGCTCGGGCATGTTGCACCTGGCAGGTGGAACACGTCATCCCACAGATCTTAGAAAAGGGGAGAGATGTTTGTGTTGAACTGCAGAATAAAGGGGAAAAAATAACCCTTGCTAGAGACCCAAAGTACGAACGTGTCGGAGTCAAGGATGACACCATCTCCTGGCCCTGTTTCCACTGGCTCTGCCCCAAGACCACCCACTTTCAGTCCTTGGTCTGCAGGATTGGCCAGCACCCAGCTGACTGGCTTTAAATCTCTTGCCCCTTTTTCTGCCCCCAACCTCCACCTGACAAATAGTTTTAAAGTTCCCATCAATAACCCCGCAGTTAAGCACAACAGCAAAGGCAGGCTCCCTTTTTCCACGTGCATTAGCAGGCCTGGAAAGAGCACAGGTAATAATTCAAGCCCTGTCCATTGGGGTGGTCCATGCCAGCCTTGGAAGGGAGCCCCCAGTTCTGCTGGTTTCCAGAAATGCCACCTGATAAGCAGCAATTTTCCAAAAGACTCCCCCCTGGAGATGAGCATTGCAAAACTGCTCTGCCTGGGGGATAAAATCCTAAAGGAGGCTCTGCAGCAAAGGCTGTGAGAGGAGCTGTGGAATGTCCTCCGTGGCTGTAGCAGAGCTTTCCTGCATCTGAGATCTCCCCAGTTCAGCAGAGATCCAAGGGAAAGCTTCAGAGGGGCCACAATTCCCAGGGCCTGGCTGCTCCATGGTAGGGCAGGGTGGGCAGACTGGGCGAGAACCCGGATTCCAAATTTCTGCTGCCTTCAGGGAAGCCAAGAGTTTCATTTTTGTGTTTGACATCCCACTCAAAAAGTCTTCCTCTCCATCTTGGTGTCCCTGCAGCAGCAGATGCAGGGGACATTAGCATATCATTAGCATACTGCAGTGACTTTGGGATGTACAGTCACCTGATTGCAATTAAAAGTCATTTCTATTCCTGCTCGAGCACATTCAATAGGTACAATCAGATAGGTACAATCAGGATTCCAAATCCTGTGATGACTTTCAAATAACTCTTGAATTATTTGACTGCTTGAGAGTTCCCAGGACTGAGATCTGCAAACACCTTGAAACTGCAAACACACACTTGAAACACTGCCTGGAAGTTTTATTGCTGGGGTTGGTATTATTTAGTGTATTCAGAGCACAGATGACTTAGTAGGATTAAACCTCCTGGAGCTGCTGACTGAAGAGGGAATTTCTCGTCCTCATCCTGTTGTCTATTTGTTGAAGGTTTTAAGTCGTAGACAGAAAAGATCTGGAGCAAAGTTATTTTTAAATTAAAAAAAAAAAATAAAAAATAAGAGGAGAGAATCAGAGGAAAAAAGCAGAGAGGTTGTCATGGTGTTTTCACAATGCAAGGACAATAAAACCTCCCTGTCCTTAAAGGTGTTTCCAAGTGGACCAGCTTTGGTGGGTCTCCAGGTGTCCTTGGCCACCCTGCAGTGTCCCCAAGCAGCCACTTTGTCCTTCAGCTTTGTAATATTTTAACAAAAACAGCCACTTTCTGGGAGACAGAACCAATCACAAAAAGGGTCTTTTGAAGAAAAAAGGCAAAAATGATGAGCAATATTAACTCTTTGGCTTTAAGAGGGTTTTTTTTTATTCTTAAAAATACCCCCAAAAATGGGTTTTGAGGTGCCTCTGGGAAAAACAAAAGGTGCTAAAAAGTACCTTTTTCTGTCTTTCACTTGCCTAGAATTAGAACAGGAAAAAACATCCTGGTGCTTGTATTTTATCTGAAGTCAAGTTTGTACACAGAGAAGAAGAAGAGTGTGAATGAGATATACAGATATGTAGATATATAGACAAACAGCCGCCATATGGACCTTCAAGTGCAGGAAATTAAGGACAACTCAGAACCCTGTTCCCCTCGAGTTTCCCCTGCTCATGCACACCAAGGGTTAGGGAGCACAATTAGCAGGAGGCGCCTGTTTTCGATCAGGGCAGAGGGGAGGACCCGCCTCCTTCCTAAATGAATTGCAGATAAAGCTTCCCAGGAGTGAGGCTCCTTCTCCCCTGGCATAAATCAGGGAATGCGGTGGTTACACCAGGGAAAGCAGATCCAGCTGCCCAAGGGTCTCGTCCTGCCCTGGAAGGGCATCGTGGATTGGGGCAGGACAGCTTTGTCCTCCTTTTCCTCGCTGTTTTCCACCATTCCTTGGCTTGCAACGATTAACACATCTGTGTTTCATTCCCTGCCTTCAGCGTGAAAGGGGCAGGGGGGGAGCTGGTCTCTCTTTCGAAGTCCTTGTCGAGAAGGTGGAGGTGCTGGAATGATCTGAAGGGGAAGGGGGAGTTATTTTTGTTGACGTGATTTCAACAAGTAACAGTTCTGGCTGATTACCCTGTGACTGACTTGGCATGTTAACATGGACTTCCAGGGAATCTCCTCGTGGTTTTATCCATTACAGTGGGATTTGGAAATACAGGCTGCTTTGCTTTAAAAACAGAAATACAGCAAATAAAACAGAGCAATTGCTAAACTCTCTCAGGCCTAGGGAATTTACAGGTTAATACTGGAAAACCAGACACTTCTATAGGGGGAGCACTTTAGGGAAGCAGATGACCAGAGCACTGGGCACTGGTCACTCAGTATTAGCTGAGTCGCAGCAGTCACCAGGAAGATCTTTCTGTCCTTTTATTGTCCTAAAACCTTTGGTTCACAATGATTTTTTTCCTTGATGATTTTTAATAGGAGAGAAAATAGCTCTGCATTCACGTGAGAATCAAAAAAATCACCATTTCAGATCTACATTAAGGGGAATTTATGAAAGTGCAGCCTCACCCCTTCTCTTCCCCCCACATGCTTCAGAACTGGGGCCAACTGGTACTTCAAACTAATCCTGGGAAAAAGATTTCCTGCTATCCAACATGCTCTAAAATGGTCCTTGCTGCCTTGTTCTGCAGCATCTGGCATTGGTCACGTCCTGAAGTCAGACGATGAATCTGAACCTAAAGGAATGGGATAAAAAGCTCTGCTTGTATGAGGCAGTATTAACATTTTGTTCTATAAAACAAGATCTCTCCAGTGCAGTGTCATATCTGAGTACCTTTAGGTGTTCAGCTTAAACTGTGTGGACAAGAACGCTGTCAGTGCACTGGGATTCAGTCATGGAACAGCTCAGTCATCTCAAACATCTGAGGCCGAGATTATGCTTTCCTCTGATAATTACTGTATTCCGTGAGATTTAAAAATATGACATCAAAAAGCTGATTTACAGCATCCCTCCCAGGGTTTTATTGTGACATCACTGCACGTCATACAACTTACTGATTTAGCTTTTTCCTTAATTGCCTCCGACGGCACCGTGTCCCAAATGCTCTCTTGCACAGGGGGTGCTTCCCTTGCTGAATTAAATGCCCCACACACAGTCTGAAAGGAAACAGTGCACACATGCACTGCCATGCAGAAATACAGTTATTTCTTGGGTCAAGAAGCACAGGAAGGCAACTGCTGGAGCTGTGGCATAGTCACCTGTGGGATGCAGATGTGCTGGGCCCTTTGGAGATCAGTGCCCAGCTCTACTTTACTCCTGCAGGGCCACGACTTCTTGAGCTGAGCTGACCTAACACTGGGATAAAAGGATGTATCACACTCCGTGGGCTGCTCCACCTTTCAATGCTGAGCAGTCAACATTAAATCTCACACGGACAGTCTCTGGAAGTGATGGATGTAAGGGAAAGAAAAGAAGTTTCTGTGTGAATTCATGGTTAAGCATGGCTCCTGTGCTGGGTACCACTGGAAATGCTCTGAAAGCCCATTCCACGTGTGCTTGAAGGCCCTCAGAGGTGCACAAGCTGTTTGTGGATCCTCTGCACGGGGCTATATTCACGATCTCTGTTTTTTTCCCTAGAAAAACAGTGGCCAGACGTGTCCCTCCGAACACTGGGGCCTTGTTACTGCGGTGGGATGTGTGGGGCAGTTTGATGTATGGACGTACTGATAGCGATGGAAAAACCTCCACTCAATGGAACGGGCTCGGGGCCAGGCCCACAGTGCAGCCTTGTCTGTAGCTGTTACTGTGATGGTGGATTCTGTAACAACTGTATCATAAAACACTTTACAAAAGAGTCATGAACTCTGGGAAAGAGTGAGGCTTATAAATTCTGGTTAAACAGAGGAAGTCGCTCAGTGACTTGGCAGCCAAGCACGACCCCCAGTTCTGGGGAACTGAAGCCAACATCAGAGAAACTGTGCAAGCAGATAGTTAATATCAAGGCTTACATCTTTCCAGCCTGTTACTGATTCTTGTGAGTATTTCTGAGCTGGATCTGGAGATGGAGAAGAGGAAAATGAAAGTGAGGTGTGATGGGGGTGACAGCCCCCTGCACGCAGACAGCCTGGGCACAGGTTTGTGCAGCCTGTCAGGTCACTGTTTGAAATTGCATTTTCAGTGGAATCAATAGCTGAACTCCTCTTGACGTCAGTGGGGCCAGGCTTTCCCGTTTGGAGCTAATAAAATGTCAGGGGGTGAAGTGGAGCAGCTATCACAGAAAGAAAGAATGCAAATATAAATAGAAGGGGGGGAAATTAGTAGCTGACAGATATTCCTTCCTAGTGGCATGGAAGATCTGGAAGAAAGAAAAACATGCTGTAAAGAATAAATGAATCCCCAGGTTTCTGGTTTTGAATGATAAATAAATGTCTGAATAAAAGGAGAGAGAGGAAATGAGAGTCAGGAACACATAACTTTTCACTCAGAAGGGTCTGAATCTTGGCTGGGAGAAAGCTATAGTGTAACTTCATTTTCTTTTATTCTTGGGCCAAGGTTTAGTGGGATGGAGGCTTTGGTGACAACACTGACTTCAGTAGGTGCCTTCCCTGGCCTCTAATTCCCACTCCTGTGTCTGTGGAGCCATTTTGTAAACAGGCACAAGTAAGTCACCAAGTTTAGAATAAAAGCTCTGCAGGAGTGTGAGGAAGTTGTTGGGAAGATGGTGATGCCATCAGACTTGGCACGGGCGTGGACCTGGTGACCCCAGGATGTTTGATCTGTCTTTGCATGTTCCCTGGATTTGTCAGGGAAAGCAGCCCTCCTTCTCCCCATCCTCCTGCTCATAGAGACAGACTGGGCTTCTGCAGTGTGATGGGGGCAGCACGTTTGGGATGTTGCCCTGCATGAGTTGTAATCAAGCTCAGGACTGCCTGGCATGAAAATGTGATCCCAAGATTACTGTGATCTTCCCTCTATTAATTCTTCTTCTGGCTTTGCTGTGCTTTCTTACTCCATTTATCCACCCCAGGCTTCTTCCATATAAGCAACCCACCCATAATTACTTTTTCTTCACGTGGCCCAGGTTTGCTACCTCTGTGCCAAATGTGGTGTTTCTGACACTGGTGTCTGGGCAATATTTTCTTTACAAGGTGTTCTTGGGTATGTGAATTGTTGGCCTTGCAGGGTCCTGTTCCCTGAGAGGCTCCCCAGTGCTTCTGCCCAGTTATCTGTGACTTGTGGCCTCTGCTCACTTAACACCTCCCTAACCACCTGCAAAATCCAGCTCTCTGTGACTCCTGTCACCTTATCTGTCCTTATCTCTCAGGTCCAGCAGTTTCCCACGACCTGTTCAGTCAGTTTAACTCCAGGCCAGGGCTCAGCCTCTGCCCACGGCTCCGAAAACAGAGGAAGGAAGGGCAAGATAGTGAGATATTATTTCTCAGTCATTCCCTATCAGCCTGGGAGGCTGCCCTGGGCTGGGTTCCCCAGGGATCCCTCCTGGAGCCAATGCCACTCATCAAGACCATCAGACACTAAAATTGCAGCTGCCAAGTCTCTTTGCTGGATCCAACTGGTGGTGACTCCATATCTTTCTACTTTGATCCTTCCTTTCTCTTTCTTTTCCTTATACATTTTCTTCAGTGTTATTTTTATGCTTTTATATTGCTCTGTTAATATAGATATGAACACCCAAGACAGCTACATACCTGTTGTATGTGAGGAAAGTTTTCTAATGAGCTTTGGACAAAGCTCTGGACCAGCTTGCCTTGGGAGACTGTGGAATCTCCAGCAGAGAAAGTTTTTGAGAACTCTCAGGTCAAAAATATCCCCAGAAGAGATTCCAGTGCATCCCCAGTGCTAAGTCAAGCTGCACCTGGTGGGGGTTTTTTCTACCTTCTCTTTGAGTTCTTTCCATCTTTTTGCTATTCCTCTTTTAGAGACAGCAAGTCTTCACCTTCCTTTTTTCCTCCTTGCTTCCCATCATTCCTTCCTTCCTATCTGTGATTTCATTTTGGGAGGGCATGCCTGGTAACATGTAGGTATTTCTTTCAGTCTGTTCTTTCGATAATTTGAAGTGAAAGAGGTGACTTCAGCGTGCACATTCAGAAAGATTTAATTCAAAGCAAAGCAATATTATGAATGACTAAATTCTCCCCACAAACTAAAATGGCAACATATGCAGGCAACAAAAATGGCTTAGTGTTAGTCATGGTTGTGAATGATGCTTTAGGTGGAAAATTGCGAAGAGGAGCTCAAAGGAGCCAGGTGAATGAAAAGTAAGGTATTTATTCCGACACTGTCAGATGCTGGAGTCCTGAAATTATGCAGGTGAACTCTGCTTAGACTGGGGCAAAAAACCCACACGAAAGTCAGCTGCAAAGCAGTTCATGTTAGTGGCAGATGCTTGTTTAACAAGCACTTTCAGGCTTTTTTTGCCTCAAGTGCAGAGTCTCTTTTTTCATGTTAATGGGGATGATTCTTTTAAAAACACCAATTTAAGCAGCAAAGAATAAACCATATTTATTCTAAATGGAAAGGCAATTACCTCAGTGATGTTCCCCTGGGCATAAAAACCTACAGGCGCTATCCAGTGGAGCTACAGTAACTGCTTTTGCAAGTCGTTTAACTTGTAGAATTGAGTTGTTTTTAATTGCTTGTTGAATTACCTGGGTTTCAGCCTGAGCCCTTCCAGTTGTAAATTGGTTACAAGCTGAAGTGGGAAATGCTGAGAAGCTGTGGGTTTCAAAACAAGCCTGTAAAGTGCTTTCATTTACACAGAAGGAATTTCCAGTTTGAATTGGCATTGTTCTCCCACCTCAAAAAAAAAAAAAAAAAGGAATTGCTGGGAAGGCACCGCTCAGACATCTGAACAGATTTCTCATTCTGGGTCTTCCAGATGGAGGAAGAAGAGCTTTCAGGTAGTTTTGACTTAGTTTGGCCTCAGTGGTGTTTAATTAGTTGATATGAAGGAACAGGTTCACATCCACAATAACTACTTTTGTTTGAAAACTCCTGGCATGTGAAGAGATGAGTTTAAGTAGAATTTTTAAACGGGTGGATTTTCTCCAGTTAACTGAGGATCGTGGTTGGGATGCTAAAAAATCCCTTCTGATCCCTGCTGTTAGTTTTGGGGGAAATAGCATTTTCAGCAGCAGCAGGAATGCAACCCTGGAAGCTGATCTGGAGAAGAAGTGGTATCACCACAAAACGTCAGCAAGTTGAAAGCCAACTGCTTGAGGCTGAGCTGGACTTGACTGGTTTCTGCAGTTCGGTGGCTGAAACTCCCACCAGAGTCCAGGGCAAACCTCCATGTGTTTGTCTTGATGTAGAAATGCACCCCCTCCTCAGCCAGATGGTACAGCTACACAGCAAAAAACAGGGGAAAAGGGGCTGCATCATGAACTGGAGGAACTGATTGGAAGATTATTAGCATTTCATACATCAGGGAAGCTGGACCCTCAAGAGCAACCCACAGCCGAGCTTTGGGGCCCTGGAAAACAAAGCCCTGGAAAACAAAGTGAAGGCAAAGCCAAGTCCTGCAGTGAAGACACCTCTTAATACTTTGCAAATGTGCATGTTTTGTCCTGTCCTATTTGTTTGCTGAATTCCAGCCCGATGCAATTTGAAGGAGCTGGGATCTCTTAGTCCTGTGCAGACCCACTGAGCCAGCACTTATTGTGCTGTCCCTGATGACCAGAGGGCTCTCACTCCTCTTCATTTGGCAGCAAGGATGGCTGCCACCAGAGCCTTCAGCACCTCTGGGTCTCCCTGGTGGCACAGACCTGTACTTTGGAGGGGAGCTGGCCTGCTGACTCCCTGCCCTTCTTCGCCTTGGGAGAGACAAGGACAAACCCTCAGCTGGGATTCCACCCCGTTTGCTGCTCACAAGCCATGAGGGTTGTAAAGTGAGTCAGGGTGAGTGCAGCTCCCTGCTGGAAGAGCACAGATGCTCCACAGAGAGCCTCCACACAGAGGTCCAAAATAGGCTGCGACAGGGAGCATCGTGGAACAATAACACCTTAGAGCCAGAACAGCCATAATCAAGTGTTGAGCTCAAATCAGCGGAGGGGCAGCCAAGGAAATCGTAGTCTCCATGTGCTGCTGCTCTTGCCAAGGCAGCTCCTCCAGCCCGTGCAGCACAGGCTGCCCAGGCCCTGAGCTGCCAACACCTGCCCTGAAAACTCGGGCAGGAACAGCCCAGTCAGCACATACGTTACATCACACTCGGATTTTCATCTTCCCTGGCAAACTTTCACCGGCATTATTTTCCCAGTGTGATTCAAATACCAGTCTGAGGAGGTCATTCAGAAGGAAGGGTTTGTTCTGTGCTTGGCTGGCTGGAAACCAGCGTTCGGCTTCAGGCACGACTGCGCCTGAGGACCCAGACAGCACACGGTGTTTGGATGTCCTGCACAAAGCTGTGGCCTCCTCTGTCCCTGCTCTGCAGTGAGTTACCCCCTGGAGAAAGGCAAGGAGGTGTGTTTTTCTGTGCAGACACAGAATGGGGTCACGAGTTCTGCTTTTCACCCCGTGGCTTGTTAGAAGCTCGTAGACGTTGCTGTAAAGTCTCCCGCTGGCTGGGGTGGTCTCTGGAGCAAACCTGCTCACAGCACAACTGCCTCGTGGTAGGATGCAGCTGCACATCACACGGTGCTCCCTGGAGCAGGGGTGAAATCCAGGCTCATATCCTCGGTTCAGGATCATTGTTAGACACTCTCACGGGAGAGGAAGGACGTGCAGGGGGGATTTGTTGAGTGGGAGGGCCCGAGTGCCCTGTCCCACCACCACACGTGTGCTCTCTGCTGTGAGATGTGGTGGTGGACATGTGACCTCTCAGTGCCCCCTGCTCGCCATCCACATCCGTAGAAATGTCCCTGTGGACGTGGTTTCAAGCCCACAGTGACAGCTGTGACATTGCAGAGCCCAGCTCAGCAGGCTGGCAGAGCACAGAGGCTTTTAATGCAGAAAGGGCACTCCTCCCTCCTTTCTGGTTATGCCTTCCTTACAGGAAGTTTTTGATATGGCTTTGGTCCAGCTGGCTCTCCGACGAAAGGAGGGTCTTTCCACACATAAACCTGCCGTGAACTTTATGATTTTTTTTGGAAAAAAAAAAAAAAAGAAAAAAAACCCCAACATTGACAGAGTTAAACATGTCAGTTGTCAGTTGGTTTAATGAGAGAAGGGAGGGGAAAAGAGGTCGTTTTAGGCATGTGAGACCTCTTGTTCTTAAAAACAAAATGGAAACTTAAACCCAAACAGTGCTGCATATGGGCCCGAATGATCTCTGCAGGCAAAGGGAATGCAAATAAAGAGGGTTATTTTAAGGACTCAATAAGTAATCAAGTCCCCCTTGAGGCCGGGCTGATCACGGGCTGATGAATAGCGACTCCAATTTCAGAGCAGCCTGGGGAAGTCACAGCCCTGCCGGGGCTGCCCTTTAAAGTACTTGAGGCCTCTCAGTGAGAGTTAATTTGAGGACAAAGGGAATAAAATGGGAAGCACATCACTTTGTCCATGTGTGTCCTATCTGTTACAGAAAGCCTTCTCCCACAGGGAGGAAAAAAGGACCGATTTTCACTGGCACAGCAAGGCTGTTCTGCTCTCACAAAGGGCCTGAAGCAGATAAAAACCTTCTCCAAAATCCATCCAGATCATCCCAGCCTGGTAATTTTATGAGGAATGGGGACTATAAAGAGCTCTTTGAAAGGAGCCCTATAAAGAACCATATAGTGCCACTGCCTACAAAAAAAAAAAATTACTCCTGAGGCCACTTATGAAGTTAGAAATACTCCTTTTGGTCCACTGCAATAGGTGCAGGTGGACTGGCAATAAAACAAACCTGACTGACTGCAGGGCACTTGTCTGGATTGGCAGCAGGGGATTTTTAGTGGCAGAACAAGGGATTTAGTGGAATGTGGACATGTGAAACAGGACAGGCTGGATTCAGCTCTGCTGTAACCAGCACAGGTCCGAGCCAGCCAAGCCCCCTCTTCTGTTTTAAGGTCTTCCCAAAAGGGAGTGATGCCTTTCTCTGGGGTGCAGCTCAGGGAAACCAGACACATGGAAGGGACCCAGAGACCCTGGACCTTTGAGCTTGCCTCTACCACCTCAGAGGAGCCAGTGGATTCCTGAGCCCCACAGAATGTGGATCTGATCTTATTTCAGCCTCTCCTCCAAGATAAGCCAGTTAATTCAATCTGCAAGCCTGACTTGAGTCAGAGACTTTTGTACCCAGATAGACGGTGCAGTGATGTGATAATTCAATTGAATTTCTGTTGAAGATGTATTCCTGGAGTAAATAAAATTATTTAGACATATAACAGGAATTCAGGATGAGCCTAATGGAGAAATCAGTTATGTTGAGTGATATTCCTGGATGTTTCTTAGCTGTACACAGGTGACAGAGATGCCTCATCTAGTGACTGAGGACTTACCTCAACATCTACCCAAAGTGAGGGCTGACACAAAGGATTCCTCCTCATGGAAAACGGGAAAATGGACAAAAATACACAGTGAGGCAACCGAAAGGAATTTGTGGGAAAGCCAAATTACCATGACTTTTATCTTATTTCTGTTCTGCTGCCCCACAAGTCAGATAAATGAGTTGATAGGCACAGGAAAGCCATTTTTTGCTGGTCTGTGTGTACATGTAGGTATCACTGTGTACTAATGTACAAAATTTGCCCAGAATGTGTTTCTTGTCTGAATCGGCATCCCATTAGGCTCAGGGCTAAGTGCACCTCTTGAAGAAAAGGATTATTACAGTTCATTAGTAGACCAGGCACTGTGTTCTCTTTGGAGAACACACTTCAGAGCTCACACTTCAGAGCACTGCCTTTTCTTCCTGTTGAACCAAGGCAAAATCCGGTTTTGAAAACAGAAATAATCAAAAAGTGCTGTATAACTCTAAATGCCAACAAGGAGAAGAAAACCACTTTTAATGCTAGCGAAATCCTCTTGTTCTTTAAAGTTTGTGTGTAAAATCTTGCACTTACAGAAGCCACAGGCAAGGCTCCCACTCCTTTTAGCAGGGCCAAGATTTCAACACGCTTCGTGAATTCTCTGTGTGTATAACTTGATCCCTTCTAAGGAGATTTATAGCAGGCAGGAGAAGCTACAGCACTATAAAACGTTGGTGTGCACATACAAAGTGAATTAGGAGACACAAAAGATTTTGACACTTGGGGTCAGGATTGAAAGTGGAGCCCTTTATCAGCTTGAGGAAATGCGTGTAGTAAATCCAGATAATTCCTGTAGCACTGCCTGCACGGTTCTGGGACTGTGGTTTCTGTGTGTTAGACTCTTGACTGCAATCAGCAGCAGTTCTGCCTGAGTAAGGACTTAGACCACATCCCTGCAGTGCATTCCAGGATATTCTGTTCCCAGTGCATTTACCTCCGCAGACAGCAAGATGTTAAATCTGGAAACTTTCTGTAGGGAATTCAGTTGATTTTCCATACCCCCTATACATTGAAATGAATGAGACTCACACACATGGGTACGACACAGAATTTTAAAATATTATGCCATGAATTTTGTGTGAAGAGGAAACATGGTGGAAGAAGTCTAAAAAAGTCTAGCTGTGGCTTTTTAAACAAACAGCTTAGCATTAAATGGATATATTTGGTAATAAAAGACGGGCACCATGTTGATTGTGCTACACAGATGGACTCAAAATTAATCTTGGAAAATATCTGTAGGCAACCTAAATTCCCTGGAAGTTATGAAACTCCAGGTTGACTGTTGCTCTGGAATGAAAACTCATTTTTCCGTGTCAGGGTTTCCTGTGGCATGGAAAGGCCACTTGACTGGGCAGGTTGGTGTAAAATTGGTTCTGGTTTCCCTTTCGCAGCAGGTCAGATGCAGACCACCTTTGTGGCACAGGCAAGTGATCTGATCCTGGGCTTTCATCCATGGGTTTAGTGCCTGGCAAAGGCACTTCCCAGAGTTGTCCCATCCTGGCTCAGAGCCAACTGGGGCCGTGGGTGCCCAACACAGGGCTGATGAGCTGGCACAGGTGGCAAATCCAGTGTCCACTCGAGGGCAATAGCTCAATGGTGCTTGAGTCCTACCTCTCTCCCACCCCAGATTTCCCTGGAATGGGGTTTATGAGCCGCTGGGCTGCGGTACTTTTATGAAGTGCAAATTGGGAGTGCGGGAGGCAGCGACCCCGCGGGCACACAGAGCTGCCATTATGTGCTCTGCCTGTTCGGGGCCCTCAGCCTTTGGGTCTGTTTTATGGAGGGGAGAAATACAGGCCAGAGGGGTGAGGCTGGCATGTCCTCACTGAAAAGTGCACCACGACTTCTTTAAATGCTGTCCAGCCAGTGACTGGAAAGACCTCACTGAAAAGACTCTTCCACCTTTCAGCCAGGTAACTCTTCAAGGATTAAATATCCCAGCTGATAATAAAGGTATTAATCTGAAGTGCTGCCTATGCATTTACCTACATGCCCATAAACTACTTTATTTCATGTTTTATTTAATTCCAAAATAGACTTGCATAACCCTAACTCTCCATCTTGGCCAAAGGAAAACAACATGTGTATGAAACAGGCTGTCCAAGATCCAAAGGCAGCACAGTTTCAGCCTCAGGGTTTGCCGCAACTCTTGTGCTTGGGGCTACAATTAAACTTTTCAACTTCAAGAAGAAATATTTTTAAAAACAAGAATAATCTCCCAGACTATTCTGACACTAGCTAGAATGTTTACTTTGCATAAATCAATTGGGAATATTTCTGTGCTGCTGGAAAACCTTAAACAGGATTCAAGGTGCTGGGAGAAATTTAACACCTACAATATTCAGACCAAGGCAGAGCGGGGAGTGTCCCAGTGACAGGCAGAGGTACAAGATGAATTAGTCAGGGGAAAGATTTATTATGGATTATTATGGATTTCTTAAGATCTTAGAGCTATTGAAACACAGTTCCTAATACTTCAACAGTCTAGGTCATGCATTATGTACAAGATACTCCCCTGCATGTTTTACAAAGGATTTAAATGAGTCGTAGATATTATAAGAAGTTGCTGACACAAAGGCATCAGTAGGAGCTTGATCCTGCAGAATCTCATTGACCACTGGTGTCTACCTTCCCTTTTTTTCTACTTTGAGAGCTGGGGAAAGTCTGCAGCCTGATCAGCACTCAGGCCTTGACTAATCCATCATTAAATGAACAAAAGAAGAGCTGTGAGGGCAAGTGGACAGACTTGAGTGTTTGAAAGAGGTGTGATGGGAAGAACTGTCCCACTGACGTTTCTGGGATGAGGCGGAGTCCACCTGTACTCTCCACCAGCTCACCTTACCTGCTCACAGGTGTGTAGGGAAGGCATGCATGGAACAGGGTTGGGAATACGTGCTCCTTCCCCAGAAACCATCTCTGCTTCCAGGGATCAGAGACTCTAAGACGCACTTTAAATCACAAAGCAAGGGCCTTTCTTTGAAGTTTGCTCCACTTGCTTCCCCGATAAATCCTTCCGTACGTTTATTCCCGGCATACTTTCCCGATTTTCTCTTGTTGAACTATTTCAGTTCAATCTGAGTTTAGAGCAACAATTTCTCTTTTGCACCCCCCTCCTTGATTCTTGCCCTGCCCCATGGTCAGAAGCAAACTGGGATATTGGCTTTTTGGCTGGTTTTTATCTCTCGTTCCCACAAAAATGTGGGAATGACAAACCTGTTCTCTGAGGGGCCTGACCTGCCCTGGGCTGGGTGTTCTCCTTTGCCTCATCACCAGCAAGGCTCTCTGCACAAACCCACATGTTCATACACCAAGAAAAGCTGATTGTAAGAACAGTTTGGCCTTTTCAAAGTAATACTTCTTTCTGCTCCTGGCAGGCAGGAGAAGAATTATGTTCCCCTTTATATGACAATCTCAAAAGAAGCTGGTTCAAAGCAAACAGTAAAATGAGCTTGGAGGCCCCCCTGACTCTGTCACAGAATAATGCTGTGTGTAGCTGGCTGAAATATCTGCAATTTATTAGAATCAACAAATTGCCTGAAGAGTCAAACCCTCCACCAGACAAATCATTTCAGGTTGACACTATATTACATTTTCCTTGGGCTCCCTCTGCCCTTCCCTGGCTTGTCTCATGCTCATCTTGGGAATTCTCTGGAACAAGGAGTATGTTTTTACCCTGTTTGCAGCGTCCTCAGCACAAATAGGTTCCAGCTCTGCCTGGTGTGTGTTGTCATCGTGGAAATAATTGCAAATATCAGATTTACAGCGGGGCCGCCGTCGCTCTTCTTGAGGTTACACAGCAATGTTTTCCTTAACTCTGCAGCCTGATTTGCAAACCACACTTCATTCTGGGGAGTTTCTGACAGAAACTTGGCCTTTGGCAAGCACTTAAGCCCATGAATTGTTGCTATTACACCGGGTTGAAATGCCTTCTTGCACAGGGGTGGACTGAATTCCACACGTACATGTTTTACTGGAGGTGTTTTTAAAAGCTCACTCCCCTGGAAGACGTGTTGCCTGTCTAACTCCTCTCCAGGCCCTAATTTCGTGTGTTTCTGAGCCAGGTTGTCTCTCTGAGGTGACACAGTTCCTCCTCTGGAGTGTGCAGCGGGCTCCCAGCCACTCCATTAGTGCCCGTGGGGAGGAAGTGTGACCCCATGCAGCATGAGGTGAGCCTTGAATTACTGGAACTGCAAACAATTTGCATTATTCATGGAAAACAGGCCTTTCCTCAAGATCCTTTCTGCCAGCATCAGTGGCCAAGCTGAAGCATCAACTGCATATGTTACTCTCCTTGCTGGGATTGTTACTAATATGCATCACAATGAGAAAGCTGCTCCCTATTCCTAATGAACAGAGAGGATTTAAACATTTCCCTTCTAGGGAAAACAGGTGATTCATCTCTCTTACTGGGAGGAAAGACTGACATATGTTGAACATATTGTACCCTGGCTTGTGAAGTTACAAAGCTTCCTCTGGAGGCAAGGATCGCTCAGAGGAGCCTTCCTTTGCTCCCCCTTCCCTCCCCTTCCCTCCCCATTTGATCCTTCCCCAGGCTGTAAACAGAGCTGCCTGTGTGCAATTGGGAAGGGCTGCTCCAAGATGGGAGACCTACGACTGGAGCCAACCACAGAGGGAATGGTTTGGCTAAATTTAATTAAAGTCATTCCCTTGCTTGGACTGGGAACCCAGACAGTCTAAAAATACTTTGGTCCTCTTTTCTGGCTCTGATTTTAGGCCTGTACTCTATATTTCTTTCTTTCTGGTGACAGAAAATGTTACCGAAGTGCTCATGGGTTTGGTGGTTTTTTTTTTTTTAACATGGGGTTCTCACAAATCCTTTTCTGAAAGCTGGCACAAACGTTTGGGGAATAGCACACGTGCTGTGCATGGGTAAGGTGTGTTCTAGTCTAGAGCCATTTGTCTGTTAAAAAAAAAAAAAAAAAAAAAGCAGGTGCCTGGTTTATGGTGGGAGTTTTTTTAGACTGAAGCAAAATTCTTACCCTGCCTTTTGTCCAGCATGTGACACAAAGCCTGGTGCCACCAGCTCAGCTTCTGCAGAATGGCCCCAAAAGTGTTCCCACCCCAGTTTTGTCTTCGAGCAGAAGGGCTGGATTAACAAAAAGAGCTCTGCTTTCCACCAGCCTGGCGTCTGGGTGTGTGCAGCACTGCCACCTCTGAGGGCTGCTCTGGCCTCATCTTCCTTGGCTAACTTTGAATTAAGTTAAGAGGAATTGTCCAGCTTCCTCTGGGTGCCTTTGTATTGAGGCCTGGATCCTAAAAATATGTTGAAGCTCGTGGAATCCAAGCTGAATAGTTTTCAGCAAGTGGGTTGGTTGTCATTATTAGAAACAGAAGCAGAGATCGATATTTTATAACAGTTTTTAGGTTGCTTGTTGCTCCTTTTGGTTTTATTAACCACTGGCAAGGACAGAAGGCCTGCCAGTCACACTGAGATGGAAAAGCAAGAAAAAATGGATTTTTTTCCCAAACATGCTTCACTACCAGAACCTGGCAAGAGCTCATGGCACTTTCCCCCACCATTTTTTTTGGTGTTACTGCTGTGTTGAAATCGTGCTGTATAAAAACTATCAAAAGACTTGGAGAAAATGGACAGGGGAAGGAAAACCAGTTGAATTTTAGAAGTATAAATAACTTAAGAAAACAAGTCAGAAGATTCCAATGATAGATGAAACTTTCAGTCAAAAGAACTTTATAACATCGGGATAAATGTTAAATACTTCTCCCTCAAAAGTCAGAACACTTAAAGCAGGTGACTCTTCTTTCCCAAGCAGTAAAATCACAGAAAAATGTAGTTCTAGGTTAACCAAAGCTAGTCACAACTTACATTGCTTCAGTTGGAAAAAAAAAAAAAAACCTTTAGAGAATTTTAAATGTTTCAGCTTCTATTTTCACACTGGCTTTTTCTGCTTCTCATTCCACAATGACATTTCCATTTCAAGTTGACCTTAAAAAAGGTTTTCAAGAAAGGAAGGTGAAACATTTGGATCATCCCCAGGCAATTCCCTCCTTTGTCCTCAGTTTCTTCACTGCCGAGGATCCAAATCAAATCCCCAAACCAATATTCCTTTAAGCTGCGTGATTTTTAAAGGAGAAAGAAATCTCCCCAGAACTGGAAATATTTTGCATACCAGCCACCTCAGATTTTTTTCCCTGAGTTACAGAAGTGACCAGTATGGTCACAGATCCCTTCAGACTGTGGACAGAACTCATTTACTCCAGAACACTCGCAGCAAATGCCAAGGATGCCCTCATTAATATTCCACAAAGGTTTTAGGATCAACACTAGCATGCATGATAGTGTTTAATGACAGCAGGGCTTATTATCAGAATGCTTTGGCCTCATCTGGCCTCTTTTGGAAAAATAATGTGCATAATAAGGTATGTTAATGCTGGGCTCTTTGGCAGGTCTCAGAAGATGAGACAGTACAGCTGGCAGGACGGAACGGGAGCAGCTGGAAGGGGAAGATTTGGTTTCTCCATATTAAAACGTTTGACATTTGGTATCTGAAGGGAACACTGTTTAGAGCTAATAAATAACTCACCAATGATGACAACCTGTAATAACAGCTTTTATTGTGGTCTAGTTAATCCTCCAATTCAGCTTGGTCCTATTAGACCATCTGCCCTCCATTTATATTTTATTACGATTTTTTGGGCATCGTTAAGTGTTGTGCACTGGGAAAGTTGTGGCCACACAAATGTGGGGAGCACGTCTGGGAGTCGTGTCTTGCATGGGGAAGGGGAACAAGCAGCAAGGCTCAGAGGGAAAGACGCAGAAATGAGTGCAGAGAACACTATTTTTCCATGGATCCCCTGGTGTTCCCCCCAAGGTGACAGTGGGTGGCTGCTGGCTTGCATGCCCATCCAGTTGAGTGCACCTTTCTTCAAGCATTCCCATTTCTAGGGGTGGGAAAATGCCACTTTTTTTTCCCCCTTCTGAATGAATGTGGCCTGTTTCTGGCAGAGAAATTATCAACCTCTCTCTCTCTCTCCAAGCATCAAACACGTCAGCACCGACGATTCCGTCGAGGCCTGGGGTGACAACCAGGCCAGGCCACACATATTCCTCGTGGACACATCTGGTCATCAGGGATGTGCTGCTCCTGTGCCTCTCACAGCCCTCATGACGTCTGATGTCACTCATTTTTGGCACACTGTCAGACCTAATCACTCTGCCTGAAAAACAGTCGTTTGCACGGATAACCCGCCAGGATGCCGAGTGTGTCTGGGAAATCCAGACCAGGAGTCGGAGTTTCTGTTTGGATGGACTGCACAGTGTCCTTTGTGCATCTTGGAGGTGACAGACTGGCTGAAAACCTGCCCTAGGACTGATTTCCAGGTGCAAAAACGTCGCCAGCCTGGAGTGACTGCAGCTCTCAGAGCAGAACGTGTGCTAAGGGAAAGAAGGATCAATAAGGATATTATAAAAAAAGAGGGAAGTGCTCTGGAAGGGGCAACACCTCCAGCATCTCAGGAGGTGTTTGTCAGCTTGTCATTATTTAGGAAATAGGCTCTCTTGGCAGTGCAGTGAGTTAGAGGCACTCTTGTCTCAGAAACTTGACTTGCCAGGTCAATACAGAGGGAAAGCAGTGGAGGGGAGTTTGGAAAGGAAGCCGGTTGTGGACAGGTCTGAAAGTTGCCTGTTTCATAAAGCAGATTCATAGAGCAGGTGCAAACACTGCAGGAGCTAAAAAAGGGGGAAAAATGAAGAAAGACTTTAGTTTCCCCTTAAAAACAACAGTTTGCAGAAAAGCTTGTTCATCTTACTGGGAAGGGCCACACTCTCTGCCCTCTCTGGGCCCACCAGGAAGCTGCTGGAAGACATGCTGTCCATACCCTCAGGGCTCTGGGCTCTGCTTAAAGGGGGTGGTCTTCTGGGATGTACTATAGAAACAAATGCTTGAGACCAAAAAAAGCAGGATTTATAGCACTGTAGCTACTTTAAAAATATTCTTTAGCTTCCCTCAGGGAAGAAATTAAAAACTTCCAAAGGAGCGGTTCAGCCTTCAGCTGTGTGGGTTTCCTTTTGTTGTTTCATGAGTAAGATCCCAAGGAAGAACTGAGTGCCCTTTTCAGAGAGTGTCTCATGTACCAGTGTGTTTTTCCACCTGTTAATTATTTCCATCCCATTACTCACACATCACTACCCGTCACAGCAGCCTTCTCTGAATATTGAATGCAATTCATAAAAACAGCTCTGTCTACTGATCGTGCACTTAATCATAATTAATAATGCTTAAATATAACCAGGGAGAGGGATTAGAATCAGGAGTGAGCATCTTACTGCTGATTTCACAGTGGTTTTTTTTCTGTGAAGTTTCATTTAAAATACTGAACAAACTGAATGAAGGAGAATGTTTTAACACAGTGCTGCTTTAGGAGTAGCTCAGAATGACCAGCAATTCTAAACCTACTTAGAAACAGGCTCTAATTAGGCCACTTACATTAGTCAGGCAAAATTAATGTTTACATAAGGAAAAAAATCAAACTTAAGTTTAGTTGGTGTTAGGTCAAAGGTTGAACTTGATGATCTAAGAAGTCTCTTCCAACCTCAATGATTCTGTGATTCTGTAAATTCAGTAGAACTTGTAAGGTCCTCAGCCAGCAGAGCTGGAGTTACGAGAAACATCATTAAAAAAGCATCAACCTGGAGATAAAACATATTTCTGCCTCTTTATAAAGTGCTGATAAATCATGTGACAAAGACAGAGAGAAATTCAGGACACTGAAGGTTTTCTCCCACTATGCATGGCCTGATCATGACAGAAACATATGTAGAAAAGAGCCTCATACCAGATAATCTTGGCTTTTTTTACACTGGATGAGCCACAGATAAGTTATAAAATACATGTAAACATTTGTCACTGTGTGTGGGTTTTTTTTAATGTCTCACTCTTGTCTTTCAGTGAGACTGTGATTGGACTTCTTAGGAAAAGCAATGAAAAACCTTAATTAAAATTTTGCTGCTCCCTGGACATCTGTTCCAGAGTGTTATATAAAATATTACACATGGTTATAAATATACATTCATATTTTATTTTAAACACATTAGTAATTGGGTTTTATAGGGCCACGGTGATTTATGAGGCACAGGATTGCAGCGCTGGAGGCACGCGTGCACACACTCCTACAGAGACACATATGTGGTCATCTACGGAATTCTGGGGTGTCAGCAAACTTCTGGGAAAGCTGTTTTTTGGCAAGGAAGCAGCTCAGCTTCCACACCTGCAGTGGGTGCTTTGCTTCTGATGTTCCTGTCAGACTCACCATTGCAAAAAGGCCTCAAATGTCATAGAAGTGAAGGGTATTCAGGGACAGTGATAACCCACAGCAGCTTTGGTCATTTCTGGTGTTCTGTAAAGGGCTACAAGATATGTTATTCCCTGGAAAGCAGCTCTTAGGAATGTTTGTTACCTCTAGCCAGTCAAAACCTTCCATGGAGAAGTTGGCAATCAGTGCTCCACCCCTTAGAAATGATGCAGAGAAGGCTGTGAAGGCTCACCAGGCCTTTATTCACCTGCTCTGGATGATCCAACAGATGGAATTATGTCTTTTCCACAAACTTTTGAAAGAACTTGTGGTGAGTTTAAAGAGATCTAATAAAATTTTGCCTGATAATTCGGTTCCCGATACAGCCCTGAACCATTTCTGGAGTAAGTCTCAGCCTTCCTGAAGTTTCTCTATGATCCCTGCACATCATATGACAAGTGCATTGCTAATTAACAGCAACTCATTCTTGGAAACTGCTCCCAGAGGGTTTCATCCTCGTTTAATGATCAGCCAGGAGATTCAGCAGCAGAGGCCCTGGAGCAGCTGCCTCAGGAATGCTCTGGCTGCACGGATCCTGCTTTGGCAGCAGAGACCACGGGAGGACAGGTTGTCTTTCAACAAGCCTGAGCACTCCAGAGCAAAAGCTGGAGGTGGTGAATAGGCAGAACAGTGCCAGCAGCAAAGAAATCTCCGTGTTTCCTCCAGTGTCACATCAGACTACACGGGACAAGGGGAGAAGTCACCCGCTACCCGGACTCTGTCAGGTCGGTGGCTTGTTCCATTTGGGACTTCCCCTGAACTCCCTTCCCTCTTTATTTTCATTCTTTTCCCCTTCTGCACCATCTTCAGAGCTGTCTGTCACACTGGCCTCTCCCAACCTGTGCAGATGCACAGAGCTTTTCCAGCTCAACACCAGAAGCTCGATGTGGAAACATCCTGACGTTGCCGACTCACCGAATCAGGAGCATTTTGTCTGAAACGAGCAGGTTCAGTGAGCTTATTATCCACCCCAGTGCACAGGACACAGGGAAGAACCTGGGTCAGACTCACAGCACATTCCCTGGAGCTGGTGTCCTCGTGGGCTTGCAGCCCAGAGATCTAACAGCTAACTGAAAAATCCTAACAACTCCAGTACCACCTGGAGCACAGCTGCAGGAATTCCCACCTCAGGGGTCTGGCCTGAAGTAGAGTTTGCTGTGGATGCATCCAAGTCATAACATGTGTTGGCAGGTGATCTGTGGGACACGTTGAACCCTTGCACAATGTCTGATGCTGGATTTATCTACAGGAGAATGAAGCCCCACAAAAGGTTTGTTCTTGTCCTTCGGTGGTCAGCAGTGGGAAATCACATGTGGCTGTCGAGTTACTGCCTCTGCACTGGCAGTGCCACCAGAGACCCTTTATTTAGTGTTATTTGGTATATGTTATTTCACTTTGTTTCTTGTCTTCATTTCTCAAATACGTTTGTAAGTCAGAGACTTTCTTACTGATTTCCCCACTGCCAGGGACCCTGGGTTTGGAGATGGACGGATGGATGGCCACCCTCTGGGGACTGATGCCACCAAAACACAGCCAGTGCCCCGTGGGGGTGTAACTTCCCACTCCTTTTCTCCTCCCTCAGCCATCAGGAATTGTCACAGGAGACTGGCTGTGCTCTGGCAGTGGGAGAGGATCCTTCCCCCGGGGCAGAACATGCCTTGTTTCATGCAGAAGTGGACTTGGCAAGCCTGACCTACATTTTGGATGGCTCTGGTGCAGCAGACTGGAAACCTGGTGGCAGCTCCAGATAAAATGAAAGTGGGGCAGGCTTTTGTTGGATTACGGAAATGATTAGCATGAAACACGAGTCTGTGTCTTACTTAATTGCATTAATTGAATGTTGCCCCACCATGTTTTGTATTCAGCATGCTGCTGGATGTTGGTTGGAAAACAGCCACGCAGAGGGCAGCTGAATGTTTTGCCTGGCAGGGAGAGAAAGGGTGAGATCCTTTTTTTGTTGTTGTTGTTGTGGAAGCATAAGAATATATCTGGAATAAGCCTGTACGTTGGATGTTCCCACTCAAATGAGAAGCAGGTAAAGAGTGAAATGTTTGCATTGCCATTGTTGGGTTCCAAAGTGCCACGGACATTGAAACGCCAGATGAAGGCAAATTGCTCCTTCTTTGGACACAGCTAATTCCTGTTCTGTGTCCTCGCCACAGTGCCGGATTCCCAGCCAGAAGGACATTGTCTGGCAGCTCTGGTCTGGTTTGCAACGCCTCAGGCTTTAAATAAAGAGGGAGGGATGGACACGGACATCAAGGAGCATCTTGGAAGGGAAAGAGCAGGAGAGCTTCAAGCGCTGGGCAGCCTGAGGTCTGTGATCTCGAGAGGCACCCGGCTGTTGTCTCTCTTTAAAAGCCAGTGAGGTTTTCTGCTCCTTCCTCCCCCCAGTTCTTCCTGGAGAAAAGCCCCCCGGGCGGTGCTGAGTGGAGGTGCAGACCGGGGCGCCCCAACACAAAGGTTTCAAAAGGACGGGATACCGGCATCCTGGAAGGGAAAACAAAACCCGGGGGACGTTTCCTCCTCACCCGTGAAAAGGTATTTGGGGCTGGGAGAGCCTCTTTTCTCTCCTCTTTGTCTGCGGCTGAAGAGGGGCTGGGGCTCAGCCCTGAGTTCCTTTGCTGGGGAAGGAGCTGGAATTGCTTTTCCAGATGGATTGCCCGGCAGCATCCCCAGGCACCCTGGGAATGAGGAGACTTTATGGAGCCCTGCGTGGCTCTTTTGTTTACGTCCCCTGGGCTCAGAGTCACTCAGAGAAGGGCCGGGACACCGACACAGCCCTGCTGGGCCCCTAATACGGGAAGAATTCCAGGTGCCCTTGCAAAGCCGGTGTCATTCCCATTTTGGCACTTCTTTGGATGGGCAAACACTTGGCTCAGATTTCTCCCACACCAGGTCATGGGTTCTGGGAGAAAGCACAGTGTTTGCTTTGAGGAAGAGCTTTAATGTTCGAATCCATTAGGATATAGAGTGGCAGGAAGGAGAGATGTGGTAGAAGAGACAGGGAGGAAGGTTTTTACCAGCAGACAGTGGTTTCCTCTGCTGCTGGGCCTGGTGGGGAGGACACACTGAGAGGTTCCCCCAGAAAGCCATAAATGAAGTCCTGCTGTTGGGGGCCTTTTGAGGATTTTCTCCAAAGAGAACTGGAATATTTTCCTTCTGGTGAACCACAAGAGAATGTTACTACATCCTGTGCCTTGCATGGCTTATAAATAGAAGGAGGAAAGGAATGACTGGTTAACTGTTTGACCTCGGTTTGGGGGGGGAAAAGCCTCCCAAGAAACCTCAGAGACTCACCCCATTAAGCATACAGGAAAATGTCACAGATCTGGCACCTTAATTATATGCTAATGACATCCTACCAGGAGGAAAAGCTTCAGATGTCTGCAAGAAAAATACCTGACTGAGAGGGGCTGTGTGTGCTCACAGAGCCCTTTCTGACAACCATTCCCTCTCTCTTTTTGTCTTTTTTTTTTTTTTTTTTAGCATTTGAAAAACAAAAGAAAACAAAAAAGCAGGCTGAAGAACTAGGTGAACCTTTGACATTTGTGTTTGATTTTCAGCCCCTGAGCACGAACTGAAAACAAAACAAATCCTGCTGCAGAGAGGTTTGTCAAACGTGCAGACTTTCAATGACCCTTCTGTTCAGAATGTTTTTCTGATTCACTTTTAGCTAAAGTTGCAAATGGTCTTTACCCATCACCCTCTGGTGAACTTGTCTGCAAAATACCTGTTATTTTCCTATAAATTTATTTGCTTCACATGGATTAAAAAAAATTGGTTAATATAAATACTTAGTAAATTTAATGGAAGTATACCCAGATATGCAATCCACGTACCTGTTAGGAATTTTTTTTACTTACTTGTTCATTCAAATTATTCTTTTCCAGGGACTTTGCATTACACCTGAATGCTTGGAGAGCCCTCTACCCAGGGCAGGAGCTAATGTGACACCTACGTGGACAGTTTTACTAACTCAGATTTACATTCATTCACATGTGGTGCATTTATGGGGACTAAAATTATACAAAACCCAAACAAAACCCAACCAACAACAACAACAACAAAAAATCTAAAAAACCCAACAACAACAAAAACAAACCACAAAAACAGCCCAGGAAGGATATCTGAATATTCATGGACAAAACCAAACCAAACCAAACAAAAAAACCCCCCAAACCAAAACCAAACCAAACCAACAAACAAAAACACAAAAAACCCAAAACCTGAAAAACAACAACAACAAAAAAACAACACAAAGAAACCAAACCAAAATAAAAACAAAACCCAACGAAACCAACAAAACCCAAGCCAAACAAAAAAAACAGGGGGGAAAAAAGAGAGAGGAAGAGGAAAAGCCTCCATTATTGTGAAGGTAATCTCAAAAATAGTGATAGAAAAGTTGCTTTGACAGTAACAAAATTATGGAGGCTGAGAATGTGAGACTGTAAAATGTGACAATCCCTTTTAGGTTTTATCTAAGATTTGGGAAACAGCCCTGATACTTGTAGAATAAATGGAGGTTTGTTTCCTCTTGGAGGACATAAATTGGGTTAACTAGATTTAATTTATTAATTGAATGTAAAAAAAAAAATGTTCTGTTTAAATTATACTAAAAATAGCAGCCCTGTGTGTGTCCCTGGGATGAGCAGTCATGGGACACATCAGGCTGGTTTTCAGGAGACACAGAAAGGAATCAGCTGAAGTCAACAAGAGTTTTTTTCTTTGCTGCTGAAAGATTTGCTGTTCGCTTTGATATAACCAACCATGGGGGCCAGGCAGAAGAAAAACCCATCAAAGCTCAAAAGCTTTGCTTTGAGATAAATTTGCCAGATCCTTCTGTCACTGGGGTTCATCTCAGCAGGTTGGTTTGAGGATAAAACAGAAGGACTGAGCTCCTCTTTTTTGATACTTCTCAGGGCTGTTCGGTTTTGTCCGGCAAAAGGTTCTCCTTTTGTACCTTCACATCTTTGAGCAATGAAACCATCCCAGTCTGGGATGAAGATTCCCCTTTTGTACCTTCACACATCTGAGCAGTGAAAGCAGCCCAGTCTGGGATGGTTTAGTGATGTGATTTGCTGAAGGAAAGGCTCTTGGAGGTGCCATCCTCTGCTCTGCATCACTTCTGGCTGCCCCTGCTCCTGTCTCTGTTCCTTGGCTTGAGGGTGGGATGTCAATGCCATTTGCAGTCCTATGCAGAGCCATGAATTTTCACATCTAGAGGTGCATTCCTGTCCTGATTTAGAGCTAAGCAGCTCAAGGACAGGTAAAAGGGATGAAAAGGTGTTCCTGGGGTGAGGACACACGGTGCCAGCAGCCCTGCTGGGTCAGCCAAGCATGCCAGAGGTCAAGCTGGCAATTAGACATTTGCTCTGTGAAGTTCATCATCAGAAATGCACCACTTTCCAAAAGAAACATTTCCATGTGTTACTGACCCCTCACAGACCTCACAGCAAGTTTCTCTGCCTGCTCAAGCATGTGAGGGCAGGTTCTTCCTGCTGCCTCCATCCCAGGTGAGGAGATGGGGCCCTCCCTCCTTGTAGGAATTATCTGATGATCCTTTTAGCAGTTAATGGGGAGGATCTGTACAAACAGAGCCATCCCACCCTCAGCATGGCTGTCTCCAGCTGAGGCTCCTGCTTCCAGAGTGGGCTACAAGCAGCCACGAGCCATTCCTGGGATCCACAGTAATGCTCAGCAGGAGCTTAGATGGGCAAATAGGGTCAGGGAAGTTCTCCCAAAGCCTCTGCTGGACACTTCATCTCCCACAGCAGCACGAAAGGCACGACTCCTCACTCACCTCTGCTCCATGGAGCTGCTAACTCCTTCCAGATGAGTGTTGTTTATTTAGCTTATTGATTAAACCAGTTGCTGCCTCTAACAGGAACCTCACATTTTCCAGAGAGACAGATATGAAACATTAAAACTGGTGATCATTCCCCTCCACCCCCCCCTTTCCAGAGAGTATAGCTGCTCCTTGTGACGAGGGGCTGTGCAGCTACAGAACCAGGAGCCTGAGGAAGAAATGAAAGCAAGTTCTCCTTGAGAGAAACTTCTAGAGCTTGGGTGGCTGTTTTGTTTGGGTTTGTTTGGGGTTTTTTTAGCCTAAAAATATTAATTTCCTTCAGTATGAAAACTGAGATGCCATCAGCTTGACTTATAAAAATCTTTAGATTAACTTGCCGTGCTGATGCACTGAACAAAGGGCTTTGGGTTTGAATAGAGGAGGATGGAGACTGTGGGCCACAAAACCAAACATAAAGTGTAAAAGCTCCAGGATTTCTTATGGAATGATGTCTCTGATCCCCACTCCCTTTGCTGATGCTGCAGCAGCTCCAGCTGCTCCATGTGCCCCATCACACCCATCCCAGAGGAGGTCTGGCACGTGCTGCGGTTCCTCTGGGGCCAGGGCAGATAATAATGTCCTTCTGCCCACTTTTCCCTCGGTAGGACACTGTCTGTCATTTCCTCACCATGATGCTGAGCTTCACAAAGCCCTCAGTTACCTCAGAGACTCTTCCCCCTCCCTGAAACTTGGCTGAACTGCCCATCAAAAGCTGCTGCAGGGAGAGAGGAACCACCAGGCAGCCAGGCAAGCCTGTCTCCATCAGTAAAAACCAATAAATCACACAGGAGGACGTGGGACACGTTCAAAGACCAGCTTTAGGTGGCTCAAATCCGCGTGACAAGGCAGTGCCACCAGCTTTCCTGAGCACTGCTGAGGGGGCTCCTGGGCAGCAACCACCCCTTGGCTGTTAAACTTCCAGAGGGAGGCCCTGGAGCTGCTGCAGACAAAAGCTGGAGCATCCTGGAAGGAAACTGCCTTCTTGTTCCCTCCTGCCAGGGAGTTAACCCCCGGGGAGCATCCAGCTGAAAGCTGTACATGTGGAACACGCTCCCTTTCTGCTAAGAAAACATCCAAAGGGAGGGCGTTTTTCCTGCAGCTGGGAGAAATTCCAGCAGCCTGCTGGAACCTGATGGCTGTGATACACAAACGATCCCAGAGGAAGGGATGTGCTGGTGTCCCTGCTGACTGACACGTGGCACTCCACTGCACATTCCCTCGGGCTCCTCTGCATTTCCTCTCCAAGATTTCTTGCCACAGCAAGTACAGAGACAGCAGGCAATTATTTTGCTGGGAGATGCCAATTTATCTGTAATGCATCTAATTCTCTGATTGTCCTCATTTCTTTTTTTCTCCAGGAAGGAAGGAAGGGAGTTACAGCTGTGCTGGAAACCAGAGTGCATGAAGTGATTGAATCAGTGAGCAGTGAAAAGTTCACTTCAGCAAAAGACTCAGGGTTTGATCTTCCTTCCTCTGCCACCACTGGCAATATCCCCACTAATTCCAGTGGAAGCAGGAGCAGAGCTACAGAGCTGACACCTCAAACAGCACTAAGTTATCAGCCTGAGAAAATAGGAATGAGGCCCAGTGGAAAACCAGACTTACCCGTCCAGGTTTAAGGGAGCAAAACACGTGGCTTAACCTAAGAAAGCAGAGAGAGGTAAAGAAATGCCCTGCACTGCTCATGCTGCTGAAATTAGGGAAGTTCCATTCAAGTTTCACACAGCATATTTGGAAATTTTGGCACTTTTTGTTGATGGTCTTGCAGTTTGCTCACAACCAGGAGCACAGAGACAGTCACGGCAATAAATATGGAATCATAGAATCCCAGAATGGCCTGGAAGGGGTTGGAAGGGACTTTAAAGCTCATCTCATTCCACCCCCTGCCATGGGCAGGGATACCTTTCACTAGTCCAGGTTGCTCCAATCTGGCCTTGGACACTTCCAGGGATCCAGGGGCAGCCACAGCTTCTCTGGGCAACCTGTGCCAGGGTCTCCCCACCCTCACAGCCAAGAATTCCTTCCCACTATCCCATCTAACCCTGTGCTTTGTCCATGTGAAGCCATTCCCTGTGTCCTGTCCCTCCATCCCTTGTCCCCAGTCCCTCTCCAGCTCTCCTGGAGCCCCTTTAGGCCCTGGAAGGAGCTCTCAGCTCTCCCTGGATCCTTCTCTTCTCCAGGTGACCCCCCCCCAGCTCTCCCAGCCTGGCTCCAGAGCAGAGGGGCTCCAGCCCTCAGAGCCCTCTGGACTCTCTGTAGGGGACAGCAGAGACCCCATCCTCACATCCAGCCCTTCCCAGCCCTCTCAGACCGTTCACCCCCGCCCCAGTCCCGCTGTGGGGCACACGGGGAGGCCAAGTGCAGCCACCCACGAGGTCGCCCCCGCTCCCACCGCTCCCCCCCGGGCTCCCAGAACTCCCCCGTTCCCGGGGGTCCCTCACGCCTTCTTGATGTCGTATGAGGTATTTGGGGTTTGTGTTTCCTGAGCTGTCTGGGTTAGATAACAACCCCATCTCGGACTTGTCCTTACTGCTCTCTGCTGCTCTGCTCTGAGCCCTGGCAGGGGGGTGTGTTTCTGTGTTCCCTGATCAGATTTACAAACACCACGTTGTTTACTAAACTTTTCAAACGGTCTTTCCTCCTGCCAGCGTGGAAATGGAACTGCCTCACCTGAATGGCAGACCCACAGAGCCTTGACCTATTTATTTGTGGGCCCGTTCCTTGCTGATTCCAAGGCTTTTCCTCTCGGCTTGGTGGAACCTTCTGTTGTTAGAAGGTGTGTTTTACCCCTGGATTTGACAACAGCAAGTGCCAAGGGGTTTCTTTGGCTTGGGCCAGTAACTCTGCAAAGGCAGAACAGTCTGAAGGATGTCACTGGTGCATGCTGCAAACCTGCAAAGAGTTGGGTCCCCACTGAGAAGCACATCCAGCATCCCAAACGGGGTGTGGACCTTCACCAGGGGCAGAGGCAGCCCCCAGACAGGAGTGGTGCTGGTGACAAGGGCCTGAGGAGGTCACAGCTCTTGGTAGGCAGGATGTCTGTGCTCACCTGGTCCCTGAGGGCCCACAAAACCCCTGGACAGCAGAGCAGGTTGGGTTTTTGAAATTCCCTTAAATGCCAAGGAGTCTTGTTTGGCCAGAAGATGGACTATGTTTAAAATGTCTCTCAAAGCTCCTGGCTGAGCCACAGGAGCTTCAAAAGGGTGAGTGAGAACTCACCACCAAGATTTTTTCAGGACTGATAACAAAGACAACCATCAGTTTAAACCTCCTTGGCCAGTGCTTTGTCGAGGAGAAGTGCCCTGATGGGAGTCTGGCCCCACCGCCTTCGGGTGGTTATTCTGCTGAATAAAGCCTTTGGGACTCACCAACAGTGCAGCCAAAACCCCCTCCAGACCAGAAAAGGGGTTTGCAAGCGGTGTCCCTGAGCCCTGGCTCCAGCCCCCCGGGGAATGGGTTTGTCCCCAGCAAGGGGCTTGATGACACCCCGGGGGTTAATGAGAGCCCGGGACAGATGGAATAAACAGCCTGGGATTTACCAGCAGCCTGCAAACAAGGACTTTCACAGCTAAGCCCCCCAGCCCCCTGTATTGCCTGGGGTTGGGGAGGGGGGAGATGTTTTAAGAAAAGGCTTCTGGCAGCAGCAGCCAGGGAGAGCTTGTGAGTTTGCAAATTGCTTCCAAGCCTTGTTAATCCCTGCTCAAATACGAAGCTTTGTAAGCTTATCCCTCCTTTCTCATCAGCCGCTCTCAGGAAAGCCCCGCCGGCCTGGATAATGCGGAGCTTTACTTAGGCGAGGCTTAAAGGACAGCCAGGGAAACCAGCCCTGAGTGTCACAGAGCCCTCAGTTTTCAGGAGTTCCCCGTAAATCCAGCGTTCCCCTCGGGATGTTTGATGCTCCCAGCTCGAAGGAGGACGCCGAAATTGGGGATTTGAAACAGAAATGCAGAAAACAATTGAAATGTGAACAATGCAGAGCCCGCTGTTGCTCATACAGGAATCACTTCGTGAAGTCACTGTGTCCCGGGGTGTTTTTAAATAGATCTTCAGTGGGTAGATGTTTTGGTTCTCTCAGGGGCTGTCTGAGATTCACCAGCAGTGTTAATTAGCTAGTGCTGAACGGTGTGCAGTTTGCCAGTCAAAATTTAGGCTGTGGGCTCCTTTTCTGGAGTATCACAAGTGCCACTGAACACTGAATTATGGTCTATTTATACAATCTTTAAATAGGCGAGTTTTCATGTTTTCGACCTCACTCTGCTTTGCAAAGATAAGTTTAATGGGTTTAGTTTCTGACAAATCAGGGAAATTTGCTTCTCAGTCAGGCTCCAATGAGTGGTTGTTATGTTTTATTACTTCTGTAACATCCTATAGACCAGAAACAAAAGACAGATGTGAGTCTCCGTCTACTCTCAAGATCAGAAAAATCTGCTTTTTTTAGGATTTGGGTTTTTTTTTTTCATAGAAAGCATCACAGTAATAAGAGCACATCACCCCCCAGGAACCTCAGATGAGAGTCCTACAAGGTCCTTTGTGGCTCCGCCTTAACAGTTTTGAGAATTTATTCCACAAATCCACCTCCTACTTCCCAGTGGCAAAACAGAGCAGAGTTTCCAGCCAACCTGCAAATTCATCTTGAGGAGAAAAGAGGGGAAGAAAGGAAGGCAAAACCCCGCAGCACTAAGTGGTGAAAACCCAGAGTCCTGAGTGAGCGGAGCGAGCTGGAAAATCCTTCTCGGCGCTGCTGAGCAGCAGTGACATCCCTGATGGAGATGTGCCCTCTCCTGGTGGCCCCGGGAAAGCCTGGAGGGACACCGAAATGGAGAGGTTTGGGAGCCTGTGCCACTCTGCTGAAATATTAGTGGGATAATAAACGAGAGGCCTGGTTGGGATGGATTGACAGACAACACTCCAACTTCTGCTCCCTGACTAAGCCAAACAGTTGGAATGGTTAAAAATCTTTAAGGAAATAAGGCATGTTTTGCTGTCCTTAAGACACTGTCCTGCCCTCTTCAGCATCATCTCCCTCTTCAAACCATGGATGTGAAGGAGCATCATGGTTTTCCAAGAGCAGCTCTCCCTGTGCCCAGCGCTGGAGCATCTCCCAGTCCAAGCCTCTGCTGGATTTAGTGTCCACTAATTAATCCTTCCATGTGAAACACCACAAGAAACACACCCCTGCCAGATCCCTCTCCTAACAAGACCATCCAGAGGAAAAAAAACTGCTTGGAAAATTATCCTGAGGTGTTTAAAGTGAAGCAGCTCCACCAACAGAGCAGCTCCATGTGATAGAACACAATGCTCCACAGAGCAGCTCCATTCAGGAACACAATGGCATTTGGACATTTCTGGCAGAGCTAAACAGTAAGTTAGAAAAGCAAAATGCATCTCTGTCTTTTACTTTCTTATCTGAACCTTCTGTTTGCCACACTGAGAGATCTGGGAAGTTTCCTCTCAGTTTATAAAACATTTAGAACAGATCTTCTCTGCCATCCCGTGTAAGCAGAAGCCCTCAGGGATTAAGGAAAAAAATGCAGCTTTCACAGCAGCAGAGAGTGAAAACAAGGGGATCTTTCCTGATTTGTGTCCTGGTAGTAAACACAGAGCCTTGTACTATAGAATTGTACAGGTTTGGTCTCCTGGGTGGCTGGGCTGGGCTTGAAGTTCCTGGTGCTTTAAAAGCAAACACGATTGTGTGTTTATTTTCAAACACTCTGCTCCTCCAGCCATGGGTGATATACTACCCCAAAGATCAGACCATAGATGTTCCTGCATTTTCCAGGCCTGGTAACATTATATTTCTAACTCTGCAGACCAGAAAGATGGCAGTGGGCAGGAGCAGCATCTGGCTGTCCCAAAACCCCCCACTACCACCATCAGCACATCACCTGAGGAAGAACCTGGACATTGAATTACCTGCAACCTGAAGGAAAAAAAAAAACAAACCAAAACAAAAAATCCCCTGCAGGCCACAGGCACAGAGGTGAACAACAATAATAATGGGAGAAAGCTGGTGTCATTGTAACTATATCAACAGTAGCTGCTTGATATTATTTTTACTGGAATGCTAAAACAACTCATTATGCTTCCACATCGCAACTCTTGACTCCCTCCAAGAGGAGCCAAGGGTTCATTTCAAGTGTTTCAGTTCTTGTAGACCGTGTGGACACTGAGTAAAAAAATACCTGTTGTTTTCTTCCTGTTATTTTTTTCCACTGAGAATTTTGACTGGTTTTCAGTGACTGTCTCTTTTCAGTTATGGGCTGTGTTTTCTGCAATCCTCTGCTGGCCTGAAGACTTGTGAGAAGGGTTTCCAAGGATCTGCTGCCTTGTTTCTCTGCACTCCAGTGCCTGCACCGGTGTTTCCTCTCATCCCCATACAAACACATTTTGGGAGAATAAACATTTTTGTTTTATTCCAGAAACAATCTGCTGGGCCTTTCCCCTCCAGTAGCTGTACCTGCCAGTTGGAATCAGATGTTCAGATCCCTGGAACTACAGCAGTTCAGGTGCTTCACTCCCTTTGGAATCACACATCTATTCTCCTCATGCTTCCTCCCACAGTGCTGTGCTTCCTGTCAGGAATTATGTGCCAGTTTTCTCTCTTTCACCTTCTGTTCCTTCTGCTCTGGCACATTTTCTCCAGTTCAGGTTCTTTTTCAGCTTTCCTCGACCCTGTCAGCTGAAGAGGAGAGAGGCCTGGATGGAGGCAGTTTTCCAGCTGGTGGATTCCTAGAGCTCGTGTGGATAAAAACTGCAGGACTCCAAAACCCCAGGGGTTCCTGGCAAAAGGTCCATTCCACTTTCCACACCTCCAAAGGAGGAGGCCACCTTTAGTCATGGAAAAAGCCTCTTTCCTCATCTGTGGAGGACACAGAGATCCCAAGCTCCTGATCTGGAAGCTGCAGTCAGGAGGTTTCTCCTGTCTCTCATGGCACAGCCATAAGAGTGTCTCCACTTTTCTCGCTCCTTTCCTACTAACTTACTGCTTTTATTACCAAACCAAACACTGAACAGCAGCCAGGAGAGATCCAGGGCCTTGGAACATCAAGGATCACCTTAGGGGAGGTGTGAGGGAGAAGGGGGGAAAGAGGGATTGTTTTCCTTGCTTAGATGGATCAGTGCTGATGAAAACACTGGAGAACATGTAGTGCTGAATGGATCCAGGGCAGGAGCACTGCCCTTGGTTTGGTTAATTGTTTTCCTTTGCTCAGAAGCCTTGGCACAATCCTCTCTCCAGAGCAGCAGGGGAAGAGGGAGTCTGGTCCCAGCCCAGAGCTGCATCCATGGAAGGAGAGGAACAGCCTAGAGTAATGACCGATGCTTGTATTACACATGAAAATCAAACCAAATAAACACTGAAATGGACTTTATTGAGCTGCAGCACAGAGGAGTTCAGGGAGCAGAGGGGGAAGGTCACTGTTACTCAGGCACGAGGGCGTTTTTCAGGAGCGTTTTTATCTCGGGGCTGAGGCTCTTGGGGAAGCAGATGTTGAAGTAGATGAGGAGATCCCCCTTCTGCTGGGGGTCCTGGGGCAGTGGCATTCCCTCCCCAGGAACTACCTTGCAGTACCTGGGGCTGCCAAGCAAAGGAAGGGGCTGAGAGGAGCCCCAGGATGATCCCCAACATTGGGACCCCCAGCCCCACCTGCAGAGCTCCCCAGGGTTGTCTTAAGTCAAGTTCAACCGGAGACTTTTCCTCCTCTTTCGGGCTCCACCATCCACCCTCTTCTCCCTCTTGACTCCCATCCACCCAAAAACGGCCCCAGACCAGAAGAGTCACCCCCTGTGGGCATCATCCTCCTCCTCCAGCCCCAGAACTGCTGGGAAAGGCTTTGGAGGTTCCTCGGAGCGCCCGCTCACCTCCGTGCTCACCAGGATCCATGGAAAAGCCCCATTTCCCCACGGCACTTACTCCACAATGTCGTTGATGGGGATGTTGAGCAGCCTCCCATCCAGTGTCCACACATCCAGGGTGCATCCAGTCAGTGCCTACAGGGCACAGAGCAGCACTGGGAGCTGCTCCTGCAGCCCCAGGGGCCAGAGGTGGAGCTCTGGCCCTTCCCTCGGCCCTTTACCTTTCCCAGTGGGATTGAGGCGACATAAATGAGGTCGTTGTCAACTCTTTTAAACCTTGAGTGAAGCTTCTCTTGGACAACAAAGATGATGTCAGCTGGAATGACGTTGGGGCCCTAAAATTGAGGGGAATAAATAGATCATGGAATCACAGGGTGGGTTGGGAGGGATAATAAAGCTCATCCAATTCCACCTGCCTTCCACAGACCCTCCACAATTTCTACTAGACCAGGTTGCTCCAAGCCCCATCCAACCTGGCCTTGAAAACCTGGAAATGATTTTACATAGGGAAAGCTGACACAAATTCCTGATCTTTTGCTGCCGCTTTCAGCTGGAGAAGGGAAAGGTATTTTCTTTCTTTAAGGAAAAAGGGAATATTTTCTCAGACTCCTGCTCAGCCAAGGGAAATCAAACTGCGCTTCCCAAGTGCCAGGCAGGAAACCACCCCTTCCAATTATTGCTTTTTATCTGAGGAAAATCCAGGCAGGAACGGCTCCTCAGAGTGTTTCCGAACACAGGAATGCTGGAATTGCTCCACTGGTTGTGCTGCCAAGTTTCCCAACAATGGGAAACCAGAATTTCATGTCACGGGAGAACTTCTTTCCATGGAGGGTGAGGTTGCTTCCAGCCCTAAGAACTCTGGGATCCCGGGTTTACCTGGTCTCCTTCCTTCTCAAAGGTGATCCTGGTGCCGCGCTTCCATCCCGGCTGCACGTCGATGGTCAGGATCTTATCCCTGATGGTGCTGGTTTGGCCATCCTCGTTCATCACCTGGGCAGGATACCAAAGAGGGAGGGTCAGGACTGCTCCAATCCCCTGGCACAAGCCAGCAGAGAACAGGGAAAGGACGGATTGTACTTCGTGGTGGGTCCAAATCAGAACTGTGGGATCACTAAGGTTGGAAAAGCCCTCTGAGACCATCGAGTCCAACCATTCCCAGCACTGCCAAGGCCACCACTAACCCCTGTCCCCGTGTGCCACATCCACACATCCTCTGGGAATGGGGACTCCAGCACTGCTCACAGCCCATTCCCATGTCACCCTTTCAGGGAAGGAATTTTCCCCAACATCCAATCTAAACCATCCCTGGCACAACCTGAGGCAGTTTCCTCTTGTCCTAGAGCAGGAGAAACTCAGGACTGGATCCAGGAGACAAAGGGCACAAAGGGCACAGCATAGCATGAAAATGGAATTGTGGGAGCCCAGAACATGCCGACCCCCTTCTCCATCCACCTCCAAAATCAGCCCTCGCTTCCCACCAGCTCCTGCATCACCTCCCATGCTGAATTCCCTTTGCCAAGCCTGGAGAGGAGGACACTGGTTCAGCTCCTGCTGGGTTTGGTGCCAATCCCTCCCTGCGGCACAGCCCCAAATCCCTCAACATCCCACACGGAGAGAGGGGACAGCCCATCCCAAAATCCAGCTCCACGGCCCTACCCTGCGGGAGATCTTGATCTTCTTGGTGCAGCCATGGAACAGATCCTCGAGGGACACGTAGAGGTCCCGGATGACAGGGGGGTCCTGCCGGAGCGCCCCCCGGCCCCGGGGCCCCCCGAAGGGCAGGAGCACCTCCGAGCCATCCTCGGCAAAGAATTCTGCAGGAGGGAGCAGAGGGATGGCCCCTCCCTCAGGTCAGAGCCAGGGGGGGGCCTCAGGGGTCTTCGTCTCCCTTCTTCTCCGACCCCGAACCACCCGAAGTGGTTTTTTTCCAGGAGTGTTTCCGCCTTACTCATGTTTATGGCAGCCTTGTCCCCCTAATCCCTCTTTTTGGTGGGAATCCTCCCAGGAAAGGTCGCAGGAGCTGACAGCCTGAACATGCACCTCCAGCCCTCTATCCCACCCACGGCTGGGGGAAGTCAGGATCTAAACTCCAGTTACCAGAGGGATCCCAGAGCAGTTGGGCAGGGAAACATCCCTGGAAAGCTTAAAGCTCCAAGCATGGAATCACAGCAACTATGGATGGAGTCTGAGCCGCCCGCCTCAGAATCCCCCATCCTACCTGCAAAGGGGTTGTCCCCACCAAAGAACTCCTTGAAGGTTTTCTCGGGGTTGTTGTGGAACACGTATCCCACGCTCCAGGGGTTGTCACTGGCCAGCTCCAGGGGGATGCCACCCTTGAGCCCCTCTTCTCCAAACTTGTCGTAGATGCCTTTCTTCATGGCTTAGGGAACAAGGAGGGGTTGGGAATGGGGGAGAGCCTCAGCCTGAGATCCGGGATTTGCTTGGGTGGAGGTGGCATAAGGGGGTTCCCAGCAATGGGTGGGATGGATGTCGGAGCGTGTGCCAGCTCCCAGCTGACCTGTGGGTCACACAGCTGGTGGCACCTCCCTGGGGTGCCAGGAACCAGGGATTCACACCCACTTCCAGCCCCTCCTGCCCCTAAAATCTGTGGAAGGGAACCCCCCTCCTCACTTACGGTCGCTGAGCACATCGTAGGCCTCTGCCAGCTGCCGGAATCTCGATGGCCCCCAGGGCTCCTTGCATTTTAGGGGGTGGTACTGCAGGGCCAGCCTCCGATAGCTGCAGATCGTGGGATGGCTTAGGTTGGGAAGGACCTTAAGGATCATCTCATCCCACCCCTGCTGTGGGCAGGGACACCTTCCAGTAGCCCAGGTTGCTCCAATCTGGCCTTGGACACTTCCAGGGATCCAGGGGCAGCCACAGCTTCTCTGGGCAGCCTGTGCCAGGGTCTCCCCACCCTCCCAGCCAAGAATTCCTTCCCACTATCCCATCTAACCCTGTACTTCGTCTATGTGAATCCATTCCCCCTTGTCCTGTCCCTCCATCCCTTGTCCCCAGTCCCTCTCCAGCTCTCCTGGAGCCCCTTTAGGCCCTGCAAGGGGCTCTCAGCTCTCCCTGGATCCTTCTCTTCTCCAGGTGACCCCCCCCCCCAGCTCTCCCAGCCTGGCTCCAGAGCAGAGGGGCTCCAGCCCTCAGAGCCCTCTGGACTCTCTGTAGGGGACAGCAGAGACCCCATCCTCACATCCAGCCCTTCCCAGCCCTCTCAGACCGTTCACCCCCGCCCCAGTCCCGCTGTGGGGCACACGGGGAGGCCAAGTGCAGCCACCCACGAGGTCGCCCCCGCTCCCACCGCTCCCCCCCGGGCTCCCAGAACTCCCCCGTTCCCGGGGGTCCCTCACGCCTTCTTGATGTCGTCGGCGGTGGCCCCGCGGTCCAGCTCCAACAAGGCGTAGTAATCCACGCCCATGGCGTCCCGTTGCTATGGCGAACGCGGCACTTCCTGTTCGCGCCGCGCGGGGCATCACGGGAGTTGTAGTTCTTCCGTCACTTCCGCACTCTGACCCCCCCATCCCTCCCCTCCTCTCTTTTTTTCTTATAAACCTCCCAAATTTCCTCGGGAAATTCCTTTCCCACACCGGTGTTATCAAAGCAGCCGCTTTATTTCACTCCATACTGTGACACAGTCACTTTCAGCACCCCCCCACCTCCCATTTATTTATTTTCCCCCCCTACAAACAGCACTTTTTCAGCACTGAAAAAAAACAACCAAAACAACTCCATTGCAACACAGCATCATCTCTACATTAAAATTTGATCCCAGTTGTGTTGAAGGCAGAAATATGATCAGCCACCAAAACACTCTGTCACCACAAGAGCCTCAAATTGTGCATACGCATCCCAGGAAAATCAGCTTGGAAGAGCCATCTTGACACATTTCCTCACTATTTGGTCCCTTCAAACACTTAAAGGTCAGAAAGCTGGTATCTCCTCACTATCCCATCTCTGCAGCACGTGTAAATCTCCTTCTCCCAAGAAGCCACCTGGGGAAGAGGGGAAAAAAAGCAGTTTTTACACAGGAAGTGACACTTCCACATAAAATCCTACTTTTTCCCTCAGGATCTTTCCAGAATCCTTAATCCACACTTTTTATAGAAACACAGCCCTGCCAGAGCCACTCTAACTCCACAGTTCTGCTCCTGCACGACAGAGATGAAGCCAGGGAATACCACAGAGGATTTGTTTATGCAAAACATTGGGAATATTCAGGAGGAAAATCTAAAGATAAGCTCAAAAAGTCAACTGTGTGAAGGAACTTGCTGAGGGAAAAGGCAGCTTTCCCTCTTCCAGGTTCTCCTCAGGGACACTCCGTACTCCTTACCTTGTACACGGGGTCGCAGTCAGCCTCAGTGAGATCCAGGACATAATCCAGGTCTTGCTGGAGGATGAAGCAGGTGCCATCCCCTGGAAGGGAGGGACATCAGCCAATTAGGGAGATGAGCAGTTAATTGCAGACAGAAATTCCAGCGGGAAAAGGCTCCAATGGGTGAGATGCACCTTGGAGGCCCCGTTTTGGAGGGACACAAGGCAAAGGGACAAGAGGACAATTCCCAAAGAGCACAGAGTTCCTTGGTTCCACTACAGGATTTCTCCCAGAACAGCACTGGAATTACCTTGGCTGGCAATGAATCCATCTTGGTATGGGAGCAGAGAAAGCACCGGTGCTCCTGACCTGTGGATGACCTGGATTGGAGCGCTGGAAAAAAGAGCAGAAACAAGGGATGAGGATTATTTCCCAGAGAAGCTGTCGCCGAGAGAAGTGTCCAAGGCCGGGTTGGACAGGGCTTGGAGCAACCTGGGATAGTGAGAGGTGTCCCTGCCCATGGCAGAGGGGTGGAATGGGATGAGCCTTAAGGTCCCTTCCAACCCAAACCATTCCATGATTCTCTTCAGGGAACACCAATAAAACTCCACAGCTCAGTTCCAGTCCTACACTGGACTGAGGATCAGGATCCTTCAAAGACTCTCAGGTGAAGGAAAGCAAGGGGCTGTGCTTTTTTTTCTGGGGGGGTGATATTGATGTTAAGAAGTTTTCTGCTCAACTTATCTACATTTATTGTGTACTTGGATTATATATATATATGTATAGATATATAAAATAATACAGATGTTTATATAACATAATACGCACAGTATATTAACATAACTAATAATTATATAACTATAATATTGATTATAAATAATATAATAAACAATAATATAGAATTAACAATAAAAGTAATAAAAATAATTATAATTATTATATAGTATACAGAATTATTCTATATAAAGAAAATATAGAATATATATAGAATATAAATTAATATTATGTATATACTATCTATTATGTATATAATATACACAATATATATTATATCACTATAGTTATTTATAATATAGTTATATTATTAATATGTTATATATAATTATATTATTATAATGAATAATCACATAGATATTAAAAAAGCAATAATCTGCAAGGTAAGGCTATGCCAAGAGGACCCTTTGTCATGGCTCAAGATGGAAAAGCTTTTCGGAAACTAAGGAATCTGCCTGGAACCTGTAGTCTTTTAGGAGGCACCTTCCAGAGAACATCCCATTGGATCACCCACCTGAGCAGCAGGAACCTCTCCAGTGCTTCCCAAGAGAAAAAACTGGCTGCCAGAGGCTCTGGAGCTTCTGGCGCCACAGGACGCACCCCTTGGAAGTGGCACTGCCTGCCAGCCCCCTCCATCCAGCTCTTTTCCCACCAAACCCTGGTTGTTTAAAGCCTTGCAGCCCCAGGCACTCACTCACTTTGTGTTCCTCACGTCCAGCTGGTAGATGTTCCCATCCTGAGTCCCTGCCAGGATATAGGTGCTCGAGAGGAACGTGCAGCAGTTGAAGGCGTCAGATCCCACAAAGAGGAACACCTGGAAATTTGGGAACGAACCGAGTGTGAACCTCGGTGGAAAATGGAGCTGGGATAACACTGACCATTTTACCTGTCTAGGTTTATCCTGGCTCAATTCCTCATCTCAATGCTCTGGCAATCCCAGATCCTTACCGGCTGCCTGCTCTGCAGTCCCACTCCCTGAAGCTTCTTGTCCTCCCGGGCCAGCAGCAGGATTTTCCCTTCTGTCCCGATCTCACGCTCACCTGGCAAAAGGACAACAGGTCATTCCAGCAACAGATCCTGATGGGATCAAATCCTGAGAGTTTGGATCACTGCCACTGAACTTGGGGCAACATTCCCCCAGATCCCAAGACACCAGGAAGGCCGGTAATTGAGCAGAGCTCAGTTTAGTCCCCCAAACTGCTCGATAAGGCTCAACTGCTGCCCAGGACTGGAGTGCTCTGCTCCCTTCCCAAGGGATTCCTGGTGACAAACCTCAGCAGTTTGGGACAGGGAAGTGAAGGGGAATTTTCAGAGGAAGAGCCTTACTGGGAGGATTTTCGGGCGCGCCCAGGTTCAGGGAGTCGTCGGCAGTGCCTACGGCGATGCCGTTCACGGGGGAGCCACAGTCGGCAATGACACCCAGACAGGTGGATTTCCCGCAGTCCCAGAGCCGGGCAGTGCCATCCCTGGAGCAGGACAGGACATTCCTGCCTCGATCCACAATGGCAGTGTCCAAAATCCCTGCATGGAAGCAAAGGCCGTGTTCAGACACACACAAAAAAGCACCTCGTTTCCCAAGCCGAACCCAACGCCCCAAGCCACTGTTCCCAGTGACACCAGTCACACACAGGCAAGTTGTGCCTCTAGGAAAACGTGCCTGTGGAAGGAAGCAGCTCTCAGAAAACCTTACAGCGTGGGAGCCACCACTTGGCACAAAGGGAAGACATTATCCATCAAATGATCAGCAACACCTCACTTCAGACTGAGCTGACACTGCACAAAATTAATTTGGGCAGAAAACAGCCTGGCCTGGCACTCTTAAATGTTCCCAAGTTCATCCCTGGATAATCCCCAAAGCAGCATCCCTGTTATGCAACTACAGCAACACCCAAAGAGCAGCTTGTGCAGGTGCTAAGATCCCCTAACTACTTTATTTTACTGTGGGCAGTCAAATCTGGATGTGAAAAATGACACAGTGGCTTTTTAGCAGGGAACAGTCAGATGGTCAGGAGATTTAATTTGACACTTTCCTTACAGAAGGAGTCATTAAACTTGACAAGGATAAGCCAAGCAGAGTGACTGCAGCAGCTTGGGCTGGAGGTATAGGCAGGGAATAAAGTCACCCTGAGAGCCACGGCCAAGGCACTGTCCCAACACTGCCACGGTTCGGGTACAGGACACCTGTGCCAAAGCCTTTTGAATCCACACAAAGGGACTATGGAATTGGAAGGGACCTCAAAAACATTCTAGTTCCAATCACCAAATTGCATTAGGACAATGCCAGGTTCAGTGTAAGATGGGTTTTTGAGTTAATCAAGTTTAGGAGTTTATTAATCTCTCAGTCAAGCCCGGCACCTTGTGAGACAGAAAACCAGAGCCTGCCCAGAGCAGTTGGTTGCTCAGGGAACAGATAATTTTGGGCAGTGTTTTGGGCATCTGATGCCACATCCACACCTCACTTGGACTTGCTCAGGATAACCCAAGTGCTCCAGTTGCCATCCCTTGGGAAGGAACCACCTGCCACAAGCAGACCGTGGCCACTGTGCTCTGGGCCAGGTGTAAACAAGAGCAGAACAGGTGCCTGCCTAAGCACTGGGCCTAAATCCTAAACCCTCCCAGTGGAGGGTCCTGGAAACCAAATCTTCTTTCCAGAGATTACTTGAGTATCCTCCCAGCTGCTCTTGTCCTGCTTTACTCCCTTTAACCAGCACAGGGAGCTGCAAGTCCATAATAATAAACTGCTGTATGGTTTTCCGGGCAAGGAAAAAACCAAACAAAAACCAAAAGGAAGAGGCCCTGGCGCTACTGAAGGTGAGCAGGATAACCTGAGAGCAAGCAGGAGGCATTCCCAGAGCAGGCAGCAAAGCTCCTGGAAGCAGGATGGAGCTCTGGAGAGCTGAGACTGCCCTGGAGGAGCAGAATCTCTGTGCCTCCACCTCTGGAGCAACAGCCTGCTGTATTGCACCCTCCCTCTTTTTAAATTAATTAAGAAAAAACAGGTTGGAGAGAGAAACAAGTTTCTTCTACTACAAAGAATTTCCAACCTTTCTATTCAAGTTCTGGGAGCTTAAAAAAGGTACTGGTGACTGAACATCAGCCCTGGGGTGCAAGGCAAGTTCACACTCAGGAGATGAAGCATTTCAAAGGCTCTGTACCTCCTTTGTGACCTTTAAATGTCACTACACAGCTGGCATCCTCTGCTGACCAGATCTTTAGCTGGGCATCCATTCCCCCACTCAGCACCACGAGGCCAGATGGGAAAAACCTGCAACAATTCACATCATACACATGGCCTTCCAATAGTCTCTGGAAAAACAAAGAACTGTGTGCTAGTTCCATTGTCATCACCTTCATGCCAAGCAATCTTGGAGCTGTGACACTGGAAAACTTGGAATTCCCACGTGGACAAGAGGATTAAGCTCAAATCCTTGGGGTTTGTGTTGCTTGTCTGAATTTGAGGTGAAGAGGTGACACTCTGGGCTTCCCTCTACCACTTGAGCAGCTAATTATGTAGCAAAGGACACTAAATTTGCTTCTAATTACAGGTTAAATGTCTTTATCCTCTGCCAAACAAGGAGCTGAAGGTCAAGCTCCACAAGAAGCACCTTCACTGAGCAGGCTGATAAGACAGGATGTGGTTAATCCAGCACAGAAACATTTTTTTAAAAATTTCCTTTTTAATGTCTTCTTTTACAATTTCTTTAATAATCTATAATCTTCTTTAATAATTTCTTTTTTAATAATCTTCTCTACTGCAGAACAAATTCAGTGCTTGTACCACAGCTGCTGCACCCTCCCTGTTATTCCTAAGCCGTTCCATTTTCGCCCTGGGACTCTGGATTGCTGAGCAACATTTCTCCTTGGGAGAAGACACCCTTCCCAACAGATTTGACTTAAAGCCTCCAAGATGGGAAATCTCAATCAGCTTTTCATTCGAAAGCCAGATTTTTCCCAGGGTGTGAACAGCCTGACCAAAGTCAGGGCCAAAGGACCTCAGCAATGTCCCACCCAACACGAAACATCAAATTCAGAGGCTCTTACTCTTATTTCTCCGTTGGCAGCCTGCCAGATTTTCATGGTCCCATCTGTGCTGGTGGATACACCAAGTCCTCCACCGCTGGAAATGTCAAGACAGGTGATCTGCAGGAGGGGAAAAGCACCAAAAATTAGCTTTATAGAGCTATTTCTGCTCAAGAGACTAATTCTGTACTGGGGGAGACGTGCTGAGTACATCATTGTACAGTTGTAGGTGATAACACCTGAATATTGAAACAAGGACCTCATAGGCTTGGACACTGAGGGGCTGGAGCGTGTCCAGGGAAGGGAACGGAGCTGGGAAGGGGCTGGAGCAGCAGGAGCAGCTGAGGGAGCTGAGGGGGCTCAGCCTGGAGAAAAGGAGGCTCAGGGGGGACCTTCTGGCTCTGCAACTCCCTGACAGAAGGGGGGAGCCAGGGTGGGTCGGGTTCTGCTCCCAGGGAACAAGGGACAGGAGGAGAGGGAACGGCCTCAAGCTGTGCCAGGGGAGGGTCAGGTTGGACATCAGGAGGAATTTCTTGCTGGAAAGGGTGGTCAGGCACTGGCAGGGGCTGCCCAGGGAGGTTTGGAGTCCCCATCCCTGGAGGTGTCCAGGGAAGGACTGGCCGTGGCACTCAGTGCTCTGGGCTGGGGGACAAGGTGGGCATCGGGCACAGGGTGGACTCGATGATCTCGGACGTATTTTCCAACCTTAAGGATTCTGCGATTCCGGTAATTGCATTTGCACTGCGGTTTTTTAATTGCGTTCGCAGTCCGTGCATTGGGAGAAAACGCTGCAGCGTGAAATCCCAGGCAGGAACAAGAAACGCGGATGACCATTGGAAGGGAAGGTTCCAGTCACGACAGGGTTAACTTTTCCGGCGGTAGGAGGGGCAAGGCCAGGATGGAATGCGATCCCGCCGCTCCATGCGCGGGCGGGACAAACAGGAAACGCGGGAAAACGCGTTTCCTCCTTCCCGGCCGCATCCCGCGTGGTCGCTCCTCGTTCCATCCATTGCTGTTCCCAGTGAGTTGTTCTTATCTCAGCCCCCCTCCTTTGCCTTTTGGGCCTCCAATTCCCCTCTCCAGCCACCGGCTGGAATTCGGGAATTCCATTCTTAAACCACCCCAGCCTAATTCGGGGGCAGGAAGGGTTGGGATAGAACAGACCTGCCCGCAGCGGGTCGGGGACGATTCGGATCCCAGCACTGGCCGTATTAGGAACTGGCAATGGATACAGGGTGGCTGCACCTGTACCTGTGCGTTATGCTCTTTAGCCCCTATTATAAACACCCGCTCGAGCCCGTCCTGAAGTACTATCCCAGGGCAAAGAAAGTTCTCATCGCCGTTTTGGTGCTGTTCGCTGCGACAGTAATTTGTGACGTGACGCTCTGCGTCCACCAGTCCATTAATAAACCTGCCCAGCCCGAGGGGAGAACAGGGAAGGGCTATTTTCTCCAGCTTTTCCACCGCTATTACTCCTTCAGGACGTACACAAGAGCTTTTGAATTGCCTTTCAGTGTTATGCAAAGCATCCTCCTTTTGCTGTGTCTGCCGAGTTTCCTCGGCACGGTCTCCTACGTGCTTAGAGGCGCGGTCCGCACCGTGTTTAGAAAGATAAGAGGATTTTTTAGCAGGGCCTTCCCGGCACTTGTCCCCAGGGTGTGTAATCAGGAGTGGCAGGGAAGGTGGGAGAAAATCGGCCAGCTTTTGGAGGACTATTTTCCTTCGATGCTTTGGAGGTTCACCCCTGAAGAACTACAGGACCCTGATAAAATGGCAGAATACTTGAAAGAAAAATGCCGTGACAATTGCAGAGAGGAGCGACTCATTGCCCTGTGCTGGGCCATGGCCAGTGCTTACCGGGCACTGCTGGATGCCAGGCAGCTCCCCTGGGGGCAAGAGAGAACAACTCTCAGCGTGGCCACTCAAACTCCAGCTCTAGGGAAGAAATCCGAGAGCAAATCAGTGGCCACTCAAACTGCAGCTGAACCCCTGCCAGAAGCAGTTGCCCCTGCCCTGAAGAAATCCAAGAGCAAATCAGTTCCCCTGGTGAGGGATGAAGAGGAAACGGGGTCCTCAGAAGAAGAGGAGGCAGGGGCAGCGCTGAGCCTGCAATGCCCATGCCTGGATAGGCTGCGCCATATCCGGAAGTATTTCCGGCGCCAGCTGAACGAGTCGGTGCTGGCCTGGCTGGCGCGGTGCTGGGCCTTCGGGGCACAGGATATAATACTGGATGGCAGAGAAGCCAGGCAGCTGGGATGCCTGGCCTGGAAAGTGCACATTGACAAGGGGATCGGGAAGACGGCAGAACCCCTCAGCCTCTGGAAGAGGCTCCTGTCCAGCGTGAAGGAATGGCGTCCTGCCAAGAATGATCTGTTTGTGCCCAGGAACAAGTGGAGGTACCTGAAGGAAGGTGTCCAGTACCTGAGGGAATTGGCTGTGCTGCAGGTGCTCTACGAGGGGACTGTGAGGGAGGAGTTCCCCCTGGATCCGGGGAAAGCCTTCTGTACGTTCTACACGTGGCACAGGCTCCGAGAAAGCGCTCCATGGCCTTACTCCAAGACATTCCCAACCATCGGATGGAGCGCGCGGCTCACGGTGAACAGACTGGCCGCCCGTCTCTGCCAGTACGATGAAGAGCTCTCTCGCCTCGCAGGGGTTAAGTTCTTTCCTTGGTTCAAGGACCGTGATTATTATCCCTGCAGAGTATGCCATGAGATGCTAGGCAAAGACAGGTGTGAACTGGAATGTGGGCATGAATTCCACAGGGAATGCATCAGAATGGCGGTCTCCCGGCTTTGCGGCATCTGCCCCATCTGCCGCAGCCCTGCTATCCTTGCTGAAGACATCCCTGAGCTGCCTGGATGGAACAGCTCCAGCAAACTCAAAGTCAGAGTTTTCATTGCAGAAGAGCTTTAGAAGAGCTCCCGAAGAAAAGTGCTGGAAGAGAGCGAGGTCTCAAAGAATGCACTGGATTGGTTTCGTAAGGCTCAGAAATCCAGTGAAAAAAATGGGAATGAGCCCCATGTTTGTGTGTGTAGATGTAGCTGGGAGGGGTAGGATCTGGGCACGATGCAGATGGGTTACAATAAGGGGTGGGAATGTCCTGGTTTTGCCTAGGACAGGGTTCAATTTTACAGGGATCCCAGGGATATTTGGGTGGCACACTGTGAGCGTTCCCATGTGGATTGTTCCCTGGCCTGTACAGTTAATTGGTATTTTTGTTTCTGTTTGTTTCCTTATTCCACTGCTGTTCCCAGTAAATTGTTCATTGTTCTTATCTAAATCCCTGATCTTTTGTGCCTCCAATTCTCCTCTCCATCCATTGGGAACACTACATTGGGGAATACCCTTCCTAAACCACTACAAGATCACAGTTCCATGTCCATTCCAACCCCACACACACCAATCCACGCTCTAGTCCCCCCCCAGCACGAGGACACCATGGTCAGGGATGTGTTGTGAAGAGTTCCCAGTCACCCCCAGGGATTCCCCTCCCACATCACAGGATACTCACACTTTTCTGATGAATCCTAGAAAAAGTTGTGTACGGGGCCAGGAACTTTGTGGACACATTTTCATGAGGACAAGAAATGAGGATGCTTTTCTAAGGAAGGAAAGAGAGGGGGAAAAAAAGGAATTAGAGGTGCTGTTGATCCTGCTGAGGAAGAGCTGTGACCTGGAGCCAGCTGGGGGATCCCAGAGCCTGGAAACCCATGGAAAGGTCAGTGCTGGGCTGGTCTCCCAAGGATGCAGGTGGGAAGGGACACAGAGCCCCATCCCTGTGGGATGTCCTGGAGCAGCCCCAGGGCTGTGCCTAGAGGGAGGTTAGGATGGCTGGACAGGACCCTGCAGGGTGACAGCTTTGGGCTGTCAGTGTGTCCCCTCTTCGTGTCACCCCCCCACACGCAGCCCTGGCACCTTGGTGACTTCCTGAACCAGGAATCCCTCGGAGGCTGCTATGTCTGGGATGCCCTCGGAACTGAGCCCGCGGCGGGTGACGCTGCCGTACAGGGTGGGCTTCCCTGGGGGAAAAGGGGCAGCCCTGAGACCCCACAACACAGAGACCCCCCAAGGCACAGAGACCCTTAGCCCACCCTCCCTGACCACAGGGACCCCAAACACCCCCAACCCTTCCTAAGCCACAGGGACCCCAAACAACTCCAATCTCTCCTACCCCACACAGACCCTAAACACCACCAACCCTTCCTAATTCAGAGGGATCCCCCCATAGTCCCTTTCCCCTCCTAACCCACAGGGACCCCAAAACGACCCCATTAATGACAGGACCCCACCTCCTCTTAAACCACAGAGACCCCCCCAACCACCTGCATCCACTCCTCACCCAGAGGGTCCCCAAGTGCTCCCACCTCCCCCAACCCACAGGGACACAAAATTCCCCCAGCCCCTCCTAACCCCCAGGGATCCCAATAATCTTCACCCCCTCTTAAAACCACAGCGACCCCCCCAACTGCCCCCACCCCTTTCTGCACCACAGGGCTCCCCAATCCCCCCGTCACCCCCAGTGTCCCCCTGACCCCCGGGGGACCCCCCGGCCACTCACCGGGGCAGCGGCAGCTCAGCCAGGCCTCGCCCTCGTCCCTGCTGCGGAGAGAAGGAGCGGCCGTGAGCGGGACAGGGAACAGGGGCAGGAACAGGGACAGGGACCAGGGAACAAGAACAGGGACCAGGGAACAAGAACAGGGACCAGGGACAAGGACAGGGGCCGGGACTAGGGCCGCGACCAGGGACAGGAGTCGGGACCAGGGACCAGGACTGGGGCAGGGAACAGGGACAGGGAACGGGAACAGGGATCGGGGAAGGGAACGGGGAGAGGGAACAGGAACAGGGACCGGCGCAGGGGCAAGGAACAGAGACAGGAGCCGGGACAAGGGCAGGGAACAGGGAGAGGAGCCGGGACAGGGAACAGGGGCCGCGAACAGGGAGTGGGACAGGGGCAGGGACAGGAGCCGGGGCAGGGACAAGGCCAGGGACAGGGACAGGCCCCGCTGGCACCTGAGCGCGCGGCTCCAGTCGCTCTGGATCCGGAGGGCCGCCATCGCCGCGGGGACACCGCCCCTTCCTCGGGGACACCGCCCCTTCCTCGGGGACACCTCCCCTGCCGCGGGGACACCGGCACCGCCCCGTCCCTGGGGACACCTTCCCCGCCGCGGGGACACCGGCACCGCCCCGTCCGTGGGGACACCTTCCCCGCCGCGGGGACACCGCCCCTTCCGCCTCCGGCCGCGCGGGCCGGGCTGAGGCGGCACCGGCGGCTCGGGGGGAGCGGCAGCTCCGCGGGTGCGGGTACGGTGCGAGGGAGGAGGTGCCGGGCACCTTTGGGGGGGTACGCACCTATGGGGAGTGGGCACCTGTGGGAGAGTGAGGGGTCGGAGGAGGTGCCGGGCACCCGTGGGTAGGGGCGAGGTGGGTGGAGGAGGTGCCGAGCACCCATTTTGGGGGTGCTGAGCAGCCACGCGTGGGGGTGCACACGTACGGGGGGTGCTGGGCACTCATGGCGGGGTGGGCACCCCTGGGGGTGTAAGGCGTGGGTGGGTAGGCGGGGGTCAGGGAGGATGCTGAGGACCCACGGGTGGGGGTGAGGTGCGATGGGGAGGGTGCTGAGCGCCCGTTTTGGGGGTCCTGGGTGTCTATAGGGGGGCTGAGCCCCTCCTGGGGGGTGCACAGAGCACAGGATGCCCCCCCAGATAACACCCCCTACTCCCTCCCTCCTTCCCAGTTCTCCCATGGCCAAGCCGGGACACTCCTGGAGCCGTGCGCCAGCGGGGAAGGAGGAGGATGAGGAGGGTGAGGACCCCCTGGATGCCAGGATCGCCCGGACGGGCTGCCTGGAGCAGCACCGGGAGCTGCAGGAGTGCATGGAACAGCACCGGGATTGGCGGCACTGCCAGACACAGCTCCGGGCATTCGGAGCCTGCATGGCCCGGCGGGACCAGCGGGAACAGGGACAGAGCCGGGCACACCCTGCACAGTGACACCACTCGGGACCCCCAGGAATGGGGGAGCTGTGCCTTTCACCCCCCTTTTTTTGCGTGATTTTTTTTTTTTTTTACCCAAGTGCCAGGAAATCCACGTGGGAAATTAAATCTGGGAATTTAATCGTCTTCATCGGTACCCGCAGCAAAGCGGGAAGGGCAGAGGGGTTTGGAGGATGTGGCCTCAATCTGCACCAGGCTGGACATCAGGAGGAATTTTTTCATGGAAAGGGTGATCAGGCATTGGAAGGGGCTGCCCAGGGAGGTGGTGGAGTCCCCATCCCTGAAAGTTTTTAAGGAAAGACTGGACGTGGCACTCAGTGCTTTGGGCTGGGGACAAGGTGGGGACTGGCCACAGGGTGAACTCAGTGATCCCAGAGGGCTTTTCCAACCTTAATGATTCCCTGGTTGTGGATTTCCAGCCCCAAATGTCCCTGGCTCCACAACAGCCCTGCCATGGATTTCCACTCCACGTCCTTCCCAAGGCTTTTCCCAGCACCAATAACCTCCTGTCCCACCGAATGGGATTTTGGGGATGAGATTTATCTCCAGGGAAGCCCCAGGATAATTAGGAGTGGGGGAAAAAAGGATCCTCCTCTGTCTACCACTTCCTGGCAAATAAGGCAAGAGAAACAAAGCAAAATTGCCTTTTGGAGGCTGGAAAGGGAAGGACATCCCTGGCTTTTGCCAGAAGGAACTTCCCAGGCTGTTTCCCAGAAAGGTGGGTGCTGGGTTCCCCAAAATTACAGGAGGATCAGGAGCACAAGCAACACCTGGACAGCCCCAGTTTGGGGGAGAGTGTTAATGAGTTACTTTCCCTGTGTTTAGTGGAAGGTCCTTAAAAAGTAGGGAAAAAAAACTTCCAAACAAACCAGTTTGGAATAGTTTTCTCTTGGAATCCACCAAATCTGCTTAGAACAGAATTCCTGGGATTGTTGCAGCACAGCATTATTCACCTGCAGAGATTTCTGCAGAAATTCCCACCTGTCAAAAGCAGAACAGGAATAAAAGAATAAGGAAGAACTGAAGGAATGTAAAGCCACATTCCATAGTGTGGAATTCCATTGCTCCCAGTACAAACCAGTCAGGTATAAACACATTATTCATCTTTACTGAGACAACCAACAGTGGGAATTCTTCCAATTCACCGAGTTCTCAGCACAGTGCTCATGGAATCCCCTTCTGGAGGCTGGAGCAGCCCCTGGATGGAGCAGTTTTCCTCACTCAGCCTATCTGTGCCAGCAGCTCTTCCAGCTCTGGCCGAGCCTTCAGTCTGCTCTTGAAGTCGGCTTCTGTGTGCTGTGGAGGGAGGGAAAACCATCCAAGGAAATCAGGATTAACAGGAAAAACTAAAGGCTGAAATTCCCTGGGAGTGGGAAGTCACTTAGTGCTGGGAAACTGTTGGGCTTCTCACAAAACCCAAGTTTACCCCCCCACTCCAGAGCGAATTCCATCAAAACAGGGCACAGCGTTTGGGTTTCCTGTCTCAGCTTTGCTCCCAACTGTTCCATGAAGCTCCTGGGCATTCCAGGACAAGTGGTGGAGCAATGCTGGAGTGAAACATGCCCTTTGGACTCACGGGGAATGCGTGGCAGCAAAGGAAAGGAACCTGCAACCTGCCATCTCCTGTGGATCTGTGGGACTGGCTGGGAAGTGGCACCAATTAGAGGAGGCTAAATGGGGAAGGAAGTGCTCCTCAGGAATTGGAAGCAGTGGGTTTTCATGGAGAAGGGAGGGCCTGGCTCTGGGAGATCCTGGATACCCTAAGCCCAGAGCAGGAGCAGCCTCAGGGCCAGGTCTGGATCCTCAAAGGAAATTCCTGACATGGATCATCTCTGCTTCCTGAAAGGAAGGGCACTGGGAAATGCAAACATACCTGTTTGATGAGGAGATGGACCCCCTCGGGCTGGTTACTCTGGATAACCTCCAGGAGTATTGGAGCAAATGTGGAACTCAAACCACTGATCTGAGGGAAGGAATGACATAGCTCCAGGACAACCATCCCAGGACAGTTTGGGTTGGAAGGGACATTAAACATCATCCCATTCCACCCCCTGCCACGGGCAGGGACACCTTCCACTAGCCCAGGTTGCTCCAACCTGGCCTTGGACACTTCCAGGGATGGGGCAGCCACAGCTTCTCTGGGAAAACCATTCCAGGGCCTCACCCCCCTCACAGGGAAGAATTTCTTCCCCATATCCCATCTAACCCTGTGCTTTGTCCACGTGAATCCATTCCCCCCTGTCCTGTCCCTCCATCCCTTGTCCCCAGTCCCTCTCCAGCTCTCCTGGAGCCCCTTTAGGCCCTGGAAGGGGCTCTGGGGTCTTTTGAAGCTGTTCCTAACAGTATTTTTAAATTTCATGGAATTTTTCCAATCATCCATCCTTAAACATGGCTTTTCTACCTCTTGTATGGAGCATTCTGCAGAAAATAGGTAATAAATGTGGTGCCTGAAATTACATAAAGCCAGGAAACCTCTTCCTGCTTCCACTTTGGGGGGAACTTTCAGTAAGAGATCAAATTAAGACTTTATGCCCAAATTACACCTTTCAGCTCCAACAGTGGAGGGGTTTGGAGAGCCTGTGCTGCAGGAGAACCACAGGAATATCAGGAAACAGCAGTTCCTACCTGGACAACCCTCTGGTGGGTGGTAAGGACTGCATCCAGCTGCATCTTGGATCCTTTCTCTTCCAGGAACAGCACCTCGTTGGTTTTGGTGGGCATGGCATAGCTGGGGGAGCCAGAGGGCAGAGCTTAGGACAGGCAGGACATTCCCTGTCCTAAGGACGTTCCCAGTGCTCTACAGGGACGGATCAACCATCCAAGGAGATGAACTTTCCATGAGGAATTAATTCTGCAAACAGTGTGTCCTGCAAAGGAAGCACTGGCAGAGGCCAGGGTTTTATGGGAGGGGGATGAAGGAGAAGCTTGGAGCACCTGCTGCCAGGAAAAACCTGGACTGGCTCCAAACACCAGCCTGAGACATTTTACATTCTTTGTAGTTGAAGGAAAGCAACAGTTCTGACTTATTTTGTCATCAGGGACAGAGCTAAAAACTGCTGCTGCAAAGCACCACTCCAAAGACATTGTTCTCCCCTCAAATTTTAACAGGAATATGACTGGGCAGTGGAGCAGACCCTGCTCCCAGCAGGATTCCAGAGACCTCAGCATCCCTATCCCCATTTCCACAGCACCAATTACATCCTTCTGCACACCTTTTCCACTAAAATTTTCACTCCAAGGGCAAATCCTTCCTTTCTGGACACACTGAACCAGGTCCAACCTCAGAGGGTGGAACTGAAAATCCACATTTTGGAGAATCCACCATTGTTTTCATTCCCTCATGGCAACTCAGGGCTTCTCCCAGTGCCTGCAGCTCCTTGGGAGCACTTCAGCACTGAGGCGCTTCCTTACATCCCTCAGGCATTAAATCCCAAGCTGCTGTTGGGATAATCCTGTTTGGGATCTAGTGTTTACCTAAAGCATCCTCTGCTCCCAAAGTGAAGCAGCAGGAAGCTCATCCAGCACCTCAAGGGCTTTCCCAAGTTCATTCCAGTTTGGATCACCAACATCACTCACTGCACAGAGCCTGGATCAAACACCATGAAGGAAAACCAGCAGGAAATGTCAGCAATACTTAAGCCAGATTTAAAGCCTTAAACAATAACATTAAACCCAGAGGCTTAAAGCCTTTCCTCAGAGGAATGAGATGGAGCCAGGTATTTTTTTCCTTGCTGGAACAAGCCCACTTGAACCTTCCTCGTGAATAAACACACAAAACTGCAGGAACACAGAAAGAGAACAGGGGGTGGAGGAGAGGTTTGGATTTACATCCACATGGGAATCAGAAGGACTGGATGGTGCCCTGGTCTCCAAGGTGTCCCTTACCTCTCGTTGACCTTGATGGAGAGCCTGTTGCAGAGCCTGTGGACATACTGGGCAAAGTGCTCCACCAGGCACATGTCATAGGAAGTCATCTGGATGTTGACATCTCCATATTCAAACTCAGTGCCAGGATTGATCTCCTTCATCTGCACTCTGTCCTTTTTCTTCTTTGGAGTCTGTTTTCCAAAATAAAACAGGGAGTTTGAGCGACGCTGGAAATAAATCCCCGCCGGGTTTCCTGTGGGGCTTCTCCTCTGACAGGGGTTTGTCAGCCACATCCCAGCCCATCTGTGCTCCCTCTCCCTGCCTAAAAACTGGGATGGCATTATCCTGACAGCTCTTCTCAGCTCTCAGTTCTTGCATGGCAGCACCACAGGAAAAATATCCCAGAGAAAACACGTCCGTATTTTTAATTTCTTCCAGAGAAAATTAATTTCTCCCAGAGGTAAAAAAAAAAAAAAAAAAAAAGGGAGTAGAAACAGCAGGAGTACAACTCCTTTTTCTTTCAGAGCCTGTCCACAAGGCAGCTGGCTTGGTGTTTTCTCCTTCCACAAAAAGTGGTTGTCTTTCCAGGGAATGTCAAAAGGTGACATGAAAACAGGACCTGCTCACAATAATTCAGGTGTGAAATTCAGCAGGGGGAAGAAATTTCTCCCTCCCAAGGGAATTTCCACAGGAATGTGCTGGACAAAATGAAGGCTGTGAGTGGGGGAACTTCATGGAATCATGGAATGGTTTGGGTTGGAAGGCATTTTAAAGCTCATCCAGTGCCATTCCCAACCTTCTGCTATCCAGGGTGCTCCAACCTGGCCTTGGGCACTCCGAGGGATGGGGCAGCCACAGCTTCTCTGGGAATTTCATCCCAGCCCCTCACCACCCTCATAGGGAAGAATTCCTTCCCAATATCCCATCTAAACCCTGTGTTTTGTCCATGTGAATCCATGCCCCTTGTCCTGTCCCTCCAGGAACGTCACACAACACTTTTCCCCAAGAGAAGCAGCAGGAAATGATGCCATTATTCCCTCTGGATGTGATTTATCAGCCATGGAATTCATAAAATAATTCCTTCTGCCTACCTCTGGTGGGAGCAGGTATTTATACCTCCCAATTCCATGAGCAGGACGGGATCTGTAGGATCTGTGGCAACTCAGGAGAGCAGCACCTGGAAATGGAAGCCAAATTCCTGCCCCAACTCACAGCTCGGTGTGGGCAGCCACAAATAAGGAAGGAAGAGATTAAAAATATTCACTTCTCAGGTGAACTCTCAAGGAAACAACAAGAAAGAATAAAAGAGGCTGTGGGTAGTTTGGGAGACCAGGAAAATGTTACAAAAAAAGAAGAAAATGTTAGGAAAGAACATATGGAAGTGGAAGAGCATCAGCTCAGGTTATTTAACCAGCCCAAAATTGGCTAAAAACCCCCTAAAATTAAAAGGAAACACAAATTCTCCATTTATTTGGATTAACAACAGACTTTACCTGCAGCACACAGATGGTTTTCTCTGGGTGTTGCTGCTCTGGAGGAAACAAGACAATGATTAAAAGCTCTGTAAGAAACAAGATAATTATTAAAGGCTGTGATTTCCTCCACCCATGGAAAAATATGTGGCAAATCTCCTTTGGCCATTTTTGGGGTGTTTTTAATGCCTGTTATTGTGTTTTACTCCCTGGTTTCAGGCACTCACCTGCTAAGGGCAAATAGCTGCCTGAGCATCGCTCCCTTCTCCCAGCACAGCACCTGGAATGGCCGAAACACAAAGAGAGTGGCAGATCCTCAGGGAATTGTCACCAACACCCCCAGATTACAGCAGGGACAGGAGCCAGGGAACGGCTGGAGCTGTGTCAGGGCAGGGTTAGGCTGGATATCAGGGAAAGGTGATGGGGCACTGAACAGGCTCCCAGGCCCATCCCTTCCCTGTGTGTCCTCTATTCCCGTTCCCATTCCCGATCCCCGTACCTTCGGCACCGCCGCCATTATCCTATCGTCGGTCCGTCGCTCAAACCGTTCCCCCACTGGGCCCTGGTACACCAAGACCGGGTCCGCCCCGCCCCGCGGCTCCCGCCTCGCGTTCCGCCCATCGACAATTCCAATTTTCGGGCAGCCCCGAGTTCCGCCCGCCGAGGCCTCACAGAGGGGGCAGTTTCTGGACAACACGCGGTGCTGGTGGGGCCCCGGCGCCTTGCGAGAGGCGGCGGGCAGGGTGCGGGGGTCCAGATGGTAATGGCGGACACCGCACCCCTCCGTCCCCGCACACACCAGGCAGCGCCGCCTGGCGGCAGCAGCTACACAGCGCGCCCCGCCCTACGCCAATCACTGCACGTCTCGCCGGCTACGGCTCGCCTTCCGCCCGCTCCTCGCCGCTGATTGGTCTCTCGTCGCGTCCATCACGGTGCGGCGGCCATGCTGAGTGTGGCGTGGCGGCCATGCTGAGTGTGGCGTGGCCACGTGGCGGTGTCGAGTATGGTGTCCGACCCCGCCCCTGGGGAGGCCATCTTGAGTGTGGGTCTGGCGGCCATCTTGAGTGTGGCGTCGCGGCGGCCATTTACTTCGTCCTTTATTTTTATTTCTTTATTTATGTCTTTAGAATGACTAAATCCTGAGTGGAGGAAGGTTGGGCTGGGACGGACCTCCTCCCTGATTTCCCAGCGGCGAGAGAGAAGGAGGGCACAGGGGTCTGCCTGGGAAGAGATGGACACTGTGCGGTCCTTGGAGCCCCCCCAAGCCTGGACAGCCTGGAGTTGTCTCAGGAAAACCCATCCCATGCCAAATTGCCTCCTCCTGCCTCTTCCACACAAACCATCCTTTCTCCCAGGCTCTTCCCTGCTCCCTTCTCTCCTGCCTAGCCCCGCTTTTCCCCCTCCTTCCATGGCCGATGCTCCAGAGCCCCCATCTCAGATCTGTTCCTCCTGGGTGGATCAGCTGGAATTTTGTGTGAGGACTCATTCCCTCTCCAATTGCTCTTGGCTGGAGCTGTCAGGGCTCCTGGTGGACTTTCTCCCTCCAGTTCATCTGAGTTCATCCACGTGGCAAGTCTCCTAGTGCCTTTGTTTCCTGGAGGGAACGTGGAGGGGGCAGAGGGAACTCACCTCACCTTTGCTCCCTCCTCCACAACTCAAGGACACAGATTCCCAGCTCCAAGGTGTGTTTCCCTGGTGCTCCCGGCCCGTGACAGAAGGGCCTACGTGGATGTTGTCCTGCCCTTTGATCCCACCTGGCAAGCCCCAGGCAGGGGGAATGATGCTCGAGGAAGGAGCCAGATCTGGGTTAAGGCCGGCACTCCCATTCCAGAAAACCTGGGCTTCTCCTCCCAGGAACTTTGAATCCCCAGAGGAAACTGAGGAGGGGCTGCTGTGCCTGGAGGGGACTGGCTGGGCCTGTCTTTTTGGGGAAGTTGTGATGAGCACCACCATTAAGAGCACATCCAAGATGACTCCTTATTCCATGCCCTCAAATGCTGGGTGCCCATGGAATGGGGCTGCACCCCTTAATTCCCTCTGCCTCTCCTGGAAGCAGATCACTCCTCTCTCCATGACAGCATCTTTCTCATCTCTCCTGCTCTTGATTTTCCCTGGATACAAAGATAGTGCTGCTCTTGGCAGCTTGTTCTAGTGGCTGAGCAGCCTCCCTGTTGGGAACATGGCCCTTATTTCCAACTAGAACGTGCCTTTCTTTGCCTTTTGGATGTTTCACAGCCAGGGAGCAGAATCCCTGTTGCAGGAGCACAACCTCCCAACCTTTCTGTGACATTTGGAAAGAGAAGCTGAGGTGACTCAATGATTTCCTTTTTTATGTAATGCACTAAAAAAACCACCAGGCAGCTTTTCCTACTTTTTTAAAGGCTTCCCAGGCTGCAGAGAGGGATTGTTTCATCCATCCTCTTCTGCCTCACTGCAGGTTTCTCCCTGCCACGGAGCTGGATGTGCCCACACAGCCAGAATTCTGGCACCTGCCCCTCCTCAAGCAGCAACCTGGAGGAGCAAAGCTGCCCTGGGAGAGTTGAGATCCAGCACCTGGAAGTTTCCACTTCTTTTCAGACTTGTCCCATGACAAAAACAATCCAAAAGTGTTTAAACACACCGTGGAAGAAAACCTCTGGTTTTTTGTGTCTCCTCCTCTGCCTTCAGCCATTGTTTTCCATGGGATCTGCAGGAAAGATCCCAGAATCCACCCTGACACATAAACAAGGACAATATATGTATTTAAAATTATTTAAAGCAGGTCTTTGACAGTCTGGATTCCCCTTGGTGCAGGAGAGCAGCCACACAACTGCTATGGATGTGCTCCCAGGTGCTGGGTGTGGAGCTGGATGTGAGCTCTTGCTCCTGCTCAGATCTTCATTAAAACTTGTTCAAATTTAATCACCTGGTTAAAGACACTTTTTCCTCTTTTAGTTCACTGGCAGTTCAAGGCCTGGAAAAAAAAAGCAAAACAACACCTTGGAGAAGCAGTGAATCACGTTAAGGGAGTATAAATGAAACAATCAAAAATAGAAAGGGTTTCAAAGCAGGGGATTAAACAAGCATTTCCCTGACCATCAGAGCAGAGAGGCTCTAGAACAATCCCCCAAATGGGAAAAAAGGTGGACAACCTACTCGATTCCAGGTGGAAAATACCCTGTGGAGCTTTATTTGGACCTTGTTGAGTAGATTGCAAGAGATTTGGACCAACATGAATACGACCATGGGGCAAGAGCTGCAGACCCCGGGGGGCTCTGTCATCCAGCGTGTTCTTGTTTCAGTGGGATATTCAGTGGAAGCAGCAGGTGAAGCCCCAGGAAACCCCCAAAATCACATTTTGTGTTCACATTCCAGCCAGAGAGTCTCAATCAGGACAGGATTGCACCAGTGTGGGAGAGGAGGGAGCAAGGCTGCACTGACAGGAGACACCCCAAAGCCAAGGTTTAACCAGGAAGGGCCAGGATGCAGCTGGGAACCTCCTAATGCGCTGAACCTTGAGGGCAAAATGGGGAGAAATGGGCAAAAAATACCTATAAAGGGAGAGCTGGCCCCAAGGCGGAGGGTCCCCTGCAAAAGGATGAGTGGGAATCATTGACCTTCCCAGGAATGTCACCCTCTCTGAGGGATGTGCTGGGGACATCGTGGAGCGAGGCTCTCTGGAGATGCTCTGAGAGGAATATCTGTATCCATTTGGGATTAAGCCTTTGGTTTGAAGGACTGTGCTGGTTCCTCCCCGGAGCCCGTGTGGGCTGGGCACATCCTTGTGCTGCGCTGATGCCGAGGCTGTTTCGGTGACGTGGTGAAAAGGGGTTTTATTGCAGCTGGAGAACTGGTGGGAGCTCCCACAGCAACCAAAATGGCCCAGATCTGTCCCAAAAAGGGCTCCAAGGGCTGGATTCCCTCTGCTCTGGGACAGGCTGGGAGCGCTGGGGATGTTCACCTGGAGAAGGGTCTGGGGAGAGCTGAGAGCTCCTTCCAGGGCCTAAAGGGGCTCCAGGAGAGCTGGAGGGGGACTTGGGACAAGGGATGGAGGGACAGGACAAGGGAAATGGATTCACATGGACAAAGCACAGCGTTAGATGGGATACTGGGAAGGAATTCTTGGCTGTGAGGGTGGGGAGGGGCTGGAATGGTTTTCCCAGAAAAACTGTGGCTGCCCCATCCCTGGAAGCGTCCAAGGCCACGTTGCAGCAACCCGGTCTGGTGAAAGGTGTCCCTGCCGGCGGCACGGGGGCTGGAACGGGCCGATCCCTCAAGTCCCTCCCAGCCCGCCCCATTCCCGCTCCGTGAGGGCGGGAGGCTCCCAGGGCGCGTGCGCGGGGCGGGCGGAGCGGCGGCTCCGGGAGCGCGGGGGGGGGAGCGGCGGCACCGACACCGGCACAGACACAGACACAGACACCGGCACCGGCACCTCACCGGGCTCCGCAGCCTTCGCCCGGGAGCGGCAGCACGAGGAGGAGGACGACGAGGAGGAGGAGGGCGGAAAGCAGCGGGAGCGGTCGCGGGTCCCGCCGCGGGGAGCGGAGCGAGCGCGGGGCGGCGGCGGCTCCTCCATCATGTCGTCGGGCGGGGACTTCGGGAACCCGCTGCGGAAATTCAAGCTGGTGTTCCTGGGCGAGCAGAGCGGTGAGTCACCGCCCTCCTCGGGCCGGGAAAGGGGGGGATCCCTTCGGACACCCGCCCGACCTCGGGGGAGCAGGAGGGAACCCCACTGCTCACCCTCCGTGACACCCACCCACCCTTGTGGGGACATAAAGGGACCCCACTGCTCACCCTCCCTGACACCCACCCACCCTTATGGGGATATAAAGGGACCCCACTCCTCACCCTCCATGACACCCACCCACCCACCCTTGTGGGGGTCCCTTTCACTCCCGTCCACCCACATACTCTCATAGGGGTCTGAGAGGATCCCCCTCCTCACTTTGCCTTCCACCCCTATGGGGGTCTGAGAGGATCCACCCACATAGCCTCCTGGGGGTCTGAGAGTATCACCCTCCTCATCCTCCCTGGCACCCATCCACCCTATGTCCTGGGGGTCCCTGACACCCACCTACCCTCCTGGGAGCCTGAGGTGTTCAGCTCTGGTTTAACACCCCCACCCCCCCCAAAGCCTGTCTGATTCAGGAACAGTTGCTGATTCATTTGATCCCGGCCCCTCTGGTTTTTGGGGGGTAGGAGCCTCAATCCTCGCTGTTTTCCGTGTAAATACAACGTTTTTCCATAATGGAGTTCTGTCTTGGCAGAGCAACGCTCTGAATATTTAATTCAGCCAGTGAGGTTTTCTTGCCTGTCTCTGGAATGAAAAAAAAAACCACCCAACCTAAACGCTGTCTCCTCCTTCCTGAGCGGAAGGCCTCTCTCTCCATTACTGCATTCCACATTTTCCCTTGGAAGAGTTTTCTGAAAAGAGCAAAAAAGCTCCTTTATCAGCTGCTTTGTGTAATCCTGGTGAGATACTGAGCGATCTTTGACATAATGAGGAGGTGCAGAATATTTCTGTCTCAGGGCGGGGTATTTGCTCCCTCAGCCACCTTTGGTCTCTGTGTGAGAGATGATGAAATACTTGGATTTTTTTTATTTTTTGGGGGGGAGAAAGGACTTATATCTTGGTATTTCCTCACTCACGTGGATGAGCTTGATGATAAAGCTGTCATTGAAATTATTCACCTATACATTGGTGGGTTTCTTTAGTCTGCCTTTAATCCTTTTTTATTTTGTGGTTTTGGGGTTGAAACAGCTCTTTTTCGTGTCAGGAATTTGGAGAGCACAGGTGCAACTTGGGTATTTATTATTTTTTGGGGGGTTAGTCACCTGATGTACTTGCTGAGGTGATGTTTGGCCAGCCATTTTATGAGGATTTTGGAAGAGGGTCATGTGTAGAAAATGCTGGTTTGTTGTGGGGTTTTTTGTTTGTTTGTTTGTTTTCCCGGGTATTTGACAACAGCAATTTTAAATATTAGCAATGCGTTTGCAAAATGTTTGGCTTGTATTCCTGTGTTTCTGAGCTTCAGTATCCCGAAGCTTTTCCTGCATGGAAGGTTGTGGCACCTGGTGCAGCTCTTAAATCTGAGCAGCTCTTTTACACGTGCATTTCTTGTCTCTTGCAGCAGACATAACGTCAGATATCTCCTTCCTGTAGGAATTTTTTCCCCTCTCAGCTCATCATCTTTGTTTGTACTGGGAGGTTTTAAATAATTCCTGGTCACGGCATCAAATGTAAGGAGGAGAGAAAGGATTCTGTGGGTACAGCAGAGCAAGATGCTCCTGAGTGGATATTCATCCCTGCGACTGCTGCCTTGGCCGGGGCTTAGGGATGGGTGGGAGCTGATTTGAATCCAGGGCCTGGCCAGCAGCTGCAGTCCTGCCTTTGTCTGGGATGCTGGGGATGGATGATTCCATGCCTGCTCCGTGCTCAGTGTGTCCCTGCATCCCGTGGGTGCTGCAGCGTGGGCACGTTCCAGCACGGAGCTCATGGATGAGTCTGTGCTGGAGACACGGCTTTTCCTGAATTGAATCTCCTCAGACGTCTCTGCCATGATGTCATTCCCTGCCATTTTTTATTTTTTTTCCTGCCCAGAGGGAGCATAGCTCCCATTCCAAATAATGTTTGGAAATCATTGCAGAAGAATCTCTGCTGCTGCAAGAAAGGGAGTTGGAGTGGGCTGTGCTCACACCTTTGTTTGGAAGGGCGAGGGAATTGCAGGAATAAAAGTTTTACAAAAGCAGGTTTTGCTTCTGAGGGGATCTTTGTACAACTGTTGCTCTGGGTTGGTGCATTGGCTCCCTGTTTGGCTGGAAGGTTTGTGTGCCCTGTTGGAAGGCCAGAATTAGAGGTATCCCACTGCTGCTGCTGGGGAGGCTGAGTGCTCCTGCTCTGTGTGCATCCAAGGGCTCCAGGATGACAAATGGAATGTCACAAAGGGCTGCCATGGCTGTGAGCTGCCTCAGCAGCCAGAGCTGTACACGGCCTCTCCAACAAATGCTATGGCTAAGGAAATCTGCACTGCAATTCCTTCCAGGGTCTGCAGTGGTACAGCCTCGTTCCATGGCAGATTTGGGAGTGTTTTATTCCTGTCTGGAGTGGGGTTGCACAGCGGATGCAGTGCCTGGTTTTCTCCGCTCCCCTCAGCCATGTTGTGGGAGTCCAGTGCTGTATTCCCATGGACTGCAGTGATCCTGCCTCCTCCTGCTGTTCACCACTAGCTGCAGGTTCTTTTTCGTGTGCTAAGGTGCTGATTTTCCCTGCTCCTTGCTCCCCAAAATCTCAGGGTTTGTCCCCCAGCCCCTCCCCAGCCCAGCCCTGCCGCATGTGCTGGGGATGCATCATGAGCCTGCAACATCATCCGTGTCCAGCCAGGAGAACCTTCTCCTCCTCCTCTCTTTCCATCTCTTATTTTTTTTAACTTACACCAGCAACTTCCCCAGCACTCCCCTTAATTGAATTACTCTCCTCAATGATTGAAGATTATACAGAGTGTAGCAGTTTTAAATATGCTAATCTTTGCTGAAAAGACAGGGAGAGCTCTGTGCTGGGGGATTAGATGGAGCTATTGTGTGTGGGGAAGTGTGTTTCTTACTGCCTTTGATCTGCTTTTATCAGGTGGGTTTTGTCAGCCCTAATACCTCAGGTTTGAGGAATTCTGGTTTCTGGGTCACACCAGTTAATGTACACATCACCTATATTGGGATGGCTTGCAGAAAATACGATACAGATTCAAATATTAATAATTATTGCATAGGAACACCTCTACTTCTTCATAAATGGATTTTTTTTTTTTTTTTTGATTGAATGGGCAGAACTGAATGCAACAGAAATATTTGCCCATCACGTGAGTTTATGCTGCATCTTCCATTGGTGAGCAGGTGTGAAGGGCACCAGTGTGTCCAAAAGGAGTCCCTCTTGTCTCTCTCTCTGTGGTGGCATTTCTGCATTGAGGAAGATCCTGGAGAAAATTACAACCATTTTTTAATCAGGAACTGAGAGTTTTAATATCGCAAAGATAGGGGCAGTGTAATAACTCATGGACTATAACTGTTTGGAGAGCACTAACGAGCTGTGCTGTTGCATAACTGCTGGTCCAGGCCCTGCTGAGCAGTGTGTGTTTTACTGGATGGCTGGAGAATTGCGGGTGCTTCGAGTGTAACCTGAAGCTGGTGTCACCCTGCCCACGGTCCTGCAGGGACTGCCATCCCTGTGCAACTTAAAACTCCCTTGGTTTTAAGGAATTCTCGGCTTACCAGCTCCAGAGAGCTGTTGGTTTGTCCCACTGGTGGTTTAAAACTCATCCCCTTCCCTCCTGTTTAATTTCTTGGTGCTGGTTTTCCATTGGATATTTGGGGTTGTATTTGGACTGTGTGAATTTTCCAGGGGTTATTGAACTTGGGTTTCTTGGGTACATGTGGAATATCAGCAATGCATCCCAACAAAGGGGAAATCAGGCAGAAACACCAGGGTGGAGGAACAGCATGGATGAACCAGGAGCTCCTGGACAACCTCAAAGCCAAAAGGAAAGTCCACAGAGGGTGGGAGCAGGGACAAGTGGCCTGGGAGGAACCACAGGAATTGCTGGGAGAAGAGAAGGCTCCAGGGAGACCTGAGAGCCCCTTCCAGGGCCTGAAGGGGCTCTGGGAGAGCTGGAGAGGGACTTGGAACAAGAGATGGAGGGACAGGACAAAGGGAATTGGCTTCCCACTGCCAGAGGGCAGGGATAGATGGGATATTGGGAAGGAATTCCTGGCTGTGAGGGTGGGGAGGCCCTGGCCCAGGTTGCCCAGAAAAGCTGTGGCTGCCTCTGGATCCCTGGAAGTGTCCAAGGCCAGGTTGGAGCAACCTGGGCTAGTGGGAGGTGTCCCTGCCATCCCAAACCAGCCTGTCGTTCTTTCCCAGTGTAACCTGCTTGGGGTCTGATCCCTCCTCGCTGTCCTAAGGACCTTGAATTCCACCATTTCTCTTTTCCACCATTCCTCTTTCCCCCCATCCCTTCCTGCAGCGGTGCCTGCCAGAGAAAAAGGCCTCAGTGTTTTGTGGTACCTGTTCTCATGGTGCCTTTTGATCCCTGGCTATTTGTGGAAGCCTCTGAAGGAGCTGCATCTGCTCTGGAAAGGAGCAGTAGCTGTGCCTTTCTCTGCTCTGGTATCTTTTCTGTCTGCAACTGAGAAATAATTTGGGATTTTAACCAAATGATCATCTTGTCCCTTGATGTGACACAATCTGTTGAGTGGTATGGTGGTACCTGGCATTTGATCCATGCTCTGCAAAGCCCAGGTCTGAAGGTTTTGGTGGAAATGTAAATGGGAGTAATGGAGAAACAAAGGTAAGGAACCTCCTCCGAGGCCACCTCAGCAGACAATGGAGCACTTGGGAATTATCAGAGCCATTTTTTTCAGCTTCACTGATGGTTAAAAACCTGTCTCCTGTAACGAATTTGTGAGGAAATAGCTGCCTTCTCCTTACCTGGTAATTTAGTGCAGATGTTTAAAGGCTTTTTGTTGCCTTCATGCACATCCAAGTACCTGTTGTGTTCACTAATGATGATAAAACCCCAAATAACCACTCCAGGAGGAGCCAACTAAAGCTCTCCATGCTTTGACTGTGGCTCAGAAGGAATCACATTTGGCTGTCTCAGATTTTTCAAGTCACCCCTCAGAATTCACCTGTGAGTCCTGTTACCTGTAAACCAGTTACCTTGTGATACATGGATGTTTCTGAAAGGATATGGGAATGCTGACCCATCTCTGGGATGGAGCAGGGAAGAGACCTCAGAGGTGGGACAAGGGTTGGACTTGATGATCTCAGAGGGCTTCTCCATCCCAGATGATTCTGTGATTCTCTAAAAGCACTGTTTTGAAAATTAAGCGATATAATCAAAGCAATTCTATTTTTGACACATTAGTATAAATTATTTATGGAAGTAGTCTAAATGAAAAATGAGTGTCTTGGCAAACAAAATGTGGCCTTGCAGTGAAAGTAAAATTTTTCAGGCCCTTTTGCTTGGTTTATTCACTGAGCTTAACACAGAGTTGAAAAGCTAAATGGATTCTTTGTTTTCCCCTCAGCATAACCCAAACTCTTCTGACTCTAATATACTGAAAGGCCCAGGGACAGTGAGCAGTTGAATCAATTATTTTACAGCAGGTATTTGTCTTTTATGTGCAAACCACGATGGGCTAAATATGTTTTGGAATATTGGAGTGATATTAACTGGGAAAAAAAAAAAGACTTTTTTAATGTGTTTTCAGTACTATTTTACTCTTATCCAAATGCATCACAAGGAAAAAGATAATCTGGGAAGCAAATATTATGTGAAATTAAATGTAAATAAGTTCTTGTCCTCAGCGGGAGCTCCGGGTTGTGGAGCCCCTTGCTGGCTTCTGGCTGCCTCCTGTGGAGTCTGGAAAAGGGAATTCAGCCTTCCACTTGGGAAGGAAGTCCTTATTCAGCTGTCCAGCACAATGGTGCATTTGTTTAATTGGAGTTCTTAGAGTGAGGGTGGAACTTTCCTTTTTTTGTTCCCCTGTCAGCGCGTCCTTTCTGCTGGAAAACCGGGATGAGTCCGCACTGCCGGAATGCCAGAGCTTGGTTTTCCGAGTCCCTTGGACTTGTGGCGTGCCCAGGGTGATGGCAGCTGGTTTAGTTCCAGCGGGAAGCTGAGGGATGCATCCTGGGATGTCTTGGAGTTTGACTTCCAAAGTATTTTTCCAAAGCCAAGCACCAAATTCTGACGTGAAAAATTCTGATGGTGGTTAGAACCTGACAAAGTGAGGATGTTCTCCAAAGTTTTTTCCTTCTCCTTAGGCATTTTTGCCCATGGCAGTTGCTTCCATTTTAATGCTTGGATTTGGGGCTCATGGAAGAGGATCCATGCCTTGAGTGGCTGCCAGCATTCCCTGGAGATGCCACCCAGCTATTCCAAGCTTCACAGGCTCGTGGTGTTCTCTCAGCCAGACTTGTGTAGGTGTTCCCAACACACAGAATTCAGGCTTTGCTTTAAATCCAAAGCGTGTTTGTCCAGAATGGAAAGGGTTGGGGAGAAATGCTGGAGCAGGTTTGTTTTCAGCTGCACCGAGGGAAGGGGCAGGTTTGAAACCTGCTGAGGAGAAAATGTTCCTTCAGCTGGTCTCTTTGCCTTGAGTTGGGATCACTCAAACCTCTGTACTGGTGACATTTGTGCCACACAAGTGCCATTTGTCCCGCTAAGGGACTTTGTAATGATTTGCTTCCAGAAGGAACAAATCAGCAACTGCTGCAGGAAAAAAACCCAAACCAACCCACTCCAGCATTTCTGTGATTAAAGCAGAGGGCAGTTTATTCCCTGCTTCCTGTCCGTGCCTCTGTCTAGGTCTGAGTTACAGCCAGGTCATTCTCCCAGCGTTCCTGATCTGTGCCACGCAAGGGGAAGGGGAATTAGAGCTGGAATAGCTGTGAACTAAAAGGAGAGGGGCCCTGGGAGGGTGGCAAAGCTCCAAGCAGTGGCTGATGCCGGATTGACAGGATCCCTGTCACTCTGAGCTTCGCCAAGGGGTGTAGGGAGCTGCTGCTGGAGTTGGGAAGAGAGAATTCCCGCTCACAGGGTGGGAGTTTGGCCCTGCAGAGGCTCTGGAGCTGCCCAGGAACAGGCAGGCAGTTGGATCAATGGGAGTGCAGGAGTGTTTCTCTGCAACTTCCTTTGGTTTAATGGAGATGTTGCCTTTTCTGGGAGTAGGAAATATTCCCTCATTGCTGTTCTGCTGGCACAGGAATGGCCATGAGAACCCTCTGTGGCAGTAACAGGAGGGTTTTATTTAATTATTTAATAATCCCAGACTGAAGGGATCTGAACTGGATGGGTGATGGAATCACCCAGTGGAGGAGGAAGTGGAGGGAACATTCCCTTTCCAAGGAAGTTCGGCTTCCTTTTTGGCTTTCCTGGACAGCAGTGTCCAGCTCTCCATGCTGGAGCTTTGCTGCCTCCTTTGCCTTGTCTGCATTCCCTGTTTATTTTTTCACTTCCCCTTATTTGTTGCTGAAGCAGTTTTTTGGGGGTTGTGTCCTCGGCTCTCTCAAAATGGCTGGAAAATCACTGTCCCTGCCTAAAAACCAGGATGGGTCTACTGCTGCTGGTTGGGATAAAGCTGGAGGTGAATCCCTCAGCAGCTGGAGACAGCTGGAGTTTGGTGGATCATTGCAAGGAAATCCTTCCCTGTTTCATTTCCTGACCTTGGAATGCCGTACACAGGCTTGCTCTTCCAGTTCCTGTGATCCCTTCTGAGCTTCCCAAGCTGCCTCTTGATATCAATCCTTCATCTGTTCAACTCATAATTATGGCCCTCTTCTTTCTGTGCTTCCGACTTCCCAGTGGAGTTATCTTTGGTCTTTTTTCCCTGAACACTCACCAGAGTGGCTTTTATCCACCATCCTACAATCCTGACCATGATTCTCTTCCACTTTTTTCTATTTTTAGCTGCTCTTAAACCACAACGTGCCTTTCCCCCCCCAACACTGCATAAACAGCAGGCAGATCAAATGCTCGTGTCCCACAAAAGTGACCTCTTTATTTGGATGCTCTAGTGCAGCAGGAGACTTGAAAAGGAGCTTTTCCCAGGGACAAAAAACCCCCAACTTTTCCAATCTTGTCTCACCTGCTGCTTTGGGGTTAAAATACTTCCCCCCTCTCACTATCCAAAGGGCTGAGAGGTTTCCCTCTGTGGGTTTGGTGGACTCTGGGCTGTCACAGTGAGTAATTTATAGGTAAATATAAATTCCTTGGCCTTGGGGATGCTAAAAGTTCACTTCAAATGGTTGGTGGAGACTTGCACAGCTAAGAATGAGTCAAAGCTGTGAGACCTGGCTCCAGATCCCAGGAAGGGCAAAGTCCCAGGAAGGTCAAAGATCTGGTTCCAGATCCCAGGAAGAGCAAAGGCTTTCCAGTGTTACCTTTTGGGAAGTGGAGGAGGGGAAGAAATGTCCTATAGGAGATCTTTGGATGTTTTGTTTCTGTGCTTTTCCCTGGATTTGGTGCTTCTGAACTACTTCCTAAAACACCTGACTCAAGAACCAAGCTGTGGTGCACTTAAAGCTGGTTTCTTTTTAGGCAGGGCAGCCTGAAGATCCCAAATTATCTTCTGTGCACACTTGTATGAGGAATTGCCCACAAATCTTTTCTGTGTCATAAGAAATATTAGAGTTAAATAGGAACTTCTCTGGTCCTTAGAGCTCTTATATGAAGGGATTTTTCTTCTAGAAAATAGCAGAGGAGAATATTTATTTCAAGGTTCTGCTGGAGAAGAATGTTTATTTCAAGGCATTGGATCCCAGCTGGGGTGTAGATCATTCTTCTCTAAAGAATTTTATGCTCCAAACCCAGTTTCTCACAGAAACACTTCCTTTTTTTTTTTCCCCCATACTTGAATTGCACAATTCTTTTTGGAACAGCCTTTTTCTAGAAAAGATCAGAATAAAATAAACACCAACCAAACTTGTTGCATTTACAATTTGGAACCAATTTTCTGTCTTTTAAAGGCTTAACTTTTTAATTTTTAAAATTATTGTTGATGGGTATCAAACCTTGGGTCTGCAGACCCTTCAGGCTCCGTGACCTCTTCCCAAGGCTCTTGGGAAGGGACAAGTTCATTGTCAGCTGGCTTAAATTCCCTAAAGAGTGTCTGTGTCTCAGTTAGGAAGTTTTTAGGAGGCTGTCCATTGAAAGGTTGGGAATTGTGCTGGGTTAACATCAGCTGAGCTTGGAGTTCTTAATTTGGGGGGCAGGTGGAGCAGGAGTGCCTGTGCTGGTGGCAATTCCCAAGAGGAAAAGCTGGCACAGCTCAGGAGCAGAGTCCTGAAGGCGGAACAGGCAGTGTGGTGTCAGGATATTCCTTGAATCCTTAACCTAAAGGATTTGTGGGATGCTTTGGCCACATGTCCGAGGACAGCAGAGTTTCTCAAACTGTGCTAATCTCAGTTTCCACATGGTTTGGTAGAAACCAAACCATGGTTTTGTATTTTCTGCAGCTAAAAATACAGACTGTGGTTGGTTTTATTTCCTGAAACCCCGGGTTCTGTGCTGCCCTTGTCCACAGCCTGATATATCCCCGTGCTCTGGTTTCTCCAGCTGTTTTCCTGCCTTGCTGTGGGGTTGCATCACGTGTGTGTCGATGTGCAGCTCCGTTATTTTCGCACCATTCCCCAGGTGTTCTGCACACACATCCCTGTCAGCTCGGGTCACACATCCCCAGAGCTGAGCTGTGCTTGAGGAATCTGCTCTGGGTGCTTTTTTCCCCCCTCACAAGCTGCCTTAAATCAGGACTGTTTTGGGATTTTCCTTCTGAGGGAACACTGGCCTGCGTCTGCCTGGAGAAGGAGTTTGGGGGAGCTCCTGTGGAAGGTCCTCTGCACCTCCCGTGGGGAAGGAGCAGAGGTCAAGTCCTGGTCCTTCCCGTGCTGCCCAGAACATGGGGGGTTCTGGGAATAACATGGAATCCCTGAGGAAGAAGCTGTATGGAGCCCCCTTTTTCTCCCTCACCTTTTTTCTCCTCTCTTTTTTCTCCCCCCTTTCCCCTCCCTATTCCCCCCCTTATCTGCCTTCAGCTCATTAGATTATCCTTAATTTATTAATTAACGTGGGGCAGGGGAGGTTATATGGGAATGGAGGACAGAGATTGTACTTTGGAGAGGATGGAGAGCTCTAGAACCCAAAGAAACTTCTGGATACTCCTGGAAGTCCAGGTCTGTGCTGTGCCCTTTCATTCCAGGCTTCTTTGAGGTTCTTCTCCAGTTCCTTTGAGGGCCTCGAATCCCAGATTTCTGCAATACACCTGTTTTGAATAGGGAACAGGAGAATATTGGCTTTTCCTTGTAGGGAGCAGGAACCCCTCTGGGAAGGGGTTTAAAGTGGAGTAGAGAAGTTCCAAACAAAGCAGAAATAAATCCACTCAGATCCTGGGCTGGATTTGGAGCCAAGAAAGGGAGGAAGATGCTTAATCATTTTAAGTGTTCAGGAATAACAACGTGGGAAAATGTTGCTGAATGAGCACTTTGAGCAGGAAGTATGAAGCTTAAATTTATGGGAATATTTTATCAGAGACTTCAGGCTGTTCCAGTTGGAAGGGACCTTAAAATGTCCATTTTGTCCAACTGCCTGACCAGTTCAGGGTGAGCTTTCCCCAATCTCTTTCCTTAAGGATGCAAAATTCAGGGATTAGATTTTTTTGAAGGAAACAAGGTAGGCAAGAGCTCACCTGCCCTTCTGGGTTTGTTTATGATCTGAAAGGATGAGAATTAGCCCAGGAAAACTGTTTTTCTCCCTATTCCTCAGTAGTTCCAGCAGAGGAATCCCTGTCTTAGGAAAAGTCTCAATCTTCCCAAACGAGACAATCCTGTGTTTCTGTTTTGGCCCTGAGTGGACTGGAGCAGTTCCAAGTGGAGGGTGAATCACTCAGCTCCCGTGTGTGCCTGGAACAGCCATTAAAATGTTCATTTGACGTTATCACAAACCCCATTTTGATCCTGTGGAGGAATCCAGAGGTTTGAACCTCTTGGCTCACGGTGAGCTCTTCCAGGTTTTTATCCCTGGCTCTCAACTTCCTGATCCATTTGCCATGTCTGAATAGAATCTCCTCAGTGTTTGGTAGCTGAAAACACCTCTATAATGAGTTAATTAACCCCTTTTGAGCTGTTTTTAAATACTTCTTGTCCTGTTTGCAGCATTTAATGAATGTTTTCTGTAGGGACTCTCCTTGGATTAGTCAAACCCTTTGAATCTTATGATGCAATTGCTGGAGCTGCTTTGCCTGGATAGTTCCCAAGGGGAAAAATTCTGATTTTATTACTTGAAGAGAAAATCAACTACTTAGTCTAGAAATTTCTTGAAGGACTTCCATAAAAGTTCCTCAAATATCACCAATAACTGTCAGATATCGGCGTCTTTTTTAACCCCCATTTCTAATTTTTTTCCGTAATAATTTTTTTAAATAATATTTTAAAATAATTTTAATAAATGAACTTGGTTTTCCTTCTTTTAGATAATGTGTGAGGTACTCTCTAGTGCCAGGGATGAAGTGTCTCCATGCCATCAGCATTCCAGGTCCTATCCAGTGAAGTGGGAAGGAGAACAGCTCAAACTTGAGGGCGAACAAGTAGCTGAAGGTTAAAGCTGGATTGCTCCAAGTCAAGTGACAGGAATTGGGATATTCTTGGATGTTTTTGCAGATGTTCCAGCTACTCAAATATTTCCCCTTTATTAGGCAGCTTTAACAGTAATCCTGGGATATTCTGGGATTTGGCTGCCTCCTAAGTGGAGGTTTTCCTCCTTTTTTCCTTTTTTCATTGGGAAGTGGTGAGGACGTGGTAACCTTCAAACATTCAACACTCAGAGGGAGTTTAAATTCCTCTTGGTGTACCTGCAGTGGCTTCACTAAACAGATTCCATGGAAATGTGCTAAAGGAGCAGGATCCATGTAGCTGGTCAGCGATATCTTTGATTTTCCCTCAATTTGGGGCCTCTCCTGAAGGACAGAAGATGCTGTTTTAGTTGTGAAAACTAAAATGAAGGTATTTTATTCACCCCAACAGTCCCACCCTGTCCCTGAGAGTGTTCTCCAAATATTCCTTGAGCTCTGGCAGCCTTGGGGCCTTGAGAACCTTTTCCCAATATCCATCCTGAGCCTCCCTGCCACAGCTCCGTGGGCAGATGGAACAACAAACCAACCCCAACCAAAGCACCACCCAGTTAATGAACAAACACAGTTAAAATTAAAGGCAGATTAAATATTTAATGACCCAAACTCACCTTCTTTTGGCTTTAATCCCTGGATTTGGCCTTGAAACCCTTGATTGGGCTCCAGGTGATTCCAGGGGTATTAAATGGCTCAATAATGAATGTGTTGCTTCACCAAAATGCTCAGGGGTGGAACTTCACAAGAGCTCTTTGAAACGACCCAACCCAAGGGATAAAACCTTTTGGGGGAGATGCAGCTTGGAAGTGAAATTCCCACTGGATTTTGTGTACCATTAATGCAAAGAAGTGGGAATATTTAAGGAAAATTATCCATTCTTTGCTTGGGCTCCCAGGGTGTTTGTGTAGCTGCGTTTCTGCCTGGGCTGGAGGGTGGGGATGAGGTGTCTCCAAGAGCATTTCTTTGTCTCCATGTGCTCACAGCAAAGCTGGAATAACCTGGGACAAAGTTGGAATAACCTGGGACAAAGTTGGAATAACCTGGGACAAAGTTAAGGAGAGTTGTTCTGAAATTCCAACCCAAAGCCCACAGTCCCAAATGGATATTTTATCCAAAAATGGAGTTCTTAAGGAAATGTTGAGCCAGGGCGGTGTTGGGGTTGTTGGAGCAGTAGCTGAACAGGCTGGTTTGGTGAGAACTAAATAATAACTGTCCCCTGACTCCTTGAACCCCTGGCTATGGCCCAGCTCAGCCCTTCCCACCTGGAGGACACTGGGATAGCAGCTGGAAGGGCACAGCTGTGTTGCACCAGCTTTTCCTGGGCATCCAGGTGTCCTTTTGGAGCCTGGATTAACTTTTAGTCACTGACCTGCTGAGGATATAAATTCCATTGACTGTTTCTCCAGTGGGACCTGTAGAACTGTTTTCCACGTGTTGTTCAGTGCCTGTTTTAGCAGTGGAATTGCGCAGGATTGATTCATTCTTTGACTTTTAAACTGAGTCTTGTAAACCCTCAGACTTGCAGATCCTGGTACCTCACACGGGCTCTGGGGCAGGCACCTATTCCCAACTGGAACGATGAGGACTTCAAGCCAAAAACTAATATTATTCCTCCTTCCTTTCCTATTATTCCATCATCCTCCAACTCCTGCCTCCCAAATCTGGGCTTAAGTGGTTTTTTCCCATGTGCTGGATGAACTTCAGTGGTTAAAGTTGAGCCCAAAAGGGGGGACTTTGCAGGACCTGCTGCTGTTCATCAGCTGGAAACCAAACCCACTTCTGAGGTGCAGGAGGAGCTTCCCAATAACATCTCCCAATTTTTACTTAAACTCTTCTTCCCGGCTGAGTTGCTGGTCAGCTCCACCTGGAATTCCCACAGCTGGGAGCTCCTTCCTCCCCTCTCGGCGCCAAGAAGTTTTTGAGTCGAGACTGTGGTCATGTGGACTTGTGTACTGCTAAATCTTTCCTCTTCCTTAGCTCCGTGGGCATCCAGCCCTGGGCAGGAGATCCCTGGGATGTGCTTCCCAGTGTTTTCCAGCACTGTGAGAGTTTCGTGAAGTGCTGCTTTGTGTCACCAGTGTTTCTGGCTGAGGCTCCCAAAGCATTTCTGAGGCATTTTGTGAGCAGTTCAGATAAAGTCCTTTTGGAGAAGATTTAAAACCTAATTGGGAACTTGTTTGAAACTGTGTAAGAGAAAAGGGAAAGCAGGATCTTCAGGATGTGGTGGAGGAATACCCTCCTGAGTCTGTAAATGTTGGGATTTCTTTTTCATTCCTGGAAAATAATAAGAGGCTCTGAAATGTTAGGGTGGCCTGTGAGTGCCTTTAGTTTAATATCCATGAAAACCTGAGCGTATCCATGACTCCTGGGACACAGTTGGATCCTCGTGGTGTCCTTTGGGTTCTCCATGTTTTGGTGACACTTGTGGATGGTCCTCAGGTACCTTTTAGGAGCTGAAACTGTTTGGGACCTTTCTTTCGGGTGTTTTATCCCCTCCCTCCTATGGCTTGGGCAAAATTCCCAAGTCTCCTTTTGTTTTCCTTACCTGTGGAGTTCTTGGTCTTCTTGTTACCTTAGTTTGGGTTTGCTCTTCCTCACGTGAATGAAACCACATTCACCATGCACGGAATTAGGGAGATTCCATCACTCCTCCTGCTGTTCCCTGGTTTTCCAGGTGTTTTATGTGCACATTTCCTTCACCCCATCACAGCATTCCCAAGACTCTTCCCCCAAGCCAGAGCTCCTGGTTTTCTTGGCTGTGGGAAGTGGGAGACACTTTCTGGTTCTGCAGAAAACCAGACAAGGGGCTTCATCTTTACAACACAAGGCCTAGATTTTAAAGTGAATTTTTTCCATTTTTTTTTTTTACTTTATTAACAGAATAATCAAATTATTCCATGTAATGGATCTGCTCCTTCCTGTTCATCAGTGAGGGGCTGCCTCTTGTTTGTTCTTTTCTGCACTGTGGTAAAAAAACCAACCAGTTTTTTTATATGAAAAAAATTACAGTCTAAGCTTAATTGTTTAAAAAAAACTCCAAAGCCTGTAACCTGAGTGGTTTTGAGTTCAGTTGGAGTTTGATTTCTTGGTGGCTCTGCCTGATTTGTTTGCATTGTGCTCCTTCCTATATTTCCCATTTTGGGAGGGAAAGCAAAGCTAATTACTGCCAAACCCCACAAGAGTTAATGAAGCTATTTATCACCATGTATTTTTGGGCTTGGGGTGGATCCCAAAGGAAATCTTCCCTGTGCATTAATAATCAGGGATATTGTTCTACTTTTATCAACTCTGCCAGTGCTGATTAGGATTTACTTGGTAGGAAAGAGCCCTGAGTTTGTCATGAAGGTTGTAAAGAGTCTGCACCAGTTTTTATTGATTTCTTTGATCCTTCCAAACCCAAAATATATAAAATATATATACATTGTATATATATTTTTTATTTTTATATATATATATATGCAAAAGGGGAGCCTTTTCCAGCTTTGTGTGTCCAGGCTGTGCCTTCTTCCTTGGAATCAGTCCTAACATCTGGCTTAATTTATCCCTGAGAAATACAGATACCAACTAAAACTAACTGGCATCTCCCTCTGGAAAAAGTGCAGTGCTAAAAAAAAATGGGATTCTGACATGTCTAAAGGAAGCAAACAGGCCACTGACTTAAAAAACAAGATGGATAGTAGAAAATAATGGATAATAGAAAATAATGGGTAGTAGAAAAAAGATGGATAATAGGAAGTAATGGATAATAGAAAATACATTTTCCTGCCTCTTCCTTTTCCCTTCAGCTCCTGCCAAGCCTTAAATACAAGTGACAATTCTCTGCTTCTCTTGCTGGTTTTAAGATGCCTGGAGACAGGATCAAACACATCCATATGGTGCTGAACGCTTGGAGCAGTGGCACAGCAGCCTTTTATCCAGTTGGCCTTCAGCATCCAGCTGTCAGCTGGAAAAAGCTGATTTTTTAACATGTCATGGCTGGGAAAAGATGGGATCCTTTGGGAAAAATCGCTGCTCTGCCTGTGAATGAAAACCACAGGAGGGAGTTTGCACAGGATGATCCTTAAAGGTCTAAATTTTGCCAAAAATCTGAAGGAAGCTGAGGTGGTGTATGACAGGAATTAGATCAGGAAAAATTTACCCTGTGAAATTAGGAATAAAATGAAACCCTTTTCATTTAAGGAAGAACAGAGCAGTGTTTTGATGGCTTTAATTAACTGTGCGTTCCCAGGTACGGGGGCTGAGATATCAACAGCGTTGCAGAGATTTAATCCCAAGTGTCTCTCTCCAGATGTGGAGCTAATCTGAGGATTAGAACTTCACATTTAAGACACGAACAGCCTCGAGCTGGTGGGTTTGGAAAAGAGAGGAAGTGAATCCTCAGGTTCTGCTGATTTCTCTGCCTTGTATTAAATTTGATGTAAAACCAGGATGGGGGATGTAGTTCCAGGCCTTGCTGGGCACTGGGAAAAACCACTTTCTAGGTCACAAAAGTGCCTTGACCTCCATTTCCTCCTGCCTGGGATGAGTTGTGGTGGAAAACAGCACTGGAGGAATGAAAATTAATGAGCTTTTCACGCTCACACACATTTTCACAGCCAGTCACTGAAGTGTTAATCGCTTGATTGCTGCTTGGTGGAGGTAAAGGAGTAATTGGGCCCTTTTTGGGAATGCTGGAAGGGAAAGAGCAGGAATGAAAACTCTTGTTTCTGTGGGTTATTGCCCAGGATTGGAAAGATTGACTGGAACTAAAACCTCTTTTTGCTCTTATGTCACTTGGGTTGGAACTAAATTATATTTCTCATTGCTTCTCAGTAACAAGGGCAGGGCTTCCAGGTCCTAAATGTGTGGGACACTTGCATCATTTGGGACATGGTTTGGAATTAGGGTTATTAACTTCAATTAGAAGCCATTACAAAGGGGCGTTTGGTGCTGGCCAGGGTTAAATCTTTGCCTCCTGAGTGACAAAAGGCTCAAGGAGCTGCAAATTCCACTGTTTTTTTCCAGAGCTATAACAAGTCGAGTAGTAAATCTGTCGGAAAATCAAATGATCCCCTCTGTCCAGGCAAGGAAAAGCAGGTGAAATGCAGGATCAGAGTTGAAAATGGTGCTGCTTCCTTTGTGTCCCTGCTCTTACAGTGCATCCCAGCCATTCCCCCCCCAGCTCTGGGTGTGCTCAGCTGCTGTGGGGAGGTGTCATTCCCTGTTACATCATCCCAGTTCATTCCATTCCTGCTTCCCTTCCTGCTACTCTGCACCAGCCACTCCTAAATATTCATGGGCACTTCCCACCAGCCACTGAGGCTCCTCTCCTTGGCTCAGGGGCTGCTCCACTTCAATACATGCAGCTTTTTTTTGAGCAGCTGCTGAGCTAAAAGGCTGATGTCACACTTGCTGCTTCGGGAACTTGCTGGGATATGAAGGATTTCAAAGGTTTGCCCCGGGAATTCTCCCGTCACAAAGAGCCAGGTGAAGTTGGAGGCACCTGATTGTCAGAGAAAAGTGGGAATTTCTTCCTCAGCAGCAAAATTCTGGGTTAATTTGTCATAATGAGTAAATCTCTGCACCTTGAGCTCTAATAAAACTGTCTCAGTTTACCTTAGAAAGCCCAGTTTGATTGGAATCTCTGTAAGGATTAAGGGAATTGAATTCACCATGGGAAAATAAGCAACTTTTTGCTCAGGATCTCTCAGTCCTTAAAAATATCAGGGCTCTGTGTTGAGAGGAAAGAGGGTGTTTCTGAGCCCAGTTTGGTTGTTCCACTGGTTCGTGGATCAGGAATGTCAAATATGGGATGAGACAAAAATAAATAGTTGATATGACTCCTGAAATCCCAGGATGGTTTGGGTTGGAAGGGACATGGAGGATTATCCTGGGCTGGGACACCTTCCACTAGACCAGGTTGCTCCTGCCCAACACTTCCAAGGATGGAGCATCCATGTGCTTCAGGATTGGGCTTCCCAACGTCTCTCACATTTTCCAGAAGCTTCTGTGGAGTTAATTTTGATTGTTTTTAATATAAGTAGCCTTGGAGTAACTGTGGGGGTGTCTGGGATTAGTTATTTCTTACTGTTTCATCAGCTGCTGGCTGACAAATGGCAATGGAAAACTGGGAAAGGCAAAGCAGGCCTTTCCCTGTAGTTCACCAAGGTGCTGTGGGAATGCAGCAGGAATATGGGAATCCTCCAGTGCCAGTCCCTGAATTTACCACGTGTTTTGTGGGGACAGGCCCATGATTCCCAAGCTGAGTGCTCCAGGCAATCCCTGAGGCCAAAGGGATTGATCCACGGCTGTATCAAACAGTTTCCAGTAGTCCTTTTAATTAAAGCTTTGTTGTGGTGGTGACCTGAAAAAGAAATGAGAGATTGGCAGGGATTCATCCAAGGTCAGTTGTTTGATGTTATTGATCCTCTCTGCCTTCCTGGAGGTGCTTTTGGAGGGACGATGCCATAAAACTGCACAAATGAACTGCCAAAAACCCCTTTCTGAGATGGTTTTCCTGTTCCCTGTCCTTCTTTCCCCCTAAAATCACGGGCAAACTGCTGCCAGCAGCATCTCTGTGGCTGTTTTTCCCTGGAGCAGGTTCTGTTTCTAAGTTCTTGGAGAACTTTGGCTTATTTTTGGACTGATTTTTGCCACGTGGGTGTGTTTTTGTAGCCCCGTGGTAGCTCCTGGTCCCCGTTCCTGGAGGGATTTAACAGCCCTGTGGATGTGACACTTGGGGTTAGTGGTGCCCTTGGGGATGGTTGGACTTTGATCCTGGTGGTCTTTCCCAACCAAACTGATTCTGTGCATCTATTATTTATATTTTTTGCATTTTAGAAGCATCCTCGTGGACCAAAACGTCCAAAGAAACACTTAAATATCCATATTTTCCGTCCCCAGAGCTCCTGTGTAGAAAAATCCAGCTGCAAATTTCCTCTGCCAGAGGAAAAATGGGACTAAAATAGAAAGGACAAAACTGCTGGAAGACTTTGTGTTCCAAAATGTGCTCCCTGTGCTTCGCTCCCTCGGAAGGATTCACTGGCAGCACTTTAATTTCCGCTGCCCGCTCCCTGTGTTTGATCTCTCCAGGAGCTTTAGTCCCATTGTTTGCTCTGTTTGGAAGGAATATCAGAAATAGAGTCAGTTCAAATCAAGGTGAGTCGCCTCTGGCAGGAATGAAAGACAAGATATTTAAGGGAGAAAAGGATGGAACAGCTCTAATTCCAGACATGATGCAAACCACACCTGGGTTTTGTTTAACTCTCGGGATATCCTGCATTAATTCCCTAAATCAACCCCCAAATTCCTTCTTGAAAAGCCCCATCTTTATAACAGCACAACAATATAATTTATAAGCTGAGCTGGGAATAAATTCTCCTAAAAGAGGCTGTTGGAGCCATTTTATTGGGACATAAAGGAGCCTTTGCTGGCTGGTGAAATGCAGGAACCACTGAAGTGGCACCAAAGCCACTTGCACAATTTTGGTAGTGTTACCAGGACAAAATGTTCTTATTCCCTGGGATCAATGGAGGCAGCCTCTCATTCCAGCAGCCAGCCAAGCCAGCCTTGGAAAATGGATGAGAAATGGGCATTTAATGCTGCCCTTTGCTCTGAAAAAATAAACAAACCTGTGTTTTATATATGTATTTCTATATATTTTTATAGAAATCTGCAGTGATACTTTTCATAATTAAAAATATCCCTTTTTTTTCTGCCAGACTCCATAATTTTAGTTGTAAACAAAACTATTTAGAGGGCTCCAAGGATGGATTTCCAAAGGTTTATCCTTTGCAGGCTTTCTGCTGCTTCTATTTTTTTTTTCTTGATTTTATTTCTTTTTTTTTTTTTAATTTATTGAGAACTTAAGAATGCAGAGCATTGGCTCAGGTGGTCCTTTGGTGGGATCTCATCTCCCATCAGGAAAAAAAATGCAGGATAAAGGAGGTTTGACAACAGAGCAGGAGTGGAATCCATGGGGGAAAAAAAATCCTTTAATTAGAGCAAGGAGAGGCCTTTTGCCTCTGCTCTGAGATGGACTGGGTGCTGTCCCCAAATTCCTCACTGTGGATAAACTCAGGGATTTTTAAAAAATTAATTAACTAACTAATTAATTAATCAATTAAAGCCGGTTGGATCTTCGTTATCCAAGCCTGGGAGAGGTGGAGTTTTCCAGCTCTCCAGTGGAAAGGCTGGATGTGGTGATCACTTTTAAGATTATTTTGCTCTGCAGATGTTTTTGGGTTTTTTTCCTGATTGCTGGTCTGAACTCTGAGACTGAAGTGTGACTTTTCCAGGGGAATCCTTGTCCAAGATGTATGAGAGAGGCAAACATTCCGAAGGAAATGAAAAGGGCTGTCAGTCCTCACGCAGTCCAAGGGGCACAATCCCAGTTTTCCTGGGTGGGTCTCTCCTGACCGTTCCTTTGCAGACTCTGGCAAGGAGTGTCCTCCTAATCCTGTGCTGGCAGGGAATGATCCGTGTTATCCAATGGGTCTCTTCCCTGCTCCCCAGAGCCTCCTTAGGTGGGATCCGGCGTTCCGGAGTCGGAGCCGCCATCAGTCAGTGGCATTCCTGTGGCTGGGGTTGGACACACAAACCCCTGGGGCAGGACAAGGCGGCCGGCAGGAACCACATGGAACAACCCTGGAATCTCTCCAGTGGCGGCTGTCGGATCAAAGCCGCGGGAACCACGGGATCAGCATCGATCCCGTCTTGCAGCTGGATGTCCTTCCTGAAATCCCTGCCAGGCAGGGGCTCAGCACTCCCAGACAAAGGGCATCGATCGGAGTGACTCCAGGAGCTGAAGGCTTGGAATTCAGTTCATGGCAATTCCGCTGGTAGGAACGTCACAATTTCCATCCTTTAAGTCAGTTCTTTGGGTTGTTGCTGCCTCTCATCCAGCTGCTGGTTTAGCAGGATGTTAAGATTTGGGAACCTGCTTGTTTCTGTGCTGAACCAGGGATCAGACCTTTCCTTTTAGGAATTCCCTATTTTTCTATACCGGGACGATCAACTTCTCCCTGTGCCAGGACACATGGAAACATGGCAGCCCCTCAGAATTAATGCAGATAATTAGTGTGTGTTAACGAGGGCTGAGCAGCAGGACGTGGGGAGGGACACCAGTGACCTCTAGAGCTGATCTGCCAGAGGAAAACCATCGGAGCAAGGCAGATCCAAGCTTAAACATTCCTGTTGGAGCTGGTTGCCTTCCCGTTCAGGAGTGTACATGGATAATTAGATGATAGGAGCTGCTCCCAGGGCTGGAGCCCCTCTGCTCTGGAGCCAGGCTGGGAGAGCTGGGGGGGGTTCACCTGGAGAAGGGAAGGATCCAGGGAGAGCTGAGAGCCCCTTGCAGGGCCTAAAGGGGCTCCAGGAGAGCTGGAGAGGGACTGGGGACAAGGGATGGAGGGACAGGACACAGGGAATGGCTTCCCACTGCCAGAGGGCAGGGAGAGATGGGATATTGGGAAGGAATTCCTGGCTGTGAGGGTGGTGAGGCCCTGGCCCAGGTTGCCCAGAGAAGCTGTGGGGCTGCCCCTGGATCCCTGGGAGTGTCCAAGGCCAGGTTGGAGCAGCCTGGGATAGCGGGAGGTGTCCCTGCCCGTGGCAGGGGTTGGAACTGGATGTTGAGGTCCCTTCCAGTCCACCCCATCCCATGATTTTATTATCAAAGCACTTTAACAATGACATCCGAACCACAACTGTGGGATGAGGAGCTGTTTGATGTGGAATTTTTCCTGCATAAAAAGTTGGAAGGAGCCAGTTTGAAGCTGTTGCTCGGCCCTTTAATGACAGAAAAATGTCCACAATTGATCCAGGTGCCGTGTGGAAACAAAGGGTTCCTTTGGATAATCACTTGGCTTTCCTCTGCTTCCAAAAATTCTGAATGCCTTGGGTGTAAATTCCTGCTGTGGAATGACACCTGACAACTCTGCATTCCAAGGAAGGGAGGAGGATCCACTGTTCGAATAAATAGGTTATTCCAGAGTTCAATAACCTCCATTTCCAAGTTCATGCCTGTTCTGGGAGGACTGTGCTTGGACTTGGATTTTAGCTGTTAAATCCTGATCTCCAGAGGGAAAAGCAGCTGGAAACCCCTTTTCCTGGGCACTTCTATCCCTCACCTTTCAGGTGTTTGGTGGGAATTGTGCAAACTGCCTTTCATTTTTTTGCCAAAAGCTTCCTACTCAGCTCCTGAATTGGGGTTTTCCCCCATTCCCAGCATTTCCTCCCTTACCTTTATCCCTCCAAGAATAATGTTATCCTTATTTTTTTTAATTATCCCAGCAGCATAGCAGGAATATTTTGCCCTTTCTGCTGACTAATTCTGCCCTGGACACGCTTGTGTGTGGAATTTTTTCCAAGAGATTAAATTATCTCCCTGGGTTAAAACCAACCCACTGCTTAATGAAACCGAGCTGAAATCTTGCCTGTCTTATCCCCTTCCTTTGGGCAGAATCCCTGGATTACTTATCCAGTTGTTTCCCATCTGTATTTCAAGCAGCTGCTTCTTCTTGTCTCCATGTTATCCTTGTGCTGCTTCTCCCTGTGGAGCTTCATTCCCCTCCTGAGGTCACTCCTGCATTTTCCGGGATTATTTGGAATAAAATAAAACTCATCCATGTCTCCCTGCTCAGCACACACAGAATTCCCAGGCTTTGGTTCCCAGGGCTCCGTGTGGGAGAAAGATGCTCAACAGAACTTATACATGGATTTCTCCCTGTTTTCATTCCCTGCTCAAGCTCCTTGGGACAGGGTTTTTTAGGAGCATGGCTTAGGATAACCAGCATATCCATCCACATCCCTTTGGCAAAGGATGGGATATGAATCCCAAGGTGATTCATTCCACTGTTTTTTGTAGGGCTGGGAATAGTTTGTGCCATTGGCAGTAGGGAATATTGACATTGGGAATATTCCAGGCTTGGAATAAACCAGTCTTCTGTTTATATAACCTAAACTTGTAGCAGAGGAGCCCCTGATTTTTTGTTCCCTTTAATTATAGGTACAATGGGAATTGTGGGCTTTCACTTCTGCCAGGATTTAAAGAAGGAAAAAAGTCCCTTTTCTGGGATTTTTCAAGGGAGTTGGTTGAGTTCTTTTAAAAAGCAGGAATGGTGATGCCTCAGTAGTGATGGAATTAGAGCTGTGAGCAGTTGGTATTAATACCAACTGGATCTGGTGCCTGTCAACATTCTGGTGGGAATGTCTGTTTGGAAAAGACATGTCTTGGATCCAAGTCCATTAAGCCACTTTGTCCAAATGTTTGTTGGAGCAGATATTTAAATATAAACAAGCCAAGCAGCACCTTATTGTTCCCTTCTCTCTGGGAAAGGAGTGAAGGGAGGGCAGGGAAGCTCCAGGAATAAACAGGGTGTTTTCAGGTTTGTAATTTAGGGATAGACCCAATCCAAGACATGTCAGGTACAGCTGGAAAGGGAAAAATTGCCTGGAGTACTTCAGTGTCCTTCAGGGGTTGTGGCTTAGCAGAGCAAATAATTCCAGGGCTTTGATTGGAGCTGGAAAGAATTGAATTTGTCTGTTTGCATCAGTGGCCACGTGAGGAAAACCAGTTTGTGGTGCTGCAAATCGATTCCTGGGATTTACAGCCTGTGCTGGAGCGGGAAGGGATTGGATTTGCTCACCCCTGTGCTGAGGATCATCCCTGGATCTGGGATGAAACACAGCAGCTCAAGGCTGTTTGTCCTGCACACCTATGGGACAAATAACCAGGGAGTCAGGATTCCTGCCCATCTGGGATGTGCTGCTTCCCAAAACCTCCTCCCGGAAGGGAGTATTTGCTTCCCCTTTGCAGAGGCAGCTTTTGAACTTTTGGGGGAGGGGGAGCAGAATATGTGAGAAACTTACCTGGGAATTCAGATTTTGGGTTGGGAAAATCTCTTCTCTCAAAGGCAGTTGGTTCCCTCCGGATTAAAATGCTGCTCAATTGTGATCCAAGAGATTTCGGTGAAAAAATCCTGCACCAGAAATCAAAGAATCCTCACAGGGTGGTTTGGGTAGGAAGGGACCTTAATCATGGCTTAATCCCCCTGTTCTCCTGCTGGGCACCCTGGCAGAGAACTAAAATCTCTGGAAAATTGCTTGGAAAACACAAGCTCTACCTCTGTGCCCCTTTTTCCTACCTTTTCCCTGCACCTGCAGGGTTTGGTGTCCAGCAAAAGTCACTGAGCTCCTCTCCTCTGCCAGTGGGATTCCAGCTTCCAGGAGGTTGGGAGAAAGCAGTGGGAAGTGGTGTATCCTTGAGTAACTCCAGTCGCTTCTGGAATTCTCTGCCTGCAGTTAAGAGGATTTATACAAAGTGAAGTGAGGCAGGTTGGGATACTCCACTTCCCAGGGGGATCTTGTTGATCCCTTCCAGCTGAAGGTGTTGGAGAAGGAAAAAATTATCCATAAAATATGAATGAGAAGAGCTTTTTGTTAATAATAATGAGTTTTAAGGGTTGTCAGACCTGTTAAATTTGTTCATTTAGTTCAGTTCAAGTCTTTGAATTACCTGGTAGAAATTCTTTCAATTTTCATCTCAAATCACCGATATTTAAGGATGAAACAGATGCTTGGGAATGATACAGGAAATAAAAACGTGTCTCCCAGTGACTTTGCAGTTGTAAAATCAAATAACTGCTCTTTTCCTTGCAGGAAGTTTCACTGCACACTCTGGATCTATTGGACACAGTAAATAATTTTTAAATTGTGTGCTTACAGCTGGAATTGTTCCTTGAATCCATGTTTTTTTTCCTTCTTGCAGTGGGGAAGACTTCCTTGATCACCAGGTTCATGTATGACAGCTTTGACAACACCTACCAGGTAAATTAATCCCTATTATTGCCTTGTCCAAGTGGGTTCTGTGGCAGGAAGAGGCCATTCCGTAGGAGTTGGGACACTGATTAAAGTCTGAACTTGTGAAATCTTAATTTTAACCACCTGCAGTGGCACTTCAGGGTTGGATTCTGCTGGATGAGCTGTGGTTCTACAGGAATACCCAAGGAATAGTTAAGTCTTCCATGGTTTTTTTTCCCCACCATTTGTTCCCAGACCATCCCAGATCTAATCCCTGTGTGGGGAAAACTTAACAGGTACCCAGCTCTTTTATAAAACAAGTTGTCACAAGCTAGAAAATCATAAAAAACGGAGAAAAAAAAATTAGAAAATTAGCTTTGTCCATTCCAGGATTGTTCCAGTCATTGTTTCCCGATCCCAGAATTCAGGATGAGCTCGAAAAGGTGGGAAGCTGTAAAAATACTTGAGTTTTCTAAAGTGTGTCTCTTGCAGGCAGAACGTGTTTCATGACTTGGTTACAGGTGGTGACATTCTGGATACACTGAACTGAGAAAAATCTGTTCCCTGAGGCATGGGAAGGTTTTTTTAGGGGGCTGGGAGGAGGAGGAATGGGAGGAAAAAAAGGAAAAATGTCACTCTTTTGTTACTTGGTGTCTACCCAGGGATCTTGTTTCAACCACAGCAAGAAATCTTAATGGTTGACAAGAAAAATTCAATTTAGGGATCACTGATGGGTGTCTGGTTTGGGTGTTACTGGAGTCGTTTTAGTGCCATTCATCCAAAAACCTCTCTTTGACTGATGTCATCACTGAGGTGGGGCCATATGTCCTATTTTTGATCTGGAAGAAGGAATCAGTCATAAAAAACCCCAGTAATTTGGGCAGACTCACAGTGAGTGTTGGTGTCAAACCCAAAACCACATTTTTCGATGCCCAGGATTCCGGAGAGAATTCCAAAGCCAGGGTTTAACGATCCCAAACCAGGATTGTGGTTGAGTGCAGCTGGAGGTGAGTTCAGGGCTGATTCTGAGCTCGGGATCCATTTTGCAGACGTATTTTCCTGGAATGTGTCATTTGAACGAGGGGTTTTGTGTTCAGCTGTTCAAAACAGAAAGCTGTGTTTGATAAAATCCCTGCTGGGCATTGGTTGCCTTTTGCTCCCTGCTGGATAAAGGAATTCTGTTGCCCCTGTGTTTATTGATAAGAAGGTGCTGGACTGTCAGAAACCCAAACAACTGGAATAAACCTGTGCCACTGGAGGTGTGTGTCTTACTGGGAGTGATTCCCCCCCCATGGACATGCTGGGAATGATTTCCCTTGTTCTCTGGCACCGTACGTGACGTGCCGTGGAATTGCTGTTTTAATAAAAATCTGGGATACAGGGAGTGCTGGAATCCTTTCCCTGGATTGTGTCCTGGTGGGACAGGCTGGGAGAACTGGGGTTGTCCAGTCTGGATAAGAAAAGCTCCAGGGAGACCTCAGAGCCCCTTCCAGTGCCTAAAGGGGCTCCAGGAGAGGAGGGAAGAAGGATTTACCCTCCCTGCAGCCTTGGAAAATGGGATGAAGGTCATGTATTTAAGAAGCAGCTCTCAATAGCACTTTAGTTGCCTTAAAACATTTATTCAGGATGTCCCACAGGAAGCTCCCAGTGGTGTCTGGAAGTTTGGGTGCAGTGAAGATGAGCCAAGCTTTAGTTTTTAGGGGCCATGTGTCCACGTGCCCATGTGTTGTTGAAGATTTCTGCCCTAATCTGAGGGAAAAAAGGGAAGAGCCATGAAGGTATTTGGCAGCTGGGAAGAAGACAATGTGCCCACATACCCTGGTTGAGTTGGAGGACACTAATTTGGGTCATTCCTAAAGAACTGTATGGATTAAACTGTCAATATGCATAAATTGAAGTTAATAACCTTTTGTGCTTCAAGAAACTGGTCTGGTTGTGGAGATATTAAAGAAATTGCTCATTGAATGGAGCTGTAAGTGAGAAAAGCAGCCCGTTTTTCCTGCAAGGTGCTGATTTTCCCCTGGAAATCCCTGCAGGTGTCCTGCCATTTGATTTAAGAGCTCTTGGTTTTCTCATCTCTTCCCAGGCAACAATTGGCATCGACTTCCTATCGAAAACCATGTACTTGGAGGATCGAACAGTGAGTGAGCTTTTGTTGTCCTTGCACAGTGGGGATGAGGAGCAGCATCTGTTTTGGGCAGCCCCCAGTTGTGAGATCACTTGGAAGCACAGCCTGAGCCTTCATCTCCCAGCTGCTTCCAGCCTGACAAGTGGAGACGCAGCAGTGGGAGACGGGAATCCATTTGGTTCCTGCTCGAGGGCCATTTGACAGCAGCTCTTTAGTGTCACCCCATGTGAGGAGAGAGAGGAGACAGAGAATTGGAGGGGTGCAAACAGTGGGAATTCAGACCCCTTCAGGTTTTGATGCCACAAAAAGGATAAAATCTAAACTGCCAAATGTGGCCAGTTAATATTCCTTGATTAAAACGAGGGTGGCTCTGGTGGTGACCCCTAAATGATCCCTGACTCTCAGCTTGGTGCAGCCCGAGCTCCTGGAATGACATCACTCCTCTCTGGAAGCAAACCTGGGGTTTAAAATGAGCTCGGATCCTTAATTAAGAAGTTCATCTGCTGAGCTGTTTGCAGAAGCAAAGCTGTGCAGTGCTGCAGGAGCTCATGGTGGATATAAACCTCCAGGAAATGGGATTGCATGGGAGGTGCCTGAGGGGTGGATGTGCTTTCCAAACCCAAACTGGCCCCTGCACACGTTGCTTTTAAGTGTATCTTGCCTTTTCTTCCAGCACCTGGATGGTAAGAGACGTTCAGCCCCATCTGTGGGCACCGTACCTTGCAGTTCAGGGCTATAGCTGGCATTTTATCCTCCTTGGAAAACTGACAGGAGCAGGTTTTCCAGCTTTTCCACCAGCAACCATCCTTCAAGCTACTGGAGGTTGCCTTTGTGAGTCCTGAGGAAGGACAAGAGCAGAGCATGAAACTCCTGTGTGGGGAGAACTGCATGGGAACAGTTCATGGAATTATAGAGTCATTTAGGTTGGAAAATCCCTCTAATTCCATTGAGTCCAGCACTTCCAGGCCCACCACTAACCCCTGCCCCCAAGTGCCACATCCACAGAGCTTGTGAGCCCTTCCAGGGATAGTAGTGGATCTACAGGCCTTTGGAGCCCTTCCAGGGCTTGGTGGTTGGTCCATCTGGTTAATCCTTAAGGTTAATCCTTAAGGAATTCAACTTTTCAAGCTCTACACAGTCTGAAGTTCTTCCCTTCTGAGCCCTTCCGTGGATGGTGGTGGATCCACAGGCCTTTGGAGCCCTTCCATGGATGGTGATGGATCCACAGGCCTTTGGAGCCCTTCCATGGATGGTGGTGGATCCACAGGCCTTTGGAGCCCTTCCATGGATGGTGGTGGATCCACAGGCCTTTGGAGCCCTTCCATGGATGGTGGTGGATCCACAGGCCTTTGGAGCCCTTCCATGGATGGTGGTGGATCCACAGGCCTTTGGAGCCCTTCCATGGATGGTGATGGATCCACAGGCCTTTGGAGCCCTTCCATGGATGGTGGTGGATCCACAGGCCTTTGGAGCCCTTCCATGGATGGTGATGGATCCACAGGCCTTTGGAGCCCTTCCATGGATGGTGGTGGATCCACAGGCCTTTGGAGCCCTTCCATGGATGGTGGTGGATCCACAGGCCTTTGGAGCCCTTCCGTGGATGGTGGTGGATCCACAGGCCTTTTGAGTGCTTCCAGGGATGGTGATTCCACCATTTAGCCATAGTTTTCTTGTTGATCCTTGAAAGCCAAGTGATTTTGCTCACCAGGGAAGCATTTTTCGGGAAGCTGAGCTCCTTGCACCCCCTCAGTTTTGCTGCTGCCGATCCCTCGGGAGACGTCACCGCGAGGTGCCAGCGCCCCTGCATGAGTTTCCCCTCACTTTATTCAGCCTTTTCCCACGCTAAACCCTCTTTCCTCTCTCATTTTTGTGGCAGTTTGGCTCTTTTAACTCTCTCCCGCCCACAGATCAGGTTGCAGCTGTGGGATACCGCGGGGCAGGAGCGTTTCCGTAGCCTCATTCCCAGTTACATCCGCGACTCGGCCGCTGCCGTAGTAGTTTACGATATCACAAGTAGGTATTTCTGCACCGGGGTTTGACCTTCCTTGTGCTTATTTTTCTTGCTTGTTTGACTGATTTTGTTAGGTACGGTTGCAATTGTGGGACACAGCAGGTCAAGAGCGGTTCAGGAGCTTGATCCCTAGCTACATTCGTGACTCCACTGTTGCAGTTGTTGTTTATGATATCACAAGTGAGTGGGGGGAATTCTGCATTTCTAATCCTCTGCCCCTTCCATCCTTTAGCTTAGCTTTGCATGTCCTCTCATGTCATCTGCTTGATCTTCGTCCCGGCATGGAAATAAATGTGGTTTTTTTTCTTGTTTTGCTGCTGGTGTAATGTATAAATGTCTCACAGTAACATCATTTTAACCCTTCCCTACTCCGGTCACCTCGAGCCTGCCTGCTTCCTTTCATCTGCTTCTTAATCATAACATCACTGTGACTTTGGGTCTTCATGGATATCTGAATTCCTCAATTGGAGACTTTCTGTGGCTTGCTTCACTTCATTTACCCTCTCCCACCAAAAAACTCTGGGAATGGGCTGGCGGGGAACACGCATTAACATCCCATTTTCCCTGGAATTTGTCACTCTCACACTCTGCAATGTATAAAAGTTGCCACCAAGCCCTCCCCCTTTAACAATTGCTCTCTCATTTCTTACTAAGGTATGTACATTTTTGTCAACTAAAAATATTAGTGCTTTTTTCAACCCTCTTCCTTCTGTCCCTCCCCTCAGTCCAGACACCCCTTAACTTACTGACAAAGAGCAGGAGTTGTGTTTTAGGAGAGAACTAAATTCCAGGCTGAGAACAGCGGCCTAATTCTACACGAGGGCAGAAGTGCTTTGATTTATAAATACTAGAAGATTACTGAAGGAGTCAGGGCTTTGCCTAGAAAAGCTTTAATTGTTAAAAATACCACTTCCATTTGAGCTAAAATTACAGGTGAAATTTTTTACTGACCTGGCAAATTCCACATTACCGAGTGGTAAAGAGAAGAATTAAGACACTGGCAAATGATCAAGTCTTGGCTGTCTAACACAATATATAACTTTGCAGTAAAAGCCATTAAAGAAATCAATATTTTGCAAGAACTGCTGCAGAAACCCCCCCTTTTAAAGTACTAAAACTACTTTGGCAGCTCAGATGCTCTTTGTGTAACACTGAGCTCCATGGCAGCTTCCCTCCAACTCCTTTTTCCTCATGGGATTCGACTTTTCAAGCCCCACACAGTCTGAAATTCTTCCCTTGCAGCTCTTAAGGATGCAGCATTAAATTAAAATGCCTGTGAAAAGGTTAAATTTCTCTGTCTGGTTCTGTGCAAGTGATTTGGAAGTTGTTTTGAAGGCGAGTGTTCAATGCCCCAGGAGCTGCTGGTGTGTTGTAAAACCCTGGGATTGCCTAGGGAAATAAAAGGTGATTAAAGTGTACGGGATTCATAATTGGGATTGAGGACTTTGGAGGAGCAATGGAACTGCACGAGCACAAGCCACGGGCAGAAGGCACAGATTAACCCCTATTCTCTAGAGAAAATAGTTCATATTTTATTTTATAAATAAAGGAGCTGAAACACGGGGAGAAGACTCATTTTAGATGCTGTCAAAGGCAAAATCATAGATAGACTCAGTTCCCTCCCTGGCTTTGAGTCCCCTGTGATGAAGCACCTGAAATTAATGCCAAAGTTTTCACATCCTGTAGTGGGGGAGATTCAGGGTTTCACTTGCTGGGTCTTCATCCCAATTCCACAGAAATGGAGCTTTGATTTCAGATGCCAGCTGTTTTTCCTAGGGCTGTGAGGGGTTCCTGCACTGATAATCCTCTCCACTGTTCCCTGATAGATGTAAACTCGTTCCAACAAACAACAAAATGGATTGATGACGTCAGAACGGAACGGGGCAGTGACGTCATCATCATGCTGGTGGGGAACAAAACAGATCTAGCAGATAAAAGGTATGGAGGAATCATGAACTCATCTTTTAAATGCTCTTCTTACTCTGCTGCTGGTTTAGAAGGGGTTTTTAAATGTGTTTTTGCTCCCAAAATGCTCGAGCTTGTTTTAGTTCTGACTCGAGAAATCTCGATTTTAAACCCCCTTTCGTGTGGTTAAACCGCATTTCCAGCGGCAGAATTTGGTTAAACCAAGTTTTCCAGCTGGGAATGAGTTGAGAAACCACCACCAACTTGTTCAGGATAAAACAGAGTGTTAACTCCAACCTGCATCAGTAAATGAATAAACTGATGACAAGGATTTATTCTTAATAAATCTGCTCAGAAAGAAATGATAGGTGCAAATATAAATCCCATCTAAATTATGGTTGCTCCCTTTTAAGACTCCTCAGGGCTTCTCAGAAGTTTGCAAGCTGAATTATTTTTATTAGATGTTGTACATCTTCAGCTTTTGCTGTGTTTGCTGCTTATTTTGGGTTTATGGTATTAACACAAATGATAAAGGGCCACAGAGCCAAACCTATGGATTCTGGCTTTGATCAAAATCCCTGTTTCCTTGAGATCACTTCCTTCAGATTTATGGCCTCCTATTAAGAATTATATAAAAATAAAAATATATATATAACCCCTAAGATATCTCATGATTTTTGTTTGGCAGCTCTTGAACCCAAATTTCCCCCCTTGTTTTAGCTCTAACAGGATGATTAATGAGAGGGACACCTATCCAAGGAAAAAAGGGGACAAAATTCCTTCCATGTGAGATGGTTACACTTGGACCTTGGTTAAAACAGTTTGTTCTTGATGATCATTTTTGAATGTTAAAGGGCACTGATGGATAATTGTTCAGACGGGGATTTAGGGGGAGTCTGGTTGGCTTTTCCATGGGAATGCTGGGAGCCAGATGTGCCCTGGGAGTCTGTCTGGTAGCTGAAGTGGTGATACCTGTCATGCAGGGAAAAAAAAACATTGAATGCTTTCAGAACTGCAATAATCTTAATTTTTTTTCCTGACTCTGTGTTGTCTCCCCCAGACAAGTGTCCATCGAGGAAGGAGAGAGAAAAGCCAAAGAGTTGAATGTAATGTTCATTGAAACTAGTGCAAAAGCAGGATACAATGTAAAACAGGTGAGTGGCTCCTGCCAAAACACCCCCGTGGGACCAGGACTTCCCCTGGGAAAACTTGGACAGAGGGATGTGTTTGTAGTCCATGCACAGCAAGGAACATCTCAGAGTTGGGTTGTTGGCTGAGGTTCAGGAGGATCCCTGACCTTGGGACTTCTTTCCATGTGATGGAAGAAGCTTTGTGAGTGAAGGATCATCCATTCCTGGATTTCTGGTAATCCAGATTTGGGGTTTAGACTGAAAGGGAGCCAAAAAGTTGGGGAAACACAGGTCTGAGGGCTGTTCCTGATCCCCTTTCAGGGAATGAACCACTCCAGGAGGAGCCTGGTGGCTTGAAATGCTGCCAGTGCACAAGGAGTGTGAACTGGGATTCCCACTCTGCTGGGAGGCACTGGAAATGGGAGCAAATGTTCCTGGAGAGCCAAAGCTGTTTATTTCTAGTAGATGCTGAGCTACTTTTGATGAGGAAAGCAGTGAAATGATGGGATATTGGGAAGGAATTCCTGGCTGGGAGGGTGGGGAGGCCCTGGCACAGGTTGCCCAGAGTAGCTGTGGCTGCCCCATCCCTGGGAGTGTCCAAGGCCAGGTTGGAGCAACCTGGGCCAGTGGAAGGTGTCCCTGTCCATGGCAGGGGGTGGAATGAGATGAGCTTTAAGGTCCCTTCCAGCCCCAACCACCCTGGGATTCCATGTGTGTGTGTATCCTTACATTCTATTTTATACATGTAGTTGCCCAGTTCGTGTGCAGAATGGTCCCAGTAGCTGCTAAAATAGGATTATAAACTCCTTTGTCCATGATAGACAGGACTGAAGGGGCTGTTATTAAAATGTCCCTTGACTTTGTGTAGAAGTAGTAAAATTATTCCCTCTCTAATGGAATAATTAGATGTGTTAGTGCTGAGATCCAGTGCATTAGCAGCCATGGAAGTGCTGCATTCCAGGCTCCACAATTATCCTGCCACAACACAGGCTGGTAATTAAGGTTTGGATCTTTGCTGCAGTCCTTAATGAGTGCTTAGGCCTGGGGGTGTGCCCTGGAGAGCAAAGACACGAGTGGTTATTCAAAAAGAGCTAAAAATGGATTTTTCCTCTCAGTTTTGATCCTTGTTGCAGGCATGGATTGGAATTCTCAATGATTTCAAAGCTGCAGAATATTTGTAACTCTCATTTTTTATTAGTTTAAGAAGTGGTGGTTGAAACAATTCTCAGAGGATAAGACTTAATACCACTACTTGCAGAGGTTCCTGTTTTCTTGCAGCTTCTCTACTGAATTGTATGAATTTATTTTAACTTAGTAACTTATTTATCTAATTTATTTACCAATAAATTATCCCCCTTGGCTACATCTGCTGAATGGACCCCCTCCCTTTAATAAGATCTTTAATCAGCTGAGTGCAAATCTGACCTTCCCATAACTGATAACTAAGAAGATATTTTAATTCTGTAGAACAATCCCAGTCCAAGTTAATTTTCATGCAGGATTTTTAATTCAAGTGTCAAATTATTTTAGGTACAAATACAGTCGTATTTTGACCACATAAAATGAAATTTTATTTTTTGATTACCTGAAATGAAATTTTCTGTTTTGACTACATGAAATGGAATTTTATTTTTTGACTACATGAAGTGAAATTTTATATTTTGACTGCATGAAATGAACTTTTATTTTTTGACTGCATGAAATGAACTTTTATTATCTAACTGCATGAAATAAACTTTTATTTTTTTGACTGCATGAAATGAACCTTTATATTTCGACTGCATAAAATGAACTTTTATTTTTTGACTGCATGAAATGAAATTTTTTACTACATGAAATGAAATTTTATGTCAAAATTAAGATATTAGCTATTAAATACTAATGTAAAGGTGAGTTTTGGAGTAGTTGGTGATTCACTGGTTTGTCACTAAGGTGCAGGTTCAGATTTAGGAATTAATTAACAGCTTGGATACTGTCAGTGGAACGTGTGGATTAGGGAATATGAGCTGTTCGTTTTGGAGGTTTGTTTTTTTTTTTTTACCTTCCATGTAAAATTCCTGCCTGCCAGTATAGAAACTTCCCAGGGGCCTTCAGATGGAGAAGTGGATAACTTGCTTTGTTGAATGCCTTTAATTCATTCTGGCAGCCCTGAAAAGGCTTTAAAAGACTTTGGGATCCCTGCTCTGTCTCCACAGCCTGTGTTTCAGGGAATCTCATTGTCAGGCCCTGGATTTCATGCCCAGAATGTGTCAGGGTTGGTTTTGCTGCCCTGTCGAAGGAGAGGGGAGGGAGAGCCCTTGAATTCCTGCTTCCAGCAGTACCTGGCACATTCCATATTGGCTCTCCAGGAGCCACAGGCTGGATGTGGCCCTTGGCAGAGGAACTTTCTCATGGTAGCAGCTGAAGGGACGTGGCCCCTCACTCACCCCGGGCTCTTTCTCCTCCTCTCCCTTGATTTCTGTCCGTGTGATGGCCAAGAATTATTCCCAGAGTTGCAGAGAATGAGAATTAAGGAAAGAGTTTTGTTTGCTTTGCGTCGGTTTCTTGCCTGGCTTTTCCATCTGGGCAGGGATCTTCCTGTCCTTCCCATATTGCTGCAGGAGGGTGCCAGGGAAAACTGCTTTATCCTACAGTCCTTTGTGACCCTGATCCCTGGGGATTTACTGGCTGCAGTGGGAGGAAAGGCACAGTCTGGCAAATCTTGAGACTAACAGTGAGAGATGAGGGTTTTTCCCCATGGTTTAATGGGGAAGGAGGTTGCAGAGAGCCTTTGTGTGGCTCTTTTAGTCTTTCAGCTGCTGCATTTGGGAAAAAGAAGTCCTGAATGCCCCTCAATATGTGTGTTTTTATACCCACAGAAACATTTAAACATATCTGTGTGTATATAGTCCCTGTGACAAACATTTAAACATATCTATGTGTGTGTAGTCCCTGGGTCTGTGTCAGGCCCTGTGGGAAGGCAGCTTCCTAATCATCAGGAAGTTCCCGTAATTGGATTTCTCTCCACATATGCTGTGGCTGATAAGGCAGAAGGTTAATAAGAGTGAAAGTTGATTTTCTTAGTTGCCAAATTCCTATTTTTAGTCACATAATTCAGGGAAGAAATGCAGCTAAAAGCATCGTTTTATTCCTGGTCTTAATGTAAAGCAAGGATTAGTGTGTTTTAAACGGCCTTCCTGTCAGCAGCTTGGTTTAAATGCAGCAATTCCAGCTGGTTCCTTCAGCTGAGGATTTTTTAGACTCCCCAACCCTTTCCCTCTATACATTCCCCTCATTGCTTTCTATGTATTGTACAGGGAATAAATGGAATCCCAGAATGGTTTGGGTGGAAGGGAAGTTAAAGCTCATCCAGTCCCACGGGCAGGGACACCTTCCACTAGCCCAGGTTGCTTCAGCCTGGCCTTGGACCCTTCCAAACCTTCTGTGCCAAGGACTGGGTCAAAATGCTCTTTAAGATTCCATCAGTGAGGAATCCATCTTGTTGGCCTGTGAGAATTTCCCTGTGAGAACTTTTCCGGGAGCCCGAAAAGTTCTGGATTGTGGCAGAGGTTCATGGAAACAGAGGGGTGTGCTGAGCTTTGTTACTGTGGAGGTGGGGCCTGAAATCAGTGAGTGACATCAAGGATCGACTTCTCAGAGCCCTGTCCTTGTCCTGGACCACATTCCAGTGTGTGCCAGACTTCCCTGCAAAGATCCCAGCCAGACCTGGGGGCTTGGTCTCGTTGAGCTTGGAGGGGTCTTGTCCAGTTGTCTTAATGTCTCCCCAGCACCGTTTGGGAGCCAAACTGGTAAAGAGCCTTGGACACAGATCCAAAAGCTGCTCAGGTACCCACATTCCTGATGTGAACAGGCTGGCAGGGGCGTGGCTCGGTTTTCTGTGGAAAGTGGGTCACTGGGAATAAGTGGTTTAGCTTTGTGTCATTTGAGGAGAGGCAGGAAAACATGGAATAATGGAACACAGCAAGGCTGACGTCAGACCCAGCAGCAGGCATTCTGAGATCCTGCGCTGCCATCGGGGTGGGAACACACTGAGGGATGGGGATCTGGAGGGCTTGGAAGCAGCTGCTGCCCTGGAGCTTGATAAGCCAGAAGTACAGAGTAGTAACATTGTCTGTAATAGGGGAAAAATATTAAGGAATATTAAAGGATTTCTGTCTGGGTGTGTGCTGGGTGCATCCCGATGGGATCAGGACTCTGCCAGGGCTGTTCTCCCAAGGGAAGAACCAATTAGGTGGTCATTTCATAACCCTGATGGATGGTAAAGCTGTTATCTGTCCTTCCATCCATCTGATCTGTCCTGTCCTTGCCCCAGGCATGTGGAAAAGAGATCATTGCTGTCCTTGTGTGGTTCCCACAAACTGAACGTGGCAGGGATCACCCTGAGCTGAGGGACAGCCCAGAGCTGGGCTGTTCCCAGGCAGGGGTTGTTCTGGGATCAGGGAATTCCAGTGAATTCTTGTGCATTAATCTGTAGGCTGAAGAAAAGCCATGTGGTGGGAGCTACAAGGCTGAGCCTCAGGGACAGATAGGAAATGCAGGAGAGGGAATCAGTCCCGTTCCATCTGGACTCTCACCCTCCTTCAAGTGGAATAAAACTAGGAAGGGAGTTTGAACCCAAAGTCTGCTGGGAAACTGGAGCTGGTGTTCAAGTGAGGGGCGGAACTGCTTTGGGATGGCAAATGCCAAATTGTTTTGTGCTTCAGACCCCGAGTGTGGACGTGGGATAACGATGGCACCAAAAGGTGAGGCTTAGGATTGGGCACATTCCTTTGTCTGGATCACAGGGAGCCTCCGTAACAGCAGAGACTGTGCCGTTTCCAAGGAATAAAGGTTATATTTGGTGTCAGGCTGTTTTGGGCTGAGCAGTGCAAATAGTGCTGGGGGATGTGTGGAGTCATTGTTTGAACTGTATCTTCCTGGGGGTTTGGATTGTTTTCATCTGTTCCCCGTGTGGTTTCTTGCAGCTTTTCCGACGTGTGGCAGCTGCCTTGCCTGGGATGGAAAGCACACAAGACAAAAGTAGAGAAGACAGTATCCTTTATGCAGCTGTGCCAGGCATTCCCTGGAGGAAAACCCACTGCAGCCAGCTTGTGGACATCCCAAAAACAGGGGGAATAGGGGCAAGTAACCTCCGAGCTTGGAGCACTGAGGGAAGAGGATTGGTGGGGTGGGAGGTTGGGCTTGGGGGTGTTGAGGGTGGAGGCAGCAGGGGAAGGATGAGGGGGTATGGGTGGAAGTATGGGAAGGTGCAGACAGATCCAGAGGAATTCTTTGCTTGGTGCTTGAACAGTTTGGATGTGGGGTGGGGGAAAACAGCTGCGAAGAGGCCGAAAGGAAACCCCTGTGGCTCTTGCAGATCTGACTGACAGAATCCCAGAACAATCCTCTGCAGGTCCCTTCTCCAACCCTGCTGCTCACAGCAAGGCTCATTCCAAAATCTAGGCCAGTTTCTCAGGGTCACATCCAGGGAAACTCAGGAAATCTCCAAGGATGGAGGTCTCATAACCTCCCAGGGCAGCCTGTGACAGTGCTGGAGCCCAGGCAGCATCTGTGTGGTGTGAGGGAGGACAGGACTCAACTGATGGCATGAGGGCTGGAAAAGGGATAAAGGTCTCTGCATGAACTGGAATCCCTTACCTGGCCAGGTGGGTGTGTTTGGAACAGGAACTTTTCCAGGGCTGTTGGTTTTCTTTGCAGCTGGGAAATGGAGGAGAAATGGTGCCTTGGAGGAAGGACGTGGAAGGAACGGTAGGAGGGGGACGAGCTCGGTGCTGAGATTCCATCAGAGTGCAGGGAAGAGGATTTGGGAAGCTGTGGATGGCACAGCTGAGGCACAGCTTTGTGCTTTGATCAAAACCTCGTTATGCAGGTTCCCAGAAGGTTAATGAGCAACAATCTTTATTAATGAGGTGGGGGTAGAGTGCACAGGCTCTATCAGGGAGTTTGATCACCAGGCTCTAAATGGAAGTGCAATGAGGGCACTTGGAATTGGCTTCCTGCAGCCTGCAGATAGCAGCAATGGAACGGGATTATTGGGGGTGGATTTTCCATCAGCTTTTTTTGCAGGACATGGAGAGTTCAGGGATCTCAGACCACTCGTGCTCAGAGATGGAGCTAGCAGAGAATCTCTGACTTAAATACCCAGCGAGCTCAGAGCAGCCAGATGGACCAAATATTTGAATTATTGGTCTCTTGTTTCCCTTCCCGTGTTTATTTTCTCCAAACCTCTCTAAAACCAGCTTCACCCCCCTGAGGGGACAAGCTGGAAGTCCCAGCAGTGTGATCTCTGTGTTCCCTGATAAGGGAAACACTGGGATTGGGGATTAGCATTCAAAGCTCCTCCTGGGAAAGGCTCCTTGAGGTTGGAACTGGAGGGCATCCGTTGGGATGCAGAGTGCTGCAGAGGGAGCAGCTTGTCACAGGTTCAGAGCAGCCAGCTCTGCAGTGTCCTTGTGGGATATCAGCTGGCATTGGGAGGAGGAATTCAGGCTTTGCTGGCTGGTGGTGGGGTGAGCAGAGAGGTTTGACTGGAGCAGGGATGGATGGGAATGTTCAGGATGGCACATGGGGGGTTAGGGGTGTGCACAGCCTGAGGAGGAACGGCCTTGCTGGAATGTGCTGCTGGGGCTTCTGACAGAGCACACCATCTCTCTGGAATCATGGAATCACAGGATGGTTCGGCTTGGAAGGGACCTTAAAGCCCATCCAGTCCCACCCCTGCCATGGGCAAGGACACTTTCCACTAGCCCAGGGTGTCCAACCTGGCCTTGGACAGGCCTGGCCTTATGATACTTCCAGGGATGGGATACCCACTATTCCAACCCTCTCCTGCCTGTCCCAGAGCCGAGTGTGGACAGGGGAGGCAGAGGGAAGTACTTGCCTGTTGCCTGTGGAGCAGAGGAGCAGGAGTTTGGGAAGGAAGTGAGCTGTCCCTTCCTGGGTTCCTCGAGGCTCCTGCCACCTCCAGAGCTTCCATGTTCTCCTGGGTGCCTGCTGCTCTCTGGGCTGGAATACTGAATCCAGCATTGATTCCACACTGGGGGTTTCCAGGCTGGGACTGGTTCCCTCTGAACAAGCGACAGGATAAGAGGAAACAACTTCAGGTTGTGCCACAGGAGGTTTAAGTTGGATATTAGGGAAAGTTTTTTCCCTGAAAGGGTGGTCAGACAGACACAGCTGCCCAGGGCAGGGATGGAGTCCCCATTCCTGGAGGGATTTAACAGCCATGTGGATGTGGCACTTGGGAGCAGGGGTCAGTGGTGGCCTGGGCAGTGCTGCAGAATGGTTGGACTTGATGGTCTTGGAGGTCTTCTCCAACCTAAATGCTTCTGTGATTCTGTGGAAACAGTGATTAGACCCTTCAGGGTATCCACACATCTTTAATTCCTGCAGCAGGAGATCCCTGGGATTGCTGGGAAGAGCAGACTCTGATCAGAGACAGCTTTGGGGGCTGACGTTGTTTCTCCGCATATTTGTCGTGGGCACGAGGGTGTGGTGAGAAACCTTGATCTCAGCTTTGCTTTGGAGCTGGTCTTTCCAAGTCTTCCAGGGAAACACTGAAATTCCAGGGAAACACTGAAATTCCGGGGGAACGCTGAAATTCCAGGGAAATACTGAAAACACCAGTGAGGGAAACAGAGCTGGAGACCCGTTTGCCTTAACTCCCTCCTTCCAGTGATTGACATAAAACTGGAAAAGCCTCAAGAGCAGCCTGTCAGTGAAGGAGGCTGTTCCTGCTAATCCCATGTGGCTCCCACCTTTCTCCAGAACATCACTGCTCCCCCTCCCTGTCCTCTCCATTGACTGCAGTGTGAATATTGGCTTGAACCTCCCCCTTCCCGTGATAACGTATCCCAGTTCCTCATCGCTGCCTGTCTCGTGGAGATGATTATTGGCTTCACAAGCACACACACACACACACACACACAGAGAAAAATGTCAGTGTCTTCATTATTTATAAGAAAAAAAAAAAAAAGCCAAAATATCCCAGCGTATCCTAGTTATAACTTTAAAAAAAATGGGGAAAAAAAAAAGAAAAAAAAAGAGACAAAAATAGGTACAATTTCTTAATATTTGTTCCTTTTTTAATATGTTATGATACCGCACTTTGGAATGAGGGCGACCGAGTAAGTTTGGGATTGGACTTAGATGGGATGTTATGTGCAGAAGAAGGCTTGCAAATCTGACCCATTGGAGTTCTCTGAGGATCTGGGAATGCGTAGACAGCGGGAATCGTGGGCAGAGGCGGCGCATGCCGAGGGCTAAACGCTTCTCCTTGATAATCCAACAACAAAGTAAACCCAGGCTCTTAATTCCCTTGAGCAGAGCGAGTCTGCCTGGTGTCCAAACCCCACCCCAGCAGGGCTTTGACACCACCACAGGCTGCTGGAGTTGGGAATTCCACGTTTCCAAGGAAGCGTGCTGGGAAATCCGGAGAGGGGCTCTCTGAGCGGGATGAGTGGCTTCTGGAGGATTTTTGGGGAGGGGAGGAATGGGTGGATGTGCATTAGCAAAACACTTGCAGGAAACAGGGAAATAATGTTTCGAGTGCAAGATGAGTTTTAAGAGCCGTTTTTTTTTTCCTTTGTAAGTAGAAAACACGGATGAAGTGAATTATTCCTGCCTGAGAGACAGGAACGGAATGTTCCAGGTGTTTGGAGGAGGAAGCATTTTGCTTCTTTTTCTTTTTCCTTTCTTTTTTTTTTTTTTTTTTAAGGGGAAATAGTGAAATCAGGACTGGCACTAAAACCTGCCAAAGCTGATCGAAACCTTGGAAATTTGGGAGAGAGAGGGAAGAGCAGGTGGCTGCCCCAGCAGAGAGGGAATTGCTCCTGCATTTCCAGAGCGTAGGTCGGTGGGGGAAGGGGGTGTTTACTTTGATCCTACAGAAATCTAGTTGAGACAACTTAGATGGAAAGGGAGGGACTTGAGTAGGATGGAAACCAACTTCTGATTATGCAGATTTATGCCTTTATTTTTTAGCTTTTTGGGGTTTTTTTATGTTCAGTCTTCCGAGTCGGTTTAGTTCGGTTCACTAGAGCTGTATAGTTTGGTTAAACAAGTAGCAATTCAGTTTTCTATTGAACTAAGCTTCCAAGTAACCATTTTTTTTTTCTTTGGTATTTATTTCTTGGCTTAATTTGTTTTTGTTTTTTTTTACTCTGTTCAGTACTGATTTTGTGGGTTTTTTTTTTTCCTTTGGCTGAGGAATCTGTTGTAGAGCTTTTGCTGGTGTTGCTGGATGTAGCTCCCCGAGACCCACAGAATGGAACACACTAGAAGTGCACCCTTTTAATCTTTACTAGTTCATTGTGAAGTTGCTGTGTAAGTTAATAAAAAAACCACACCTGTAAATACCTTGTTTGCTGGGCAGATCTGGCCGAGTTGCAGGGAAGGAATTCCTGAGTCTGGGTTGCGATTGCTGCTTAGAAGGACAATTGCCAGGGAATATTCAGGCTCCTCCTTGGTTCTCCTTGCCCTTTTCCCTGCCACTTAAAATGGGGGAGAGGAAGGGAAATCGTCCTCACCACCACTTCCCACCAGGAAACGGGCATAAAAGAGTTGGAATTCTTCATTCCTGAGGGGCTCGTGCCCTGCCCTGGGTTTCTGGCAACTCTGCACAACAATAACTCTAAGGCAGAACGAGATGTAAAAGTGCTTTTCTAATGCAATATTAAAGGCATTAAAGGAGTTTTTTTGACGTGGCATGTCTTGAAATAAACATCAATGATATGTGACAAAGGACCATTCTTTCTTTAAAAAGAACCTGTCTGGGGGAAGGAAACCTGGCTGCTTTTCCTGTGTTGTACTGTCCTTATCTGTGCAGAAACGCCTCATCCCGCTGCTTCTTCCTTGGCTTTCTTCTTCCTTTGGTTCTTCATGCAGCTTCTCCTGGTCCTCAGTTGGCTGTTTCCCACCAGCACATCCTTGGTTTTCTTGCTTCTGGTAGACCCAAGTCCCGTCTGCTTCCCGTGGTCCCAAGCTTTAAGCACTGGATTTGCAAGGAGCTGGCTGAGCCCGGGGGTTTCCCAGCTTTTCCTGCAAGACTTGAGAGCAGGTTTGGCCATGATTCCCGCTAAACAAAGGTCTGGAGAGCAGCATTCCCACAGCTCCCTGGGGCTGCAGGAACATGGATGAGGGTGTGGTTTGGCACTTCTCCCCCACGAGGTCCCTGGGTGTGCTCAGGTACGTTCTGATAGTCCTTGCTGTTAGTCCATGCTTAACGTGCCCACAGCCCTAATCCCGGTTCTCCAGAGAAAACACACTTCCAAAGGGAGCACAGAAGCAACATGATCTTTATGGTTTTTTTTTTTTTTTTTTTCTCCATCTGGTTTCAGGTTTTAGTTTTCCTTTGCTCCTTGGGAACTGTGGGAACAGACCTTTCTAGTGCTGTCTTTGGTGTGATTTTTGGGGTGAGGGTCTCGGCTCTGTTTCTTTTCCCCTCCTTGCTCTGCCCTGCTCATTGTACAGCCCCATCACGCAGCTTTTCCATGCCTCACCTTTTGTCTTGATAAAAGTAGTTGAAGAAATTGTGTAAGGGGGTGGTGGGGGGGGGAAAGGTTCGTTTTCTTCATGTTGGAATGTCACTGGTACCTCAGCTCTGTTTGATAATGGCGACGACGACAACAGAACAAATCCTTAGCGCTTGAACTAAATAAATACCTGTCTCATTGGAAAGCTCTGGGTCTCTTCTCTCCATCACAACACAGGTGGGAGGTGCAGCTCCGGATTTGGGGGCTGGAAGTGCCGCAGGAGGAGTTTTTTAAGGGCAACAGGAATTTTTTGGGGGGTTTCTTTGCAGAGGGAAGACGTGGAGTTGTGCATTTGCTGTTCCTCCGGTTCCACGCGGTGTCTCTGCCATTTTCCAGCTGTGCCTTTCTGGGCCTTTCCCGCTCTTGACATCCAGCTGTTCCCTTTCCAAGGGCCTCAGCTTCCCTGGGACACGGGTGGACCAGCCCCACCTTCCCTGAGGAGGATCCTCCTTAAGCCTTGGAGCTGGGCAGGCGGGGCCGGGGAGGTGAGTACCAGTAACAGATGCTCGTGGATGAGTTATCCTTGTCTTTCCTGGAGTAGAGAATCATGGAATCACAGGATGGTTGGCTTGGAAGGGAGTCCCAACCTGCTGCCATGGGCAGGGACATCTTCCACACGGCTTGCTCCAAGCCCCTGGTCAGTAGAGAAGGGAATTCCCTGGATTTGGTGTGGGAACGCCAGCATCCCAACGTCAATCACTTGGTGAAGGGCTGTGAATCAACTAATTGGGAAGCTGTGGGGATGTGCTGGAATTCAGGGATATGGGAAGAGCCATGTGGGGACAAGTCACTGGAGAAGGTTTTTGTCACGGGGTAATTTCTCTTCCTTGTACTTGGCACCTCCAGGTCCTGGGAGCCTTTGGAAACCCCACATTCCTCTCTGGGCAGTGGGTTTGGGATGGAAGGAGCCAAGTGGGATGTCAGAGGGTGGTGTCTCCAAAGTGTGACAGTCCCAATTCCTCTTTGGAATTGAGCCTTGGGTCTGCCACCTCAGACACTGAGATCCCAATTTCCCTCTTCTGAAGGGGGGGGCTGGATTAAACTGCAGGGGAAGGGTGGGGGGCTCCCAGAGGGTGCTGGTCCCGGTGGGTCGAGCTCTGCTCCCAGCCCTGCTCCAAACTCCGACAGGGAGGGTCTGGCTCAGCCTGGACGGTGCTTGTGGCTTTTTTGCCCGCTGATGGGATCAGCCGTGATTTTTCCAGGCTGGAGCATCCACAGCATCCTCCTGGCAGCGTCTGCAGAGCCGCTGCAGCCGCCGGCGCCGTCCTCTGGCTGCAGCTGTGCTTCCAGCGGCGGAATCCTCGGCAGAGCGGAGCGCGGGGGCTCTCCCGACCTGCTGCGGCAGCTCCTTTTTCCATGCTGGGCATGTCCCAGCTCCGGAAGGAAGATAAATGGGATGGGCAGGCTGCGGCACAGGCAGCTGCAAACAGCCGGCCCTCTCCTCCCATCTGCATTCCCTCCTCCCCTGCCGTTCTCCCGCTGCCTGAGCTGGGATTTCCAGGCTTGCTGGGCTTCGTTTTCACCGGTTCAATGGGTCTTTCATTGATTTAATTGACTTTTCTTCAATTGGCAAAAATACCTATTTTATCCCCCTGCCCCTTTAACCACCTTTCCCTTCACCATCCTGAGCAGGCAGCAAAGTGGCTTTTTATAAGAAATTTGGGATCCTCTTATAGGAGCAGGATGTAAATGCCGGGCGCGGGTGTATCGGGAATGAAACCTCAGTGGAATTGCAGTGCTGGGAGCAGCTCTGCCCTTCCCGGGAGGATGAGCAGGAGGGAAGGGCTGAAGGCAGCTGGATGATGATGCTCCTGCTGCCCCACAGCTCTGCCTCGGGGTGCTGTTCCCAAATTTTCCAGGCGAGGGAGAAAATGGGATTGATTGATTGCTGCTGGTGGTTTGGCACCAGCCTTTCCCGTGTTTATCTGAGCTCGGGAGGAAATCTGAGTGGAAGTTTGAGGGTGGAATTTGAGCTTGGGTGGAAATTCAAGGTTCGATCCTGACATTTCCCGAGCTGCTTGATTTCCAGGGAAGTGTGTTTGGATCCCAGCGAGGGTCACATGGCCCCCAGCTGATTTCTGTGTTGTGGGATATTGTGGGATTCATCTTTCCAGGCAGTTTAGGGGCACATTTGGGCCTGTGAATCCTGCCGTGTCCATCCTTGTTTCCAAGGAATTTGGGAGTTGTTCTAAGCTTTGCTCAATGTCTGGATCTTCGTCAGCTCTCCCTACTGGGAGAGAGGAGTCATGTGAGTCTGGATTGGAGTTGGGAATGGAGCATCTTATCCCTAATTTCTGTTCCTCAGCACTTCTTTTCCCTCTGGTCCTGCCCGGTGGCAGCACCATGAGCTCCCGGGAAGCCCCTTTCCTGAGTGGAGCAGAGCCCAGTCCAGGTGGTTTTGTGGACTGTGGGTCTGGTGTTTGTGCTTCCAGATTGATTTTTGAAACATTTAATTGCTCCTTTGTTCAGCTTCCTAGTGCAGGGCCTGACTGCCATCAGCTCATCCCACTGGAATCGCTGCTGGAGGCACGTGCTGATCCATCACTGCCCTTCCCATGGATTGCTCCATGCCCCTGGGTCTTTGGGAGACCAGCACAGCAGGAGAGAAGCGGGATCAGCCCTGGGATGTTCAGGTACCACAGGAAAGGGGAGTCTGGGAGTCTGAGCTGGGGCAGCAGCTGGATGTGGCCTAGGAAGGAGGGAGGATTTCTGGGTCACGTTGCTCTGCACCTCGTTTAGTGAATTGTGGAATGGTTTGGGTTGGAAGGGTTTAAATTAGATATTAAGAAGAAATTCAGCCTTGGAGCTGAGCTATCCCTGGCTCTTCCCAGTACCTTGGAACTCTGGGAGGGATGGGAGATGGACACAATGGGCAGGGACACCTCCCACTAGCCCAGGTTGCTCCAAGCCCCGTCCAACCTGGCCTTGGACACTTCCAGGGATGGGGCAGCCACAGCTTCTCTGGGCAACCTGTGCCAGGGCCTCCCCACCCTCACAGCCAAGAATTCCTTCCCAATATCCCATCTATCCCTGCCCTCTGGCTGTGAGTGTCAGATCAGCTTCCAAGGAGGTGACAGTGGCTTGGACATGGAGAGGGCAGAAGGGATGAAAAGACAGGGGTGTGTGTGGGGCCGTATCCTTCTCCTTTCCTGCCCTTGGGAGCTGGTGTTTTATGGTGGGATTAACCCAGGGATGGCAGTGCCTGTCACTGCACCGGTCCCTTCCCAAGCAGAGACACCTCATCCCACAAATCCAGAATGCAAAGGAGCTGCTCTGCCAGTGCAGGATGGTGGTTCCCCTGCACAGAAGCAGGATTTTTGGGACAGCTTTGTCCCTTCTGTGCCCCTTTGGGGTCTTTATGGCATGTTCAGAGGCTGGGGTGGGATCCCTGGGGATGCTCCAGCCCCGCTCCTGTGAGGAGCTGAGGCGTTTTGGAGCCTTCCCACTGCCCTCGGGGCTCCCAGCTGGAAAGGGAGGGAGGTAAAGGGGTGCAGGAGGAGACAGGGGAGCTGGTGCTGTGCAGCTCTTGAGGGGGACACAACCCTTCCCACCCTCTGGAATGGCCCAGGCTGAGCAGCCCCTCCTCCACCTCACTCACCACAGGCCAGGGCTGGTTTTTCGCTGCCTTTATTAGACCGCACAGGGGGTTGTGTTTTTATTCCCTTCCCGGGAGCAGATGCAGCAGGAGGAAGGCAGGGAAGGCAGGAGAGGATGAGGATGTGCGTGGGGATATCCCAAACCCCCTCAGTGCAGGGATGAGCTGATCCAGGGCTTTACTGGCAGAGCTGGGTGCTGGTGTCACTGGTGGTTCTTTATCCAGCTGTGGGGTCTGTTTGTAATTCCTACATTTGTTTAATGTCAGTGCTGTCTCCAGGATAAAACCTTGGTTGTAAGGGTGATGCTCAGCAGCTGCTCCTCATCCCCTTCCTGTGCCATTCCCTGTGCTGCCCAAAAAACCCAGGAGCTGCTGCTTGTCCCCAGGCCTGACCATGTGTGTCCCCTCTATCCCAAATCCCAGCTGAGAAGTTGGGAGCTTGGCTGCCAGGAAGGATCCTGGTCCCCAGGGAGAGCTGCCCTTCTCCCCCTCCTAAAAATCAGGGTGCTGCGTGTCCCTCCCACTTGGCTAGGATATTCCCTGGGCTCTTCCCAGCTCAGTTCCCAGGGGTTTAACTCCAGTTCCTAGGGGTTTTGCACCATTTCTCCAGCTTGGCTGGGCCCAGGGGACTGGTGTGGTGCTGGAAAGGGGTGGGAATCCTGCAAAGGTTTTCATCTTCCTTAATCCTTTACCCCTCTCTTGAGCATCCCTGTGGCTGCCCCATGTGTCAGCTCCTGCTCCAGTGCTGGAGCCTCTCCCAGAAAAAGCCCCTAAAAAGCCTCTTCATGGAGCTCACCCAGCCAAAAAGAAATCCAGCCACTTCCCCCAAATTAACTCCCCCTTGCTCCCAAATCCAGGTATTTGTGCAGCCAGCTCCCTCTAGAGATTCGGGGTGAGGAACTGCACCCCCCCTCTGCCGACAGCCCCGGCAGCTCCCAGGCCCTTTCCCGCTGGGAATCGGATGCTGTGGAGTTCTGGGGTGGGTTTCAGGGGGTCTCTGAAGCATGGGGGGGGTTATTCAATGCAGAAGCTGGGGCTGGCGGGAGGGTGGGTGTGGGGTCTCTGCCCCCGGGGTTTTGGGTGGGGGCTCAGGGCAGATTCCAAGCCAGGGGTGAGTTAAACTGGGCTGGGGGTGCTGCGACCTGGTTAGGGGGGCCGTGCCCCAGTCTGGGGGGGCTCCTAAAACCAGCAGGGCATCCACATGAAGGAGCCCAGGGCGGCGCCGGTGGCCGCCCCCGCCAGCAGCCCCAGCGCCATCTGGTCCCCGGACACGCGGTAGGGATCCTCCCGCACGATGACGTGGGTCACCCCGGGACCTGCCAGGGAAAACGGGGAGGAAGGGGGTGAGCCAGGGGGGCACCGCCCTCCCGGCACCCCCCAGTGCCACCAGCAGGGCCACCCACCTCCGTACTGGTGGCCGTAGTGGCCCGAGCTGATGTAGGCGGCCTGGTGCGAGTCCAGCGGCACCGTCTGGTAATAGTCGTCGTCGTAGGGGTCGTACACGTGCACCTGGGGCAGGGGGGGTCAGCAGGGGGGCTCGGGGGGCTGTGCCCCCCTGTCACCCCGGGGGGGACAGGGGCAGGGCCGCTTGGGGACCCTTGTGCTGCTGCTGGGGGATCCGGAGGGGCCGAAGGGCTGGGGCAGCCTGGGCTCAGCATCGGCATCGTCTGCCCCTGCTCAGCCACCCTGGGTCTGCTGCCCCTCACTCTGACCCTGCCCTGGCACCTTAGCGGTGTCCCTGTCACCTTAGCAGTGTCCCTGTCACCTTAACTGTGTTCCTGTCACCTTAACTGTGTTCCACCAACTCAGCTCTGCCCCCATTCCTCTTAACAGTGTCCCTGTCACCTTACCTGTGTCCCTGTCACCTTGCTGATGTCCCTGTCACTTTAACTTTGCTCCCATTCCCTTTAAGAGTGTCCCTACCACCTTAACTGTGTCCTACCACCCCAACTCTGCCCCCGCTCCCCTTAATGGTGTCCCACTCCCTTTAACTGTGTCCCTGTCACCTCAACTCTGCTCCCATTCCTCTTAATGGTGTTTCTGTCACCTCAGCTGTGTCCCTGTCAGTGGTGTCCTACCAGCTTAACTCTGCCCCCATTCCCCTTAGTGAAGTCCTGTTCCCCTTAGGTGTGTCCCGGTCACCTCAGCTCTGCTCCCATTCCCCTTAACTGTGTCCCCATAGCCCTGTGTCCCCTGCCACCTTAACTCTGCCCTGTCACCACCCCTGCACTGCACAGGGTCCCCTCGGCTCTGTCCCCTCCCGCCAGTGGTGGCATCCAAAACTTCCCCCCTTCTTCCCTGTGGCTCCAGGGACTTCCCTCCCTGTGCCCCCCTGTGCATGAGGGGTCTCGAGGAGCCCCCCCAAGCTCTGGGTCAGCCCTGGGTGAGGGCTGGGGTTGGGGTAACCTGCCCCCCTCCATCCCAAATCCCAAATCCCAGGGTGGGATGTGCCCCTGCTCTGGGGCACGAAGCCTCACCGGGGTGGATTTAGCCTCCAGCACAGCCATCTTCCAAGCGCTGCAACAAAACAGAGGGACTTGGATTTGGGGTGCTGGGGGTGGGAATTGTCCCTGTTCCTCCCCTGGGGACCTGGATGTGGCACTAATCCCTAATTCCCTGTTGAGGAGTGCTGGGATAACAGGTGAGGATGGGAAGGTGCCAGGAGGTGCCAAACACCACAGGGCAGTTCCTGGGAATGGGCTCAGCTAAAACCAGGGCAGGCAGGAATATGGCATCCAAATTTAGGGGGAAAAGCAGGTAATGGGAGAATTTCCATCCAACTGGGGCCAAACTCAGTTAATCAAGCTCAGCTTGGCCATGGCTGAACTGTCCCTCCATCCCAGCTCAGCTGAAGCTTTCCCACTTTTAATTTTTTACAGTTAAAAAAAGCTTTTATTAAAAAGCCCAGTTTTATAAAAATAAATGTTTAACCTTATTTCCAATTTTTTTTTTTAGAAATCGAGAGAAGGGGAGCAGTGCTAAAAACAGGGGTTTGCCTAAAGCCAGAGGGGACTTCACATTCCCACTATTTATCCCTATTAACCAATGGAAACCCTTTTCCAGGGATCCTCAGTCGGGCCAAGAGGGGATTTGTGATCCATGAGGAAATCCCACCCCACAGGGGACGGACTGCTTAAAAACAGCTGCTTCTGCCTCGGGATTATCCAGCGGGAAACCCAAACCTCCTCCTGCGCCTTTTGCCTCGTGAGTGGGTTTGAGGGAACAGGGGCTGTGGGAGGGAGTTTAGCCACGGGTGGGACATGGTGGGAGCAGCACAGGGCTCTTCCCAGGCTGGGATAATCGGGATGAGAAGGGCCCCGAGGGGGTGGCAGCTTACACGGCGTCGTCCTGGCTCTCGGCGCACAGCGTGGTCTTGGAGCCGTCCCGCAGCACCACGGTCAGGAGGCATTCCCGGCTCCTCCCCTCGGGAGGCTGCACGTCTGGGAATGTGAGGGCAGGGATCAATCTCAGCTAAGACCCAAGACCCTCCCTGTCCGCCCCTGGGCTCCAAATCCCCCTGGCACAAGAGCTGATGGATGCAGCGTTAAATGACTGCACTGGGGGATTCATTTGGGCTCTGTCGGGATCCTAAAGGTTAAAAGGAACACGAGGATTGGGCTGGTGGGCAGAAACCTCCACCCCCAGGGCAGAAAGGATGTGGAAGGGCAAGAAACTGCCAAAAATGTGCCCGAGCTGCATCTGCTTTGAACTTGCCAGAGTGCACTCAAATTTCGTAGGAACGGGAGACGCTCCTCACTGGGTTTGCACTACGAGCTCCAGCAGGAACAAAACCTTAAATCCATGAGGCTCCTGTGCCTTGCCCTGTTTTCCAGGCTCAGCAGGACCCTTGGGGTGAGCACACAAAGCTTTGGGATTGTGCTCCCACGGCAGCTCCAGCCCCAGAAAGGCTCTTTGTGCAGCAGCCGTGGGCTGTGGGGCCCAGCCAAGCCGGGCTTTGTTCTCCCTGTTTGTGCGAGACGGAGACGGATGAGTCAGGAACGTGGGATCATGTTTTCAACAAGCACAAACCAGAAGGAGAGTCCCTCCTTCCTTCCCTCCTTCCTTATGGAAAAGCAATGGGAGAGAAGATGCAATGAGCATCTCCTGGGGGATGGCTTGGGAAAGGAGTGAATGAGGCAGCCCGGGTTAATTTTGGGGTATCCTGGATGTGCATGGGCAGAGCAGGATTTGGAAGGGTTACAGCCACCTGGAGAGCCCTGGGATGGGGTTGGGAATGTGGGGCTTGGCTCACCCTTGCACTCCCGGCCGATCCGGACGTCCCGGCAGCTGTACTTGATGTGGATCCGGCCGTCCATGTCCCGCTGTGTCTCATCGTGGTAGTAAACCAGGCTGCCATCCAGGTACAGCACAAACCAGTTCCTCTTCCAGCGGCGCAGGATGGAGCCTGGTGGCACGGGGAGGAGGTGAAGGACCCCGGTGATCCCACTGGGACACAACCAACTCACTCACAAGACCCCTGTGCCATCCTCCGGACTCGCAGCCGGATCCCTCCAGCTCCCGCGAGCCGCTGGACACCTGTGCCTGGCACGGGCATCCAGGGCACCGTGACCAGGTGGCTTTGAATTTCAAGGGGCTGCCAAAAAAGCCATCAGGGTGTCTTGGAGCTGCCCGGGAAGGGCTCCAGCCCCGGACACGGAGCCGTGTGTCTGTTCCCGTGGCAGCAGCCCCTCTCCCCGCTTACGTAAATCCCACAATCTCCCTGCCGTGGATTAACCGCCCAGGTCGGGGCTCCTCGTGTCCCCCCACTCCCTGCCTCTTCCCAGCATCTCAAAACCTCTCCTGGTTCTTTTTCAGGGAGGGCTCCCAGCCTGGAAAGCCGAAGGGTCGCACTTACTCTGCCGCCAAAGCCAACCGCTCTTCACCAGCGCCATGGCTGCCCGAGGGTGTCCCGGATCCGCTGGCACGGGAAAAATAACGGGGTTAAAACAGCAGCTCCTGCCTCTCCCCCTGGCTCTCACCTCCCTCCAGCCTGCGGGAGGGAAGTGGGGTGGGGATTCACTCTTGTTGCTTCTGGTTTTTTCGGGGGATGAGCTCAGCGCGCGGGTTAATCGGGGTTAGACAGACGCGGGATTTCGTCATGTGGGAAACGTCGCGAAGGCAGGAGGAGGAACTCCAGCCACCTTGCTCTCTGCCTCTAATCCCATTGGGATTTAGGGATTATCAGCCCGTGGAGGTAAGTGGAGAAATCCGGGCCGTGGATGCAAACAGGCAGTGGCTCCCCACGGCCCCAGTAACTTTCCACGGGCAACGACACCTGCACTTGTTTGTTTTCCCTGCCTGGGTGGAAATTAGTCCATAAAAAGGCCATGAAGTCATCGCTCCCCAGGTCCCTGAGCAGAGCCAGCACCCCAGGGACAGGCAAGAGCTGTTCCCTGGCCATGCCTTCCCCTCCCATCCACCACTCAGCTGGGAATCCCAGTGCTGGGAGCTCAGTGCTCCGGGATGGCCTCCAGGACCACCTGGCTGGATCCCCACTGGGTCTGGGGGCACAGGAAGGCACAGCCTCCCTTTCCCGCTCCCCCCCTGTAACTCTGGGTTACCCAACACCTGAATCTCTGAGTATCCACATCCCCAGGAAGTTTGCAGCCTGGCACTGTCACCCCTCCCTGCCCACACTCCTGGGAGCTCACAGCCCATGGATACACCTCTATCCCCTGGTACCCTCCCCCAGGTCTCCCCATCCCTCTCATCCCTATCCCGCCCTCATCCTGCTCTACTTGCAGCCCCTTGGAGCCCACATCCCACCTCCCCTGGCACCTTTTCCCCCTGTACCCCCACCCCGCAGTACTGGCACCCCCTGGCACTCCCACCGCTCCGGTAATTCCCATCCCGGTACTTCCCATCTCTGGTACTCCCCATCCCCAGTATCCCCATCCGTGGTACCCCGTCCGCGGTACCTCCACCCCTATATCCCCATCCCGGGTATCCCCATCCCAAGTATCCCCATCCCGGGTATCCCCATCCCGGGTATCCCCATCCCAAGTATCCCCATCCCCGGTCCCCCCGCGCCCGCGGAGCTCCCCGCGCATCCCTCACCGGGCGGAGGCGTTGGATCTCCGCTGCGGGATGCGCTGCGCTCCGCTCCCGCCGCCCGGCCCTTCCCGCCCGCGCGGATCGCCGGGAGCTGTAGTCCAGGATCAGCATCCCAAAGCGCCGGCCAAGCGGGAAAAGTGCCGCTTCCCAGCGGTTTATTCCGGAAAAGCCGGTGCGCGCTGCCCTGCGCGGCGGGGACGGTGCCACCGGGGATGCGCGTGGTGGATCCAGCACCTCCCATCCCCTCAAATCCCGTCTTTTCCTCGGGAGCCGGAGCGCATCCAGGGATGTGGGTGCCCTCAGGAGGGGGATCAGCCCAAACGGGAGCCCCAAAGCCATGGACGGAGTGGGGGGGGGGGCTCCTGCCCCACTCAGAATGGGAATGGGGAGAGGAGATGCTCGGGGAATGCAGGATTTCCCTCCAGTTCCTCCGGAGCTGGGAATGGCTCTGAGGAGGCGTCTCCTGCCGTGAAGCACAAGTTGGGAACAACCCAACATTTTAAGCACCAGAGTGCTCATCTGAGTTAAATTCCAAAGTGGAGGGAACAATCCTCAGGGCCAAAATCAAGGCCTTCTGCTGGAATTAAAACCATCCCGAGCTCTGGAGACGAATGGGGCCAAGTCACACCTGCCCAAAGGGCTGGAAAAGCTCCTGGAATTACACGTTGTTGGAACCCTCCACCCTGCTCCGGACAGCAGAGGCATTCCCAGGGAAACACACGGGCATTTCTGGGAGCAGGCAGGATCTCTGTGTGGACAGGGATGTGCTTCTGTCGGGAAAGGCCTGTGGTGGAAGTCCAGAGTCTCCCCCAAAAGCTGCCCAGGGAAGGAAACAGCACATTTCCTACAGCTCCACTCACCTGCTGGGAACAGGCCTGGGATACCTCATGGAGCAGAATTCCCAGTGTCCAGCTGCTGTTCTTTGCCTTCAAACACAAGTCAGGTGCAGTCAAGGCTGGGCTTTATAAAGGTGTTTATTAAGTACATGGCAGCCCTTAATATATATGAACCCCCCCCAATAATATGAAACAATACATAAAAAATTCTATTCCAGCAGTTTTTTCCACAGAAAGCCCTTTCCTCTCCTCTCCCTCCAGCACCAGCTTTGCAGAAGGAATTAAATTAATCCAGCAGGGCTGGATGATCCCAAAGGAGTTACATTGGGATCCCCCCCATCAGCCAGGGCACACCCACAGCCTGGTGTGTCCCTCCACACCTGGTTATCCAGCTGCAAAACATCCTGGAGGTGCTGAATATTCCCAAAATCCAGGACATTATCTGGAAATCAGGTGCTGGATGTTTTGTCCTGCAATGAATCTGTAAAAAAAGTTCCCTTAGAAAGGGATGGGGACTGATATTTGGATTTACCCCGGGCTATTCACAGGGATTGGGCTGCCCAGTTTGGCATAAATTTATCTCCAAGCTTTCCCATCGGTTTTCCTCTTGGTGTGGTATTTGGGGGGCCTGGCTTATTAATTTTTTTTGTAAACTGTGGGGTTCTTCTTCATTAAATAGGATAAGGGTGGAAAAGGCGATCCAAAGAGCCAGGAAGTTCTTTCCAGCCAGTGGTGGAAGAAAGGAGAGGATTCCATGGGGGAACACACTCGGCCCCTCGCTCAGGAGAGCCAAATCTGGGATTCTCTCCCATTTTCCAAAGCAATTGGGTGCTGTTTAATAAAAAAGGCTGACTTTGGCACCTCCAGTTTGTCTTTCCTCCAGCTGGGCTCATGCCTGGTTGGGTTCTCCAGGATTTTGGGCAGGAAACAAAGAAATTTTGAAACTCTTCCCACATCCCAGGGAAACGGGGTCTCCCTGTGGATTCTCCCTGACTCCTGGGGACAGAAGTTCTGGGAGTTCAGAGCCAAACCTGGGGAGCAACATCCAACACTTGCTATTCCTCTCAGTCCCACATTCCTGCTGGAGGGACCTTGTCACCCTTGCCCAATTCCCTGATTCCCCAGGGAGCTGTTCCACGTCCATTGCTGGGGAAACAACGTTTCCAGTGGGAATCTGCACAAAAAAAAAAAAAAGCAAAATACTTCAGACAGCAGCAAGTTTTGAGGGGTTAAGGGGAGATATGCAAGGACAGAGTCTTGTCCGTGTCAGTCCTGGGTGGAGACCCATGGGAATTCTTCATCTCTTTCCCAAAATACTCCTTTTCCCTGCTCTAAACAGGGGCAGGGGCTGGTTTCGGGGTGGGGGGCTGGTTTGGGATGAGAAGGTGGTTTGGGATGAGGGGCTGAGTTTGGGATTTGAGGGGCTGGGTTTGGGGTGTGAGGGACTGGTTTGGAGGATGAGGGGCTGTCTTGAGGAGCTAGTTTTGGGGTGAAGGGCTGGTTTGGGATTTGAGGGGCTGTTTTGAGGAGCTGTTTTGGGGTCAGAAGGCGGGGACAGACCTCCACGACGGCGCGGGGGGGGGGGGGTGTCGATGTGCGGGTAAGGCCGGGCCCCGCCGCTCCCCACTCCCCTCCGACTGCTGTCCCGCAGCCCTGCCTGGCCGGGCGACCCGTGGAGAGTCTCCCGGAGCCGTGTCCGATCCCAGATCCCCGCGGAATCCCCCTTTAGCACCGCCCGACCCGCGGCCTTCTCGCTCCGCGCAGCCGCCGCGGACTACAACTCCCGCCATGCCTCACCGAACTACAGCTCCCACCGTGCCTTGCGGCGCGCCCTCCGCACTACAGTTCCCGACACACCCCGCGCCCGCCCGGGCCCTGCCGCCGTGTCTCTTTCCCTCCGCCCGCTGCGCGGACTACGCTACCCGTCATGCTTCGCGCGGGGCTGCCGCCGTCGGCGGCGGCAGCGGCGCGCGGGGCATGCCGGGAGCTGTAGTCCCCGCGGGGCAAGGGCTGTAACGGTCCCGCTGGTGGTACTGCCCCCCCCCTCCCTCCCCCCTTTCCCATTCCCGGCTGGCGGCTGCGGGAGCAGCGGGAAGAGGAGGAGGAGGAGGAAAGGGAGAGGTGCTGTACCGGCACAGGGGCCGCCGCCGCCCGAGCAGCCGCAGGTGAGACGAGGGGAAGCGGCGGGGGGACACCCCCGGGTGACAGAGGCGGGGTCGGGGAAGGGTGTTGAGTGCGGGGTCCCCCCGACCCCCGTCGGGGATGGGGAGGAGGATGGGGAGCATCCCCCCTTCCCGCGGGGTGCGGGGGAAGGGGGAGCAGAGCCCTGGGGGGGGCCAGACACGGCGCCGGGATTGTCTCTCCCCCCGCAGAGCCCGTGTCCCTCGGGGCTGTGTGTGTGTCCCTCGGGGCTGTGTGTGTCCCCCCCGGGGCTGTGTGTGTGTCCCTCGGGGCTGTGTGTGTCCCCCAGGGCTGTGTGTCCCTCGGGGTTACTGCCCCCAGCGCGGAGCCTGTTGCCCCTCCCCAAAAGCTGTTGCCCCCCTTGCCTCCCAGGGGCTGTTGTGTGTGTCCCCCCTCCCAGAGCTGTTGCCCCCCTCCCAGACCCCATTTCCCCCCCTCCAGCCTGTTGTCCCTCCCAGAGCCTGTTGTGTATCCCCCCCCCGCCCATAAAACCCGTTGCCCTCCCCCAAACCCTGTTGCGCCCCATAAACCCTGTTGCCCCCCTAAATCTTATTGCCCCCCATAAACCCTGTTGCCCCCCCCAAATCCTATTGCCCCCCATAAACCCTGTTACCCCCCTAAATCTTATTGCCCCCCATAAACCCTGTTGCCCCCTCCAACCCCGTTGCCCCCCTTGGGCTGTTCCCCCCTCCTTGGTGTCAGGATTTGCCCCACGGGGGGCTCAGTGGGCTGTACCCCCCCAGTTTTGAGCCCCCCTCCCGTGTCAGGGGTGGGATGCCCGGGCTGTGGGTGTTCCCTCCGCCCCCCCCCCCCAAAAAAAAAATATCCCGAGGGGCACGTGGGGACGGCGGGAGGGATATCAGGGAATATCCAGGAATACCGGCGAGCCCGCCTGCAACTCGGCGGGATGGGAGTTGTGGTGCCACCCCCCCCCCCCCATCCCCATCCCCATCCCCATCCCCATCCCCATCCCCATCCCAAAACCGCTGCCCTTCGGGGAATGGGGAGGGGGGTGTGTCACGGTGGGTTTTAAGCGGTCGAAATGGTTTTTTTTTGAAATGGTCAAAATGAGGTTTTAAAATGGTCGGGCTGGTTTGAAAGCGGTTAAAAGGTTCGGTGAGAGGGAGCGGGGGGGGGGGGATGTCGGCGCAGCATCCGTAGGAATGAGAGCGGGGAGAACCAGGTCGGGCGATGTAAGGCGGCGTTATTTCTCCTATCCATGTAAAATACCGCTTGTCTTTAGGGAAATGTGGGTTGTTTCCCTTATTTTTTCGTAGGTGGTGGTTGGCGGGGGGGGTTGGGTATTTATGGCTCGAATCCTCTGTTTGTTGGCGTCGTGGCTTTTCCAGGGCAGCGAAGTCCATCGATGTCGGGGGGGGGGGGGGGGGGGGGGGATAATGCCAAAAAGGTGCTTGGTTTTAGGGCTTTATGGAGAGCAGAGGAGCCTGGAAGTATGGAAGTAGAATAAATATTCATTAGGAAAAAGAGGTTTGGGGCCAGTTGGGGTTTTGGGGGCATTTTTTTCCCCCCCTCCCCTGCCCATGCTGATGAGCTTTCAGGTTATGGTTTGTGTTTCCATAGGCTGAATTCCATTTATTTAGTGCTGAATGTTGGCAATTGTGGAAAAATGAGCAGGTTGAGGGTTTTTCTTTCCCCCCCCCCCCTCTCCTGGACAAAGACATGTTGTACCAACCAGAAAGAAACCCCAAGTGATTCTATTTATGTTTTAATCCAAATATGATTTAAGATGCGGTGGTGTGTTTATTCTTGCTGTAAAATAGTGATGGAGGAAGAGCTTTTTTTATTTTATTGTGTGTATGTGTGTGTTTTGTTTTTTTTAAGGAATGGGAATGATGGAAACATCTTTAGGGAAACATTTTGCTGGACTTGATTGCATCAACTGCATTATTTCATAAAATGTGAGCTGTGAAGTGGTTGTTGATTAGGGCTCAAATTGAGGAGGGATGTTGAGCAATGTAAAGAAAAAGGAAATTAGTACTAAGAGGCCAAATGCTTATTTTCTTTTTTTTTCTTTTTTTTTCAGTTCTTTCTGCTTTTAAATTTTAACTGTTTCCTGGATTTTCTTGACCTTTATGGGGCATATTAAAAAAAAAAAAAACCAACCTACAAATGCTCTGCAGATTTATCTTTGTAAGATGTGTGTAGTTATCAAAGGACTTATATCACTCAGCAATGTGCATTTTGCATGAAATATCTATTAAATCTGATTAACTTTTGTTCTGGAAGTTGAAAATATCAACTTACCTGGTTCTGCATCCCAACTTTTTATTTACCCGAGGAAATGGTGATGATTTTCAGAAGGAATCTTTCCCAAATCACGTGGCCTTTATTTTAAGGAATGTGGGGCAAGGGTTACAGATATTATTGCTCAGATCTGGGGGGGTTTTGGTGTATCCTTCAGCTGATTAAAATTCCTGGTTGGTAGCAAAGACACACTTTTTTTGGAGAGGTGGAATCGCATCCATTCTCCTCTGGAACAAAGGGATTGGAAGCAGAATGACTGTGTGCCACGAAGGTGTTTGGGATTTGTTCAGTAGTGGGAAATATTCCTTGGAATGAGAAACTTAAATCATACTTATTGTATCAAAACTAATGTGGAATAACTCTGGGATATGGACATTTAGGGGGAACATGTGGAGATCCTTCCTGATCATCTGTCAAATTCCACGTGAAGTCTGCATTGCAGCAGGTGAACTATCCAGGGATTTTTAAAACCCCACTGTGCAATTGAGTTTTCCTGGTCCCTTAGATCCATAAGTCATGACAGGGATAACAGGGAAAACCAGGGAAAACAGGTGATGCTGCTCTTGGTGCTCCTGCAAACATTCCTCAGGCAAATAAAACCACTTTGGAGCAGCAGCTCTGGGAAAGGCCTTCAGTACCTCCACTGAAAGCATAATTAAAACCATAATTAAATTGAGCCTAAATTGAATTATCCAATCTGCTGGAAGAGCTCGGGAACCTTGGCTTGGACACGGAGGTGCAAATGCAGCCACTGCAGGCACGGGAAGGGGGTGTTTGATCCAGGTTTTGGGAAGCTTTAATCCAGGTTTGGGGAAGGTTTAATCCAGGTTTGGGGAAGGTTTAATCCAGGTTTGGGGAAGGTTTAATCCAGGTTTGGGGAAGGTTTAATCCAGGTTTGGGGAAGGTTTAATCCAGGTTTTGGGACATTCTCGAAGGCAACCACTGTGGAATTGGATCTCCTTTCTGGGGAAGTGGGACATTCCCTGCTGGAATGTCACCAAGTCCCACCTGCCATGAGAGCTGTGGGTAAACATAATTCTACCTTGCTGAAATCCAGGTGTTTTTGCTACAGGCATTTCAGACCTTTCTGGAGGGGAAAAAGGTTTCCACCCCTGAGCTCTGAGCACATTCCCAGCTCCCAGGCTGGGAGCAGTGGATGAGCTGCCAAAAGGGAAACACCGCTTTTATATCTTCCTTTCCCTGCTCCCTCTTTCCTTCGGTGCGGATCAGGATCCTCATTTATCTCCAGCCCTGCCTTTGGGGCCTGATTGTATCTGCAGAGGCCCCTGGTTTCCCTTTCCGCAGCACAAGAGCTCCCTGTACTTTCTGTTTCCTCTGCAATCCATAAAGTCTCTCCATGTGCTGCAGCATTCCTGTGTCTTGGTCCTGCATTAACTCCCTGACGTGCCCACACCGGGATCTTCCTCATCAACTCAGTTTTACTCCTTAAAATCCGTAAGTTCTCGTGTTCAGTCCATAGAAATTCCGAAATGACTGAATGGGAAAAGTCTTCTTGCCTTACTTTATGATATTTTTCCAAACTACTTAAACTGCATTTTTGTGCTGGTTCCAAGTGCCAGTGGATCGGTCCCGTGGGATGTTCCTGGATTCTCGTGTCGCTCAGGGACCAGGTGAAGGTTTTTGTTTCAGTGATAATAAATAAAATCCACCTGTCTGGGGTGGGTTTTTTTTGCCTGTTAAATCCCTGAATTAAAAAATACTGACTCTTAAAAGTTTCATCTCCTTCCATGGGCAGGGACACCTTCCACCATCCCAGGTTGCTCCAACCTGACCTTGGACACTTCCAAGGATGGGGCAGCCACAGTTTCTCTGGAAAACTTGTACCAGGGCCTCCCCACCCTCACAGCCAGGAATTCCTTCCCAATAAAATTTGTTTAAGCCTGATTTTTGGAGGAAGTAAGGATGATATGGCTTCTAAGGTATATCCAGCATTTGCAGATCTTCTGGAATTCGTGGAAGCTCTTTATTTTTCATTCCCTGTGTAGGGAATGAGCTGCTGTTGAGGCTGATGGAGCTGAATGGATTTTTTTTTAGGGTGGGAGTGGGACTTGGATAATTTTCCCCAAAGCTCCTCTGAGTTTTGTTTCCTAAGGATGTGCTGGCAACCCTGAGCACTGCACTGGAATTTCAGGTGACTCTGCCTTTCATGGAGAGGAAACTTTGGGCCTGTTGATGCTCCCCAGCAAAACATTTAGGGAATTACCCCCGTGGGATTTGTAAAAGCTGAATAAAACCCCCACATTCCCATCCTTCTCCCTGTCTTTCCTTCCTCTCCCGGACTGAAACAGTCACGTGGAAACCTGGAAGGTGGGGAAATGAGAAGTGAGAGCAGAAAAAGGGGGTTTATCTTGCCTTTCCTACCTTCTCAATAGAAAGATTAATGCTGGAGTGTATTTGGAGGCTGAGCATTTTTGCCTCCCTTGTCTCAGCAAGGGTTAGAGATTTGGGAGGATTATTGGAGACAAGCTTAGAGTATTTTATGAGAGGAAAAGTACTAAACTGGCAAAAAAAAAAATAGTAATAGATGCCATCGTGCCTGCTAGGCATGTCTAATTCTTGGATAAAATGGATAAAGATTGCCGACTGCAGCACAAGTTAAAATAGACCAGAAAAGGGTTTTTCCTTCTAATTTGCTGTGGAACTTAATAAAAAAGATGTGCTTTTTTTTTTTTTCTTTTTACAGCATCAGGTTCTTTATCTGCCCCAAATCAAAGCCCAGGGTTTGGGCTTTCTCTGCCATCAGATTCCGACTCCCTGAGTTCAATCCCCTCACTGGGATGCAGGAAACACGTCCTGGGGGCTGCTGGGAAGTCCCGAGTTCCCTCATTTTCCAGTTGGTTTTTTGCACTTGGATTTGCAGGCAATGACAACTGGCTTTTTTTTTTATAATGGACAAGGGGGTCTAGGGGGTTGTTTAAAACAATGAGCTAGGGGTTGTTTAAGTCAACCCCCAGGATGCCCAGGGCGGTGGTGAACGTTTTATTCCGGAGTAGTTTATTCCACAAATAATATTCTTCTTTTTTTTTCTTTTTTTAATGAGACTTTTACCAACAGCATTCCACTTGTTTTTGAGGTTGTGTGGAATAGACAGCTGGAATAAGGTTTCCACTTGGATTTGGGCTTGTTGGAGGAGGAGCTGGTGTGGAACAGGAGTGGCCAGTGCTGAGTTCAGACTGAGGTGGCCACTTGGCCACCTAAACACCCTCCTAAGTGTCACCCTGACCTCTTGTTGTGCTTCCAGGGAGAGGTGAAACCAAGACAAGAAAATGCTTCTATAAGAATTATTTGTTTGTATATTTTGTTTTTATCTTTTTGTTACTGTTCGTGTATTTAAGCCCTTGGAAAAGCAAATGTAGGGGAGCAGCTCAGGAGTATCTTCCCCACATGGTTCTGCTTTCCAGGACTGCTGGGGCAGACAGCAGGGACAGGGTGGGTTCCTGAGGGATTCCAGGGAATGGGGGGACATCCCCACCCGTGGGAGAACCTTGGAGAGAAGGAACAATGTGGGTGGTAAAAATTGGCACAGGTTGCCCAGGGAGGGGGCAGCTGCCCCAAACCTAGAAGTGTTCAAGGTGTAATTTGAATTAATTTCCAACTACTGCTTCCAAAGGCCTTTTCTTGTCTGAGCTTTGATACCCAACAGCTTTTCCCTTAGGAGGGAACCCTCGATTCCATAATGGAATGGTGTTTATTGTGGGCAGGTTGAACTCATGGCATTGTGCTGGGAGCCTTGAGCAGTTTCTTGCCTGGCAGTGCCTCAGGTTGTGGCTTTCAGCTTGTGTTCCCTGGATTTGCAGGACTGTCCTCACCTCTGGAATGGTGCTGGGCTCTACCCCAGCTCCCTTTGGTGCTGGTGATTTTCCATGGCTGACTCTTTTCGTCGCCACCCCCAAATCTGTTCCGTGTGTTTTGGTGACATTTCCAGTGAGAATTTTTTTAATCAAGCTCAACAAAAGTTTGCCTGTTCCATTTCAGCACTTCCCTTCCTCTCCCTGGTTTGGGATCTCCTGGAAGGATGACATCACTTTGTTTGCCAAGGCCTATTTTCCATGACATGGAGTTAACTCTCGTTAATTTGGTTCCTGTTCTTTATAAATCCAGATCAGTTCTGACTCAGTTTTCCCTCATTTTGTCCAGAGCATCCCTGAAAAATTGGTTTCTAATTTTTCCTTGATATCTTCTCGTTTTGGAGGTACTTAGCCTCCTGAGGAAGCTGCCAGTGGCTGCTTAACCAATTCAGCTCAAAGCTTTTCCAATATCTTGGATCTTTTAGGAAGGAATTCTTCCCTGTGGGGAGGGGGAGGCCCTGGCACAGGTTTCCCAGAGAAGCTGTGGCTGCCCCATCCCTGGAAGTGTCCAAGGCTGGGTTAGAGCAACCTGGAATAGTAGGATGTGTAACTGGCACAAGGGATGGAACTGGATGATCCTTAAGGTCCCTTCCCACCCAACCCCTCCTGGGATTTGCTGGTGATTCTCCTCTTTATTGAGTGCCACCAGCCGGTTTTGGTTTGACACAGTTTGATCTCCAGTCACCCACTTTTTTGCTTTATCCTGTAATTGCTTTTCTGGAAATTGTTAAATAATTTTTCCAGTGTCTTCCCATTGATTGTGAGGGGAGTTAAATCTCTGATTTGCTTCAGAAGCTCTTCCAAGCTCTGTAGCTGTTTCCTTTTTGATCCCAAAGGCACTTTGAAACTTTTGGGAGCAAGTATAAGTGGATCATCTATATGCAAATTCCTTAATTTTTCCCCTCTGTATTTGTAGAAAATCTGCATCTTAAGTGATGCCTGTTTTCATCCCAGTTGGACTCGGTATCTCAGAGGTCTTTTCCAGCCTAAGTGACTCTGTGATTACGTTGGTGTTTCGTCGAGATGAGAACTCGGGAGCACAAACGTCACCCAGAAATCAATTATTGCAATCAGCCATTTCACAGTCGTGATTCAATTACTGAGATAGATTTAAATGTCTGCTCTTTTTCTCTGCTGTCAAGGCTCACCAGAGTCCAGTGATTTCTGCAGCTTCACTGCTCGTGATGAGGCCCAAATCAGTGACTCGGTGGGAGAAACTGTCACCTGGGATTTCGGGAAGCCGATCTCCCGTAATTCCTTGTGGCATGAGGATTTTTGTGTCCCTTCTGCCTTCTCTGTGGTTTTTTTTTCCCCCTCTTTTTTTTAGGGATAGGCTGCAGCCATGGCTTCCCTTTCCTATCTGAACTGATTTTCCAGTCCAGTCACGTGCTCCCTTTTTTCCTGCTGCCGGTCAGGATTCCATTTGTTCCTGCTCGTTATCCCGACTCCACGGATAGAACAGAAGCTTCATTTTCTTTATGGACACTCTTGCCTGACTTTGAACCTCGTTTCCCCTTCTAAGTGTCCTTCTCCTGTGTTTAGCTCATCCCTTTCCTGGATGCATCAGCAGTTTCATCTGGGAAGGTGTCTTATTATTGGGAAAGGTGCTGGCTCTGCAGTTCCCGGCCTCTCCCTTCCCCGCAATATCGTTCCATCACTCAAATCCACGTATTCTCCCATCAGCCTTGTTCAGTTCCACGACCTTTCTTTGGGGCCTTCTCTTGCTTTTAGTGCCGGATTCCTGTTGTAGCTCTGGGATCAATGACCTGTGGATGCACCAGGAGGCTGTGGATAGAGTGTGGAGTGAGCAGTGTTGGCATTTTGAGGCAGCATTTCCTGACTATTCCCGAGCCTGGAAAAGCCGCTGCCTTGCTTGGAAGCAGATTCCTGCCTGTTTGACAGGCAGCTCCTCTAGGTTTCTCTTGGCACCCTCAATCCAGTGGGAAGAAAAAGCCTGGCATGCCAGCATGCGAAGATTGCCAAACCTTTCCTTAGACTTTCCTTTGGAGCTCTTTTCCAGGATCCCTGAAATCTTTCCTCCACTGCTTAGTTCCAGCTGACGCCGTCGCTGCTCCCAGTGTGCACAGTTCCTTTTGACCTGTGGGAAGAGGAAATCCATGGCAGCCAGGTATTCCTGGGAGGCAATCCATGCTGGTGCCCAAGGCACGTTTGCAGAGGCTGGAGAAAGCAGCAGGAGCCCATTTTGCTCCGTATTCCAAGGTCATCTTTCCCTGCCAGCACTAAGGACGTGCTCACGTGCACGCAGAGCTTTTCTGTGACTTCCACTCAGGTTTTCCTCTGGATGTCCTTGACTTTCTCCTGCTTTCCCAATACTCTTCCCTGCCTGTGGTCCATGTATTTTCTCCTTCTCCCCACACACAGCCTGAGGCTCTTTGTGCTCAGCCCTTGGGAGGCTTTTTCCCTCACATCTTTTTAGACCGTTTGTGGCCGGCTTTAACCATTTCATCCAAATTCCACTGTCTTCCATGGAGAGTTTTTGCGGATGAATTCATCATCTGGGCCAGAATTGTGCTGAACTTCTTCATTCAGGGGAGATCTCTCAATTCTCCAGCCTTTTATGCTGTGAGTTGTATTTTGCCGGTGAGGAACCACATTCCCATGATCCCATCGTGGCATTTACTTCTTTCCATGCCCACAGTTTCCCTCTAATTCCCAAACTGCATAAGCAGTGCCTTGGTTTCCCATTTGGAATATGGCAAATATTCCATAGATGAATGAAGCCTTGGAAGATGCCACAGTGGCGACGTCCCCCCTTGTTTGGAACAAAGGAGTGGGAATGTTGTCCCTCTGGTGGTGGTCACCTGGTTGGGTTCCTTCACGTTCCCTATGTGGAATTTCTCCTTTTGAAGCACCAAATTATTCCTGTCCTATGGAAATGTCTCTCTGTGACATCAGGACTGCAGAGTTTTCCTCATTGTGGTTCCCAGTCCAGGCCGGTGCCTTTGATCCGCCAAAGTCCTGATTTGGATCTTATAGACCCCGTTCCCTGGGATGTGCTGGCAGCCAGGATTAGCTGGGCTTTGCTTGCCAATCTTGTTTTTCAGTCTGAAAGGACCTCAGCAGAGGTCCCTCCTGGGGCAGGGAGGGCATTGATTTGGGAATATGTTTTTCTTGGTGTTATCAGGATTTTCCGGCTATGGAGATAAGCCCAGGGGCTTATGGCTCCTGGAGTTTGCTTCCTGCTGTGCCACCTGGAGAAAGTTGTGTCTTCAGTGCTTTTAGTTTTTACTTGGCCTGAAAAACCCTGTGATTGTTACCTTTTTATTATTATTTCATATTTCTTGCTTTCTGTGGGTGTTTCTATTTATTAAAAGGTAGTGGGAAGAACACCGGGGAAAACAATCCAATTTTGGTTCCTGCACATCCTGAGATGCTGGAAGGGATCCAGAAATATGGGCTGGCCTGGGGGAGAAGAAAACAGGGCAGTGTTTCTTTCCCTGCCTCAAGGTAGACTCCAGGAGCTGATTCCTGTGGTACTTTTAGGGATGTTGCCATTGAGTAAAGGGGGAGCAGAAAAAAACCTGGATATTAAATTTATTTCAGATTTGTTCTCCCGAAGATGCTCTGATGGAGATCAGCACCCTCTGCAAATCTTTTTATATTGAAATAATGTAATGGGAGTATCCATTTTAAGGTTACTGGGGAGTATCCAGAGTCTATTCCTGGTTCCCAGAGCGGAAATCTGTTTGAATTGGAGCAGTTTTCTGGGAGTCATGTTTCCTGCCAGAGTGGGAACAGGAGGAATGAGCAGTAGCAGGAGAGGTTATAAAACCCTCAGGCATTTTACCTCCATTTCAAGGAGCTGGATACAGCAAGAAACCACAAAAATTGGGAGACTCTGCATAAAAGATTCAAGGACACCACATCCTAAACCTTCCCAAAATACCTGAATCCATGGGGATGTAGTTCCAGAGTTCCCTTCTGTGTTTGTTTTATTGAGTAGAGAGGGGCTAAAAATCCACTGGTGCCACAAATAGCACTGGAGATTTTGTTCCTGGTTATAATTAACCCTGGTGGTTTCTTCCTGGTTTGGTTCATTTTGGATTTGTAGGGAACAGAAAAAAAAACAACCAACCCAATTAACACCAGGAAGTGAATTCAAAGAAACATCTCTTAAAAGTGGTTTTATAAAAGAACTGAGACAGCCAAACCTCAGTGACTAAAGGGGTGACTTGAGCTCAGCCTTATTAGAGCAGATCTATTTGCAAGTCCCAGTCAAGTGAATATCAACTTAATATTGAGTTAATAATGCCTAAATAAGTTGCCAGGTTTTTTTGTCTTCACTGGGAAATTAAATCCAGTTGACTGTGCTTAAATTACTGTTGTCAAATTAAGCAGCAGCACTGAGAAGTATCCGTGATAAAACCTCCAGGGATGCATCCAGGGAAGCTGTTCTTTCACTTGTATCTCAGCAAACTGGACTTCTGAGGCGTTTTAGGACCAAGTGATATTGTCATTAGGAGAATTGGCAGCATGTTATCAAATAAAGATGATAATAATCACCTTATAAACAGGTTATATTTATATTATAACCAGGTTATATTATTATTACAAACAGGTTATCGAAACCAGGATGGGTTTTAGAGGGGTTGCAATGAACTAGCAGTGTATCCAACAGGATTTTGGGAGCCTGGAGTAGAGAAGGGAGACCTCAGAGCCCATTCCAGTGCCTAAAAAGGCTCCAAGAGAGCCGGAGAGGGCCTTTTGTCATGAGTGATGCTCCAAGGGTTGCTGTAAACACCAGGGTTGGTGCTGTAGCAAAAAAGGCATTTTTTTTTTTTTTTTTTTTTTTTTTTGTTTTGGTTTTTTTTTTTTGGATTGAAGGTTTCTGAGCAAGAAAATACTTAGAAGAGAACAGATTTCCTTTCTGTGTTTGGTGCCTGTGACTTTCCTGATTTCCATCTCGGCATCTCGAAATAGCTCCCAGATCAGTTGGAGGGGAAGGGAAGAGCCACAGAAATAGGCTGAGGACTAGAAAAAACACGCCTAAGTCTGGCTTCGCACAGGGAGTGTAGGCAGGAGGGGAGTTTTAGGCGAGCTCTGATCCCTCTTGGCCTTTAAATTGATGGAATCCTGAACAGTGTTTTCTTCCCAGGGAGGAAGAACTGTGGGAAGTCACCTGTGGTTGTGACCCTGAGGTTGTGTGAGGAATCGAAATATTAATTTTTACTGACTGGGCCAACCTTCACCTTCAAATAATCACCTGGTTCTAGGAGAAAATTCCTGTGGAGGATGGCACTGTGGGAAGGGGTGTTTGGAATAGAACTCAAATTAACTAGAGCTGGAGACAGGCGTGGAATTGTATTGGAGGGGGATGGAATTGTATTGTTGGGAGTTAAGGGGGAAAGTCTTATTTAGGGAATAAATCTGTTCCCTTAGATTGGATCACAGAACCCCCTGAATACTTGCTGTGTGCACACCAGCTGTAAACTTCCTTCCTCCCCAGAGTGATCCCATCCCAACCTTTGGAAAAGAATTTAGGAAACTGTAAAAACCGGAGTTCGAAGGGTGGGTAAAACAAGAATCCTGTGAGGGCTCCTGAGCAGCAAGACAAAGGCTCTGAAATCCACAGGCTCCAGGTGATGTGTTGTATTCCTGGATGGCTCCAAGTGGTCCTTGAAGCCAGACTTCCCTGAGGGACAGGCAGACAGATTCCTAGAGCTTTCCACAAAAAATGCCACGTGCATTGATCAGTCTTTGTCTGCATTTCAAACTCGTTCCTGCCGGCTCTGCCACCACAAGTGCTGCTCTGGCTGGTTTGGAAGGGATCTAAGAACACCTCAGATGTATTGTCAGGAGAGTCAGGGCTAAATAAATCCTAGGAAAGATGAGATCCCAGCAAGTGCTCGGATAACACAAGCAGCATTAATGGCTTTTAACCTGTTTTCTGAACAGTGGGACGGGATTGATCAAAGAGAAAAATCCTCTCGGTGGCTTCTTTGTACCAAGGGCTGGAAATGAGCAGCTGAAGGAAGAAATTCAGAGCTTAGGGAAGAACCTTGTGAGGGGAAAAAACTGGCATGGGAGGTTATGAAAGTGCAGGTTGGCAGCTCTGTCCTCTTTGTCAGTCTTTCCTGTCGGGATCTGCTGTGGAAGTCTTTGGACCGGATCCTGTAGCCTGGATAGGTACTTGGAATTTTATTTTAACGTTTTTTGATTTTTTTTATTTTTTTTTTTAAAATCAAAGACCTGTTTTGTGCTGTGAATAAGATTTGAGTTTCTGGAAAGCTGGTTTCCTTTGCTATCCAGGGAAAAAAGAGGTGGAAGGCTGATCTCCCAAGGGAGGTGACTGTGCTTGAGCATCTGGGAAGAAAGGCAAGTGCAGATTTCCATGTGCCTCACTCTCTGCATATAATGTCTTCTGCAATTCCTGCTCCTCAAGTCAGGATTTAGGACTTTGCTTCCATACCTGATTCTTGTTCAGGGGAAGAAATTGAGAATTTCCCAACGTTTCAGGAAAAAATGAGGCTGGAAATGAGCAGGGGAGTTTAGGGACACAGGGATGTTTAGAGTTCCTGGAATATCCTGGATTGGAAGGGATCCATGAGGATCAGCAAGTCCAGCTCCTGAGAGTTATATTGGCTGTCAGAAAACTGTGGCTTGAACAATTCCAGTTGATCCAGGTTGCAATGTCACTGAAACCAAGCAGAGATGGGAGAGAAATGGATAGTAAATTCATCCATCACAGCTCCACTTTTTGGCTCCACAATTTTCCTTCCAGTCCTAAAGAATGATCCTGTGCATTTAATGCATTTAAAAACATATGTCCACTTGATTTTAGCTGCAGAAATGGGGGTCTAAAACTCCTGTCCTCGATGGAAATGTCATTTTTGCAGTGAAATTTTGCCATCCCACTTGCAGAACCGCATAAGGAAAAAATCCTGGGATGATATTCTGCCTTTTTTAGTGCCTTTTTTTTTTTTTTTTTTTGAAAAGATGTCGCACTGATTAATCCAACAGTGCTGGGCTTTCATTTAGCTCAACCCGAACAGCAGAGCTGGGGATAAGAATAAATCCAAATGTGCTCCTTCAATACCAATACAGGAGATTGATTTTGTGCAAACATTGCAGGAAGAAACATGATTTAAACCCATTTGTTCCAACCCCGGAATAACAACGTGCAAATTGTGATCACTCTGCCCTCCAAGTGTCAGCTTTAATTTGAATCTTTCCTAAACCACTTGATTGTTGAATATTGCCAAGGAATTTAACCCCCTTGGAAGAAATCAGAGAGAATCCTGCTATTGAGTTAATTAGGTACAAATTTGAGTGGGGAGTTTTTTGGGGTTTTTTTAATAAAGATTAAATGATCTGTTCAACTCTTTTAGGCCTTGCTTGAGATACACACCTGTGTCTGGCTTGTAGAGGATTTTCCTCATTAATTAAGAGCCCTTTCCTTGTGTTATTACTTAATTGGGTATCACGGGGAAGCTGATGAGACAATGAAATGGTTTTAATTGCACACAAACTAAATGATACTTCACTGGTGGAGTGTTTCGTGCCATGACCCCGCTGGTTCTGCCCTGCCAGCGGTGCCAGGGCTAGCTCAGGAGGGAAAGGCAGCTGGAAAAAGGCACAAACACAGGCTGGGGGGGTGGAGGGATGGGGAGCAGCCCTGGGTGGAGGATTTGGGGGTGCTGGGGAATGAAAAGGTGGATGTGATCCAGCCCTGAAACCCCCCCGTGCCCTGGGCTGATCCAGCAGAGCAAGGGGGATTCTGCCCCTCAGGAGAGACCCCCCTGCAGAGCTGCTCCAGCCCTGGGAACAACAGCACAGGGATGTGGAGCTGCTGGAGAGAGTCCAGAGGAGGCCCCAGAGATGCTGCCAGGGCTGGAGCCCCTCTGCTCTGGAGCCAGGCTGGGAGAGCTGGGGGGGTTCACCTGGAGAAGAGAAGGATCCAGGGAGAGCTGAGAGCCCCTGGCAGGGCCTAAAGGGGCTCCAGGAGAGCTGGAGAGGGACTGGGGACAAGGGATGGAGGGACAGGACAAGGGGGAATGGATTCACATGGACAAAGCACAGATTTAGATGGGATATTGGGAAGGAATTCCTGGCTGGGAGGGTGGGGAGGCCCTGGCACAGGTTTTCCAGAGAAGCTGTGGCTGCCTCTGGATCCCTGGAAGTATCCAAGGCCAGGTTGGAGCAACCTGGGCTAGTGGAAGGTGTCCCTGCCCATGGATGGTCTGTAAGGTCCCTTCCACCCCAAACCATCTTGTGATTCCAGAAATCACTCACTTTTCTATGGTTAACTCTCCCCGTTTTTCAGACTTATTTCCAAAATCTCCCATGTTTGGCAACATTCAGTTTTGAACCATCAGAAGGATCTTGGCTGTTGTTATAAATTTTATAGGGATTTATGTTTCCCTGCAGTTTCAGGCCTATAACTGCAAAGGTAAACTACCTAACTTCTAACAATTAAATGTAAGACTTGCTTTTTATGAGTGTGCTCAGGTGGCTGTGGACAACCTTGCGTGGGAGCAATACATTTATTCTTAAACTTTTGGGATTAGTCACTATTTCTGCTTCTTCAGACTCCTTCATTTTTTTCTTTTGGGAGGGTGGAAATGAGAGTAAAAGGAAGAAAAAACTCTTCCCTGTGTCATGTTTCCCTCTGCTCATCTTTCCCAAGCAGCAGGGAGACGTGTCAGCACCATGAATTATGGATGGAACTGCAGCCCATGGAGTGCTGAGTATCCACACTGGGATTAACCTGCTTCATTCATCCCTGCACAGCAGAATTGCCTGTGGGATTGGGAAAACCCCAAAACTTCACATTGTCAGTGTTCGTTCAGCCACAGGAATTAAATTCTTCCTTTCCCCCTCCCCCCATTTTTTCCCCTTAAACATCAGATTTCCCTGGAAGTCTTACAGGAATTTTCAGACCAACCCAAATTTTGATGTTTAGAAGCTCTGCTTGGGAAGTTAGTCCTGGATTATACTGGTTTAAAACTTGGCAAGAAGCTGGAGAGCTTTGGCTGCTCCATCCCTGGAAGTGCCCAAGGCCAGGTTGGACAGGGCTTGGAGCAACCTGGGCTATGGTCGATGGTTATTTCATTTACCTACTTTTGCACTGCTGATTTTAGATACATTTAAGTGAAATATCTCAGATTGCTCATTTAAATAATTTGCTTGTAAACCTATTTTTATTTCTTTGGGCTTCTGTTTTCCTAAAAGGAATTTCTCCTCACTGTTGGTCCAACCTTTCCAATGTCAGTCAGACACTGTTGTCCTTTCATTAAAATTCAAACTCCTTTATTTTGGCCATTCTCTGCACACTTAATTAAACAGTGGCATCTAATTAGTAATTTTAGAGTCTGTTTAATTTTTTATTATGCAGGAAACAGAGGATGCTGCATTTCAGTGGTGGTGTGTTGTAGGAACTAATGGCAAAGTCCCCTTGGAAACTGGAATTCCCGTTGATACGGTGTGGGATGCACAAGTGTTTGTGTTCGTGGAACTGCTTTGCATTTGATGGATTCCTGGGCAAAACAACGGAGTGTGGGATGTCAGCAGCAGGATTTAATTGACAGGTGGTTTCATAGAATCATGGAATGGTTTGGGTTGGGAAGGACCTTAAAGATCATCCAGTTCCACCCCCTGCCATGGGCAGGGACACCTTCCACTAGCCCAGGTTGCTACAACCTGGCCTTGGACACTTCCAGGGATGGGGCTTCTCTGGAAAACCTGTGCCAGGGCCTCCCAACCCTCCCAGCCAGGAATTCCTTCCCAATATCCCATCTCTCCCTGCCCTCTGGCAGTGGGAAGCCACTCCCTGTGTCCTGTCCCTCCATCCCTTGTCCCCAGTCCCTCTCCAGTTCTCCTGGAGCCCCTTTAGGCCCTGCAAGGGGCTCTCAGCTCTCCCTGGAGCCTTCCCTTCTCCAGGTGACCCCCCCCAGCTCTCCCAGCCTGTTTTGGTCACTGTAGACTAGATTTTAGAAGGGTTTGTGTGGTCCTTTCCCTTTTCCTGCCCTGCCTCATCCTCACAGAAAGATCTTGGCTCCATCTCCATTCAGTGATCCAGCCCCTTTTGGCAGCTCCACACCTGCTGCTTCATCCCTGGAATTTTGTTTAGCACATGCAGGTGGGAGAGCCTCTGTGTGCTTCCCATGAGGAATACTGTCCTGAGACTGGTGGGACACATCCTGTAGGAAGCAGAACCCGGACTGGGCTGTTTGGACTCCTCAGGTCCTGTGGAATCAGCCTTTTCTCCCTCATATTTCTGTGCTTTCGGAGTGTTTTATGGAACTAAATGTTTGAAATGCAGATCCATCCCCCTGGCAGTTCCCAGCCTGGATTTGTCCCAGCTGATGGCTCCTTTCCTCCATGGAGAGGCTTCAAAAGCTGCCCTGGGAGCACTTGACATTCATGGTTGTTCCAGGAGGGTCATTAATGCAGTTCTTTGGGAATTCAAGGGGCCAATTCTCTCCTTTGGAGCTGGGTAGGAATTGTAATGACTCCAGCTTTTGTGGTGTGTGTGCACATCCAAACCAGGGTTGGAGTAACAGGTGTGGTGGCAATTAAGATCAGAAAAAAACGTTAGATCATCGTGCTAATTAGGAGTGAATGAGGTGGGAATTGTGAGCAGAGAACTGAGTGCACACTGGGATTCCTTAGGGATGGAAATGGTGGGAGAGAAGAAGGTGGGAATTGCTGGTGCTACTTGGGCATAGTTCCTGCAGCAGAGGGAGAGAGGGAATGGGATTCCCACTTTCCTGGACTTAATCTGCTCCTTGGGCTGATCCTGAGCATGCTGGGCACGTTTCCCTGGGGTGCCTGAGATGGTGCTCCAGGAGAGCTGGAGAGGGACTGGGGACAAGGGATGGAGGGACAGGACACAGGGAATGGTTTCCCACTGCCAGAGGGCAGAGTTATGTGAGATATTGGAAAGGAATTCCTGTCTGGGAGGGTGGGGAGGCCCTGGCACAGGTTGTCCAGAGAAGCTGTGGCTGCCCCTGGATCCCTGGGAGTGTCCAAGGCCAGGCTGGAGCAACCTGGGCTAGTGGAAGGTGTCCCTGCCTATGGCAGAGAGTGGAACAATCTTTAGGGTCCCTTCCCAGCCAGACCATCCTGTGATTCCTCCTAATGTGAGCCTGTGGTGTTCCTCAAGGAATGGCTGTTTTTGGACAAGACTAACCCAACTACCAGCCTCGTTTTCCTTGTTTCTGGCTGCCAACTGGATGTGGGATCATGGATTGCCCTCCTTTGAGCACAGTGGTCAAGATTGTTTGAATTCCATTCAGAATGGAACTGTGTGTGTGTTTGGTTGCAATTATTGCCTTAATATGTGGCTGTGAGACTTTTATAGACTGCTCAGAGCCTCCAAAAAAACAAAGTGATGTAAAATGGACTGACAGGTTCCAAGAGCAGGAGGGACTGACATAATCCTCTGTTTGGATGAGAAACCATCCCAAAGCTTGGAATGGAGCATTGTTTTGGTCTTTTGGAAACACTTAATAGCCAAGTAAAGACAGCAATTCACACCAAGGCAAATTTGATGCCCAAAGAGAGGAAGGAGGATGAAGAGGAGAGAGGAGAATGGTGAAAACACAGACCTTTCTCCTGGCAGGGAACAGTCCAAGACTCATTAAATCCCGATGGATCCTTCAGATATGAGCTTGGAAAGCTCTTTGTTGGCTCAGCCTTTTATCTGCCCAGACCCTTCTGTTTTATCTCCTGAACTTCCAGGGCTGCAAAACGCCTTTCAGACCAATTTAACATGGAATAAAAGCAAAAAACCTGGTTTGATTCCACACCAGGTCGGTCAGGCAAGAGTTAGAAAAGTCTAATTAGACTTGTAATTGGAATGTGTGTGAGACAATTAGTTTTTGTAAGTGTATGTAATTTAATCCAAAGGAAAGGGTCAGGAGGAACTCGCTGGGAAAGAGGTTAAGGAATAACATGTGTCATTCTTGGGCCTGCTGCTGCTCGTGTCTGACACATCCTTTCAGGGACCCCCAAAAATCCAACCTCCAGGAACCTGGAGGTGAGGCAGGGCTTGTGCTCTGACTTTATCTCCCAGTTTTCATTCCAAGGACAATAGTAAATCCATGGGGAATTCTGCAGCAGCAGCGATTTAGGGAATCCCCAATAAAAACCTAAAATCCAATGCCTGTCTGTGAGTAACTCCCACTCTGGGAGTAACTCCCACTCTCTAGGAGCCCATTCAGCTTTTAGGGAAACTCCTGGGAAATGGGAATATTTAAGCTGAGCTGTTGAATCCCATTTTATCCCGAACACACACTGCGCGTCCTTTATGGATTCAGGATCTTATCCTTGTGCTTACAGAGCAGCAACCGGGATATTTTCCTTTCTGCAGTCCTTTCTTCAGGAAAGGGGCAGCCCCTCAGCCTCCAAGATCAGCCCAGGAAAAGGAGCTGCTTCCCAGACATGTGGTACTCATTTGCTTGGAATTTTTGACGCCGCTTATTCCAAGGCGGCGCGGCCACGTTTTCCCAGACTCTTGTTTTTGGGGCGGGATTGGACGGGAAGAGAGAGATGCTATAAAAGCTCTGGCTGGAATCTTGAGTGGGGCGTGTAGGGAACGTGTTCCCAGCTTTTAACAGATCCTGCATAATTATGGGGTCGTTGGAGTCCAAAGGAATGGATTGGTGGTGCTCGTGACTGTAATTCCGTGTTATTTATGGATCACGGTCTGTGATCCAGGTTTTGTCAGCACAGATGTCGGGGCAGGGGGTGTATTCCATGGAAAAAGGAGCCTTGGAGCACGGTGTGAGATCAGGCAGAACAGGTTGGGATTTCCTGCTTATGGCTGTAAAACCGGGAGCAGTGGAGGGGTTAACAGCCAGAGTCCAAAAGTAGCAGGATAATAAATCCTAGGAATTCAAAGGAAACCTCAACTCCTGGAGTCTGGGCAGCAGAGGGATGGAGCTTCTGACTCCAGTGTTATTTGTGACCTACTTGGAACTGAAATGCTGCTGTTTGGTCAATACTCAACGGCTGGTTTTTAAAATGATCCCACATCCAGGTTAAATATAATCCTCTGAGAGATAAACATTCTCCACAGGAAATTCCATCACTCCTCGTTGCCTTCATTTTTACTTTTTACTTTAATAGTTCCGTCTTTTTCCACGGCAAACCCCCTTCTCCCCCCCAAGCCCCCACCACCTTTTCCATCACATATCCAATATTTTATGGAGCAATCACAAAGGGCAGTAAATTGAGTCAAACATCCTCTCCTTGGCAGCATTTCCCTCATGACCAAATCCAATATGAACAAAGAGGACAAGGGCAAATAACTTCACTTATTCAGGTCATTTTTCAGCAGAATCATAAAAAATTAGATAGAAAAAGGCCCTATTAGATTATCTCTCCTCTCTTCCATCTTGCCACTCCTGGGTTCTTCTCCGCAGTAAATTTTCCTTGTCCAAATGGAAGTAAGAGAATTTTCCTGCCGATTATTGTTTTTCTTGAGTGGAATAGGATGGTTGGGGTTTAGAAAATATTTTTCTTATGCTTCTACAAGGTTCATTTTTAATTTCTGTGTTTTTTATGTTGCTCTTTTTGGGCACCAGGATCTTACAGTTTTTAATTCCACCCCGTTATTCCAGTTGATCCAGTGTTGGAATAACCCCCAGGCCATGTGTAACAATTTCACCCTATTGTGTTCCTGCCAGGATTAATGTCCCAACAGCACCAGATTGTCCTTCCTGGACTGTGGGAAATGTTTATAATGCTCTTCAGATTAAAATAATTGAAAATCCTCTTAAAAAGATGGAGTTTTTCCCCCCCAAGAGCTGCCAGGGAGGTAAATATAAGATAATTTAACACACCCCCCCAAAAAAATCCTACATTAATATGGGTTTGAAGGAGTTAATGTTTAAGGAGTGGATCTGTTTATCTGCAGCTGAAAGGTCACTGAGTAAATTCTTCAATGATCCCAGTGTTGGGGAGGTGCTGCTGAAATGACAGATCTTGTCCTGCTTCCAAACAAAAAAAATCCGGGTTGGGACTCTGGAGCAAATGGGGATGTGCCTCGTGTCTCTGGGAAACAGGGAATCAGGGAATCAAGGAATCGTGTCAGGGAATCACAGAATGGTGAGAGAAGGAAGGGACCTTAAAGATCATCCCTCCCTGTGGCCAAAAAGAGACCAAAACTCGAATATCCCAACCCCCAAACACCAAAACTTGGAGCAAACCCCTATTTTTGGCCCAAATTTGGCTGCAGCTGAGCTGTGCTCTCCCAACCTGCGAGGAAGCAGCCAGATGTTCCTGCTGGATGAGCCTCATTTCTTTGGGAAACCAGGCTAAAAATGGACCCAGCCAGCAGCAGCAGCAGCTACATTGAGACCCAATATTCCAAACAACTCCTTCCTTTGCAGTTCTTTTAGGATTTTTTCCCCCCTCCTGGAACTCTCTTTGGCAGGATAATGAAACAGCTGCCACAAAGAGCAGCAGTGGAGTTAAAAGATGAAGAGCTGCTGGTGGCAGCACAGCTGGACACATTCCAGGTCACTGCAGCCTGGCAGGCTCTCCAAGAGGACAATCCAGGATGTTGGATGTTTCCCCCACCTCTGCTCTCCTCTGGAGCCAATCACTTCACATCACCAGCTCTGCAATCCAGTTTTTAGATGGTTTGCCAATCAGATTATGATGTTGGAGCTAAGGAAGGGAAAGAAACAAACCGTGGAGAAAGACTTTCCATGGGGAAAACATTCCACTTGGGATTTCGCTTGTCTTCCTGTGCCAAACTGGCAGGAGAACTGTATAATTACAGTGCTTTTGCAAACAAAATCAATGTACAGCAAGTCTGGGCATGGCCACCCTTCCATACCTGGATTTTATGGAGAATGGAGTGAAATGTACCATTCCATGGTTAAACCACTCTCCCCAAAAAAGGAGGATTTTTAAATAAAATCCCTGTGTGTTCCATGGATTGTAGTCCCTTCTTCCATTTTAAAAGACAGGCTAAAACTCCACAACACAGGAAAGCAGGGACAGTATCCCTCAGATCTCTGTTCCCACCCAGGGATCAGGATGCTCAGAGTGGCATCACCATGTCACATGTGGACAGAGAGACAGAGGAAGGGCTATGATGGATATTATATATATATTATATATATATATTATATATATATATATGTATATAAAGCATCAAACTTTGTTTTCTTCCAGGAGCCCCTATTTTTTTAGACTAAAATATAACCAAACAAATTGGATCATAAAAATCAATTCTCAAAAACCAACCCCTCTGTTACATATTAAAGGTTTATTCCCCTTTGTTGTGCACCATTAAGGATGCACAACCAGCTTCCAGGAATGCTCTGCTGCTGTCCCAAATGTTCATCCTGTGGATCCTAATCTCCCGTTGTTTTCCCTGTCACATTCAATACATCTCCCGTTCATAAATTATGGACTTGCCTGATTTCCTTAATGTTGCCCAAGAGTCCCCGGGAATTCAGGCTGGGCAGCCTCAAACCCAGGATGCTGAGACACTTTTAGGATGAGAACAGACTAAGGCAGCTCATTCCCCCCACACTGAGCCAGTCATGTTCCTTTTCCTTATTTTCCTGCCAAAATTCCACCCCTAGGAATTCACCACAGAGGTGCTGAAGAGATCAAGACCCACGTGTGTGGTCCCTGGACCTGCTGGAATAGGATCCATAGGATCCCTCACGGTGTACGTGAGGGGAACAACAGCACAGGGATGTGGAGCTGCTGGAGGGTGTCCAGAGGAGACCCCGGAGATGCTGCCAGGGCTGGAGCCCCTCTGCTCTGGAGCCAGGCTGGGAGAGCTGGGGGGGTTCCCCTGGAGAAGGGAAGGCTCCAGGGAGAGATGAGAGCCCCTTACAGGGCCTAAAGGGGCTCCAGGAGAGCTGGAGAGGGACTGGGGACAAGGGATGGAGGGACAGGACACAGGGAATGGCTTCCCACTGCCAGAGGGCAGGGAGAGATGGGATATTGGGAAGGAATTCTCCAGTAGACAAGCTCAAAGGCCTCAGCTGCTCCTCCCAGGACATTCCCAACAGCACGTTCACCGGCTTTGTTGTCTTGTTTTGGATGTGTGCTGGTTTAAAGGTAAACCAGCAGGGGAAATGAACTCAACTCAGAAGAGAGATTATAAGTGAGAATAACAATTTAATAAAATAATACAATAAGTACGATTATACAGACAAACAATTGGTTTTAACCCACAAAACCCAAATGTATAATCCAGCACCCTGGGGCATGGACAGAGTGGTGTTCCTTGGGCCCCCTGAGTCCAAAGGAAAAGGAGAGGGGAAAATCTGTTGGTGAGAGTGCTGGTGCAGTCTGGTCGAGAGTGGTGGTCTCAGTCTGGTTGAGAGCGGTGATCTGCAGTCTTCTCTGGATCCCAGGAGTGGTTAAAAAAAGTCCCAAAACTCCAAGATTATCTATCCTCCAGTTCAGGCAGGAATGCCCAGTACCTCCCTCAGGGTGGGGGGGGTTCCTCAATGGGCATGAGGACAAGAGCATTCTCCTGTCTCACAGGCCTCTTAACACCCAGCTCATAGCCTGAGGAGTCAGGCTCTATGTGCAGAGGGTGTAAATGGTTCATTGATAACAGTTTCTGGCAAATAGAATGCACAGTTTTGGGTTACACCCATACAATGATGAGCTGGTCCCAGCTGGTCTAACTAGGACGGGATGCGTGCAAGGAAATCCTTGGAAGTCATCCCCACCTGGGGGATGAGAGCTGTGGCATTGGTTTAGGAGAGGACTTGTTCCTGTTTGGGATCTGTTGGAAGGCTCTGGTGGTGAAAGGCTCCAAGTTCTTTAAGAGGCTCTCCCAGAGCTGCCGGGGAGGGAAGTTAAACTGATGACCTGGAAAAAGAAAATGAGGGAGACAAGATTAGTCTGCTCAACAGGGAATGCCGTCCTGGGATTTGTTTTGATTCCTGTGGAAGCACCAGTCTGGAAGGCTTTGTGCAGTGGAATTTTGGGGGTTGTAGTTGGAGGGGGAAAAATACTTTGGAGATGTATATAGACATACATAAAAATATATTTTAAATGAATAGATAATATGTATAAAAATAAACACATAACTATATTAAGTTATATTTATAACTTATATAAATAATATATGTAATATATTATATTAAATATATAACCATATTAAATAGATTAAATACATAAATTATTAAAATATATTAAATATATAACTAAATATTTAAATATTAAATATATCAAATATATTAAATATATGAAGATAAAGATATAAAATACACAAATATAAAGATAAAATATATTAAAATATATTTGTATATAAATATATAAATATATGAGTAGAAATACATAAAACATATAAAATAAATATATAAAATATAAACATGAATATGTAAAATTTTTTTAATATATAAAATATATAAACTATATGAAGATAAAGACGTAGAATATATAAAATAAGTATATAAAAATAAGTATGTAAATAAATGTACTCAATATATTGAATATATCTATAAAATGTATAAAACATATAAAATGTATCAAACATAAAATATATAACATATATGAAGATGAAGATTTAAAATATAATAAATATATAAATATATAAATATATAAAATAAATATATCAAATATATTAAATACATGAAGATAAAGATATAAAATATATAAAATATATAAAAATAACTGTATAAAATATATAAATACAAGGATTTGTTCCTGGATGAGGACTCTGGGAGTGCTTTGCAGAGGCTACTGTGCAGGATATACTTAATTTAGCAACTGTCATCCCAGTTTGTACGACCTGTGGTGACAGAACCTGGCCTGGGAAATGTCTGAAAATCCAGATTCATGGAATATTTAGCGGCCCATTCCCTGCTAATGGGCTCCAGAGCTGCGCCAGCACCGCAGGATCCGGAACAAAAGGCTCTGTGTCCCACTGCCAAGTTTCCTCAGGCTGCCCTGAGTTCGTTCAAATTTTTCCCTCAGGTTTTATCAAAAGCAAAATCTGAGTCCAGCAAGGCAGGGCTTGGGTGGTTAAAACCAGCCAAAAGCCGGTTTTATTCCCCTTGCTCCGAGGAAACCTGGGATCTGTCACGTGTGGCACGCTCGGAAACGAGGTGGGTTTGTGTTCCTTTTTTTTCAGCAGGAGATAAATTGATGTGAGAAAAACTCCCCAGTATTGATTTTCCTTTTCCTGTGGCTTTGGAGAGGTTGTTGATGCAGCAGGAACACAAGGGCTCTCCTGTGTGGGCACAGTAATCGTAATAAATTGGCTTTTTGAAACCCAGTTTTTAGGCTGTGGTTTCAGTGACTTGATTTGTGAAGTGGATGAGAGCTCCTGGCACGGAATTACTCATTTCTGGGCTGTGGAAGAGGCAGGAGGAGAAATTTTCCTGTGTTATCTGGAGCACTAAACATCAGACAAGATTGTTCTCTCTGTCTCCTTCCTTCCTGGAGCTGAGCCAAGAGGTTTTTTGGAGATGTGAGTGTTAAAAATTACACTTTCTGGAGCTCATTCTTGTACATCCTGACAGGGATCGTGACAAGGACAATGATTTATCCTCAGGAGAGCAACAATTCCTTTCTCCCAGTGTCACCAAGGTGTGAGCAGGTCATTCACTGAGGATGCCAAGGATGAGATGTTTGGCCATGGCTGGATAATCCTGTTGGATGTCCATGGGAAGCACTGCTGATCCTGATGAAGGGGTGAGCAGGAATCACTGGTGTTCCGGGACACTTCTCTCTTTGTTCACCCTGTTCTGGGTTGCAGGCAAGTTTTGGGGGCATTTTTTCCCCCCCATTGTCCAATTTCTTATGGCCTACTCTGCATATTCTGGGAGTCTCCATGTTAATCTGGGATTTGTTGGGATTTGTAGGTGGCCAGGGTGGCCCAGGGACCGTGTTGTGAACAGAGACAGATGCTGATGATGTTGCTCTGTGGTGATTTGTCCCAAATAACTCAATGACAGTCACTCAGTGATCCTTCTTTCTCATCGTTCCTGACAGGATTTTCCTGATTTTCCCTGGATTTCTGCTGTTGTCCTGACACACCACTTGCTTTTAGCCGCTTTCCTGGTTTTTGATCTTGTGCCCTTCCCATGGTGGTCCTTACAAAACCACTGCTCTTCTCTCAGAACCCTTTATGTGGAGGAACACCAAGTCTGTTTGTGTTTTGAGCTATACAGTGAAATTTAGGACTTGGAATTCTTGCAAGTCCTTTTTTTTTCTCTTCATCAAAAGCACCAATCCTTTTTTTCCCCCTCTTTATGGACAATTTGGAGTGTGAATGGCCTCCCCAGGAGGGGCCATCTGTGTGCTTGGCTGGTTATTGCAGGAGGCTTTTAGCAGGTCAAGGAAGAGCACACGGAGGTGGGGCTTGGATACAATTTTCTTTACCTTTGTTTTATCACTTCTTCCCCAAATTTTTCCACTGCCACGCCTCAGATCTGAGCTGTGCCAGCAGAATTGAATTTGCATTTGTGCAGAGGGGCTTGGTTGCAAACACCACTCATGGTGTTCCCCAATTGCTCCTGGTAGGGAGATGTCCAGCTTTGAGGGTGATGGGAGCACAGAGGGTGTCACTTCCTTAGATTTAGGAAATTCCAGGACATTCTACAGCCTTGGGAGGGGTGGATTTTGGGGTGGAAAACTGGTCAGTGGTTTGATGTGAGCAGAGAGCTGGTTGTTGTAGGATATAATAATAGAATCATGGAATATCCTGAGTTAGGACCCACAAGGATCCTGGAGTCCAAATCCTGGCCCTGCACAGGGCACTCCAAGAGTCCCACCCCAAAAATGTTCTGGTGAGGCCAATTAAACATCTTTCTCAACAGCTTGGAAGGTGGGGTAGGATGCACCTTGTAAAACTCCGTGGATAAACTGGGAGTAAAACTTGTGGCAGGGGAGCAAAACCAACCCCAAACCCTGAGCTGTTCCCTGAGGAAACGTGGGAATCCCCAACAGAAAGATTCAGGTTGGAAAGCACATCTGCCAGGAGTAACTCCAGGATTATTCTTGCTTTGCCTCCAGGAATTCTGTGAGGGAAGTCCTACCTCATTTTCTTATAAAGATAAAAAACCCCCAAACCCCCCCAACACCCACCAAGACACATACATTGTGTGTCTTTGTTATTTGTGGAATAATTTCTGGAGCTGGAAATCCTCTTGCAGTGCATCCATCTCTTCTCAAGAGGTGGGCACCAGGGTATCCCAAGTTTATTGGGCACACAAGCCTTGGGTTCAACTGGAAAATCATAGAAATTCCTATAAGTGATGCCAAAGGGAGTTAATTGTCCCTGCAGAAGCTGCAGAACATCCAATAACAACTGAAATTGGAAATACCCACCTCGAGGAACTGTGCTCCTCCATTGCTTCCATCTGCAGGGAATTCAGGAATTTAACTTGGCTGCTTCCGTGGGAAGCTCCTGAATATTCTGGAGAGATTAGACTTGGTCTGTGGAATGAGGATTATTTCTTGTCTCTAAAAGGGGGACACTTGTGGTCAGTACTGGGAAGATGAATTTTTAGGAATTGTTTGGAGGAAAGTCCGGGGTGTTTTTGTGCAAGGAAAAGTTGTTCTCCAAGTAGGAGTCAGCAGTGGAAGTGAAACAGAGGAGCTTGTGGAATGTGGAGGTCTGGGGTGGGATAACATTAGGGGGAGTGTTGGCAGAGCTCTGGGACAACCTGGAGGAGTTTGGAATGAGCACATGGGTTTATTAGAGGCAGTGGGAAACTTCAGGAGGACCAGGAGACACCAGAAACTTGGGAAATGAGGAAATCCCCACTCTGGATTTCCTGGATAATTAATAATGGCCCATTTCTGCTCAGTGACCTGAGCTGATCGGGAGGAACAAAACCTGTGGATAAGGATTAGCTTTAGGAATGGCCTGTGCTGGGACTGGGGGGGGGTGGAACAGGAAATCATTAAAATCCTTTGCAGAAGATGGAAAAAAGCTTGTTAATTTTCTCTAATATTATCAGGAATTTTGATAATCCACGGGCAGTGCTCAGGGAGGGGAAGGGGTTGAGTGTGTGAGGCTTCTTTAAAATTTGGTTGATATCACTCTGAATTTTGGGGAGTTTTTCACTGGAATTGCTCCTGTGATATTCATGTGGCAAAGAGAGTCCAGGGAATAAAACTGGAAATTGCCAAGGACTCCAAAAGGAAGGAGGGGTTGGGAATTTTTTGAACAAGTGCTTAATGCACCCCAGTGAAAGAAATGTTAACTCGTTTTTAATTGCTTCAAAGTGGCTTTGTAATTGAAAGTTAATTAAAGGCCTTGAAAAATTATGGGGAATTTTGGGAACACCTTTATGGAAAAACAGCTGCCCACCTTAAATGATTTTTATTGCTGCTTAATCCATATGAATTACTCAATTAATTAGTTAATTGTGGATCAGCACAGGAATTTTCTGTGGACCTTGTAGCCAAACTGGGAGCGTTGGAGGGAATGGGCAGATTCCAGGGATATAATGGTGGGAGATGAGGTGGGAGTGGTGCAGTGGTGGGTGGAAAACCTTGGCCTTATAAAAACAATTCATTTTTAATTAGAACTGAATAGCAAAATAAACCAGATCTCACCCTGAGTCTCTCTTAGAGTTCAGATTAGAGCGGGTGATTTAAATATCTGGAATTATCAGGAATTATCCACCCATCCTGCTGCTGTGTCCTGGATCCTCTCTGGCCCCAAGATACAGTGGCAGAGAGCTGAGCTGTTGTTATTTCAGTCCCAGTTGTCCTTTTCCCACTCTTTGGCTCCAAACCCAACCCCTCCAGTTTTCCAGGGGATTAGACTTGGGTTTCTTTTTAATCAGGAAGTGAAAACGTGGATGGGATTTGCCACTTTTCCTAATCCTGCTCTGTCCTCCTGCCCTTCTGCCCGCACCCTGCGAGCGGGAAAGTTATTTTAGGCATATGGGAGGACTGATGGGAAAGGGAGGTGTGGTCGGGCTGATATCCAGCAGCTGAATCCTGACACGTGTCCGGGATGTTCCTGGAGGAAGGATGATGCCAAACTTCGCCAGTTTAAGGAATTCCACACTCTTTTTTTTCATCTGGAGTTCCCACTTATGTCCTGTGGGACATTTAATCCTCTGGAGCTTAAAAAACCCTTTGATTTTAGGAACTTTGGGATGTTGAGTCACTGTGTGTTGTGACACTGAGTTTCCCTGGATGCATGTTTTCCTGGGATGGATGTTCTCCTGGATGGATGTTTTCCTGAAATGGTTGATTTCCTGGATGCATGTTCTCCTGATTGCGTGTTTTCTGGGATGCATGTTCTTCTGGATGATGTTCTCCTGGAATGCATATTCTCCTGGATGCATGTTCTCCTGGGATGCATGTTCTCCTGGGATGCATGTTCTCCTGGATGCATGTTCTCCTGGATGCACTTTCTCCTGGGATGCATGTTTTCCTGGGATGCATGTTCTCCTGGGATGCATGTTCTCCTGGGATGCATGTTCTTCTGGATGAAGTTTTCCTGGATGCACGTTCTCCTGGGATGCATGTTTTTCTGGATGATGTTTTCCAGGATACATGTTCTCCTGGATACATGTTCTCCTGGATGCATGTTCTCCTGGGATGGTGTTTTCCTGGATGCATGTTCTCCTAGATGCATGCTCTCCTGAATGGATATTTTCCTGGGATGGATTTTTTCCTGGGATGGATGTTCTCCTGGATGGATGTTCTCCTGTGATGGGTGTTTTTCTGGAATGCATGTTCTCCTGGATGGATATGTTCCTGGGATGGGTGTGTGTGAAGGTGCTGGTGGAACATGTGGCCCTTTTCACCCTCTTCCTTAAAAACTCCTCCCTCTCCAGACTGGCCAAAGCCATTGCTGGTGATTCCCAACTGCTCCCACCCCTTGGCCAGGAAAAGTGCTGGGAATGGGTCTTTGGCAGGAGGAAGTTCAGGAGATGGAGCAGCCCTGGGAGTGTTGCTGTGCTGAGCATCCCATTATTTGGGGATCCAGGGCTGAATTCCTGCCTGAATTCCCGACTGATTCTCTTGGCTACTCCTTGTCCTTCCTTCCCTCAGTGTGAAACCTTTTCCTGGGATCTGCCCTCCTGCTGTGCTCCCTGTTCCCATTGCTGGGCTCTCTGAGACCATCTGGTGAACCAGATCAGGGAGTAGCAAACCAGGTTATTTTTATCCCGGATCACTTCCCTAATCCCATTCCCTGCACAGCTCCAGCACAGCCTTGGTGACACAAAGGCACTTTTTAAGGAAAGATTGGAAAGCTCTTCCAGCCAGGAATGACCCTGCACTTTCCTTTCTTTCCATGCCTTTATTCCCTGCCAGGTATTTACACTCTTGATGAACGTTGTTGTGCCAGCAGAACTTCCCACTGTTGTGCCATCCCCCTAAATTTTCCAAGTTAATTCCTCCTCACAAATTTATTTTTCTCATTCTTTAGTGGATGTCTTTGCCCTTCCAGACATCTTCACACTCCCATTTCTTTGGTTTAGTCCTAATTTAAAGGATTTTTCCCAATTCCTGGCCCTCAGCACTAAAGGCTGTGTGAGTCCTGTCCTGCTGCTGAATCCTGGAAACCCTCCAGGAATTCAGCACTGCTGGACACAAACCTTTGGTATTTGATGAGCAAGAGCTCACTGACTTCCTTGGCCACCCAAAATATGGATTTGAAGCAAATTTAGGAATCAAACCCGCTCTGGGAAACAAAACAATAATGGCAGAGGGATTGGAGGTGGGAAAGCAGCAAAAGGAATGGTTGATCCCGTGGGCAGGATGTGCTTTCCCCAAATCCAGGGCCGGAGGAAGATCTGGGGGAGGTTGAATTTATTTTCTGCTCCGTTCTTACCACAAAAGGAGGGATTTGTTGCGTTTTCTGAAGCTGTTGGAAGCGAAGCCACAGCCCACGTCTTCTTGCTGCGGGAGCGGGTGTATTCCTGGAAGGAATTAAAACTGGAGCTGTTATATTTGGTACCTCCTGGAGCACTGAGGCTCCTTTGGGTACAGGATGTGCTCAGAGACTCATTTGCCACCGAGGAGCTTGATGGGATGAGATGTGTCAAGTCCTCATTTCTGTTGGAATTCACTCTCTCTCTCCTGAAGAGATTTTAGGGTTGTTGTGCCTTGGAATTTTGAAGAGCTGAGAAGCCTGAAACCAGGATTGAATTCCAAGCAATGAATGTTCTTATTAGAATGTAGGAAAAAAGGTGGAAACATTCCTGCCCCCTTTCCCTGGGGGGCAACAACAGTGTTGGGATTGTCTGGACCTTGGAACATCACCTCACTTGCCACAGAGGAGCTTGGTGGGATGAGATTTGCCGAGTCCTGGTTTCTGCTGGAATTCCCTTGTGTTTTCCTCTCTTTCCTGACGAGATTTCAGGGTTGTACCTTTGAATTCTGAAGGGCCAAAAAGCCCGAAACCAGGATTGAATTCCAAGCAATGAATATTGTTATTAGAATGTAGGAATATGCACCTGTGGAAGCAACAGGTGGAAATATTCCTGACCCTTTTCCCTGAGTGGTAACAACAGTGTTGGGATTGTCTGGGGATTGGAACATCACTAGGGTGGGTTTGGACTTCTGTCCAAGGATTCTATTTGAGTTCATTGGTTTCATTTCAAAGGTCTTGTGGAATTCTGAAGGGAAAAGTGGGATGGATCAGCACTCCCAAGGAAAGTCTCACTTGTTAGACTGGATCCAGCATTTTCTGCATCCTGGTTTCTCCCCCAGGGTGTGGTTTTTTTTGAGTGAATGTGAACTAATTTGGGATCAGTGGGTTGAAACCAGGAAAAAAATATTTCATGGGAACCTTTTGGGCCTGGGTTGATTAAAATAAACAGTTATTCCGGGGAGCTGGTCCTGGTTTGGGAACAGGAGCTTTGCTGCTCCTCTCTGTTGCCTAAAACATGTGGAGTGGCTTGGGAAGGGAATGCCCTCCCCCTCCTGCACCCTGTGCTTCCCAGAGCCCAGTCACTCCCAGTATGGTTATGGTTATGAGCACTCCCAGTCTATCCCAGTTGCCCTCAGCATGCTCAGTCCCAATTGCTTCCAGCATGATCCCAGCTTCTCTCACTTGCTCCCAGTAGCCCAAAGCGTGGTCCCAGTTGCCCCAGTTGTGATCCCAGTCCCCCCAGCATGGTTCCAGTATCTTCCAGTTGATCCCAGTTGCTCCCAATGTGTCCCCAGTTGGCTCCCAGTATAGGCCCAGTAGCTCCCAGTGAGGTTCTGTTCACACCCACTGTAATCCCAGTCGCTCCCAGTATGATCCCAGTGTGATCCTAGCCACTCCCACTATGATCCCTGTTACTCCCAGTTGTTTCCAGCATGAGCCCAGTTTTTTAGAGGCATTTCATTTCCAGTTCCAGAGCTTTTGTTCCAGCTGGGAAGGTGGGGTGGGGTGGGGTTGGGAGTAACATGTAAAACTGGGGCTAAAAGCTGCGTATTCCCAAATCCTCACAAACAGCTGGTTAACAGGGATTTGCATGGAAGCTTAAACTGGGAAGACCTTGGACTTATTTCCAGCTCTGGCATCCCTTCCCACTCCTCCCTTTCTCCCAGCCTGTCTCCCATGTCCCCATTCCTTGTGCTCCAGGGAAGCCACCTTCCCCCTGTGCTAGAAGGAGCCGTGTTTTGTGTCCCACAGGTTTTCCCACGGAGCCCTCACGGCTCTTTCTCTTTCTCTCTGTCCTGTTGCTGCTCCAGAGCTCTGGAATGCTGTGAAGACTCACTGCCCAGGCACATTCCCCTCCGGATTATCTCCATCCGAAGGAAGCTCATCTCCCAGAGGTACCAATCCATCTTTGATGTGTCCGTCGGGTTTAGATTCTCCTCCCAACCCCATTTCCCCATCTCCCTCCAGGCAGGAAAGCTTTGGATTCCGTGGATTATAAAGTGTTGCTGTTTGAGCTGGTTTGGGCCCTTCTTTCTGTGAAAGGAGTTCGGTGGAATTGGAAAATAAGGAATTTCCGGCTCGTGAAACGCAGGAGTTGAAGCTGCACCAACACTCTGGGCCTTAATTTTATTGTGGTGATTTGTAAAGTGAATAAACTCTGCATTTTGGGATTTAGTGCTCAGATTATGAGCCCTGAGCAGGTCAAACCTCTGAACATGTTTTTTATATAAAAATATAGATAAGAATTAAGTACCTTATCTACAGGAGCTGTGAAATAGTCAGGAAATCCCTTTGGAAAACATCCCTGTGTGCCTGCCCTTCAGTTTTCCCTTAGGGATTCACTTCCCTCTGGCTATGGAAGACACTGGGATGGCTGAAGTGACCTGATCCAGCTGTTCTTGTGCAGGAATATGGAAAACCAAGGGTTGACTGTGGGGTTTTTCCCCCTTTTCTGTGTTGGGCTGCTCAGTAACATGAACTTTAAATGTCAGCAGCTCCTGGATCCGCTGGGCTGTGTCGGGATCAAACATTTGGACATGCCGTGACCCTTATCCTGAGGGCATTTCATCATTTTTCAGCCCTGCTTTGGGAAAAACCTGCCCTAAATCCACGGCTGCTCGTTGGACACTGTTCCTTCCTCTCCCGCCCCATCTCAGCCCAGACAGGACAGAAAGTGCCAAGGATTTCAGGGAAGCTTTTTGTCCTTGCCTGTACCAGCCTTGAAGCAGCAGCAAAGATCCCCTGCCCATCTCCCTCTTTCCCCTTTTTCTCCTTTTCATGCTAGAAAAAAAGGATAAAGATTAAAAAAAAAGGGACTTTGATGCTGCTCCTGACCCTTTTCCTGCCTGGTTTCCCCCAAATCTCCAAGCTGAGGCAGCAATAGGAGACCCCGTTGTGCTGCTTTTTTGGGATGTGAGAACCAGAAATCCAGGGCTGTGGAAGGGGAGAGGCAAAGTCTCTCCAATCCCATGGGTGGGATTGATGGGAGGTGAGGTGGGAGAAGGCCCAGGAAGTGGGACTGGGATTGGAACTGGTAGGAGATCTCTGGGACAGGACGTTTTTCCAAGTGAGAACGTGGGAAGTGGTGGCTTTGCAGGAGAAAGCTCCTGGTCCGGGGGCTCCTGGTCCAGTTCAGCTCCAGATTAAGGAATTTAGGTTTAAGCTTTGGTTGTCTGAGCTCCCAGTTTGGTCCCTGGAGACCTCAAGAGTGGAATTGTTGGAGCCTGGGGGACCTGGCTGACCAGCTCCTGGTTGGCATCTCCAAAGAGATCGGGATTGCTCTCTAGGCTGTGATTGTCCTGCTTGGAATCTCCACCAGCCACTTCAGATATTTAATTTTTCAGGATCTTTATTTGGGGTTGAGCCTCCTGATGGTGATTTCATTCAGAAATCAGAAGGTGGAAGGAATTGGCTTAAACTCCCAGGAAGTGTCCCACTCACCCACATCCCAAGAGAAATTCCAGCAATTCA